>NC_091470.1:3455665-4143798 GCF_036971445.1 Narcine bancroftii | reverse complement strand
TGTGACATTTGATTCCCTCTCCCTGTGATATTTAATTCCCTTCTCCCTGTGACATTTTATTCCCTTCTCCCAGTGACATTTTATTCCCTTCTGCCTGTGACATTTTATTTCCTTCTCACTGTGACATTTTTTCCCTTCTTCCTGAGACCTTTTATTCCCTTCTCCCTGTGACATTTTATTCCTTCTCCCTGTGACATGTTATTCCCTTCTCCCTGTGACATTTCATTCCCTTCTCCCTGTGACATTTTATTCCTTCTCCCTGTGACATGTTATTCCCTTCTCCCTGTGACATTTCATTCCCTCCCCCTTTGACATTTCATTCTCTATCCCCGTGACATTTTATTCCCACTCGCTGTTAAATATTATTCCCTCTTCCTGTGACTTTTTATTCCCTTCTCCCTGTGACATTTTATTCCCTCTCGCTGTGATTTTTTATTCCCTCTCCCTGTGAAATTTTATTCCTCCTCCCTGTGATATTTTATTTCCTTCTCCCTGTGACATTTTATTCCCACTCCCTTTGACATTTTATTCCCATCTCCTAGTGTCATTTTATTCCCTTCTCACTGTGACATTTCATTCCCTCTCCCTGTGACGTTTTATTCCCTCTTCCTGTGACATTTTATTCCCTTCTCCCTGTGACAATTCATTCCCTCCTCCTCTGACATTTCTTTCCCTTCTACCTGTGATATTTCATTCCCTCCCCCTGTGACATCTTATTCCCTCTCCTTGGGATATTTTATTCCCTTCTCCCTGTGTCATTTCAATCCCTCTCGCCGTGACATTTTATTCCCACTCCCTGTGACATTTTATTCCCTCTCCCTGTGATTTTTTATTCGCTCTCCCTGTGAAATTTTATTCCATCTCCCTGTAATATTTTATTTCATTCTCCCTGTGACATTTTATTCCCTTCTCCCTGTGAAATTTTATTTCCTTCTCCCTGTGACATTTCATTCCCTCTCCCTGTTACATTTTATTCCCTTCTCCCTGTGACATTTTATTCCCTTCTCCCTGTGACATTTTATTCCTTTTCGCTGTGACATTTTATTCTCTCGCCCTGTGACATTTTATTCCCTTCTCCCTGTGACATTTTATTCCCTCTCCCTGTGACATTTTATTCCCTCTCCTTCTGACATTTTATTCCCTCTCCCTGAGACAGTTTATTCCCTTCTCCCTGTGACATTTTATTCCCTCTCACTGTGACATTTTATACCATCTCCCTGTGACATTTTATTCCCTTCTCCCTGTGACATTTTATTCCCTTTTCCCTGTGACATTTTATTCCCTCTCCCTGTGACATTTTATTCCCTCTCCCTGTGACAGTTTATTCCCTTCTCCCTGTGACATTTTATTCCCACTATCTTTGATTTTTTATTCCCTCTCCCTGTGACATTTTATTCCCTCTCCCTGTGACATTTTATTCCCTTCTCCCTGTGACATTTTATTTCCTTCTCCCTCTGACATTTTATTCCCGCTCCCTGTGACATTTTATTCCCTTCTCCCTCTGACATTTTATTCCCTCTCCCTGTGACATTTTATTCCTTCTCCCTGTGACATTTTATTCCCTTCTCCCTGTGACTTTTCATTCCCTCTCCCTGTGACATTTCATTCCCTCCCCCTTTGACATTTCATTCCGTTTTCCCTGTGACATTTTATTCCTTCTCCCCGTGACAATTTATTCCCTCTCCCTGTGAAATTTTATTCCCTCTTCCTGTGACTTTTTATTCCCTTCTCCCTGTGACATTTTATTCCCTCTCCCTGTGATTTTTTATTCCCTCTCCCTGTGAAATTTTATTCCTTTTCACTGTGATATTTTATTTCCTTCTCCCTGTGACATTTTATTCCTTCTCCCTGTGACATTTTATTCCCTTCTCCATGTGACATTTTATTCCTTCTCTCTGTGACATTTTATTCCCTTCTCCCTGTGACATTTTCTTCCCTTCACCCTGTGACATTTGATTCCCTCTCCCTGTGATATTTAATTCCCTTCTCCCTGTGACATTTTATTCTCTTCTCCCAGTGACATTTTATTCACTTCTCCCTGTGACATTTTATTTCCTTCTCACTGTGAGATTTTTTCCTTCTCCCTGGGACCTTTTATTCCCTTCTCCCTGTGACATTTCATTCCCTTCTCCCTGTGACATTTTATTCCCTCTCCATGTGACATTTTATTCCCTTCTCCCTGTGACATTTTATTTCCTTCTCCCTGTGACTTTTTATTCCCTCTCCATGTGACATTTTATTCCCTTCTCCCTGTGACATTTTATTCCCTTCTCCCTCTGACATTTTAATCCCTTCTCCCTGTGACATTAATTCCCTCTCCCTGTGACATTTTATTCCTTCACCCTGTGACATTTTATTCCCTTCTCCCTGTGACTTTTTATTCCCTCTCCCTGTGACATTTTATTCCCTCTCCGTGTGACATTTTATTCCCTTCTCCCTGTGACATTTTATTTCCTTCTCCCTGTGACTTTTTATTCCCTCTCCATGTGAAATTTTATTCCCTTCTCCCTGTGACATTTTATTCCCTTCTCCCTCTGACATTTTAATCCCTTCTCCCTGTGACATTAATTCCCTCTCCCTGTGACATTTTATTCCCTTCTCCCTGTGACTTTTTATTCCCTCTTCCTGTGACTTTTTATTCCCTTCTCCCTGTGACATTTTATTCCCTCTCCCTGTGATTTTTTATTCCCTCTCCCTGTGAAATTTTATTCCCTCTTCCTGTGACTTTTTATTCCCATCTCCCTGTGACATTTTATTCCCACTCCCTTTGATTTTTTATTCCCTCTCCCTGTGAAATTTTATTCCTTTACCCTGTGATATTTTATTCCCTTCTCCATGTGACATTTCATTCCTTCTCCCTGTGACATTTGATTCCCTCTCCCTGTGATATTTAATTCCCTTCTCCCTGTGACATTTTATTCCCTTCTCCCAGTGACATTTTATTCCCTTCTCCCTGTGACATTTCATTCCCTTCTCCCTGTGACATTTTATTCCTTCTCCCTGTGACATGTTATTCCCTTCTCCCTGTGACATTTCATTCCCTTCTCCCTGTGACATTTCATTCCCTCCCCCTTTGACATTTCATTCTCTATCCCCGTGACATTTTATTCCCACTCGCTGTTAAATATTATTCCCTCTTCCTGTGACTTTTTATTCCCTTCTCCCTGTGACATTTTATTCCCTCTCGCTGTGATTTTTTATTCCCTCTCCCTGTGAAATTTTATTCCTCCTCCCTGTGATATTTTATTTCCTTCTCCCTGTGACATTTTATTCCCACTCCCTTTGACATTTTATTCCCATCTCCTAGTGTCATTTTATTCCCTTCTCACTGTGACATTTCATTCCCTCTCCCTGTGACGTTTTATTCCCTCTTCCTGTGACATTTTATTCCCTTCTCCCTGTGACAATTCATTCCCTCCTCCTCTGACATTTCTTTCCCTTCTACCTGTGATATTTCATTCCCTCCCCCTGTGACATCTTATTCCCTCTCCTTGGGATATTTTATTCCCTTCTCCCTGTGTCATTTCAATCCCTCTCGCCGTGACATTTTATTCCCACTCCCTGTGACATTTTATTCCCTCTCCCTGTGATTTTTTATTCGCTCTCCCTGTGAAATTTTATTCCATCTCCCTGTAATATTTTATTTCATTCTCCCTGTGACATTTTATTCCCTTCTCCCTGTGACATTTTATTTCCTTCTCCCTGTGACATTTCATTCCCTCTCCCTGTTACATTTTATTCCCTTCTCCCTGTGACATTTTATTCCCTTCTCCCTCTGACATTTTATTCCTTTTCCCTATGACATTTTATTCTCTCGCCCTGTGACATTTTATTCCCTTCTCCCTGTGACATTTTATTACCTCTTCCTGTAACATTTTATTCCCTTCTCCCTGTGACATTTTATTCCCTCTCCCTGTGACATTTTATTCCCTCTCCCTCTGACATTTTATTCCCTCTCCCTGAGACAGTTTATTCCCTTCTCCCTGTGACATTTTATTCCCTCTCCCTGTGACATTTTATTCCCTTCTCCCTCTGACATTTTATTCCCTCTCCCTGTGACATTTTATTCCTTCTCCCTGTGACATTTTATTCCCTTCTCCCTGTGACTTTTCATTCCCTCTCCCTGTGACATTTCATTCCCTCCCCCTTTGACATTTCATTCCCTTTTCCCTGTGACATTTTATTCCTTCTCCCCGTGACAATTTATTCCCTCTCCCTGTGAAATTTTATTCCCTCTTCCTGTGACTTTTTATTCCCTTCTCCCTGTGACATTTTATTCCCTCTCCCTGTGATTTTTTATTCCCTCTCCCTGTGAAATTTTATTCCTTTTCACTGTGATATTTTATTTCCTTCTCCCTGTGACATTTTATTCCTTCACCCTGTGACATTTTATTCCCTTCTCCATGTGACATTTTATTCCTTCTCTCTGTGACATTTTATTCCCTTCTCCCTGTGACATTTTCTTCCCTTCACCCTGTGACATTTGAATCCCTCTCCCTGTGATATTTAATTCCCTTCTCCCTGTGACATTTTATTCTCTTCTCCCAGTGACATTTTATTCACTTCTCCCTGTGACATTTTATTTCCTTCTCCCTGTGACATTTTATTTCCTTCTCCCTGTGACTTTTTATTCCCTCTCCATGTGACATTTTATTCCCTTCTCCCTGTGACATTTTATTCCCTTCTCCCTCTGACATTTTAATCCCTTCTCCCTGTGACATTAATTCCCTCTCCCTGTGACATTTTATTCCTTCACCCTGTGACATTTTATTCCCTTCTCCCTGTGACTTTTTATTCCCTCTCCCTGTGACATTTTATTCCCTCTCCGTGTGACATTTTATTCCCTTCTCCCTGTGACATTTTATTTCCTTCTCCCTGTGACTTTTTATTCCCTCTCCATGTGACATTTTATTCCCTTCTCCCTGTGACATTTTATTCCCTTCTCCCTCTGACATTTTAATCCCTTCTCCCTGTGACATTAATTCCCTCTCCCTGTGACATTTTATTCCTTCACCCTGTGACATTTTATTCCCTTCTCCCTGTGACTTTTTATTCCCTCTCCCTGTGACATTACATTCCCTCCGCTGTGACATTTCTTTCCCTTCTCCCTGTGAAATTTCATTCCCTCCCCCTGTGACATTTCATTCCCTTTCCCTGTGACATTTCATTCTCTAACCCTGTGACATTTCATTCCCTCTTCCTGTGACTTTTTATTCCCTTCTCCCTGTGACATTTTATTCCCTCTCCCTGTGATTTTTTATTCCCTCTCCCTGTGAAATTTTATTCCCTCTTCCTGTGACTTTTTATTCCCATCTCCCTGTGACATTTTATTCCCACTCCCTTTGAATTTTTATTCCCTCTCCCTGTGAAATTTTATTCCTTTACCCTGTGATATTTTATTTCCTTCTCCCTGTGACATTTTATTCCCTTCTCCCTGTGACATTTTATTCCCTTCTCCATGTGACATTTCATTCCTTCTCCCTGTGACATTTGATTCCCTCTCCCTGTGATATTTAATTCCCTTCTCCCTGTGACATTTTATTCCCTTCTCCCAGTGACATTTTATTCCCTTCTGCCTGTGACATTTTATTTCCTTCTCACTGTGACATTTTTTCCCTTCTTCCTGAGACCTTTTATTCCCTTCTCCCAGTGACATTTTATTCCTTCTCCCTGTGACATGTTATTCCCTTCTCCCTGTGACATTTCATTCCCTTCTCCCTGTGACATTTTATTCCTTCTCCCTGTGACATGTTATTCCCTTCTCCCTGTGACATTTCATTCCCTTCTCCCTGTGACATTTCATTCCCTCCCCCTTTGACATTTCATTCTCTATCCCCGTGACATTTTATTCCCACTCGCTGTTAAATATTATTCCCTGTTCCTGTGACTTTTTATTCCCTTCTCCCTGTGACATTTTATTCCCTCTCGCTGTGATTTTTTATTCCCTCTCCATGTGAAATTTTATTCCTCCTCCCTGTGATATTTTATTTCCTTCTCCCTGTGACATTTTATTCCCACTCCCTTTGACATTTTATTCCCATCTCCTAGTGTCATTTTATTCCCTTCTCACTGTGACATTTCATTCCCTCTCCCTGTTACGTTTTATTCCCTCTTCCTGTGACATTTTATTCCCTTCTCCCTGTGACAATTCATTCCCTCCTCCTCTGACATTTCTTTCCCTTCTACCTGTGATATTTCATTCCCTCCCCCTGTGACATCTTATTCCCTCTCCTTGGGATATTTTATTCCCTTCTCCCTGTGTCATTTCAATCCCTCTCGCCGTGACATTTTATTCCCACTCCCTGTGACATTTTATTCCCTCTCCCTGTGATTTTTTATTCGCTCTCCCTGTGAAATTTTATTCCATCTCCCTGTAATATTTTATTTCATTCTCCCTGTGACATTTTATTCCCTTCTCCCTGTGACATTTTATTTCCTTCTCCCTGTGACATTTCATTCCCTCTCCCTGTTACATTTTATTCCCTTCTCCCTGTGACATTTTATTCCCTTCTCCCTGTGACATTTTATTCCTTTTCGCTGTGACATTTTATTCTCTCGCCCTGTGACATTTTATTCCCTTCTCCCTGTGACATTTTATTACCTCTTCCTGTAACATTTTATTCCCTTCTCCCTGTGACATTTTATTCCCTCTCCCTGTGACATTTTATTCCCTCTCCTTCTGACATTTTATTCCCTCTCCCTGAGACAGTTTATTCCCTTCTCCCTGTGACATTTTATTCCCTCTCACTGTGACATTTTATACCATCTCCCTGTGACATTTTATTCCCTTCTCCCTGTGACATTTTATTCCCTTTTCCCTGTGACATTTTATTCCCTCTCCCTGTGACATTTTATTCCCTCTTCCTGTGACAGTTTATTCCCTTCTCCCTGTGACATTTTATTCCCACTATCTTTGATTTTTTATTCCCTCTCCCTGTGAAATTTTATTCCTTTTCCATGTGATATTTTATTTCCTTCTCCCTGTGACATTTTATTCCCTTCTCACTGTGACATTTCATTCCCTCTCCCTGTGACGTTTTATTCCCTCTTCCTTTGACATCTTATTCCCTTCTCCCTGTGACAATTCATTCCCTCCTCCTATGACATTTCTTTCCCCTCTAACTGTGACATTTCATTCCCTCCCCCTGTGACATCTTATTCCCTCTCCTTGGGATATTTTATTCCCTTCTCCCTGTGTCGTTTCATTCCCTCTCCCCGTGACATTTTATTCCCACTCCCTGTGATTTTTTATTCCCTCTCCATGTGAAATTTTATTACATCTCCCTGTAATATTTTATTTCATTCTCCCTGTGACATTTTATTCCCTTCTCCCTTTGACAATTCATTCCCACCTCCTGTGATATTTCTTTCCCTTCTACCTGTGACATTTCATTCCCTCCACCTGTGACATCTTATTCCGTCTGCTTGGGATATTTTATTCCCTTCTCCCTGTGTCGTTTCATTCCCTCTCCCCGTGACATTTTATTCACTATCCCTGTGATTTTTTATTCCCTCTCCCTGTGAAATTTTATTCCATCTCCCTGTAATATTTTATTTCATTCTCCCTGTGACATTTTATTCCCTTCTCCCTGTGACATTTCATTCCCTCTCCCTGTGACATTTTATTCCCTTCTCCCTGTGACATTTTATTCCCTTCTCCCTGTGACATTTTATTCCTTCTCCCTGTGACATTTTATTCTCTCGCCCTGTGACATTTTATTCCCTTCTCCCTGTGACATTTTATTCCCTCTTCCTGTAACATTTTATTCCCTTCTCCCTGTGACATTTTATTCCCTCTCCCTGTGACATTTTATTCCGTCTCCCTGTGACAGTTTATTCCCTTCTCCCTGAGACATTTTATTCCCTTCTCCCTGTGACATTCTATTCCCTTCTCCCTGTGACATTTCATTCCCTCTCCCTGTGACATTTCATTCCCTCCCCCTTTGACATTTCATTCTCTATCCCCGTGACATTTTATTCCCTCTCGCTGTTAAATATTATTCCCTCTTCCTGTGACTTTTTATTCCCTTCTCCCTTTGATATTTTATTCCCTCTCGCTGTGATTTTTTATTCCCTCTCCCTGTGATATTTTACTTCCTTCTCCCTGTGACATTTTATTCCCACTTCCTTTGACATTTTATTCCCTTCTCCTAGTGACATTTTATTCCCTTCTCCCTGTGACTTTTCATTCCCTCTCCCTGTGACATTTCATTCCCTCCCCCTTTGACATTTCATTCCCTTTTCCCTGTGACCTTTTATTCCTTCTCCCTCTGACATTTTATTCTCTCGCCCTGTGAAATTTTATTCCCTCTTCCTGTGACTTTTTATTCCCTTCTCCCTGTGACATTTTATTCCCTCTCCCTGTGATTTTTTATTCCCTCTCCCTGTGAAATTTTATTCCTTTTCACTGTGATATTTTATTTCCTTCTCCCTGTGACATTTTATTCCTTCACCCTGTGACATTTTATTCCCTTCTCCATGTGACATTTTATTCCTTCTCTCTGTGACATTTTATTCCCTTCTCCCTGTGACATTTTCTTCCCTTCACCCTGTGACATTTGATTCCCTCTCCCTGTGATATTTAATTCCCTTCTCCCTGTGACATTTTATTCTCTTCTCCCAGTGACATTTTATTCAATTCTCCCTGTGACATTTTATTTCCTTCTCACTGTGAGATTTTTTCCCTTCTCCCTGGGACCTTTTATTCCCTTCTCCCTGTGACATTTCATTCCCTTCTCCCTGTGACATTTTATTCCCTCTCCATGTGACATTTTATTCCCTTCTCCCTGTGACATTTTATTTCCTTCTCCCTGTGACTTTTTATTCCCTCTCCATGTGACATTTTATTCCCTTCTCCCTGTGACATTTTATTCCCTTCTCCCTCTGACATTTTAATCCCTTCTCCCTGTGACATTAATTCCCTCTCCCTGTGACATTTTATTCCTTCACCCTGTGACATTTTATTCCCTTCTCCTTGTGACTTTTTATTCCCTCTCCCTGTGACATTTTATTCCCTCTCCGTGTGACATTTTATTCCCTTCTCCCTGTGACATTTTATTTCCTTCTCCCTGTGACTTTTTATTCCCTCTCCATGTGACATTTTATTCCCTTCTCCCTGTGACATTTTATTCCCTTCTCCCTCTGACATTTTAATCCCTTCTCCCTGTGACATTAATTCCCTCTCCCTGTGACATTTTATTCCTTCACCCTGTGACATTTTATTCCCTTCTCCCTGTGACTTTTTATTCCCTCTCCCTGTGACATTACATTCCCTCCGCTGTGACATTTCTTTCCCTTCTCCCTGTGAAATTTCATTCCCTCCCCCTGTGACATTTCATTCCCTTTCCCTGTGACATTTCATTCTCTAACCCTGTGACATTTCATTCCCTCTTCCTGTGACTTTTTATTCCCTTCTCCCTGTGACATTTTATTCCCTCTCCCTGTGATTTTTTATTCCCTCTCCCTGTGAAATTTTATTCCCTCTTCCTGTGACCTTTTATACCCATCTCCCTGTGACATTTTATTCCCACTCCCTTTGATTTTTTATTCCCTCTCCCTGTGAAATTTTATTCCTTTACCCTGTGATATTTTATTTCCTTCTCCCTGTGACATTTTATTCCCTTCTCCCTGTGACATTTTATATCCTTCTCCATGTGACATTTCATTCCTTCTCCCTGTGACATTTGATTCCCTCTCCCTGTGACATTTTATTCCCTCTCCCTCTGACATTTTATTCCCTCTCCCTGAGACAGTTTATTCCCTTCTCCCTGTGACATTTTATTCCCTCTCCCTGTGACATTTTATTCCCTTCTCCCTCTGACATTTTATTCCCTCTCCCTGTGACATTTTATTCCTTCTCCCTGTGACATTTTATTCCCTTCTCCCTGTGACTTTTCATTCCCTCTCCCTGTGACATTTCATTCCCTCCCCCTTTGACATTTCATTCCCTTTTCCCTGTGACATTTTATTCCTTCTCCCCGTGACAATTTATTCCCTCTCCCTGTGAAATTTTATTCCCTCTTCCTGTGACTTTTTATTCCCTTCTCCCTGTGACATTTTATTCCCTCTCCCTGTGATTTTTTATTCCCTCTCCCTGTGAAATTTTATTCCTTTTCACTGTGATATTTTATTTCCTTCTCCCTGTGACATTTTATTCCTTCACCCTGTGACATTTTATTCCCTTCTCCATGTGACATTTTATTCCTTCTCTCTGTGACATTTTATTCCCTTCTCCCTGTGACATTTTCTTCCCTTCACCCTGTGACATTTGAATCCCTCTCCCTGTGATATTTAATTCCCTTCTCCCTGTGACATTTTATTCTCTTCTCCCAGTGACATTTTATTCACTTCTCCCTGTGACATTTTATTTCCTTCTCCCTGTGACATTTTATTTCCTTCTCCCTGTGACTTTTTATTCCCTCTCCATGTGACATTTTATTCCCTTCTCCCTGTGACATTTTATTCCCTTCTCCCTCTGACATTTTAATCCCTTCTCCCTGTGACATTAATTCCCTCTCCCTGTGACATTTTATTCCTTCACCCTGTGACATTTTATTCCCTTCTCCCTGTGACTTTTTATTCCCTCTCCCTGTGACATTTTATTCCCTCTCCGTGTGACATTTTATTCCCTTCTCCCTGTGACATTTTATTTCCTTCTCCCTGTGACTTTTTATTCCCTCTCCATGTGACATTTTATTCCCTTCTCCCTGTGACATTTTATTCCCTTCTCCCTCTGACATTTTAATCCCTTCTCCCTGTGACATTAATTCCCTCTCCCTGTGACATTTTATTCCTTCACCCTGTGACATTTTATTCCCTTCTCCCTGTGACTTTTTATTCCCTCTCCCTGTGACATTACATTCCCTCCGCTGTGACATTTCTTTCCCTTCTCCCTGTGAAATTTCATTCCCTCCCCCTGTGACATTTCATTCCCTTTCCCTGTGACATTTCATTCTCTAACCCTGTGACATTTCATTCCCTCTTCCTGTGACTTTTTATTCCCTTCTCCCTGTGACATTTTATTCCCTCTCCCTGTGATTTTTTATTCCCTCTCCCTGTGAAATTTTATTCCCTCTTCCTGTGACTTTTTATTCCCATCTCCCTGTGACATTTTATTCCCACTCCCTTTGATTTTTTATTCCCTCTCCCTGTGAAATTTTATTCCTTTACCCTGTGATATTTTATTTCCTTCTCCCTGTGACATTTTATTCCCTTCTCCCTGTGACATTTTATTCCCTTCTCCATGTGACATTTCATTCCTTCTCCCTGTGACATTTGATTCCCTCTCCCTGTGATATTTAATTCCCTTCTCCCTGTGACATTTTATTCCCTTCTCCCAGTGACATTTTATTCCCTTCTGCCTGTGACATTTTATTTCCTTCTCACTGTGACATTTTTTCCCTTCTTCCTGAGACCTTTTATTCCCTTCTCCCAGTGACATTTTATTCCTTCTCCCTGTGACATGTTATTCCCTTCTCCCTGTGACATTTCATTCCCTTCTCCCTGTGACATTTTATTCCTTCTCCCTGTGACATGTTATTCCCTTCTCCCTGTGACATTTCATTCCCTTCTCCCTGTGACATTTCATTCCCTCCCCCTTTGACATTTCATTCTCTATCCCCGTGACATTTTATTCCCACTCGCTGTTAAATATTATTCCCTCTTCCTGTGACTTTTTATTCCCTTCTCCCTGTGACATTTTATTCCCTCTCGCTGTGATTTTTTATTCCCTCTCCCTGTGAAATTTTATTCCTCCTCCCTGTGATATTTTATTTCCTTCTCCCTGTGACATTTTATTCCCACTCCCTTTGACATTTTATTCCCATCTCCTAGTGTCATTTTATTCCCTTCTCACTGTGACATTTCATTCCCTCTCCCTGTGACGTTTTATTCCCTCTTCCTGTGACATTTTATTCCCTTCTCCCTGTGACATTTTATTCCCTTCTACCTGTGATATTTCATTCCCTCCCCCTGTGACATCTTATTCCCTCTCCTTGGGATATTTTATTCCCTTCTCCCTGTGTCATTTCAATCCCTCTCGCCGTGACATTTTATTCCCACTCCCTGTGACATTTTATTCCCTCTCCCTGTGATTTTTTATTCGCTCTCCCTGTGAAATTTTATTCCATCTCCCTGTAATATTTTATTTCATTCTCCCTGTGACATTTTATTCCCTTCTCCCTGTGACATTTCATTCCCTCTCCCTGTTACATTTTATTCCCTTCTCCCTGTGACATTTTATTCCCTTCTCCCTGTGACATTTTATTCCTTTTCGCTGTGACATTTTATTCTCTCGCCCTGTGACATTTTATTCCCTTCTCCCTGTGACATTTTATTACCTCTTCCTGTAACATTTTATTCCCTTCTCCCTGTGACATCTTATTCCCTCTCCCTGTGACATTTTATTCCCTCTCCTTCTGACATTTTATTCCCTCTCCCTGAGACAGTTTATTCCCTTCTCCCTGTGACATTTTATTCCCTCTCACTGTGACATTTTATACCATCTCCCTGTGACATTTTATTCCCTTCTCCCTGTGACATTTTATTCCCTTTTCCCTGTGACATTTTATTCCCTCTCCCTGTGACATTTTATTCCCTCTTCCTGTGACAGTTTATTCCCTTCTCCCTGTGACATTTTATTCCCACTATCTTTGATTTTTTATTCCCTCTCCCTGTGAAATTTTATTCCTTTTCCATGTGATATTTTATTTCCTTCTCCCTGTGACATTTTATTCCCTTCTCACTGTGACATTTCATTCCCTCTCCCTGTGACGTTTTATTCCCTCTTCCTTTGACATCTTATTCCCTTCTCCCTGTGACAATTCATTCCCTCCTCCTATGACATTTCTTTCCCCTCTAACTGTGACATTTCATTCCCTCCCCCTGTGACATCTTATTCCCTCTCCTTGGGATATTTTATTCCCTTCTCCCTGTGTCGTTTCATTCCCTCTCCCCGTGACATTTTATTCCCACTCCCTGTGATTTTTTATTCCCTCTCCATGTGAAATTTTATTACATCTCCCTGTAATATTTTATTTCATTCTCCCTGTGACATTTTATTCCCTTCTCCCTTTGACAATTCATTCCCACCTCCTGTGATATTTCTTTCCCTTCTACCTGTGACATTTCATTCCCTCCACCTGTGACATCTTATTCCGTCTGCTTGGGATATTTTATTCCCTTCTCCCTGTGTCGTTTCATTCCCTCTCCCCGTGACATTTTATTCACTATCCCTGTGATTTTTTATTCCCTCTCCCTGTGAAATTTTATTCCATCTCCCTGTAATATTTTATTTCATTCTCCCTGTGACATTTTATTCCCTTCTCCCTGTGACATTTCATTCCCTCTCCCTGTGACATTTTATTCCCTTCTCCCTGTGACATTTTATTCCCTTCTCCCTGTGACATTTTATTCTCTCGCCCTGTGACATTTTATTCCCTTCTCCCTGTGACATTTTATTCCCTCTTCCTGTAACATTTTATTCCCTTCTCCCTGTGACATTTTATTCCCTCTCCCTGTGACATTTTATTCCGTCTCCCTGTGACAGTTTATTCCCTTCTCCCTGAGACATTTTATTCCCTTCTCCCTGTGACATTCTATTCCCTTCTCCCTGTGACATTTCATTCCCTCTCCCTGTGACATTTCATTCCCTCCCCCTTTGACATTTCATTCTCTATCCCCGTGACATTTTATTCCCTCTCGCTGTTAAATATTATTCCCTCTTCCTGTGACTTTTTATTCCCTTCTCCCTTTGATATTTTATTCCCTCTCGCTGTGATTTTTTATTCCCTCTCCCTGTGATATTTTATTTCCTTCTCCCTGTGACATTTTATTCCCACTTCCTTTGACATTTTATTCCCTTCTCCTAGTGACATTTTATTCCCTTCTCCCTGTGACTTTTCATTCCCTCTCCCTGTGACATTTCATTCCCTCCCCCTTTGACATTTCATTCCCTTTTCCCTGTGACATTTTATTCCTTCTCCCCGTGACAATTTATTCCCTCTCCCTGTGAAATTTTATTCCCTCTTCCTGTGACTTTTTATTCCCTTCTCCCTGTGACATTTTATTCCCTCTCCCTGTGATTTTTTATTCCCTCTCCCTGTGAAATTTTATTCCTTTTCACTGTGATATTTTATTTCCTTCTCCCTGTGACATTTTATTCCTTCACCCTGTGACATTTTATTCCCTTCTCCATGTGACATTTTATTCCTTCTCTCTGTGACATTTTATTCCCTTCTCCCTGTGACATTTTCTTCCCTTCACCCTGTGACATTTGATTCCCTCTCCCTGTGATATTTAATTCCCTTCTCCCTGTGACATTTTATTCTCTTCTCCCAGTGACATTTTATTCACTTCTCCCTGTGACATTTTATTTCCTTCTCACTGTGAGATTTTTTCCCTTCTCCCTGGGACCTTTTATTCCCTTCTCCCTGTGACATTTCATTCCCTTCTCCCTGTGACATTTTATTCCCTCTCCATGTGACATTTTATTCCCTTCTCCCTGTGACATTTTATTTCCTTCTCCCTGTGACTTTTTATTCCCTCTCCATGTGACATTTTATTCCCTTCTCCCTGTGACATTTTATTCCCTTCTCCCTCTGACATTTTAATCCCTTCTCCCTGTGACATTAATTCCCTCTCCCTGTGACATTTTATTCCTTCACCCTGTGACATTTTATTCCCTTCTCCCTGTGACTTTTTATTCCCTCTCCCTGTGACATTTTATTCCCTCTCCGTGTGACATTTTATTCCCTTCTCCCTGTGACATTTTATTTCCTTCTCCCTGTGACTTTTTATTCCCTCTCCATGTGACATTTTATTCCCTTCTCCCTGTGACATTTTATTCCCTTCTCCCTCTGACATTTTAATCCCTTCTCCCTGTGACATTAATTCCCTCTCCCTGTGACATTTTATTCCTTCACCCTGTGACATTTTATTCCCTTCTCCCTGTGACTTTTTATTCCCTCTCCCTGTGACATTACATTCCCTCCGCTGTGACATTTCTTTCCCTTCTCCCTGTGAAATTTCATTCCCTCCCCCTGTGACATTTCATTCCCTTTCCCTGTGACATTTCATTCTCTAACCCTGTGACATTTCATTCCCTCTTCCTGTGACTTTTTATTCCCTTCTCCCTGTGACATTTTATTCCCTCTCCCTGTGATTTTTTATTCCCTCTCCCTGTGAAATTTTATTCCCTCTTCCTGTGACTTTTTATACCCATCTCCCTGTGACATTTTATTCCCACTCCCTTTGATTTTTTATTCCCTCTCCCTGTGAAATTTTATTCCTTTACCCTGTGATATTTTATTTCCTTCTCCCTGTGACATTTTATTCCCTTCTCCCTTTGATATTTTATTCCCTCTCGCTGTGATTTTTTATTCCCTCTCCCTGTGATATTTTATTTCCTTCTCCCTGTGACATTTTATTCCCACTTCCTTTGACATTTTATTCCCTTCTCCTAGTGACATTTTATTCCCTTCTCCCTGTGACTTTTCATTCCCTCTCCCTGTGACATTTCATTCCCTCCCCCTTTGACATTTCATTCCCTTTTCCCTGTGACATTTTATTCCTTCTCCCCGTGACAATTTATTCCCTCTCCCTGTGAAATTTTATTCCCTCTTCCTGTGACTTTTTATTCCCTTCTCCCTGTGACATTTTATTCCCTCTCCCTGTGATTTTTTATTCCCTCTCCCTGTGAAATTTTATTCCTTTTCACTGTGATATTTTATTTCCTTCTCCCTGTGACATTTTATTCCTTCACCCTGTGACATTTTATTCCCTTCTCCATGTGACATTTTATTCCTTCTCTCTGTGACATTTTATTCCCTTCTCCCTGTGACATTTTCTTCCCTTCACCCTGTGACATTTGATTCCCTCTCCCTGTGATATTTAATTCCCTTCTCCCTGTGACATTTTATTCTCTTCTCCCAGTGACATTTTATTCACTTCTCCCTGTGACATTTTATTTCCTTCTCACTGTGAGATTTTTTCCCTTCTCCCTGGGACCTTTTATTCCCTTCTCCCTGTGACATTTCATTCCCTTCTCCCTGTGACATTTTATTCCCTCTCCATGTGACATTTTATTCCCTTCTCCCTGTGACATTTTATTTCCTTCTCCCTGTGACTTTTTATTCCCTCTCCATGTGACATTTTATTCCCTTCTCCCTGTGACATTTTATTCCCTTCTCCCTCTGACATTTTAATCCCTTCTCCCTGTGACATTAATTCCCTCTCCCTGTGACATTTTATTCCTTCACCCTGTGACATTTTATTCCCTTCTCCCTGTGACTTTTTATTCCCTCTCCCTGTGACATTTTATTCCCTCTCCGTGTGACATTTTATTCCCTTCTCCCTGTGACATTTTATTTCCTTCTCCCTGTGACTTTTTATTCCCTCTCCATGTGACATTTTATTCCCTTCTCCCTGTGACATTTTATTCCCTTCTCCCTCTGACATTTTAATCCCTTCTCCCTGTGACATTAATTCCCTCTCCCTGTGACATTTTATTCCTTCACCCTGTGACATTTTATTCCCTTCTCCCTGTGACTTTTTATTCCCTCTCCCTGTGACATTACATTCCCTCCGCTGTGACATTTCTTTCCCTTCTCCCTGTGAAATTTCATTCCCTCCCCCTGTGACATTTCATTCCCTTTCCCTGTGACATTTCATTCTCTAACCCTGTGACATTTCATTCCCTCTTCCTGTGACTTTTTATTCCCTTCTCCCTGTGACATTTTATTCCCTCTCCCTGTGATTTTTTATTCCCTCTCCCTGTGAAATTTTATTCCCTCTTCCTGTGACTTTTTATACCCATCTCCCTGTGACATTTTATTCCCACTCCCTTTGATTTTTTATTCCCTCTCCCTGTGAAATTTTATTCCTTTACCCTGTGATATTTTATTTCCTTCTCCCTGTGACATTTTATTCCCTTCTCCCTGTGACATTTTATTCCCTTCTCCATGTGACATTTCATTCCTTCTCCCTGTGACATTTGATTCCCTCTCCCTGTGATATTTAATTCCCTTCTCCCTGTGACATTTTATTCCCTTCTCCCAGTGACATTTTATTCCCTTCTGCCTGTGACATTTTATTTCCTTCTCACTGTGACATTTTTTCCCTTCTTCCTGAGACCTTTTATTCCCTTCTCCCTCTGACATTTTAATCCCTTCTCCCTGTGACATTAATTCCCTCTCTCTGTGACATTTTATTCCTTCACCCTGTGACATTTTATTCCCTTCTCCCTGTGACTTTTTATTCCCTCTCCCTGTGACATTACATTCCCTCCGCTGTGACATTTCTTTCCCTTCTCCCTGTGACATTTCATTCCCTCCCCCTGTTACATTTCATTCCCTTTCCCTGTGACATTTCATTCTCTAACCCTGTGACATTTCATTCCCTCTTCCTGTGACTTTTTATTCCCTTCTCCCTGTGACATTTTATTCCCTCTCCCTGTGATTTTTTATTCCCTCTCCCTGTGAAATTTTATTCCCTCTTCCTGTGACTTTTTATTGCAATCTCCCTGTGACATTTTATTCCCACTCCCTTTGATTTTTTATTCCCTCTCCCTGTGAAATTTTATTCCTTTACCCTGTGATATTTTATTTCCTTCTCCCTGTGACATTTTATTCCCTTCTCCCTGTGACATTTTATTCCCTTCTCCATGTGACATTTCATTCCTTCGCCCTGTGACATTTTATTCCCTTCTCCATGTGACATTTCATTCCTTCTACCTCTGACATTTTATTCCTTTCTCATTTTGACATTTTTTCCCTTCTCCCTGTGACATTTTATTCCCTCTCCCTGTGACATTTCATTCCCTCTCCCTGTGACATTTTATTCCCTCTTCCTGTGACATTTTATTCCCTTCTCCATGTGACATTTCATTCCCTTCTCCCTGTGACATTTTATTCCCTCTTCCTGTGACATTTTATTCCCTTCTCCCTGTGACATTTTATTCCCTTCTCCCTGTGACATTTCATTCCCTCTCCCTGTGACATTTCATTCCCTCCCCCTTTGACATTTCATTCTCTATCCCCGTGACATTTTATATACTCTCGCTGTTAAATATTATTCCCTCTTCCTGTGACTTTTTATTCCTTCTCCCTGTGACATTTTATTCTATCTCCCTGTGACATTTTATTCCCTCTCCCTGTGACATTTTATTCCTTCTCCCTGTGACATTTTATTCCTTCTCCCAGTGACATTTTATTCCCTCCTTCCTGTGACATTTTATTCCATTCTCCCTGTGACATTTTATTTCGTTCTCCCTGTGACATTTTATTCCCTCTCCCTGTGACATTTTATTCCCTCTCCCTGTGACATTTTATTCCCTTCTCCCTGTGACATTTTATTTCCTTCTCCCTCTGACATTTTATTCCCACTCCCTGTGACATTTTATTCCCTTCTCCCTCTGACATTTTATTCCCTCTCCCTGTGACATTTTATTCCTTCTCCCTGTGACATTTTATTCCCTTCTCCCTGTGACTTTTCATTCCCTCTCCCTGTGACATTTCATTCCCTCCCCCTTTGACATTTCATTCCCTTTTCCCTGTGAAATTTTATTCCTTCTCCCCGTGACAATTTATTCCCTCTCCCTGTGAAATTTTATTCCCTCTTCCTGTGACTTTTTATTCCCTTCTCCCTGTGACATTTTATTCCCTCTCCCTGTGATTTTTTATTCCCTCTCCCTGTGAAATTTTATTCCTTTTCACTGTGATATTTTATTTCCTTCTCCCTGTGACATTTTATTCCTTCACCCTGTGACATTTTATTCCCTTCTCCATGTGACATTTTATTCCTTCTCTCTGTGACATTTTATTCCCTTCTCCCTGTGACATTTTCTTCCCTTCACCCTGTGACATTTGATTCCCTCTCCCTGTGATATTTAATTCCCTTTTCCCTGTGACATTTTATTCTCTTCTCCCAGTGACATTTTATTCACTTCTCCCTGTGACATTTTATTTCCTTCTCACTGTGAGATTTTTTCCCTTCTCCCTGGGACCTTTTATTCCCTTCTCCCTGTGACATTTCATTCCCTTCTCCCTGTGACATTTTATTCCCTCTCCATGTGACATTTTATTCCCTTCTCCCTGTGACATTTTATTTCCTTCTCCCTGTGACTTTTTATTCCCTCTCCATGTGACATTTTATTCCCTTCTCCCTGTGACATTTTATTCCCTTCTCCCTCTGACATTTTAATCCCTTCTCCCTGTGACATTAATTCCCTCTCCCTGTGACATTTTATTCCTTCACCCTGTGACATTTTATTCCCTTCTCCCTGTGACATTTTATTCCCTCTCCGTGTGACATTTTATTCCCTTCTCCCTGTGACATTTTATTTCCTTCTCCCTGTGACTTTTTATTCCCTCTCCATGTGACATTTTATTCCCTTCTCCCTGTGACATTTTATTCCCTTCTCCCTCTGACATTTTAATCCCTTCTCCCTGTGACATTAATTCCCTCTCCCTGTGACATTTTATTCCTTCACCCTGTGACATTTTATTCCCTTCTCCCTGTGACTTTTTATTCCCTCTCCCTGTGACATTACATTCCCTCCGCTGTGACATTTCTTTCCCTTCTCCCTGTGAAATTTCATTCCCTCCCCCTGTGACATTTCATTCCCTTTCCCTGTGACATTTCATTCTCTAACCCTGTGACATTTCATTCCCTCTTCCTGTGACTTTTTATTCCCTTCTCCCTGTGACATTTTATTCCCTCTCCCTGTGATTTTTTATTCCCTCTCCCTGTGAAATTTTATTCCCTCTTCCTGTGACTTTTTATTCCCATCTCCCTGTGACATTTTATTCCCACTCCCTTTGATTTTTTATTCCCTCTCCCTGTGAAATTTTATTCCTTTACCCTGTGATATTTTATTCCCTTCTCCATGTGACATTTCATTCCTTCTCCCTGTGACATTTGATTCCCTCTCCCTGTGATATTTAATTCCCTTCTCCCTGTGACATTTTATTCCCTTCTCCCAGTGACATTTTATTCCCTTCTGCCTGTGACATTTTATTTCCTTCTCACTGTGACATTTTTTCCCTTCTTCCTGAGACCTTTTATTCCCTTCTCCCTGTGACATTTTATTCCTTCTCCCTGTGACATGTTATTCCCTTCTCCCTGTGACATTTCATTCCCTTCTCCCTGTGACATTTTATTCCTTCTCCCTGTGACATGTTATTCCCTTCTCCCTGTGACATTTCATTCCCTTCTCCCTGTGACATTTCATTCCCTCCCCCTTTGACATTTCATTCTCTATCCCCGTGACATTTTATTCCCACTCGCTGTTAAATATTATTCCCTCTTCCTGTGAATTTTTATTCCCTTCTCCCTGTGACATTTTATTCCCTCTCGCTGTGATTTTTTATTCCCTCTCCCTGTGAAATTTTATTCCTCCTCCCTGTGATATTTTATTTCCTTCTCCCTGTGACATTTTATTCCCACTCCCTTTGACATTTTATTCCCATCTCCTAGTGTCATTTTATTCCCTTCTCACTGTGACATTTCATTCCCTCTCCCTGTGACGTTTTATTCCCTCTTCCTGTGACATTTTATTCCCTTCTCCCTGTGACAATTCATTCCCTCCTCCTCTGACATTTCTTTCCCTTCTACCTGTGATATTTCATTCCCTTCCCCCTGTGACATCTTATTCCCTCTCCTTGGGATATTTTATTCCCTTCTCCCTGTGTCATTTCAATCCCTCTCGCCGTGACATTTTATTCCCACTCCCTGTGACATTTTATTCCCTCTCCCTGTGATTTTTTATTCGCTCTCCCTGTGAAATTTTATTCCATCTCCCTGTAATATTTTATTTCATTCTCCCTGTGACATTTTATTCCCTTCTCCCTGTGACATTTTATTTCCTTCTCCCTGTGACATTTCATTCCCTCTCCCTGTTACATTTTATTCCCTTCTCCCTGTGACATTTTATTCCCTTCTCCCTGTGACATTTTATTCCTTTTCCCTGTGACATTTTATTCTCTCGCCCTGTGACATTTTATTCCCTTCTCCCTGTGACATTTTATTACCTCTTCCTGTAACATTTTATTCCCTTCTCCCTGTGACATTTTATTCCCTCTCCCTGTGACATTTTATTCCCTCTCCCTCTGACATTTTATTCCCTCTCCCTGTGACATTTTATTCCCTTCTCCCTCTGACATTTTATTCCCTCTCCCTGTGACATTTTATTCCTTCTCCCTGTGACATTTTATTCCCTTCTCCCTGTGACTTTTCATTCCCTCTCCCTGTGACATTTCATTCCCTCCCCCTTTGACATTTCATTCCCTTTTCCCTGTGACATTTTATTCCTTCTCCCCGTGACAATTTATTCCCTCTCCCTGTGAAATTTTATTCCCTCTTCCTGTGACTTTTTATTCCCTTCTCCCTGTGACATTTTATTCCCTCTCCCTGTGATTTTTTATTCCCTCTCCCTGTGAAATTTTATTCCTTTTCACTGTGATATTTTATTTCCTTCTCCCTGTGACATTTTATTCCTTCACCCTGTGACATTTTATTCCCTTCTCCATGTGACATTTTATTCCTTCTCTCTGTGACATTTTATTCCCTTCTCCCTGTGACATTTTCTTCCCTTCACCCTGTGACATTTGATTCCCTCTCCCTGTGATATTTAATTCCCTTCTCCCTGTGACATTTTATTCTCTTCTCCCAGTGACATTTTATTCACTTCTCCCTGTGACATTTTATTTCCTTCTCACTGTGAGATTTTTTCCCTTCTCCCTGAGACCTTTTATTCCCTTCTCCCTGTGACATTTTATTCCCTCTCCATGTGACATTTTATTCCCTTCTCCCTGTGACATTTTATTTCCTTCTCCCTGTGACTTTTTATTCCCTCTCCATGTGACATTTTATTCCCTTCTCCCTGTGACATTTTATTCCCTTCTCCCTCTGACATTTTAATCTCTTCTCCCTGTGACATTAATTCCCTCTCCCTGTGACATTTTATTCCTTCACCCTGTGACATTTTATTCCCTTCTCCCTGTGACTTTTTATTCCCTCTCCCTGTGACATTTTATTCCCTCTCCGTGTGACATTTTATTCCCTTCTCCCTGTGACATTTTATTTCCTTCTCCCTGTGACTTTTTATTCCCTCTCCATGTGACATTTTATTCCCTTCTCCCTGTGACATTTTATTCCCTTCTCCCTCTGACATTTTAATCCCTTCTCCCTGTGACATTAATTCCCTCTCCCTGTGACATTTTATTCCTTCACCCTGTGACATTTTATTCCCTTCTCCCTGTGACTTTTTATTCCCTCTCCCTGTGACATTACATTCCCTCCGCTGTGACATTTCTTTCCCTTCTCCCTGTGAAATTTCATTCCCTCCCCCTGTGACATTTCATTCCCTTTCCCTGTGACATTTCATTCTCTAACCCTGTGACATTTCATTCCCTCTTCCTGTGACTTTTTATTCCCTTCTCCCTGTGACATTTTATTCCCTCTCCCTGTGATTTTTTATTCCCTCTCCCTGTGAAATTTTATTCCCTCTTCCTGTGACTTTTTATTCCCATCTCCCTGTGACATTTTATTCCCTCTCGCTGTGATTTTTTATTCCCTCTCCCTGTGAAATTTTATTCCTCCTCCCTGTGATATTTTATTTCCTTCTCCCTGTGACATTTTATTCCCACTCCCTTTGACATTTTATTCCCATCTCCTAGTGTCATTTTATTCCCTTCTCACTGTGACATTTCATTCCCTCTCCCTGTGACGTTTTATTCCCTCTTCCTGTGACATTTTATTCCCTTCTCCCTGTGACAATTCATTCCCTCCTCCTCTGACATTTCTTTCCCTTCTACCTGTGATATTTCATTCCCTCCCCCTGTGACATCTTATTCCCTCTCCTTGGGATATTTTATTCCCTTCTCCCTGTGTCATTTCAATCCCTCTCGCCGTGACATTTTATTCCCACTCCCTGTGACATTTTATTCCCTCTCCCTGTGATTTTTTATTCGCTCTCCCTGTGAAATTTTATTCCATCTCCCTGTAATATTTTATTTCATTCTCCCTGTGACATTTTATTCCCTTCTCCCTGTGACATTTTATTTCCTTCTCCCTGTGACATTTCATTCCCTCTCCCTGTTACATTTTATTCCCTTCTCCCTGTGACATTTTATTCCCTTCTCCCTGTGATATTTTATTCCTTTTCGCTGTGACATTTTATTCTCTCGCCCTGTAACATTTTATTCCCTTCTCCCTGTGACATTTTATTCCCTCTCCCTGTGACATTTTATTCCCTCTCCTTCTGACATTTTATTCCCTCTCCCTGAGACAGTTTATTCCCTTCTCCCTGTGACATTTTATTCCCTCTCACTGTGACATTTTATACCATCTCCCTGTGACATTTTATTCCCTTCTCCTTGTGACATTTTATTCCCTTTTCCCTGTGACATTTTATTCCCTCTCCCTGTGACATTTTATTCCCTCTCCCTGTGACAGTTTATTCCCTTCTCCCTGTGACATTTTATTCCCACTATCTTTGATTTTTTATTCCCTCTCCCTGTGAAATTTTATTCCTTTTCCATGTGATATTTTATTTCCTTCTCCCTGTGACATTTTATTCCCTTCTCACTGTGACATTTCATTCCCTCTCCCTGTGACGTTTTATTCCCTCTTCCTTTGACATCTTATTCCCTTCTCCCTGTGACAATTCATTCCCTCCTCCTATGACATTTCTTTCCCCTCTAACTGTGACATTTCATTCCCTCCCCCTGTGACATCTTATTCCCTCTCCTTGGGATATTTTATTCCCTTCTCCCTGTGTCGTTTCATTCCCTCTCCCCGTGACATTTTATTCCCACTCCCTATGATTTTTTATTCCCTCTCCATGTGAAATTTTATTACATCTCCCTGTAATATTTTATTTCATTCTCCCTGTGACATTTTATTCCCTTCTCCCTTTGACAATTCATTCCCACCTCCTGTGATATTTCTTTCCCTTCTACCTGTGACATTTAATTCCCTCCACCTGTGACATCTTATTCCGTCTGCTTGGGATATTTTATTCCCTTCTCCCTGTGTCGTTTCATTCCCTCTCCCCGTGACATTTTATTCACTATCCCTGTGATTTTTTATTCCCTCTCCCTGTGAAATTTTATTCCATCTCCCTGTAATATTTTATTTCATTCTCCCTGTGACATTTTATTCACTTCTCCCTGTGACATTTTATTTCCTTCCACCTGTGACATTTCATTCCCTCTCCCTGTGACATTTTATTCCCTTCTCCCTGTGACATTTTATTCCCTTCTCCCTCTGACATTTTAATCCCTTCTCCCTGTGACATTAATTCCCTCTCCCTGTGACATTTTATTCCTTCACCCTGTGACATTTTATTCCCTTCTCCCTGTGACTTTTTATTCCCTCTCCCTGTGACATTACATTCCCTCCGCTGTGACATTTCTTTCCCTTCTCCCTGTGAAATTTCATTCCCTCCCCCTGTGACATTTCATTCCCTTTCCCTGTGACATTTCATTCTCTAACCCTGTGACATTTCATTCCCTCTTCCTGTGACTTTTTATTCCCTTCTCCCTGTGACATTTTATTCCCTCTCCCTGTGATTTTTTATTCCCTCTCCCTGTGAAATTTTATTCCCTCTTCCTGTGACTTTTTATTCCCATCTCCCTGTGACATTTTATTCCCACTCCCTTTGATTTTTTATTCCCTCTCCCTGTGAAATTTTATTCCTTTACCCTGTGATATTTTATTCCCTTCTCCATGTGACATTTCATTTCTTCTCCCTGTGACATTTGATTCCCTCTCCCTGTGATATTTAATTCCCTTCTCCCTGTGACATTTTATTCCCTTCTCCCAGTGACATTTTATTCCCTTCTGCCTGTGACATTTTATTTCCTTCTCACTGTGACATTTTTTCCCTTCTTCCTGAGACCTTTTATTCCCTTCTCCCTGTGACATTTTATTCCTTCTCCCTGTGACATGTTATTCCCTTCTCCCTGTGACATTTCATTCCCTTCTCCCTGTGACATTTTATTCCTTCTCCCTGTGACATGTTATTCCCTTCTCCCTGTGACATTTCATTCCCTTCTCCCTGTGACATTTCATTCCCTCCCCCTTTGACATTTCATTCTCTATCCCCGTGACATTTTATTCCCACTCGCTGTTAAATATTATTCCCTCTTCCTGTGACTTTTTATTCCCTTCTCCCTGTGACATTTTATTCCCTCTCGCTGTGATTTTTTATTCCCTCTCCCTGTGAAATTTTATTCCTCCTCCCTGTGATATTTTATTTCCTTCTCCCTGTGACATTTTATTCCCACTCCCTTTGACATTTTATTCCCATCTCCTAGTGTCATTTTATTCCCTTCTCACTGTGACATTTCATTTCCTCTCCCTGTGACGTTTTATTCCCACTTCCTGTGACATTTTATTCCCTTCTCCCTGTGACAATTCATTCCCTCCTCCTCTGACATTTCTTTCCCTTCTACCTGTGATATTTCATTCCCTCCCCCTGTGACATCTTATTCCCTCTCCTTGGGATATTTTATTCCCTTCTCCCTGTGTCATTTCAATCCCTCTCGCCGTGACATTTTATTCCCACTCCCTGTGACATTTTATTCCCTCTCCCTGTGATTTTTTATTCGCTCTCCCTGTGAAATTTTATTCCATCTCCCTGTAATATTTTATTTCATTCTCCCTGTGACATTTTATTCCCTTCTCCCTGTGACATTTTATTTCCTTCTCCCTGTGACATTTCATTCCCTCTCCCTGTTACATTTTATTCCCTTCTCCCTGTGACATTTTATTCCCTTCTCCCTGTGACATTTTATTCCTTTTCCCTGTGACATTTTATTCTCTCGCCCTGTGACATTTTATTCCCTTCTCCCTGTGACATTTTATTACCTCTTCCTGTAACATTTTATTCCCTTCTCCCTGTGACATTTTATTCCCTCTCCCTGTGACATTTTATTCCCTCTCCCTCTGACATTTTATTCCCTCTCCCTGTGACATTTTATTCCCTTCTCCCTCTGACATTTTATTCCCTCTCCCTGTGACATTTTATTCCTTCTCCCTGTGACATTTTATTCCCTTCTCCCTGTGACTTTTCATTCCCTCTCCCTGTGACATTTCATTCCCTCCCCCTTTGACATTTCATTCCCTTTTCCCTGTGACATTTTATTCCTTCTCCCCGTGACAATTTATTCCCTCTCCCTGTGAAATTTTATTCCCTCTTCCTGTGACTTTTTATTCCCTTCTCCCTGTGACATTTTATTCCCTCTCCCTGTGATTTTTTATTCCCTCTCCCTGTGAAATTTTATTCCTTTTCACTGTGATATTTTATTTCCTTCTCCCTGTGACATTTTATTCCTTCACCCTGTGACATTTTATTCCCTTCTCCATGTGACATTTTATTCCTTCTCTCTGTGACATTTTATTCCCTTCTCCCTGTGACATTTTCTTCCCTTCACCCTGTGACATTTGATTCCCTCTCCCTGTGATATTTAATTCCCTTCTCCCTGTGACATTTTATTCTCTTCTCCCAGTGACATTTTATTCACTTCTCCCTGTGACATTTTATTTCCTTCTCCCTCTGACATTTTAATCCCTTCTCCCTGTGACATTAATTCCCTCTCCCTGTGACATTTTATTCCTTCACCCTGTGACATTTTATTCCCTTCTCCCTGTGACTTTTTATTCCCTCTCCCTGTGACATTTTATTCCCTCTCCGTGTGACATTTTATTCCCTTCTCCCTGTGACATTTTATTTCCTTCTCCCTGTGACTTTTTATTCCCTCTCCATGTGACATTTTATTCCCTTCTCCCTGAGACCTTTTATTCCCTTCTCCCTGTGACATTTCATTCCCTCTCCATGTGACATTTTATTCCCTTCTCCCTGTGACATTTTATTTCCTTCTCCCTGTGACTTTTTATTCCCTCTCCATGTGACATTTTATTCCCTTCTCCCTGTGACATTTTATTCCCTTCTCCCTCTGACATTTTAATCCCTTCTCCCTGTGACATTAATTCCCTCTCCCTGTGACATTTTATTCCTTCACCCTGTGACATTTTATTCCCTTCTCCCTGTGACTTTTTATTCCCTCTCCCTGTGACATTTTATTCCCTCTCCGTGTGACATTTTATTCCCTTCTCCCTGTGACATTTTATTTCCTTCTCCCTGTGACTTTTTATTCCCTCTCCATGTGACATTTTATTCCCTTCTCCCTGTGACATTTTATTCCCTTCTCCCTCTGACATTTTAATCCCTTCTCCCTGTGACATTAATTCCCTCTCCCTGTGACATTTTATTCCTTCACCCTGTGACATTTTATTCCCTTCTCCCTGTGACTTTTTATTCCCTCTCCCTGTGACATTACATTCCCTCCGCTGTGACATTTCTTTCCCTTCTCCCTGTGAAATTTCATTCCCTCCCCCTGTGACTTTTTATTCCCTTCTCCCTGTGACATTTTATTCCCTCTCCCTGTGATTTTTTATTCCCTCTCCCTGTGAAATTTTATTCCCTCTTCCTGTGACTTTTTATTCCCATCTCCCTGTGACATTTTATTCCCACTCCCTTTGATTTTTTATTCCCTCTCCCTGTGAAATTTTATTCCTTTACCCTGTGATATTTTATTTCCTTCTCCCTGTGACATTTTATTCCCTTCTCCCTGTGACATTTTATTCCCTTCTCCATGTGACATTTCATTCCTTCTCCCTGTGACATTTGATTCCCTCTCCCTGTGATATTTAATTCCCTTCTCCCTGTGACATTTTATTCCCTTCTCCCAGTGACATTTTATTCCCTTCTGCCTGTGACATTTTATTTCCTTCTCACTGTGACATTTTTTCCCTTCTTCCTGAGACCTTTTATTCCCTTCTCCCTGTGACATTTTATTCCTTCTCCCTGTGACATGTTATTCCCTTCTCCCTGTGACATTTCATTCCCTTCTCCCTGTGACATTTTATTCCTTCTCCCTGTGACATGTTATTCCCTTCTCCCTGTGACATTTCATTCCCTTCTCCCTGTGACATTTCATTCCCTCCCCCTTTGACATTTCATTCTCTATCCCCGTGACATTTTATTCCCACTCGCTGTTAAATATTATTCCCTCTTCCTGTGAATTTTTATTCCCTTCTCCCTGTGACATTTTATTCCCTCTCGCTGTGATTTTTTATTCCCTCTCCCTGTGAAATTTTATTCCTCCTCCCTGTGATATTTTATTTCCTTCTCCCTGTGACATTTTATTCCCACTCCCTTTGACATTTTATTCCCATCTCCTAGTGTCATTTTATTCCCTTCTCACTGTGACATTTAATTCCCTCTCCCTGTGACGTTTTATTCCCTCTTCCTGTGACATTTTATTCCCTTCTCCCTGTGACAATTCATTCCCTCCTCCTCTGACATTTCTTTCCCTTCTACCTGTGATATTTCATTCCCTCCCCCTGTGACATCTTATTCCCTCTCCTTGGGATATTTTATTCCCTTCTCCCTGTGTCATTTCAATCCCTCTCGCCGTGACATTTTATTCCCACTCCCTGTGACATTTTATTCCCTCTCCCTGTGATTTTTTATTCGCTCTCCCTGTGAAATTTTATTCCATCTCCCTGTAATATTTTATTTCATTCTCCCTGTGACATTTTATTCCCTTCTCCCTGTGACATTTTATTTCCTTCTCCCTGTGACATTTCATTCCCTCTCCCTGTTACATTTTATTCCCTTCTCCCTGTGACATTTTATTCCCTTCTCCCTGTGACATTTTATTCCTTTTCGCTGTGACATTTTATTCTCTCGCCCTGTGACATTTTATTCCCTTCTCCCTGTGACATTTTATTACCTCTTCCTGTAACATTTTATTCCCTTCTCCCTGTGACATTTTATTCCCTCTCCCTGTGACATTTTATTCCCTCTCCTTCTGACATTTTATTCCCTCTCCCTGAGACAGTTTATTCCCTTCTCCCTGTGACATTTTATTCCCTCTCACTGTGACATTTTATACCATCTCCCTGTGACATGTTATTCCCTTCTCCCTGTGACATTTCATTCCCTTCTCCCTGTGACATTTCATTCCCTCCCCCTTTGACATTTCATTCTCTATCCCCGTGACATTTTATTCCCACTCGCTGTTAAATATTATTCCCTCTTCCTGTGACTTTTTATTCCCTTCTCCCTGTGACATTTTATTCCCTCTCGCTGTGATTTTTTATTCCCTCTCCCTGTGAAATTTTATTCCTCCTCCCTGTGATATTTTATTTCCTTCTCCCTGTGACATTTTATTCCCACTCCCTTTGACATTTTATTCCCATCTCCTAGTGTCATTTTATTCCCTTCTCACTGTGACATTTCATTCCCTCTCCCTGTGACGTTTTATTCCCTCTTCCTGTGACATTTTATTCCCTTCTCCCTGTGACAATTCATTCCCTCCTCCTCTGACATTTCTTTCCCTTCTACCTGTGATATTTCATTCCCTCCCCCTGTGACATCTTATTCCCTCTCCTTGGGATATTTTATTCCCTTCTCCCTGTGTCATTTCAATCCCTCTCGCCGTGACATTTTATTCCCACTCCCTGTGACATTTTATTCCCTCTCCCTGTGATTTTTTATTCGCTCTCCCTGTGAAATTTTATTCCATCTCCCTGTAATATTTTATTTCATTCTCCCTGTGACATTTTATTCCCTTCTCCCTGTGACATTTTATTTCCTTCTCCCTGTGACATTTCATTCCCTCTCCCTGTTACATTTTATTCCCTTCTCCCTGTGACATTTTATTCCCTTCTCCCTGTGACATTTTATTCCTTTTCGCTGTGACATTTTATTCTCTCGCCCTGTGACATTTTATTCCCTTCTCCCTGTGACATTTTATTACCTCTTCCTGTAACATTTTATTCCCTTCTCCCTGTGACATTTTATTCCCTCTCCCTGTGACATTTTATTCCCTCTCCTTCTGACATTTTATTCCCTCTCCCTGAGACAGTTTATTCCCTTCTCCCTGTGACATTTTATTCCCTCTCACTGTGACATTTTATACCATCTCCCTGTGACATTTTATTCCCTTCTCCTTGTGACATTTTATTCCCTTTTCCCTGTGACATTTTATTCCCTCTCCCTGTGACATTTTATTCCCTCTCCCTGTGACAGTTTATTCCCTTCTCCCTGTGACATTTTATTCCCACTATCTTTGATTTTTTATTCCCTCTCCCTGTGAAATTTTATTCCTTTTCCATGTGATATTTTATTTCCTTCTCCCTGTGACATTTTATTCCCTTCTCACTGTGACATTTCATTCCCTCTCCCTGTGACGTTTTATTCCCTCTTCCTTTGACATCTTATTCCCTTCTCCCTGTGACAATTCATTCCCTCCTCCTATGACATTTCTTTCCCCTCTAACTGTGACATTTCATTCCCTCCCCCTGTGACATCTTATTCCCTCTCCTTGGGATATTTTATTCCCTTCTCCCTGTGTCGTTTCATTCCCTCTCCCCGTGACATTTTATTCCCACTCCCTGTGATTTTTTATTCCCTCTCCATGTGAAATTTTATTACATCTCCCTGTAATATTTTATTTCATTCTCCCTGTGACATTTTATTCCCTTCTCCCTTTGACAATTCATTCCCACCTCCTGTGATATTTCTTTCCCTTCTACCTGTGACATTTCATTCCCTCCACCTGTGACATCTTATTCCGTCTGCTTGGGATATTTTATTCCCTTCTCCCTGTGTCGTTTCATTCCCTCTCCCCGTGACATTTTATTCACTATCCCTGTGATTTTTTATTCCCTCTCCCTGTGAAATTTTATTCCATCTCCCTGTAATATTTTATTTCATTCTCCCTGTGACATTTTATTTCCTTCCACCTGTGACATTTCATTCCCTCTCCCTGTGACATTTTATTCCCTTCTCCCTGTGACATTTTATTCCCTTCTCCCTGTGACATTTTATTCCTTCTCCCTGTGACATTTTATTCTCTCGCCCTGTGACATTTTATTCCCTTCTCCCTGTGACATTTTATTCCCTCTCCCTGTGACATTTTATTCCCTTCTCCCTGTGACATTTTATTCCCTCTCCCTGTGACATTTTATTCCGTCTCCCTGTGACAGTTTATTCCCTTCTCCCTGAGACATTTTATTCCCTTCTCCCTGTGACATTCTATTCCCTTCTCCCTGTGACATTTCATTCCCTCTCCCTGTGACATTTCATTCCCTCCCCCTTTGACATTTCATTCTCTATCCCCGTGACATTTTATTCCCTCTCGCTGTTAAATATTATTCCCTCTTCCTGTGACTTTTTATTCCCTTCTCCCTTTGATATTTTATTCCCTCTCGCTGTGATTTTTTATTCCCTCTCCCTGTGATATTTTATTTCCTTCTCCCTGTGACATTTTATTCCCACTTCCTTTGACATTTTATTCCCTTCTCCTAGTGACATTTTATTCCCTTCTCCCTGTGACTTTTCATTCCCTCTCCCTGTGACATTTCATTCCCTCCCCCTTTGACATTTCATTCCCTTTTCCCTGTGACATTTTATTCCTTCTCCCCGTGACAATTTATTCCCTCTCCCTGTGAAATTTTATTCCCTCTTCCTGTGACTTTTTATTCCCTTCTCCCTGTGACATTTTATTCCCTCTCCCTGTGATTTTTTATTCCCTCTCCCTGTGAAATTTTATTCCTTTTCACTGTGATATTTTATTTCCTTCTCCCTGTGACATTTTATTCCTTCACCCTGTGACATTTTATTCCCTTCTCCATGTGACATTTTATTCCTTCTCTCTGTGACATTTTATTCCCTTCTCCCTGTGACATTTTCTTCCCTTCACCCTGTGACATTTGATTCCCTCTCCCTGTGATATTTAATTCCCTTCTCCCTGTGACATTTTATTCTCTTCTCCCAGTGACATTTTATTCACTTCTCCCTGTGACATTTTATTTCCTTCTCACTGTGAGATTTTTTCCCTTCTCTCTGGGACCTTTTATTCCCTTCTCCCTGTGACATTTCATTCCCTTCTCCCTGTGACATTTTATTCCCTCTTCATGTGACATTTTATTCCCTTCTCCCTGTGACATTTTATTTCCTTCTCCCTGTGACTTTTTATTCCCTCTCCATGTGACATTTTATTCCCTTCTCCCTGTGACATTTTATTCCCTTCTCCCTCTGACATTTTAATCCCTTCTCCCTGTGACATTAATTCCCTCTCCCTGTGACATTTTATTCCTTCACCCTGTGACATTTTATTCCCTTCTCCCTGTGACTTTTTATTCCCTCTCCCTGTGACATTTTATTCCCTCTCCGTGTGACATTTTATTCCCTTCTCCCTGTGACAGTTTATTTCCTTCTCCCTGTGACTTTTTATTCCCTCTCCATGTGACATTTTATTCCCTTCTCCCTGTGACATTTTATTCCCTTCTCCCTCTGACATTTTAATCCCTTCTCCCTGTGACATTAATTCCCTCTCCCTGTGACATTTTATTCCTTCACCCTGTGACATTTTATTCCCTTCTCCCTGTGACTTTTTATTCCCTCTCCCTGTGACATTACATTCCCTCCGCTGTGACATTTCTTTCCCTTCTCCCTGTGAAATTTCATTCCCTCCCCCTGTGACATTTCATTCCCTTTCCCTGTGACATTTCATTCTCTAACCCTGTGACATTTCATTCCCTCTTCCTGTGACTTTTTATTCCCTTCTCCCTGTGACATTTTATTCCCTCTCCCTGTGATTTTTTATTCCCTCTCCCTGTGAAATTTTATTCCCTCTTCCTGTGACTTTTTATTCCCATCTCCCTGTGACATTTTATTCCCACTCCCTTTGATTTTTTATTCCCTCTCCCTGTGAAATTTTATTCCTTTACCCTGTGATATTTTATTTCCTTCTCCCTGTGACATTTTATTCCCTTCTCCCTGTGACATTTTATTCCCTTCTCCATGTGACATTTCATTCCTTCTCCCTGTGACATTTGATTCCCTCTCCCTGTGATATTTAATTCCCTTCTCCCTGTGACATTTTATTCCCTTCTCCCAGTGACATTTTATTCCCTTCTGCCTGTGACATTTTATTTCCTTCTCACTGTGACATTTTTTCCCTTCTTCCTGAGACCTTTTATTCCCTTCTCCCTGTGACATTTTATTCCTTCTCCCTGTGACATGTTATTCCCTTCTCCCTGTGACATTTCATTCCCTTCTCCCTGTGACATTTTATTCCTTCTCCCTGTGACATGTTATTCCCTTCTCCCTGTGACATTTCATTCCCTTCTCCCTGTGACATTTCATTCCCTCCCCCTTTGACATTTCATTCTCTATCCCCGTGACATTTTATTCCCACTCGCTGTTAAATATTATTCCCTCTTCCTGTGACTTTTTATTCCCTTCTCCCTGTGACATTTTATTCCCTCTCGCTGTGATTTTTTATTCCCTCTCCCTGTGAAATTTTATTCCTCCTCCCTGTGATATTTTATTTCCTTCTCCCTGTGACATTTTATTCCCACTCCCTTTGACATTTTATTCCCATCTCCTAGTGTCATTTTATTCCCTTCTCACTGTGACATTTCATTCCCTCTCCCTGTGACGTTTTATTCCCTCTTCCTGTGACATTTTATTCCCTTCTCCCTGTGACAATTCATTCCCTCCTCCTCTGACATTTCTTTCCCTTCTACCTGTGATATTTCATTCCCTCCCCCTGTGACATCTTATTCCCTCTCCTTGGGATATTTTATTCCCTTCTCCCTGTGTCATTTCAATCCCTCTCGCCGTGACATTTTATTCCCACTCCCTGTGACATTTTATTCCCTCTCCCTGTGATTTTTTATTCGCTCTCCCTGTGAAATTTTATTCCATCTCCCTGTAATATTTTATTTCATTCTCCCTGTGACATTTTATTCCCTTCTCCCTGTGACATTTTATTTCCTTCTCCCTGTGACATTTCATTCCCTCTCCCTGTTACATTTTATTCCCTTCTCCCTGTGACATTTTATTCCCTTCTCCCTGTGACATTTTATTCCTTTTCCCTGTGACATTTTATTCTCTCGCCCTGTGACATTTTATTCCCTTCTCCCTGTGACATTTTATTACCTCTTCCTGTAACATTTTATTCCCTTCTCCCTGTGACATTTTATTCCCTTCTCCCTGTGACATTTTCTTCCCTTCACCCTGTGACATTTGATTCCCTCTCCCTGTGAAATTTTATTCCTTTTCACTGTGATATTTTATTTCCTTCTCCCTGTGACATTTTATTCCTTCACCCTGTGACATTTTATTCCCTTCTCCATGTGACATTTTATTCCTTCTCTCTGTGACATTTTATTCCCTTCTCCCTGTGACATTTTCTTCCCTTCACCCTGTGACATTTGATTCCCTCTCCCTGTGATATTTAATTCCCTTCTCCCTGTGACATTTTATTCTCTTCTCCCAGTGACAATTTATTCACTTCTCCCTGTGACATTTTATTTCCTTCTCACTGTGAGATTTTTTCCCTTCTCCCTGAGACCTTTTATTCCCTTCTCCCTGTGACATTTCATTCCCTTCTCCCTGTGACATTTTATTCCCTCTCCATGTGACATTTTATTCCCTTCTCCCTGTGACATTTTATTTCCTTCTCCCTGTGACTTTTTATTCCCTCTCCATGTGACATTTTATTCCCTTCTCCCTGTGACATTTTATTCCCTTCTCCCTCTGACATTTTAATCCCTTCTCCCTGTGACATTAATTCCCTCTCCCTGTGACATTTTATTCCTTCACCCTGTGACATTTTATACCCTTCTCCCTGTGACTTTTTATTCCCTCTCCCTGTGACATTTTATTCCCTCTCCGTGTGACATTTTATTCCCTTCTCCCTGTGACATTTTATTTCCTTCTCCCTGTGACTTTTTATTCCCTCTCCATGTGACATTTTATTCCCTTCTCCCTGTGACATTTTATTCCCTTCTCCCTCTGACATTTTAATCCCTTCTCCCTGTGACATTAATTCCCTCTCCTTGTGACATTTTATTCCTTCACCCTGTGACATTTTATTCCCTTCTCCCTGTGACTTTTTATTCCCTCTCCCTGTGACATTACATTCCCTCCGCTGTGACATTTCTTTCCCTTCTCCCTGTGAAATTTCATTCCCTCCCCCTGTGACATTTCATTCCCTTTCCCTGTGATATTTCATTCTCTAACCCTGTGACATTTCATTCCCTCTTCCTGTGACTTTTTATTCCCTTCTCCCTGTGACATTTTATTCCCTCTCCCTGTGATTTTTTATTCCCTCTCCCTGTGAAATTTTATTCCCTCTTCCTGTGACTTTTTATTCCCATCTCCCTGTGACATTTTATTCCCACTCCCTTTGATTTTTTATTCCCTCTCCCTGTGAAATTTTATTCCTTTACCCAGTGATATTTTATTTCCTTCTCCCTGTGACATTTTATTCCCTTCTCCCTGTGACATTTTATTCCCTTCTCCATGTGACATTTCATTCCTTCTCCCTGTGACATATGATTCCCTCTCCCTGTGATATTTAATTCCCTTCTCCCTGTGACATTTTATTCCCTTCTCCCAGTGACATTTTATTCCCTTCTGCCTGTGACATTTTATTTCCTTCTCACTGTGACATTTTTTCCCTTCTTCCTGAGACCTTTTATTCCCTTCTCCCTGTGACATTTTATTCCTTCTCCCTGTGTCATGTTATTCCCTTCTCCCTGTGACATTTCATTCCCTTCTCCCTGTGACATTTTATTCCTTCTCCCTGTGACATGTTATTCCCTTCTCCCTGTGACATTTCATTCCCTTCTCCCTGTGACATTTCATTCCCTCCCCCTTTGACATTTCATTCTCTATCCCCGTGACATTTTATTCCCTCTTCCTGTGACTTTTTATTCCCTTCTCCCTGTGACATTTTATTCCCTCTCGCTGTGATTTTTTATTCCCTCTCCCTGTGAAATTTTATTCCTCCTCCCTGTGATATTTTATTTCCTTCTCCCTGTGACATTTTATTCCCACTCCCTTTGACATTTTTTTCCCATCTCCTAGTGTCATTTTATTCCCTTCTCACTGTGACATTTCATTCCCTCTCCCTGTGACGTTTTATTCCCTCTTCCTGTGACATTTTATTCCCTTCTCCCTGTGACAATTCATTCCCTCCTCCTCTGACATTTCTTTCCCTTCTACCTGTGATATTTCATTCCCTCCCCCTGCGACATCTTATTCCCTCTCCTTGGGATATTTTATTCCCTTCTCCCTGTGTCATTTCAATCCCTCTCGCCGTGACATTTTATTCCCACTCCCTGTGACATTTTATTCCCTCTCCCTGTGATTTTTTATTCGCTCTCCCTGTGAAATTTTATTCCATCTCCCTGTAATATTTTATTTCATTCTCCCTGTGACATTTTATTCCCTTCTCCCTGTGACATTTTATTTCCTTCTCCCTGTGACATTTCATTCCCTCTCCCTGTTACATTTTATTCCCTTCTCCCTGTGACATTTTATTCCCTTCTCCCTGTGACATTTTATTCCTTTTCGCTGTGACATTTTATTCTCTAGCCCTGTGACATTTTATTCCCTTCTCCCTGTGACATTTTATTACCTCTTCCTGTAACATTTTATTCCCTTCTCCCTGTGACATTTTATTCCCTCTCCCTGTGACATTTTATTCCCTCTCCTTCTGACATTTTATTCCCTCTCCCTGAGACAGTTTATTCCCTTCTCCCTGTGACATTTTATTCCCTCTCCCTGTGACATTTTATACCATCTCCATGTGACATTTTATTCCCTTCTCCCTGTGACATTTTATTCCCTTTTCCCTGTGACATTTTATTCCCACTCCCTGTGACATTTTATTCCCTCTCCCTGTGACAGTTTATTCCCTTCTCTCTGTGACATTTTATTCCCACTATCTTTGATTTTTTATTCCCTCTCCCTGTGAAATTTTATTCCTTTTCCATGTGATATTTTATTTCCTTCTCCCTGTGACATTTTATTCCCTTCTCACTGTGACATTTCATTCCCTCTCCCTGTGACGTTTTATTCCCTCTTCCTTTGACATCTTATTCCCTTCTCCCTGTGACAATTCATTCCCTCCTCCTATGACATTTCTTTCCACTCTAACTGTGACATTTCATTCCCTCCCCCTGTGACATCTTATTCCCTCTCCTTGGGATATTTTATTCCCTTCTCCCTGTGTCGTTTCATTCCCTCTCCCCGTGACATTTTATTCCCACTCCCTGTGATTTTTTATTCCCTCTCCATGTGAAATTTTATTACATCTCCCTGTAATATTTTATTTCATTCACCCTGTGACATTTTATTCCCTTCTCCCTTTGACAATTCATTCCCACCTCCTGTGATATTTCTTTCCCTTCTACCTGTGACATTTCATTCCCTCCACCTGTGACATCTTATTCCGTCTGCTTGGGATATTTTATTCCCTTCTCCCTGTGTCGTTTCATTCCCTCTCCCCGTGACATTTTATTCACTATCCCTGTGATTTTTTATTCCCTCTCCCTGTGAAATTTTATTCCATCTCCCTGTAATATTTTATTTCATTCTCCCTGTGACATTTTATTCACTTCTCCCTGTGACATTTTATTTCCTTCCACCTGTGACATTTCATTCCCTCTCCCTGTGACATTTTATTCCCTTCTCCCTGTGACATTTTATTCCCTTCTCCCTGTGACATTTTATTCCTTCTCCCTGTGACATTTTATTCTCTCGCCCTGTGACATTTTATTCCCTTCTCCCTGTGACATTTTATTCCCTCTTCCTGTAACATTTTATTCCCTTCTCCCTGTGACATTTTATTCCCTCTCCCTGTGACATTTTATTCCGTCTCCCTGTGACAGTTTATTCCCTTCTCCCTGAGACATTTTATTCCCTTCTCCCTGTGACATTCTATTCCCTTCTCCCTGTGACATTTCATTCCCACTCCCTGTGACATTTCATTCCCTCCCCCTTTGACATTTCATTCTCTATCCCCGTGACATTTTATTCCCTCTCGCTGTTAAATATTATTCCCTCTTCCTGTGACTTTTTATTCCCTTCTCCCTTTGATATTTTATTCCCTCTCGCTGTGATTTTTTATTCCCTCTCCCTGTGATATTTTATTTCCTTCTCCCTGTGACATTTTATTCCCACTTCCTTTGACATTTTATTCCCTTCTCCTAGTGACATTTTATTCCCTTCTCACTGTGACATTTCATTCCCTCTCCCTGTGACGTTTTATTCCCTCTTCCTGTGACATTTTATTCCCTTTTCCCTGTGACATTTTATTCCTTCTCCCCGTGACAATTTATTCCCTCTCCCTGTGAAATTTTATTCCCTCTTCCTGTGACTTTTTATTCCCTTCTCCCTGTGACATTTTATTCCCTCTCCCTGTGATTTTTTATTCCCTCTCCCTGTGAAATTTTATTCCTTATCGCTGTGATATTTTATTTCCTTCTCCCTGTGACATTTTATTCCCTTCTCCCTGTGAAATTTTATTCCCTCTCTCTGTGAAATTTTATTCCTTCACCCTGTGACATTTTATTCCCTCTCCCTGTGACATTTTATTCCTTCACCCTGTGACATTTTATTCCCTTCTCCCTGTGACATTTCCTTCACTTCACCCTGTGACATTTGATTCCCTCTCCCTGTGATATTTAATTCCCTTCTCCCTGTGACATTTTATTCCCTTCTCCCAGTGACATTTTATTCCCTTCTCCCTGTGACATTTTATTTCCTTCTCACTGTGACATTTTTTCCCTTCTGCCTGAGACCTTTTATTCCCTTCTCCCTGTGACAATTCATTCCCTTCTCCCTGTGACATTTTATTCCCTCTCCATGTGACATTTTATTCCCTTCTCCCTGTGACATTTTATTTCCTTCTCCCTGTGACTTTTTATTCCCTCTCCATGTGACATTTTATTCCCTTCTCCCTGTGACATTTTATTCCCTTCTCCCTCTGACATTTTAATCCCTTCTCCCTGTGACATTAATTCCCTCTCCATGTGACATTTTATTCCTTCACCCTGTGACATTTTATTCCCTTCTCCCTGTGACTTTTTATTCCCTCTTACTGTGACATTACATTCCCTCCCCCTGTGACATTTCTTTCCCTTCTCCCTGTGACATTTCATTCCCTCCCCCTGTGACATTTCATTCCCTTTCCCTGTGACATTTCATTCTCTAACCCTGTGACATTTCATTCCCTCTTCCTGTGACTTTTTATTCCCTCTCCATGTGACATTTTATTCCCTTCTCCCTGTTTCATTTAATTCCCTTCTCCCTCTGACATTTTAATCCCTTCTCCCTCTGACATTTTATTCCCTCTCCCTGTGACATTTTATTCCTATTCCCTGTGACATTTTATTCCCTTCTCCCGGTGACATTTTATTCCCTCTCCCTGTGATTTTTTATTCCCTCTCCCTGCGAAATTTTTTTCCATCTCCCTGTGACATTTTATTCCCTCTCCCTGTGACATTTTATTCCCTTCTCCCTGTGATATTTTATTTCCTTCTCCCTCTGACATTTTATTCCCTTCTCCCTATGACATTTTAATCCTTCTCTCTGTGACATTTTATTCTATCTCCCTGTGACATTTTATTCCCTCTCCCTGTGACATTTTATTCCTTCTCCCTGTGACATTTTATTCCTTTCTCACTTTGACATTTATTCCCTTCTCCCTGTGACATTTTATTCCCTTCTCCCTCTGACATTTTAATCCCTTCTCCCTGTGACATTAATTCCCTCTCCCTGTGACATTTTATTCCTTCACCCTGTGACATTTTATACCCTTCTCCCTGTGACTTTTTATTCCCTCTCCCTGTGACATTTTATTCCCTCTCCGTGTGACATTTTATTCCCTTCTCCCTGTGACATTTTATTTCCTTCTCCCTGTGACTTTTTATTCCCTCTCCATGTGACATTTTATTCCCTTCTCCCTGTGACATTTTATTCCCTTCTCCCTCTGACATTTTAATCCCTTCTCCCTGTGACATTAATTCCCTCTCCTTGTGACATTTTATTCCTTCACCCTGTGACATTTTATTCCCTTCTCCCTGTGACTTTTTATTCCCTCTCCCTGTGACATTACATTCCCTCCGCTGTGACATTTCTTTCCCTTCTCCCTGTGAAATTTCATTCCCTCCCCCTGTGACATTTCATTCCCTTTCCCTGTGATATTTCATTCTCTAACCCTGTGACATTTCATTCCCTCTTCCTGTGACTTTTTATTCCCTTCTCCCTGTGACATTTTATTCCCTCTCCCTGTGATTTTTTATTCCCTCTCCCTGTGAAATTTTATTCCCTCTTCCTGTGACTTTTTATTCCCATCTCCCTGTGACATTTTATTCCCACTCCCTTTGATTTTTTATTCCCTCTCCCTGTGAAATTTTATTCCTTTACCCAGTGATATTTTATTTCCTTCTCCCTGTGACATTTTATTCCCTTCTCCCTGTGACATTTTATTCCCTTCTCCATGTGACATTTCATTCCTTCTCCCTGTGACATATGATTCCCTCTCCCTGTGATATTTAATTCCCTTCTCCCTGTGACATTTTATTCCCTTCTCCCAGTGACATTTTATTCCCTTCTGCCTGTGACATTTTATTTCCTTCTCACTGTGACATTTTTTCCCTTCTTCCTGAGACCTTTTATTCCCTTCTCCCTGTGACATTTTATTCCTTCTCCCTGTGTCATGTTATTCCCTTCTCCCTGTGACATTTCATTCCCTTCTCCCTGTGACATTTTATTCCTTCTCCCTGTGACATGTTATTCCCTTCTCCCTGTGACATTTCATTCCCTTCTCCCTGTGACATTTCATTCCCTCCCCCTTTGACATTTCATTCTCTATCCCCGTGACATTTTATTCCCTCTTCCTGTGACTTTTTATTCCCTTCTCCCTGTGACATTTTATTCCCTCTCGCTGTGATTTTTTATTCCCTCTCCCTGTGAAATTTTATTCCTCCTCCCTGTGATATTTTATTTCCTTCTCCCTGTGACATTTTATTCCCACTCCCTTTGACATTTTTTTCCCATCTCCTAGTGTCATTTTATTCCCTTCTCACTGTGACATTTCATTCCCTCTCCCTGTGACGTTTTATTCCCTCTTCCTGTGACATTTTATTCCCTTCTCCCTGTGACAATTCATTCCCTCCTCCTCTGACATTTCTTTCCCTTCTACCTGTGATATTTCATTCCCTCCCCCTGCGACATCTTATTCCCTCTCCTTGGGATATTTTATTCCCTTCTCCCTGTGTCATTTCAATCCCTCTCGCCGTGACATTTTATTCCCACTCCCTGTGACATTTTATTCCCTCTCCCTGTGATTTTTTATTCGCTCTCCCTGTGAAATTTTATTCCATCTCCCTGTAATATTTTATTTCATTCTCCCTGTGACATTTTATTCCCTTCTCCCTGTGACATTTTATTTCCTTCTCCCTGTGACATTTCATTCCCTCTCCCTGTTACATTTTATTCCCTTCTCCCTGTGACATTTTATTCCCTTCTCCCTGTGACATTTTATTCCTTTTCGCTGTGACATTTTATTCTCTAGCCCTGTGACATTTTATTCCCTTCTCCCTGTGACATTTTATTACCTCTTCCTGTAACATTTTATTCCCTTCTCCCTGTGACATTTTATTCCCTCTCCCTGTGACATTTTATTCCCTCTCCTTCTGACATTTTATTCCCTCTCCCTGAGACAGTTTATTCCCTTCTCCCTGTGACATTTTATTCCCTCTCCCTGTGACATTTTATACCATCTCCATGTGACATTTTATTCCCTTCTCCCTGTGACATTTTATTCCCTTTTCCCTGTGACATTTTATTCCCACTCCCTGTGACATTTTATTCCCTCTCCCTGTGACAGTTTATTCCCTTCTCCCTGTGACATTTTATTCCCACTATCTTTGATTTTTTATTCCCTCTCCCTGTGAAATTTTATTCCTTTTCCATGTGATATTTTATTTCCTTCTCCCTGTGACATTTTATTCCCTTCTCACTGTGACATTTCATTCCCTCTCCCTGTGACGTTTTATTCCCTCTTCCTTTGACATCTTATTCCCTTCTCCCTGTGACAATTCATTCCCTCCTCCTATGACATTTCTTTCCACTCTAACTGTGACATTTCATTCCCTCCCCCTGTGACATCTTATTCCCTCTCCTTGGGATATTTTATTCCCTTCTCCCTGTGTCGTTTCATTCCCTCTCCCCGTGACATTTTATTCCCACTCCCTGTGATTTTTTATTCCCTCTCCATGTGAAATTTTATTACATCTCCCTGTAATATTTTATTTCATTCACCCTGTGACATTTTATTCCCTTCTCCCTTTGACAATTCATTCCCACCTCCTGTGATATTTCTTTCCCTTCTACCTGTGACATTTCATTCCCTCCACCTGTGACATCTTATTCCGTCTGCTTGGGATATTTTATTCCCTTCTCCCTGTGTCGTTTCATTCCCTCTCCCCGTGACATTTTATTCACTATCCCTGTGATTTTTTATTCCCTCTCCCTGTGAAATTTTATTCCATCTCCCTGTAATATTTTATTTCATTCTCCCTGTGACATTTTATTCACTTCTCCCTGTGACATTTTATTTCCTTCCACCTGTGACATTTCATTCCCTCTCCCTGTGACATTTTATTCCCTTCTCCCTGTGACATTTTATTCCCTTCTCCCTGTGACATTTTATTCCTTCTCCCTGTGACATTTTATTCTCTCGCCCTGTGACATTTTATTCCCTTCTCCCTGTGACATTTTATTCCCTCTTCCTGTAACATTTTATTCCCTTCTCCCTGTGACATTTTATTCCCTCTCCCTGTGACATTTTATTCCGTCTCCCTGTGACAGTTTATTCCCTTCTCCCTGAGACATTTTATTCCCTTCTCCCTGTGACATTCTATTCCCTTCTCCCTGTGACATTTCATTCCCACTCCCTGTGACATTTCATTCCCTCCCCCTTTGACATTTCATTCTCTATCCCCGTGACATTTTATTCCCTCTCGCTGTTAAATATTATTCCCTCTTCCTGTGACTTTTTATTCCCTTCTCCCTTTGATATTTTATTCCCTCTCGCTGTGATTTTTTATTCCCTCTCCCTGTGATATTTTATTTCCTTCTCCCTGTGACATTTTATTCCCACTTCCTTTGACATTTTATTCCCTTCTCCTAGTGACATTTTATTCCCTTCTCACTGTGACATTTCATTCCCTCTCCCTGTGACGTTTTATTCCCTCTTCCTGTGACATTTTATTCCCTTTTCCCTGTGACATTTTATTCCTTCTCCCCGTGACAATTTATTCCCTCTCCCTGTGAAATTTTATTCCCTCTTCCTGTGACTTTTTATTCCCTTCTCCCTGTGACATTTTATTCCCTCTCCCTGTGATTTTTTATTCCCTCTCCCTGTGAAATTTTATTCCTTATCGCTGTGATATTTTATTTCCTTCTCCCTGTGACATTTTATTCCCTTCTCCCTGTGAAATTTTATTCCCTCTCTCTGTGAAATTTTATTCCTTCACCCTGTGACATTTTATTCCCTCTCCCTGTGACATTTTATTCCTTCACCCTGTGACATTTTATTCCCTTCTCCCTGTGACATTTCCTTCACTTCACCCTGTGACATTTGATTCCCTCTCCCTGTGATATTTAATTCCCTTCTCCCTGTGACATTTTATTCCCTTCTCCCAGTGACATTTTATTCCCTTCTCCCTGTGACATTTTATTTCCTTCTCACTGTGACATTTTTTCCCTTCTGCCTGAGACCTTTTATTCCCTTCTCCCTGTGACAATTCATTCCCTTCTCCCTGTGACATTTTATTCCCTCTCCATGTGACATTTTATTCCCTTCTCCCTGTGACATTTTATTTCCTTCTCCCTGTGACTTTTTATTCCCTCTCCATGTGACATTTTATTCCCTTCTCCCTGTGACATTTTATTCCCTTCTCCCTCTGACATTTTAATCCCTTCTCCCTGTGACATTAATTCCCTCTCCATGTGACATTTTATTCCTTCACCCTGTGACATTTTATTCCCTTCTCCCTGTGACTTTTTATTCCCTCTTACTGTGACATTACATTCCCTCCCCCTGTGACATTTCTTTCCCTTCTCCCTGTGACATTTCATTCCCTCCCCCTGTGACATTTCATTCCCTTTCCCTGTGACATTTCATTCTCTAACCCTGTGACATTTCATTCCCTCTTCCTGTGACTTTTTATTCCCTCTCCATGTGACATTTTATTCCCTTCTCCCTGTTTCATTTAATTCCCTTCTCCCTCTGACATTTTAATCCCTTCTCCCTCTGACATTTTATTCCCTCTCCCTGTGACATTTTATTCCTATTCCCTGTGACATTTTATTCCCTTCTCCCGGTGACATTTTATTCCCTCTCCCTGTGATTTTTTATTCCCTCTCCCTGCGAAATTTTTTTCCATCTCCCTGTGACATTTTATTCCCTCTCCCTGTGACATTTTATTCCCTTCTCCCTGTGATATTTTATTTCCTTCTCCCTCTGACATTTTATTCCCTTCTCCCTATGACATTTTAATCCTTCTCTCTGTGACATTTTATTCTATCTCCCTGTGACATTTTATTCCCTCTCCCTGTGACATTTTATTCCTTCTCCCTGTGACATTTTATTCCTTTCTCACTTTGACATTTATTCCCTTCTCCCTGTGACATTTTATTTCCTTCTCCCTCTGACATTTTATTCCCGCTCCCTGTGACATTTTATTACCTTCTCCCTCTGACATTTTATTCCCTCTCCCTGTGACATTTTATTCCTTCTCCCTGTGACATTTTATTCCCACTCCCTTTGATTTTTTATTCCATCTCCCTGTGAAATTTTATTCCTTTACCCTGTGATATTTTATTTCCTTCTCCCTGTGACATTTTATTCCCTTCTCCCTGTGACATTTTATTCCCTTCTCCATGTGACATTTCATTCCTTCGCCCTGTGACATTTTATTCCCTTCTCCATGTGACATTTCATTCCTTCTCCCTCTGACATTTTATTCCTTTCTCATTTTGACATTTTTTCCCTTCTCCCTGTGACATTTTATTCCCTCTCCCTGTGACATTTCATTCCCTCTCCCTGTGACATTTTATTCCCTCTTCCTGTGACATTTTATTCCCTTCTCCATGTGACATTTCATTCCCTTCTCCCTGTGACATTTTATTCCTTCTCCCTGTGACAATTTATTCCCTCTCCCTGTGAAATTTTATTCCCTCTTCCTGTGACTTTTTATTCCCTTCTCCCTGTGACATTTTATTCCCTCTCCCTGTGATTTTTTATTCCCTCTCCCTGTGAAATTTTATTCCTTATCGCTGTGATATTTTATTTCCTTCTCCCTGTGACATTTTATTCCCTTCTCCCTGTGAAATTTTATTCCCTCTCTCTGTGAAATTTTATTCCTTCACCCTGTGACATTTTATTCCTATTCCCTGTGACATTTTATTCCCTTCTCCCGGTGACATTTTATTCCCTCTCCCTGTGATTTTTTATTCCCTCTCCCTGCGAAATTTTTTTCCATCTCCCTGTGACATTTTATTCCCTCTCCCTGTGACATTTTATTCCCTTCTCCCTGTGATATTTTATTTCCTTCTCCCTCTGACATTTTATTCCCTTCTCCCTATGACATTTTAATCCTTCTCCCTGTGACATTTTATTCTATCTCCCTGAGACATTTTATTCCCTCTCCCTGTGACATTTTATTCCTTCTCCCTGTGACATTTTATTCCTTTCTCACTTTGACATTTATTCCCTTCTCCCTGTGACATTTTATTTCCTTCTCCCTCTGACATTTTATTCCCGCTCCCTGTGACATTTTATTACCTTCTCCCTCTGACATTTTATTCCCTCTCCCTGTGATTTTTTATTCCATCTCCCTGTGAAATTTTATTCCTTTACCCTGTGATATTTTATTTCCTTCTCCCTGTGACATTTTATTCCCTTCTCCCTGTGACATTTTATTCCCTTCTCCATGTGACATTTCATTCCTTCGCCCTGTGACATTTTATTCCCTTCTCCATGTGACATTTCATTCCTTCTCCCTCTGACATTTTATTCCTTTCTCATTTTGACATTTTTTCCCTTCTCCCTGTGACATTTTATTCCCTCTCCCTGTGACATTTCATTCCCTCTCCCTGTGACATTTTATTCCCTCTTCCTGTGACATTTTATTCCCTTCTCCATGTGACATTTCATTCCCTTCTCCCTGTGACATTTTATTCCCTCTTCCTGTGACATTTTATTCCCTTCTCCCTGTGACATTTTATTCCCTTCTCCCTGTGACATTTCATTCCCTCTCCCTGTGACATTTCATTCCCTCCCCCTTTGACATTTCATTCTCTATCCCCGTGACATTTTATATACTCTCGCTGTTAAATATTATTCCCTCTTCCTGTGACTTTTTGTTCCTTCTCCCTGTGACATTTTATTCTATCTCCCTGTGACATTTTATTCCTTCTCCCTGTGACATTTTATTCCTTTCTCACTTTGACATTTTTTCCCTTCTCCCAGTGACATTTTATTCCCTCCTTCCTGTGACATTTTATTCCATTCTCCCTGTGACATTTTATTTCGTTCTCCCTGTGACATTTTATTCCCTCTCCCTGTGACATTTTATTCCCTCTCCCTGTGACATTTTATTCCCTTCTCCCTGTGACATTTTATTTCCTTCTCCCTCTGACATTTTATTCCCGCTCCCTGTGACATTTTATTCCCTTCTCCCTGTGACATTTTAATCCCTTCTCCCTCTGACATTTTATTCCCTCTCCCTGTGACATTTTATTCCCTTCTCCCTGTGACATTTTAATCCCTTCTCCCTCTGACATTTTATTCCCTCTCCCTGTGACATTTTATTCCTTCTCCCTGTGACATTTTATTCCCTTCTCCCTGTGACTTTTCATTCCCTCTCCCTCTGACATTTCATTCCCTCCCCCTTTGACATTTCATTCCCTTTTCCCTGTGACATTTTATTCCTTCTCCCCGTGAAAATTTATTCCCTCTCCCTGTGAAATTTTATTCCCTCTTCCTGTGACTTTTTATTCCCTTCTCCCTGTGACATTTTATTCCCTCTCCCTGTGATTTTTTATTCCCTCTCCCTGTGAAATTTTATTCCTTTTCACTGTGATATTTTATTTCCTTCTCCCTGTGACATTTTATTCCTTCACCCTGTGACATTTTATTCCCTTCTCCATGTGACATTTTATTCCTTCTCTCTGTGACATTTTATTCCCTTCTCCCTGTGACATTTTCTTCCCTTCACCCTGTGACATTTGATTCCCTCTCCCTGTGATATTTAATTCCCTTTTCCCTGTGACATTTTATTCTCTTCTCCCAGTGACATTTTATTCACTTCTCCCTGTGACATTTTATTTCCTTCTCACTGTGAGATTTTTTCCCTTCTCCCTGGGACCTTTTATTCCCTTCTCCCTGTGACATTTCATTCCCTTCTCCCTGTGACATTTTATTCCCTCTCCATGTGACATTTTATTCCCTTCTCCCTGTGACATTTTATTTCCTTCTCCCTGTGACTTTTTATTCCCTCTCCATGTGACATTTTATTCCCTTCTCCCTGTGACATTTTATTCCCTTCTCCCTCTGACATTTTAATCCCTTCTCCCTGTGACATTAATTCCCTCTCCCTGTGACATTTTATTCCTTCACCCTGTGACATTTTATTCCCTTCTCCCTGTGACTTTTTATTCCCTCTCCCTGTGACATTTTATTCCCTCTCCGTGTGACATTTTATTCCCTTCTCCCTGTGACATTTTATTTCCTTCTCCCTGTGACTTTTTATTCCCTCTCCATGTGACATTTTATTCCCTTCTCCCTGTGACATTTTATTCCCTTCTCCCTCTGACATTTTAATCCCTTCTCCCTGTGACATTAATTCCCTCTCCCTGTGACATTTTATTCCTTCACCCTGTGACATTTTATTCCCTTCTCCCTGTGACTTTTTATTCCCTCTCCCTGTGACATTACATTCCCTCCGCTGTGACATTTCTTTCCCTTCTCCCTGTGAAATTTCATTCCCTCCCCCTGTGACATTTCATTCCCTTTCCCTGTGACATTTCATTCTCTAACCCTGTGACATTTCATTCCCTCTTCCTGTGACTTTTTATTCCCTTCTCCCTGTGACATTTTATTCCCTCTCCCTGTGATTTTTTATTCCCTCTCCCTGTGAAATTTTATTCCCTCTTCCTGTGACTTTTTATTCCCATCTCCCTGTGACATTTTATTCCCACTCCCTTTGATTTTTTATTCCCTCTCCCTGTGAAATTTTATTCCTTTACCCTGTGATATTTTATTCCCTTTTCCATGTGACATTTCATTCCTTCTCCCTGTGACATTTGATTCCCTCTCCCTGTGATATTTAATTCCCTTCTCCCTGTGACATTTTATTCCCTTCTCCCAGTGACATTTTATTCCCTTCTGCCTGTGACATTTTATTTCCTTCTCTCTGTGACATTTTTTCCCTTCTTCCTGAGACCTTTTATTCCCTTCTCCCTGTGACATTTTATTCCTTCTCCCTGTGACATGTTATTCCCTTCTCCCTGTGACATTTAATTCCCTTCTCCCTGTGACATTTTATTCCTTCTCCCTGTGACATGTTATTCCCTTCTCCCTGTGACATTTCATTCCCTTCTCCCTGTGACATTTCATTCCCTCCCCCTTTGACATTTCATTCTCTATCCCCGTGACATTTTATTCCCACTCGCTGTTAAATATTATTCCCTCTTCCTGTGACTTTTTATTCCCTTCTCCCTGTGACATTTTATTCCCTCTCGCTGTGATTTTTTATTCCCTCTCCCTGTGAAATTTTATTCCTCCTCCCTGTGATATTTTATTTCCTTCTCCCTGTGACATTTTATTCCCACTCCCTTTGACATTTTATTCCCATCTCCTAGTGTCATTTTATTCCCTTCTCACTGTGACATTTCATTCCCTCTCCCTGTGACGTTTTATTCCCTCTTCCTGTGACATTTTATTCCCTTCTCCCTGTGACAATTCATTCCCTCCTCCTCTGACATTTCTTTCCTTTCTACCTGTGATATTTCATTCCCTCCCCCTGTGACATCTTATTCCCTCTCCTTGGGATATTTTATTCCCTTCTCCCTGTGTCATTTCAATCCCTCTCGCCGTGACATTTTATTCCCACTCCCTGTGACATTTTATTCCCTCTCCCTGTGATTTTTTATTCGCTCTCCCTGTGAAATTTTATTCCATCTCCCTGTAATATTTTATTTCATTCTCCCTGTGACATTTTATTCCCTTCTCCCTGTGACATTTTATTTCCTTCTCCCTGTGACATTTCATTCCCTCTCCCTGTTACATTTTATTCCCTTCTCCCTGTGACATTTTATTCCCTTCTCCCTGTGACATTTTATTCCTTTTCCCTGTGACATTTTATTCTCTCGCCCTGTGACATTTTATTCCCTTCTCCCTGTGACATTTTATTACCTCTTCCTGTAACATTTTATTCCCTTCTCCCTGTGACATTTTATTCCCTCTCCCTGTGACATTTTATTCCCTCTCCCTCTGACATTTTATTCCCTCTCCCTGTGACATTTTATTCCCTTCTCCCTCTGACATTTTATTCCCTCTCCCTGTGACATTTTATTCCTTCTCCCTGTGACATTTTATTCCCTTCTCCCTGTGACATTTTATTTCCTTCTCCCTGTGACTTTTTATTCCCTCTCCATGTGACATTTTATTCCCTTCTCCCTGTGACATTTTATTCCCTTCTCCCTCTGACATTTTAATCCCTTCTCCCTGTGACATTAATTCCCTCTCCCTGTGACATTTTATTCCTTCACCCTGTGACATTTTATTCCCTTCTCCCTGTGACTTTTTATTCCCTCTCCCTGTGACATTACATTCCCTCCGCTGTGACATTTCTTTCCCTTCTCCCTGTGAAATTTCATTCCCTCCCCCTGTGACATTTCATTCCCTTTCCCTGTGACATTTCATTCTCTAACCCTGTGACATTTCATTCCCTCTTCCTGTGACTTTTTATTCCCTTCTCCCTGTGACATTTTATTCCCTCTCCCTGTGACATTTGATTCCCTCTCCCTGTGATATTTAATTCCCTTTTCCCTGTGACATTTTATTCTCTTCTCCCAGTGACATTTTATTCACTTCTCCCTGTGACATTTTATTTCCTTCTCACTGTGAGATTTTTTCCCTTCTCCCTGGGACCTTTTATTCCCTTCTCCCTGTGACATTTCATTCCCTTCTCCCTGTGACATTTTATTCCCTCTCCATGTGACATTTTATTCCCTTCTCCCTGTGACATTTTATTTCCTTCTCCCTGTGACTTTTTATTCCCTCTCCATGTGACATTTTATTCCCTTCTCCCTGTGACATTTTATTCCCTTCTCCCTCTGACATTTTAATCCCTTCTCCCTGTGACATTAATTCCCTCTCCCTGTGACATTTTATTCCTTCACCCTGTGACATTTTATTCCCTTCTCCCTGTGACTTTTTATTCCCTCTCCCTGTGACATTTTATTCCCTCTCCGTGTGACATTTTATTCCCTTCTCCCTGTGACATTTTATTTCCTTCTCCCTGTGACTTTTTATTCCCTCTCCATGTGACATTTTATTCCCTTCTCCCTGTGACATTTTATTCCCTTCTCCCTCTGACATTTTAATCCCTTCTCCCTGTGACATTAATTCCCTCTCCCTGTGACATTTTATTCCTTCACCCTGTGACATTTTATTCCCTTCTCCCTGTGACTTTTTATTCCCTCTCCCTGTGACATTACATTCCCTCCGCTGTGACATTTCTTTCCCTTCTCCCTGTGAAATTTCATTCCCTCCCCCTGTGACATTTCATTCCCTTTCCCTGTGACATTTCATTCTCTAACCCTGTGACATTTCATTCCCTCTTCCTGTGACTTTTTATTCCCTTCTCCCTGTGACATTTTATTCCCTCTCCCTGTGATTTTTTATTCCCTCTCCCTGTGAAATTTTATTCCCTCTTCCTGTGACTTTTTATTCCCATCTCCCTGTGACATTTTATTCCCACTCCCTTTGATTTTTTATTCCCTCTCCCTGTGAAATTTTATTCCTTTACCCTGTGATATTTTATTCCCTTCTCCATGTGACATTTCATTCCTTCTCCCTGTGACATTTGATTCCCTCTCCCTGTGATATTTAATTCCCTTCTCCCTGTGACATTTTATTCCCTTCTCCCAGTGACATTTTATTCCCTTCTGCCTGTGACATTTTATTTCCTTCTCTCTGTGACATTTTTTCCCTTCTTCCTGAGACCTTTTATTCCCTTCTCCCTGTGACATTTTATTCCTTCTCCCTGTGACATGTTATTCCCTTCTCCCTGTGACATTTAATTCCCTTCTCCCTGTGACATTTTATTCCTTCTCCCTGTGACATGTTATTCCCTTCTCCCTGTGACATTTCATTCCCTTCTCCCTGTGACATTTCATTCCCTCCCCCTTTGACATTTCATTCTCTATCCCCGTGACATTTTATTCCCACTCGCTGTTAAATATTATTCCCTCTTCCTGTGACTTTTTATTCCCTTCTCCCTGTGACATTTTATTCCCTCTCGCTGTGATTTTTTATTCCCTCTCCCTGTGAAATTTTATTCCTCCTCCCTGTGATATTTTATTTCCTTCTCCCTGTGACATTTTATTCCCACTCCCTTTGACATTTTATTCCCATCTCCTAGTGTCATTTTATTCCCTTCTCACTGTGACATTTCATTCCCTCTCCCTGTGACGTTTTATTCCCTCTTCCTGTGACATTTTATTCCCTTCTCCCTGTGACAATTCATTCCCTCCTCCTCTGACATTTCTTTCCTTTCTACCTGTGATATTTCATTCCCTCCCCCTGTGACATCTTATTCCCTCTCCTTGGGATATTTTATTCCCTTCTCCCTGTGTCATTTCAATCCCTCTCGCCGTGACATTTTATTCCCACTCCCTGTGACATTTTATTCCCTCTCCCTGTGATTTTTTATTCGCTCTCCCTGTGAAATTTTATTCCATCTCCCTGTAATATTTTATTTCATTCTCCCTGTGACATTTTATTCCCTTCTCCCTGTGACATTTTATTTCCTTCTCCCTGTGACATTTCATTCCCTCTCCCTGTTACATTTTATTCCCTTCTCCCTGTGACATTTTATTCCCTTCTCCCTGTGACATTTTATTCCTTTTCCCTGTGACATTTTATTCTCTCGCCCTGTGACATTTTATTCCCTTCTCCCTGTGACATTTTATTACCTCTTCCTGTAACATTTTATTCCCTTCTCCCTGTGACATTTTATTCCCTCTCCCTGTGACATTTTATTCCCTCTCCCTCTGACATTTTATTCCCTCTCCCTGTGACATTTTATTCCCTTCTCCCTCTGACATTTTATTCCCTCTCCCTGTGACATTTTATTCCTTCTCCCTGTGACATTTTATTCCCTTCTCCCTGTGACTTTTCATTCCCTCTCCCTGTGACATTTCATTCCCTCCCCCTTTGACATTTCATTCCCTTTTCCCTGTGACATTTTATTCCTTCTCCCTGTGACAATTTATTCCCTCTCCCTGTGAAATTTTATTCCCTCTTCCTGTGACTTTTTATTCCCTTCTCCCTGTGACATTTTATTCCCTCTCCCTGTGATTTTTTATTCCCTCTCCCTGTGAAATTTTATTCCTTTTCACTGTGATATTTTATTTCCTTCTCCCTGTGACATTTTATTCCTTCACCCTGTGACATTTTATTCCCTTCTCCATGTGACATTTTATTCCTTCTCTCTGTGACATTTTATTCCCTTCTCCCTGTGACATTTTCTTCCCTTCACCCTGTGACATTTTATTCCCTCTCCCTGTGATATTTAATTCCCTTCTCCCTGTGACATTTTATTCTCTTCTCCCAGTGACATTTTATTCACTTCTCCCTGTGACATTTTATTTCCTTCTCACTGTGAGATTTTTTCCCTTCTCCCTGAGACCTTTTATTCCCTTCTCCCTGTGACATTTCATTCCCTTCTCCCTGTGACATTTTATTCCCTCTCCATGTGACATTTTATTCCCTTCTCCCTGTGACATTTTATTTCCTTCTCCCTGTGACTTTTTATTCCCTCTCCATGTGACATTTTATTCCCTTCTCCCTGTGACATTTTATTCCCTTCTCCCTCTGACATTTTAATCCCTTCTCCCTGTGACATTAATTCCCTCTCCCTGTGACATTTTATTCCTTCACCCTGTGACATTTTATTCCCTTCTCCCTGTGACTTTTTATTCCCTCTCCCTGTGACATTTTATTCCCTCTCCGTGTGACATTTTATTCCCTTATCCCTGTGACATTTTATTTCCTTCTCCCTGTGACTTTTTATTCCCTCTCCATGTGACATTTTATTCCCTTCTCCCTGTGACATTTTATTCCCTTCTCCCTCTGACATTTTAATCCCTTCTCCCTGTGACATTAATTCCCTCTCCCTGTGACATTTTATTCCTTCACCCTGTGACATTTTATTCCCTTCTCCCTGTGACTTTTTATTCCCTCTCCCTGTGACATTACATTCCCTCCGCTGTGACATTTCTTTCCCTTCTCCCTGTGAAATTTCATTCCCTCCCCCTGTGACATTTCATTCCCTTTCCCTGTGACATTTCATTCTCTAACCCTGTGACATTTCATTCCCTCTTCCTGTGACTTTTTATTCCCTTCTCCCTGTGACATTTTATTCCCTCTCCCTGTGATTTTTTATTCCCTCTCACTGTGAAATTTTATTCCCTCTTCCTGTGACTTTTTATTCCCATCTCCCTGTGACATTTTATTCCCACTCCCTTTGATTTTTTATTCCCTCTCCCTGTGAAATTTTATTCCTTTACCCTGTGATATTTTATTTCCTTCTCCCTGTGACATTTTATTCCCTTTTCCCTGTGACATTTTATTCCCTTCTCCATGTGACATTTCATTCCTTCTCCCTGTGACATTTGATTCCCTCTCCCTGTGATATTTAATTCCCTTCTCCCTGTGACATTTTATTCCCTTCTCCCAGTGACATTTTATTCCCTTCTGCCTGTGACATTTTATTTCCTTCTCACTGTGACATTTTTTCCCTTCTTCCTGAGACCTTTTATTCCCTTCTCCCTGTGACATTTTATTCCTTCTCCCTGTGACATGTTATTCCCTTCTCCCTGTGACATTTCATTCCCTTCTCCCTGTGACATTTTATTCCTTCTCCCTGTGACATGTTATTCCCTTCTCCCTGTGACATTTCATTCCCTTCTCCCTGTGACATTTCATTCCCTCCCCCTTTGACATTTCATTCTCTATCCCCGTGACATTTTATTCCCACTCGCTGTTAAATATTATTCCCTCTTCCTGTGACTTTTTATTCCCTTCTCCCTGTGACATTTGATTCCCTCTCGCTGTGATTTTTTATTCCCTCTCCCTGTGAAATTTTATTCCTCCTCCCTGTGATATTTTATTTCCTTCTCCCTGTGACATTTTATTCCCACTCCCTTTGACATTTTATTCCCATCTCCTAGTGTCATTTTATTCCCTTCTCACTGTGACATTTCATTCCCTCTCCCTGTGACGTTTTATTCCCTCTTCCTGTGACATTTTATTCCCTTCTCCCTGTGACAATTCATTCCCTCCTCCTCTGACATTTCTTTCCCTTCTACCTGTGATATTTCATTCCCTCCCCCTGTGACATCTTATTCCCTCTCCTTGGGATATTTTATTCCCTTCTCCCTGTGTCATTTCAATCCCTCTCGCCGTGACATTTTATTCCCACTCCCTGTGACATTTTATTCCCTCTCCCTGTGATTTTTTATTCGCTCTCCCTGTGAAATTTTATTCCATCTCCCTGTAATATTTTATTTCATTCTCCGTGTGACATTTTATTCCCTTCTCCCTGTGACATTTTATTTCCATCTCCCTGTGACATTTCATTCCCTCTCCCTGTTACATTTTATTCCCTTCTCCCTGTGACATTTTATTCCCTTCTCCCTGTGACATTTTATTCCTTTTCGCTGTGACATTTTATTCTCTCGCCCTGTGACATTTTATTCCCTTCTCCCTGTGACATTTTATTACCTCTTCCTGTAACATTTTATTCCCTTCTCCCTGTGACATTTTATTCCCTCTCCCTGTGACATTTTATTCCCTCTCCTTCTGACATTTTATTCCCTCTCCCTGAGACAGTTTATTCCCTTCTCCCTGTGACATTTTATTCCCTCTCACTGTGACATTTTATACCATCTCCCTGTGACATTTTATTCCCTTCTCCTTGTGACATTTTATTCCCTTTTCCCTGTGACATTTTATTCCCTCTCCCTGTGACATTTTATTCCCTCTCCCTGTGACAGTTTATTCCCTTCTCCCTGTGACATTTTATTCCCACTATCTTTGATTTTTTATTCCCTCTCCCTGTGAAATTTTATTCCTTTTCCATGTGATATTTTATTTCCTTCTCCCTGTGACATTTTATTCCCTTCTCACTGTGACATTTCATTCCCTCTCCCTGTGACGTTTTATTCCCTCTTCCTTTGACATCTTATTCCCTTCTCCCTGTGACAATTCATTCCCTCCTCCTATGACATTTCTTTCCCCTCTAACTGTGACATTTCATTCCCTCCCCCTGTGACATCTTATTCCCTCTACTTGGGATATTTTATTCCCTTCTCCCTGTGTCGTTTCATTCCCTCTCCCCGTGACATTTTATTCCCACTCCCTGTGATTTTTTATTCCCTCTCCATGTGAAATTTTATTACATCTCCCTGTAATATTTTGTTTCATTCTCCCTGTGACATTTTATTCCCTTCTCCCTTTGACAATTCATTCCCACCTCCTGTGATATTTCTTTCCCTTCTACCTGTGACATTTCATTCCCTCCACCTGTGACATCTTATTCCGTCTGCTTGGGATATTTTATTCCCTTCTCCCTGTGTCGTTTCATTCCCTCTCCCCGTGACATTTTATTCACTATCCCTGTGATTTTTTATTCCCTCTCCCTGTGAAATTTTATTCCATCTCCCTGTAATATTTTATTTCATTCTCCCTGTGACATTTTATTCACTTCTCCCTGTGACATTTTATTTCCTTCCACCTGTGACATTTCATTCCCTCTCCCTGTGACATTTTATTCCCTTCTCCCTGTGACATTTTATTCCCTTCTCCCTGTGACATTTTATTCCTTTTCCCTGTGACATTTTATTCTCTCGCCCTGTGACCTTTTATTCCCTTCTCCCTGTGACATTTTATTCCCTCTCCCTGTGACATTTTATTCCCTTCTCCCTGTGACATTTTATTCCCTCTCCCTGTGACATTTTATTCCGTCTCCCTGTGACAGTTTATTCCCTTCTCCCTGAGACATTTTATTCCCTTCTCCCTGTGACATTCTATTCCCTTCTCCCTGTGACATTTCATTCCCTCTCCCTGTGACATTTCATTCCCTCCCCCTTTGACATTTCATTCTCTATCCCCGTGACATTTTATTCCCTCTCGCTGTTAAATATTATTCCCTCTTCCTGTGACTTTTTATTCCCTTCTCCCTTTGATATTTTATTCCCTCTCGCTGTGATTTTTTATTCCCTCTCCCTGTGATATTTTATTTCCTTCTCCCTGTGACATTTTATTCCCACTTCCTTTGACATTTTATTCCCTTCTCCTAGTGACATTTTATTCCCTTCTCCCTGTGACTTTTCATTCCCTCTCCCTGTGACATTTCATTCCCTCCCCCTTTGACATTTCATTCCCTTTTCCCTGTGACATTTTATTCCTTCTCCCCGTGACAATTTATTCCCTCTCCCTGTGAAATTTTATTCCCTCTTCCTGTGAATTTTTATTCCCTTCTCCCTGTGACATTTTATTCCCTCTCCCTGTGATTTTTTATTCCCTCTCCCTGTGAAATTTTATTCCTTTTCACTGTGATATTTTATTTCCTTCTCCCTGTGACATTTTATTCCTTCACCCTGTGACATTTTATTCCCTTCTCCATGTGACATTTTATTCCTTCTCTCTGTGACATTTTATTCCCTTCTCCCTGTGACATTTTCTTCCCTTCACCCTGTGACATTTGATTCCCTCTCCCTGTGATATTTAATTCCCTTCTCCCTGTGACATTTTATTCTCTTCTCCCAGTGACATTTTATTCACTTCTCCCTGTGACATTTTATTTCCTTCTCACTGTGAGATTTTTTCCCTTCTCCCTGGGACCTTTTATTCCCTTCTCCCTGTGACATTTCATTCCCTTCTCCCTGTGACATTTTATTCCCTCTCCATGTGACATTTTATTCCCTTCTCCCTGTGACATTTTATTTCCTTCTCCCTGTGACTTTTTATTCCCTCTCCATGTGACATTTTATTCCCTTCTCCCTGTGACATTTTATTCCCTTCTCCCTCTGACATTTTAATCCCTTCTCCCTGTGACATTAATTCCCTCTCCCTGTGACATTTTATTCCTTCACCCTGTGACATTTTATTCCTTTCTCCCTGTGACTTTTTATTCCCTCTCCCTGTGACATTTTATTCCCTCTCCGTGTGACATTTTATTCCCTTCTCCCTGTGACATTTTATTTCCTTCTCCCTGTGACTTTTTATTCCCTCTCCATGTGACATTTTATTCCCTTCTCCCTGTGACATTTTATTCCCTTCTCCCTCTGACATTTTAATCCCTTCTCCCTGTGACATTAATTCCCTCTCCCTGTGACATTTTATTCCTTCACCCTGTGACATTTTATTCCCTTCTCCCTGTGACTTTTTATTCCCTCTCCCTGTGACATTACATTCCCTCTTCCTGTGACTTTTCTTTCCCTTCTCCCTGTGAAATTTCATTCCCTCCCCCTGTGACATTTCATTCCCTTTCCCTGTGACATTTCATTCTCTAACCCTGTGACATTTCATTCCCTCTTCCTGTGACTTTTTATTCCCTTCTCCCTGTGACATTTTATTCCCTCTCCCTGTGATTTTTTATTCCCTCTCCCTGTGAAATTTTATTCCCTCTTCCTGTGACTTTTTATTCCCATCTCCCTGTGACATTTTATTCCCACTCCCTTTGATTTTTTATTCCCTCTCCCTGTGAAATTTTATTCCTTTACCCTGTGATATTTTATTTCCTTCTCCCTGTGACATTTTATTCCCTTCTCCCTGTGACATTTTATTCCCTTCTCCATGTGACATTTCATTCCTTCTCCCTGTGACATTTGATTCCCTCTCCCTGTGATATTTAATTCCCTTCTCCCTGTGACATTTTATTCCCTTCTCCCAGTGACATTTTATTCCCTTCTGCCTGTGACATTTTATTTCCTTCTCACTGTGACATTTTTTCCCTTCTTCCTGAGACCTTTTATTCCCTTCTCCCTGTGACATTTTATTCCTTCTCCCTGTGACATGTTATTCCCTTCTCCCTGTGACATTTCATTCCCTTCTCCCTGTGACATTTTATTCCTTCTCCCTGTGACATGTTATTCCCTTCTCCCTGTGACATTTCATTCCCTTCTCCCTGTGACATTTCATTCCCTCCCCCTTTGACATTTCATTCTCTATCCCCGTGACATTTTATTCCCACTCGCTGTTAAATATTATTCCCTCTTCCTGTGACTTTTTATTCCCTTCTCCCTGTGACATTTTATTCCCTCTCGCTGTGATTTTTTATTCCCTCTCCCTGTGAAATTTTATTCCTCCTCCCTGTGATATTTTATTTCCTTCTCCCTGTGACATTTTATTCCCACTCCCTTTGACATTTTATTCCCATCTCCTAGTGTCATTTTATTCCCTTCTCACTGTGACATTTCATTCCCTCTCCCTGTGACGTTTTATTCCCTCTTCCTGTGACATTTTATTCCCTACTCCCTGTGACAATTCATTCCCTCCTCCTCTGACATTTCTTTCCCTTCTACCTGTGATATTTCATTCCCTCCCCCTGTGACATCTTATTCCCTCTCCTTGGGATATTTTATTCCCTTCTCCCTGTGTCATTTCAATCCCTCTCGCCGTGACATTTTATTCCCACTCCCTGTGACATTTTATTCCCTCTCCCTGTGATTTTTTATTCGCTCTCCCTGTGAAATTTTATTCCATCTCCCTGTAATATTTTATTTCATTCTCCCTCTGACATTTTATTCCCTTCTCCCTGTGACATTTTATTTCCTTCTCCCTGTGACATTTCATTCCCTCTCCCTGTTACATTTTATTCCCTTCTCCCTGTGACATTTTATTCCCTTCTCCCTGTGACATTTTATTCCTTTTCCCTGTGACATTTTATTCTCTCGCCCTGTGACATTTTATTCCCTTCTCCCTGTGACATTTTATTACCTCTTCCTGTAACATTTTATTCCCTTCTCCCTGTGACATTTTATTCCCTCTCCCTGTGACATTTTATTCCCTCTCCCTCTGACATTTTATTCCCTCTCCCTGAGACAGTTTATTCCCTTCTCCCTGTGACATTTTATTCCCTCTCCCTGTGACATTTTATTCCCTTCTCCCTCTGACATTTTATTCCCTCTCCCTGTGACATTTTATTCCTTCTCCCTGTGACATTTTATTCCCTTCTCCCTCTGACATTTTATTCCCTCTCCCTGTGACTTTTCATTCCCTCTCCCTGTGACATTTCATTCCCTCCCCCTTTGACATTTCATTCCCTTTTCCCTGTGACTTTTTATTCCTTCTCCCCGTGACAATTTATTCCCTCTCCCTGTGAAATTTTATTCCCTCTTCTTGTGACTTTTTATTCCCTTCTCCCTGTGACATTTTATTCCCTCTCCCTGTGATTTTTTATTCCCTCTCCCTGTGAAATTTTATTCCTTTTCACTGTGAGATTTTTTCCCTTCTCCCTGAGACCTTTTATTCCCTTCTCCCTGTGACATTTCATTCCCTTCTCCCTGTGACATTTTATTCCCTCTCCATGTGACATTTTATTCCCTTCTCCCTGTGACATTTTATTTCCTTCTCCCTGTGACTTTTTATTCCCTCTCCATGTGACATTTTATTCCCTTCTCCCTGTGACATTTTATTCCCTTCTCCCTCTGACATTTTAATCCCTTCTCCCTGTGACATTAATTCCCTCTCCCTGTGACATTTTATTCCTTCACCCTGTGACATTTTATACCCTTCTCCCTGTGACTTTTTATTCCCTCTCCCTGTGACATTTTATTCCCTCTCCGTGTGACATTTTATTCCCTTCTCCCTGTGACATTTTATTTCCTTCTCCCTGTGACTTTTTATTCCCTCTCCATGTGACATTTTATTCCCTTCTCCCTGTGACATTTTATTCCCTTCTCCCTCTGACATTTTAATCCCTTCTCCCTGTGACATTAATTCCCTCTCCCTGTGACATTTTATTCCTTCACCCTGTGACATTTTATTCCCTTCTCCCTGTGACTTTTTATTCCCTCTCCCTGTGACATTACATTCCCTCCGCTGTGACATTTCTTTCCCTTCTCCCTGTGAAATTTCATTCCCTCCCCCTGTGACATTTCATTCCCTTTCCCTGTGACATTTCATTCTCTAACCCTGTGACATTTCATTCCCTCTTCCTGTGACTTTTTATTCCCTTCTCCCTGTGACATTTTATTCCCTCTCCCTGTGATTTTTTATTCCCTCTCCCTGTGAAATTTTATTCCCTCTTCCTGTGACTTTTTATTCCCATCTCCCTGTGACATTTTATTCCCACTCCCTTTGATTTTTTATTCCCTCTCCCTGTGAAATTTTATTCCTTTACCCAGTGATATTTTATTTCCTTCTCCCTGTGACATTTTATTCCCTTCTCCCTGTGACATTTTATTCCCTTCTCCATGTGACATTTCATTCCTTCTCCCTGTGACATATGATTCCCTCTCCCTGTGATATTTAATTCCCTTCTCCCTGTGACATTTTATTCCCTTCTCCCAGTGACATTTTATTCCCTTCTGCCTGTGACATTTTATTTCCTTCTCACTGTTACATTTTTTCCCTTCTTCCTGAGACCTTTTATTCCCTTCTCCCTGTGACATTTTATTCCTTCTCCCTGTGACATGTAATTCCCTTCTCCCTGTGACATTTCATTCCCTTCTCCCTGTGACATTTTATTCCTTCTCCCTGTGACATGTTATTCCCTTCTCCCTGTGACATTTCATTCCCTTCTCCCTGTGACATTTCATTCCCTCCCCCTTTGACATTTCATTCTCTATCCCCGTGACATTTTATTCCCACTCGCTGTTAAATATTATTCCCTCTTCCTGTGACTTTTTATTCCCTTCTCCCTGTGACATTTTATTCCCTCTCGCTGTGATTTTTTATTCCCTCTCCCTGTGAAATTTTATTCCTCCTCCCTGTGATATTTTATTTCCTTCTCCCTGTGACATTTTATTCCCACTCCCTTTGACATTTTTTTCCCATCTCCTAGTGTCATTTTATTCCCTTCTCACTGTGACATTTCATTCCCTCTCCCTGTGACGTTTTATTCCCTCTTCCTGTGACATTTTATTCCCTTCTCCCTGTGACAATTCATTCCCTCCTCCTCTGACATTTCTTTCCCTTCTACCTGTGATATTTCATTCCCTCCCCCTGTGACATCTTATTCCCTCTCCTTGGGATATTTTATTCCCTTCTCCCTGTGTCATTTCAATCCCTCTCGCCGTGACATTTTATTCCCACTCCCTGTGACATTTTATTCCCTCTCCCTGTGATTTTTTATTCGCTCTCCCTGTGAAATTTTATTCCATCTCCCTGTAATATTTTATTTCATTCTCCCTGTGACATTTTATTCCCTTCTCCCTGTGACATTTTATTTCCTTCTCCCTGTGACATTTCATTCCCTCTCCCTGTTACATTTTATTCCCTTCTCCCTGTGACATTTTATTCCCTTCTCCCTGTGACATTTTATTCCTTTTCGCTGTGACATTTTATTCTCTAGCCCTGTGACATTTTATTCCCTTCTCCCTGTGACATTTTATTACCTCTTCCTGTAACATTTTATTCCCTTCTCCCTGTGACATTTTATTCCCTCTCCCTGTGACATTTTATACCATCTCCCTGTGACATTTTATTCCCTTCTCCCTGTGACATTTTATTCCCTTTTCCCTGTGACATTTTATTCCCTCTCCCTGTGACATTTTATTCCCTCTCCCTGTGACAGTTTATTCCCTTCTCCCTGTGACATTTTATTCCCACTATCTTTGATTTTTTATTCCCTCTCCCTGTGAAATTTTATTCCTTTTCCATGTGATATTTTATTTCCTTCTCCCTGTGACATTTTATTCCCTTCTCACTGTGACATTTCATTCCCTCTCCCTGTGACGTTTTATTCCCTCTTCCTTTGACATCTTATTCCCTTCTCCCTGTGACAATTCATTCCCTCCTCCTATGACATTTCTTTCCCCTCTAACTGTGACATTTCATTCCCTCCCCCTGTGACATCTTATTCCCTCTCCTTGGGATATTTTATTCCCTTCTCCCTGTGTCGTTTCATTCCCTCTCCCCGTGACATTTTATTCCCACTCCCTGTGATTTTTTATTCCCTCTCCATGTGAAATTTTATTACATCTCCCTGTAATATTTTATTTCATTCTCCCTGTGACATTTTATTCCCTTCTCCCTTTGACAATTCATTCCCACCTCCTGTGATATTTCTTTCCCTTCTACCTGTGACATTTCATTCCCTCCACCTGTGACATCTTATTCCGTCTGCTTGGGATATTTTATTCCCTTCTCCCTGTGTCGTTTCATTCCCTCTCCATGTGAAATTTTATTACATCTCCCTGTAATATTTTATTTCATTCTCCCTGTGACATTTTATTCCCTTCTCCCTTTGACAATTCATTCCCACCTCCTGTGATATTTCTTTCCCTTCTACCTGTGACATTTCATTCCCTCCACCTGTGACATCTTATTCCGTCTGCTTGGGATATTTTATTCCCTTCTCCCTGTGTCGTTTCATTCCCTCTCCCCGTGACATTTTATTCACTATCCCTGTGATTTTTTATTCCCTCTCCCTGTGAAATTTTATTCCATCTCCCTGTAATATTTTATTTCATTCTCCCTGTGACATTTTATTCACTTCTCCCTGTGACATTTTATTTCCTTCCACCTGTGACATTTCATTCCCTCTCCCTGTGACATTTTATTCCCTTCTCCCTGTGACATTTTATTCCCTTCTCCCTGTGACATTTTATTCTCTTCTCCCAGTGACAATTTATTCACTTCTCCCTGTGACATTTTATTTCCTTCTCACTGTGAGATTTTTTCCCTTCTGCCTGAGACCTTTTATTCCCTTCTCCCTGTGACATTTCATTCCCTTCTCCCTGTGACATTTTATTCCCTCTCCATGTGACATTTTATTCCCTTCTCCCTGTGACATTTTATTTCCTTCTCCCTGTGACTTTTTATTCCCTCTCCATGTGACATTTTATTCCCTTCTCCCTGTGACATTTTATTCCCTTCTCCCTCTGACATTTTAATCCCTTCTCCCTGTGACATTAATTCCCTCTCCCTGTGACATTTTATTCCTTCACCCTGTGACATTTTATACCCTTCTCCCTGTGACTTTTTATTCCCTCTCCCTGTGACATTTTATTCCCTCTCCGTGTGACATTTTATTCCCTTCTCCCTGTGACATTTTATTTCCTTCTCCCTGTGACTTTTTATTCCCTCTCCATGTGACATTTTATTCCCTTCTCCCTGTGACATTTTATTCCCTTCTCCCTCTGACATTTTAATCCCTTCTCCCTGTGACATTAATTCCCTCTCCCTGTGACATTTTATTCCTTCACCCTGTGACATTTTATTCCCTTCTCCCTGTGACTTTTTATTCCCTCTCCCTGTGACATTACATTCCCTCCGCTGTGACATTTCTTTCCCTTCTCCCTGTGAAATTTCATTCCCTCCCCCTGTGACATTTCATTCCCTTTCCCTGTGACATTTCATTCTCTAACCCTGTGACATTTCATTCCCTCTTCCTGTGACTTTTTATTCCCTTCTCCCTGTGACATTTTATTCCCTCTCCCTGTGATTTTTTATTCCCTCTCCCTGTGAAATTTTATTCCCTCTTCCTGTGACTTTTTATTCCCATCTCCCTGTGACATTTTATTCCCACTCCCTTTGATTTTTTATTCCCTCTCCCTGTGAAATTTTATTCCTTTACCCAGTGATATTTTATTTCCTTCTCCCTGTGACATTTTATTCCCTTCTCCCTGTGACATTTTATTCCCTTCTCCATGTGACATTTCATTCCTTCTCCCTGTGACATATGATTCCCTCTCCCTGTGATATTTAATTCCCTTCTCCCTGTGACATTTTATTCCCTTCTCCCAGTGACATTTTATTCCCTTCTGCCTGTGACATTTTATTTCCTTCTCACTGTTACATTTTTTCCCTTCTTCCTGAGACCTTTTATTCCCTTCTCCCTGTGACATTTTATTCCTTCTCCCTGTGACATGTAATTCCCTTCTCCCTGTGACATTTCATTCCCTTCTCCCTGTGACATTTTATTCCTTCTCCCTGTGACATGTTATTCCCTTCTCCCTGTGACATTTCATTCCCTTCTCCCTGTGACATTTCATTCCCTCCCCCTTTGACATTTCATTCTCTATCCCCGTGACATTTTATTCCCACTCGCTGTTAAATATTATTCCCTCTTCCTGTGACTTTTTATTCCCTTCTCCCTGTGACATTTTATTCCCTCTCGCTGTGATTTTTTATTCCCTCTCCCTGTGAAATTTTATTCCTCCTCCCTGTGATATTTTATTTCCTTCTCCCTGTGACATTTTATTCCCACTCCCTTTGACATTTTTTTCCCATCTCCTAGTGTCATTTTATTCCCTTCTCACTGTGACATTTCATTCCCTCTCCCTGTGACGTTTTATTCCCTCTTCCTGTGACATTTTATTCCCTTCTCCCTGTGACAATTCATTCCCTCCTCCTCTGACATTTCTTTCCCTTCTACCTGTGATATTTCATTCCCTCCCCCTGTGACATCTTATTCCCTCTCCTTGGGATATTTTATTCCCTTCTCCCTGTGTCATTTCAATCCCTCTCGCCGTGACATTTTATTCCCACTCCCTGTGACATTTTATTCCCTCTCCCTGTGATTTTTTATTCGCTCTCCCTGTGAAATTTTATTCCATCTCCCTGTAATATTTTATTTCATTCTCCCTGTGACATTTTATTCCCTTCTCCCTGTGACATTTTATTTCCTTCTCCCTGTGACATTTCATTCCCTCTCCCTGTTACATTTTATTCCCTTCTCCCTGTGACATTTTATTCCCTTCTCCCTGTGACATTTTATTCCTTTTCGCTGTGACATTTTATTCTCTAGCCCTGTGACATTTTATTCCCTTCTCCCTGTGACATTTTATTACCTCTTCCTGTAACATTTTATTCCCTTCTCCCTGTGACATTTTATTCCCTCTCCCTGTGACATTTTATACCATCTCCCTGTGACATTTTATTCCCTTCTCCCTGTGACATTTTATTCCCTTTTCCCTGTGACATTTTATTCCCTCTCCCTGTGACATTTTATTCCCTCTCCCTGTGACAGTTTATTCCCTTCTCCCTGTGACATTTTATTCCCACTATCTTTGATTTTTTATTCCCTCTCCCTGTGAAATTTTATTCCTTTTCCATGTGATATTTTATTTCCTTCTCCCTGTGACATTTTATTCCCTTCTCACTGTGACATTTCATTCCCTCTCCCTGTGACGTTTTATTCCCTCTTCCTTTGACATCTTATTCCCTTCTCCCTGTGACAATTCATTCCCTCCTCCTATGACATTTCTTTCCCCTCTAACTGTGACATTTCATTCCCTCCCCCTGTGACATCTTATTCCCTCTCCTTGGGATATTTTATTCCCTTCTCCCTGTGTCGTTTCATTCCCTCTCCCCGTGACATTTTATTCCCACTCCCTGTGATTTTTTATTCCCTCTCCATGTGAAATTTTATTACATCTCCCTGTAATATTTTATTTCATTCTCCCTGTGACATTTTATTCCCTTCTCCCTTTGACAATTCATTCCCACCTCCTGTGATATTTCTTTCCCTTCTACCTGTGACATTTCATTCCCTCCACCTGTGACATCTTATTCCGTCTGCTTGGGATATTTTATTCCCTTCTCCCTGTGTCGTTTCATTCCCTCTCCATGTGAAATTTTATTACATCTCCCTGTAATATTTTATTTCATTCTCCCTGTGACATTTTATTCCCTTCTCCCTTTGACAATTCATTCCCACCTCCTGTGATATTTCTTTCCCTTCTACCTGTGACATTTCATTCCCTCCACCTGTGACATCTTATTCCGTCTGCTTGGGATATTTTATTCCCTTCTCCCTGTGTCGTTTCATTCCCTCTCCCCGTGACATTTTATTCACTATCCCTGTGATTTTTTATTCCCTCTCCCTGTGAAATTTTATTCCATCTCCCTGTAATATTTTATTTCATTCTCCCTGTGACATTTTATTCACTTCTCCCTGTGACATTTTATTTCCTTCCACCTGTGACATTTCATTCCCTCTCCCTGTGACATTTTATTCCCTTCTCCCTGTGACATTTTATTCCCTTCTCCCTGTGACATTTTATTCCTTCTCCCTGTGACATTTTATTCTCTCGCCCTGTGACATTTTATTCCCTTCTCCCTGTGACATTTTATTCCCTCTTCCTGTAACATTTTATTCCCTTCTCCCTGTGACATTTTATTCCCTCTCCCTGTGACATTTTATTCCGTCTCCCTGTGACAGTTTATTCCCTTCTCCCTGAGACATTTTATTCCCTTCTCCCTGTGACATTCTATTCCCTTCTCCCTGTGACATTTCATTCCCACTCCCTGTGACATTTCATTCCCTCCCCCTTTGACATTTCATTCTCTATCCCCGTGACATTTTATTCCCTCTCGCTGTTAAATATTATTCCCTCTTCCTGTGACTTTTTATTCCCTTCTCCCTTTGATATTTTATTCCCTCTCGCTGTGATTTTTTATTCCCTCTCCCTGTGATATTTTATTTCCTTCTCCCTGTGACATTTTATTCCCACTTCCTTTGACATTTTATTCCCTTCTCCTAGTGAAATTTTATTCCCTTCTCACTGTGACATTTCATTCCCTCTCCCTGTGACGTTTTATTCCCTCTTCCTGTGACATTTTATTCCCTTTTCCCTGTGACATTTTATTCCTTCTCCCCGTGACAATTTATTCCCTCTCCCTGTGAAATTTTATTCCCTCTTCCTGTGACTTTTTATTCCCTTCTCCCTGTGACATTTTATTCCCTCTCCCTGTGATTTTTTATTCCCTCTCCCTGTGAAATTTTATTCCTTATCGCTGTGATATTTTATTTCCTTCTCCCTGTGACATTTTATTCCCTTCTCCCTGTGAAATTTTATTCCCTCTCTCTGTGAAATTTTATTCCTTCACCCTGTGACATTTTATTCCCTCTCCCTGTGACATTTTATTCCTTCACCCTGTGACATTTTATTCCCTTCTCCATGTGACATTTTATTCCTTCTCTCTGTGACATTTTATTCCCTTCTCCCTGTGACATTTCCTTCCCTTCACCCTGTGACATTTGATTCCCTCTCCCTGTGATATTTAATTCCCTTCTCCCTGTGACATTTTATTCCCTTCTCCCAGTGACATTTTATTCCCTTCTCCCTGTGACATTTTATTTCCTTCTCACTGTGACATTTTTTCCCTTCTGCCTGAGACCTTTTATTCCCTTCTCCCTGTGACAATTCATTCCCTTCTCCCTGTGACATTTTATTCCCTCTCCATGTGACATTTTATTCCCTTCTCCCTGTGACATTTTATTTCCTTCTCCCTGTGACTTTTTATTCCCTCTCCATGTGACATTTTATTCCCTTCTCCCTGTGACATTTTATTCCCTTCTCCCTCTGACATTTTAATCCCTTCTCCCTGTGACATTAATTCCCTCTCCATGTTACATTTTATTCCTTCACCCTGTGACATTTTATTCCCTTCTCCCTGTGACTTTTTATTCCCTCTCCCTGTGACATTACATTCCCTCCCCCTGTGACATTTCTTTCCCTTCTCCCTGTGACATTTCATTCCCTCCCCCTGTGACATTTCATTCCCTTTCCCTGTGACATTTCATTCTCTAACCCTGTGACATTTCATTCCCTCTTCCTGTGACTTTTTATTCCCTCTCCATGTGACATTTTATTCCCTTCTCCCTGTTTCATTTAATTCCCTTCTCCCTCTGACATTTTAATCCCTTCTCCCTCTGACATTTTATTCCCTCTCCCTGTGACATTTTATTCCTATTCCCTGTGACATTTTATTCCCTTCTCCCGGTGACATTTTATTCCCTCTCCCTGTGATTTTTTATTCCCTCTCCCTGCGAAATTCTTTTCCATCTCCCTGTGACATTTTATTCCCTCTCCCTGTGACATTTTATTCCCTTCTCCCTGTGATATTTTATTTCCATCTCCCTCTGACATTTTATTCCCTTCTCCCTATGACATTTTAATCCTTCTCCCTGTGACATTTTATTCTATCTCCCTGTGACATTTTATTCCCTCTCCCTGTGACATTTTATTCCTTCTCCCTGTGACATTTTATTCCTTTCTCACTTTGACATTTTTTCCCTTCTCCCTGTGACATTTTATTTCCTTCTACCTCTGACATTTTATTCCCGCTCCCTGTGACATTTTATTACCTTCTCCCTCTGACATTTTATTCCCTCTCCCTGTGACATTTTATTCCTTCTCCCTGTGACATTTTATTCCCACTCCCTTTGATTTTTTATTCCCTCTCCCTGTGAAATTTTATTCCTTTTCCCTGTGATATTTTATTTCCTTCTCCCTGTGACATTTTATTCCCTTCTCCCTGTGACATTTTATTCCCTTCTCCATGTGACATTTCATTCCTTCTCCCTGTGACATTTGATTCCCTCTCCCTGTGATATTTAATTCCCTTCTCCCTGTGACATTTTATTCCCTTCTCCTAGTGACATTTTATTCCCTTCTGCCTGTGACATTTTCTTTCCTTCTCACTGTGACATTTTTTCCCTTCTTCCTGAGACCTTTTATTCCCTTCTCCCTGTGACATTTTATTCCTTCACCCTGTGACATGTTATTCCCTTCTCCCTGTGACATTTTATTCCCTCACCATGTGACATTTTATTCCCTTCTCCCTGTGACATTTTATTTCCTTCTCCCGGTGACTTTTTATTCCCTCTCCCTGTGAAATTTTATTCCATCTCCCTGTAATATTTTATTTCATTCTCCCTGTGACATTTTATTCACTTCTCCCTGTGACATTTTATTTCCTTCCACCTGTGACATTTCATTCCCTCTCCCTGTGACATTTTATTCCCTTCTCCCTGTGACATTTTATTCCCTTCTCCCTGTGACATTTTATTCCTTCTCCCTGTGACATATTATTCTCTTGCCCTGTGACATTTTATTCCCTTCTCACTGTGACATTTTATTCCCTCTTCATGTAACATTTTATTCCCTTCTCCCTGTGACATTTTATTCCCTCTCCCTGTGACATTTTATTCCGTCTCCCTGTGACAGTTTATTCCCTTCTCCCTGAGACATTTTATTCCCTTCTCCCTGTGACATTCTATTCCCTTCTCCCTGTGACATTTCATTCCCTCTCCCTGTGACATTTCATTCCCTTCCCCTTTGACATTTCATTCTCTATCCCCGTGACATTTTATTCCCTCTCGCTGTTAAATATTATTCCCTCTTCCTGTGACTTTTTATTCCCTTCTCCCTTTGATATTTTATTCCCTCTCGCTGTGATTTTTTATTCCCTCTCCCTGTGATATTTTATTTCCTTCTCCCTGTGACATTTTATTCCCACTTCCTTTGACATTTTATTCCCTTCTCCTAGTGACATTTTATTCCCTTCTCACTGTGACATTTCATTCCCTCTCCCTGTGACGTTTTATTCCCTCTTCCTGTGACATTTTATTCCCTTTTCCCTGTGACATTTTATTCCTTCTCCCCGTGACAATTTATTCCCTCTCCCTGTGAAATTTTATTCCCTCTTCCTGTGACTTTTTATTCCCTTCTCCCTGTGACATTTTATTCCCTCTCCCTGTGATTTTTTATTCCCTCTCCCTGTGAAATTTTATTCCTTATCGCTGTGATATTTTATTTCCTTCTCCCTGTGACATTTTATTCCCTTCTCCCTGTGAAATTTTATTCCCTCTCTCTGTGAAATTTTATTCCTTCACCCTGTGACATTTTATTCCCTCTCCCTGTGACATTTTATTCCTTCACCCTGTGACATTTTATTCCCTTCTCCCTGTGACATTTCCTTCACTTCACCCTGTGACATTTGATTCCCTCTCCCTGTGATATTTAATTCCCTTCTCCCTGTGACATTTTATTTCCTTCTCCCAGTGACATTTTATTCCCTTCTCCCTGTGACATTTTATTTCCTTCTCCCTGTGACAATTCATTCCCTTCTCCCTGTGACATTTTATTCCCTCTCCATGTGACATTTTATTCCCTTCTCCCTGTGACATTTTATTTCCTTCTCCCTGTGACTTTTTATTCCCTCTCCATGTGACATTTTATTCCCTTCTCCCTGTGACATTTTATTCCCTTCTCCCTCTGACATTTTAATCCCTTCTCCCTGTGACATTAATTCCCTCTCCATGTGACATTTTATTCCTTCACCCTGTGACATTTTATTCCCTTCTCCCTGTGACTTTTTATTCCCTCTCCCTGTGACATTACATTCCCTCCCCCTGTGACATTTCTTTCCCTTTCCCTGTGACATTTCATTCTCTAACCCTGTGACATTTCATTCCCTCTTCCTGTGACTTTTTATTCCCTCTCCATGTGACATTTTATTCCCTTCTCCCTGTTTCATTTAATTCCCTTCTCCCTCTGACATTTTAATCCCTTCTCCCTCTGACATTTTATTCCCTCTCCCTGTGACATTTTATTCCTATTCCCTGTGACATTTTATTCCCTTCTCCCGGTGACATTTTATTCCCTCTCCCTGTGATTTTTTATTCCCTCTCCCTGCGAAATTTTTTTCCATCTCCCTGTGGCATTTTATTCCCTCTCCCTGTGACATTTTATTCCCTTCTCCCTGTGATATTTTATTTCCTTCTCCCTCTGACATTTTATTCCCTTCTCCCTATGACATTTTAATCCTTCTCCCTGTGACATTTTATTCTATCTCCCTGTGACATTTTATTCCCTCTCCCTGTGACATTTTATTCCTTCTCCCTGTGACATTTTATTCCTTTCTCACTTTGACATTTATTCCCTTCTCCCTCTGACATTTTATTCCCGCTCCCTGTGACATTTTATTACCTTCTCCCTCTGACATTTTATTCCCTCTCCCTCTGACATTTTATTCCTTCTCCCTGTGACATTTTATTCCCACTCCCTTTGATTTTTTATTCCATCTCCCTGTGAAATTTTATTCCTTTTCCCTGTGATATTTTATTTCCTTCTCCCTGTGACATTTTATTCCCTTCTCCCTGTGACATTTTATTCCCTTCTCCATGTGACATTTCATTCCTTCTCCCTGTGACATTTGATTCCCTCTCCCTGTGATATTTAATTCCCTTCTCCCTGTGACATTTTATTCCCTTCTCCTAGTGACATTTTATTCCCTTCTGCCTGTGACATTTTCTTTCCTTCTCACTGTGACATTTTTTCCCTTCTTCCTGAGACCTTTTATTCCCTTCTCCCTGTGACATTTTATTCCTTCACCCTGTGACATGTTATTCCCTTCTCCCTGTGACATTTCATTCCCTTCTCCCTGTGACATTTTATTCCCTCACCATGTGACATTTTATTCCCTTCTCCCTGTGACATTTTATTTCCTTCTCCCGGTGACTTTTTATTCCCTCTCCCTGTGAAATTTTATTCCATCTCCCTGTAATATTTTATTTCATTCTCCCTGTGACATTTTATTCACTTCTCCCTGTGACATTTTATTCCCTTCTCCCTGTGACATTTTATTCCTTCTCCCTGAGACATTTTATTCTCTCGCCCTGTGACATTTTATTCCCTTCTCCCTGTGACATTTTATTCCCTCTTCCTGTAACATTTTATTCCCTTCTCCCTGTGACATTTTATTCCCTCTCCCTGAGACATTTTATTCCCTTCTCCCTGTGACATTCTATTCCCTTCTCCCTGTGACATTTCATTCCCTCTCCCTGTGACATTTCATTCCCTCCCCCTTTGACATTTCATTCTCTATCCCCGTGACATTTTATTCCCTCTCGCTGTTAAATATTATTCCCTCTTCCTGTGACTTTTTATTCCCTTCTCCCTTTGATATTTTATTCCCTCTCGCTGTGATTTTTTATTCCCTCTCCCTGTGATATTTTATTTCCTTCTCCCTGTGACATTTTATTCCCACTTCCTTTGACATTTTATTCCCTTCTCCTAGTGACATTTTATTCCCTTCTCACTGTGACATTTCATTCCCTCTCCCTGTGACGTTTTATTCCCTCTTCCTGTGACATTTTATTCCCTTTTCCCTGTGACATTTTATTCCTTCTCCCCGTGACAATTTATTCCCTCTCCCTGTGAAATTTTATTCCCTCTTCCTGTGACTTTTTATTCCCTTCTCCATGTGACATTTTATTCCCTCTCCCTGTGATTTTTCATTCCCTCTCCCTGTGAAATTTTATTCCTTATCGCTGTGATATTTTATTTCCTTCTCCCTGTGACATTTTATTCCCTTCTCCCTGTGAAATTTTATTCCCTCTCTCTGTGAAATTTTATTCCTTCACCCTGTGACATTTTATTCCCTCTCCCTGTGACATTTTATTCCTTCACCCTGTGACATTTTATCCCTTCTCCATGTGACATTTTATTCCTTCTCTCTGTGACATTTTATTCCCTTCTCCCTGTGACATTTCCTTCACTTCACCCTGTGACATTTGATTCCCTCTCCCTGTGATATTTAATTCCCTTCTCCCTGTGACATTTTATTCCCTTCTCCCAGTGACATTTTATTCCCTTCTCCCTGTGACATTTTATTTCCTTCTCACTGTGACATTTTTTCCCTTCTGCCTGAGACCTTTTATTCCCTTCTCCCTGTGACATTTTATTCCCTCTCCATGTGACATTTTATTCCCTTCTCCCTGTGACATTTTATTTCCTTCTCCCTGTGACTTTTTATTCCCTCTCCATGTGACATTTTATTCCCTTCTCCCTGTGACATTTTATTCCCTTCTCCCTCTGACATTTTAATCCCTTCTCCCTGTGACATTAATTCCCTCTCCATGTGACATTTTATTCCTTCACCCTGTGACATTTTATTCCCTTCTCCCTGTGACTTTTTATTCCCTCTCCCTGTGACATTACATTCCCTCCCCCTGTGACATTTCTTTCCCTTCTCCCTGTGACATTACATTCCCTCCCCCTGTGACATTTCTTTCCCTTCTCCCTGTGACATTTCATTCCCTCCCCCTGTGACATTTCATTCCCTTTCCCTGTGACATTTCATTCTCTAACCCTGTGACATTTCATTCCCTCTTCCTGTGACTTTTTATTCCCTCTCCATGTGACATTTTATTCCCTTCTCCCTGTTTCATTTAATTCCCTTCTCCCTCTGACATTTTAATCCCTTCTCCCTCTGACATTTTATTCCCTCTCCCTGTGACATTTTATTCCTATTCCCTGTGACATTTTATTCCCTTCTCCCCGTGACATTTTATTCCCTCTCCCTGTGATTTTTTATTCCCTCTCCCTGCGAATTTTTTTTCCATCTCCCTGTGACATTTTATTCCCTCTCCCTGTGACATTTTATTCCCTTCTCCCTGTGATATTTTATTTCCTTCTCCCTCTGACATTTTATTCCCTTCTCCCTATGACATTTTAATCCTTCTCCCTGTGACATTTTATTCTATCTCCCTGTGACATTTTATTCCCTCTCCCTGTGACATTTTATTCCTTCTCCCTGTGACATTTTATTCCTTTCTCACTTTGACATTTTTTCCCTTCTCCCTGTGACATTTTATTTCCTTCTCCCTCTGACATTTTATTCCCGCTCCCTGTGACATTTTATTACCTTCTCCCTCTGACATTTTATTCCCTCTCCCTGTGACATTTTATTCCTTCTCCCTGTGACATTTTATTCCCACTCCCTTTGATTTTTTATTCCCTCTCCCTGTGAAATTTTATTCCTTTTCCCTGTGATATTTTATTTCCTTCTCCCTGTGACATTTTATTCCCTTCTCCCTGTGACATTTTATTCCCTTCTCCATGTGACATTTCATTCCTTCTCCCTGTGACATTTGATTCCCTCTCCCTGTGATATTTAATTCCCTTCTCCCTGTGACATTTTATTCCCTTCTCCTAGTGACATTTTATTCCCTTCTGCCTGTGACATTTTCTTTCCTTCTCACTGTGACATTTTTTCCCTTCTTCCTGAGACCTTTTAATCCCTTCTCCCTGTGACATTTCATTCCCTTCTCCCTGTGACATTTTAATCCCTTCTCCCTGTGACATTTTATTCCCTCTCCCTGTGACATTTTATTCCTATTCCATGTGACATTTCATTCCCTCTCCTTGTGACATTTTATTCCCTTCTCCCTGAGTAATTTTATTCCCTTCTCCCTCTGTCATTTTCTTCCCTTCTCCGTGTGACATTTCATTCCCTCTCACTGTGACACTTTATTCCCTCTTCCTGTGACATTTTATTCCCTTCTCCCTGTGACATTTTATTCCCTTCTCTGGGTGACATTTTATTCCCTCTCACTGTGATTTTTTATTCCCTCTCCCTGCGAAATTTTTTTCCATCTCCCTGTGACATTTTATTCCCTCTCCCTGTGACATTTTATTCCCTTCTCCCTGTGATATTTTATTTCCTTCTCCCTCTGACATTTTATTCCCTTCTCCCTATGACATTTTATTCCCTCTCCCTGTGATATTTTATTCTATCTCCCTGTGACATTTTATTCCCTCTCCCTGAGACAGTTTATTCCCTTCTCCCTGTGACATTTTATTCCCTCTCCCTGTGACATTTTATACCATCTCCCTGTGACATTTTATTCCCTTCTCCCTGTGACATTTTATTCCCTTTTCCCTGTGACATTTTATTCCCTCTCCCTGTGACATTTTATTCCCTCTCCCTGTGACAGTTTATTCCCTTCTCCCTGTGACATTTTATTCCCACTATCTTTGATTTTTTATTCCCTCTCCCTGTGAAATTTTATTCCTTTTCCATGTGATATTTTATTTCCTTCTCCCTGTGACATTTTATTCCCTTCTCACTGTGACATTTCATTCCCTCTCCCTGTGACGTTTTATTCCCTCTTCCTTTGACATCTTATTCCCTTCTCCCTGTGACAATTCATTCCCTCCTCCTATGACATTTCTTTCCCCTCTAACTGTGACATTTCATTCCCTCCCCCTGTGACATCTTATTCCCTCTCCTTGGGATATTTTATTCCCTTCTCCCTGTGTCGTTTCATTCCCTCTCACCGTGACATTTTATTCCCACTCCCTGTGATTTTTTATTCCCTCTCCATGTGAAATTTTATTACATCTCCCTGTAATATTTTATTTCATTCTCCCTGTGACATTTTATTCCCTTCTCCCTTTGACAATTCATTCCCACCTACTGTGATATTTCTTTCCCTTCTACCTGTGACATTTCATTCCCTCCACCTGTGACATCTTATTCCGTCTGCTTGGGATATTTTATTCCCTTCTCCCTGTGTCGTTTCATTCCCTCGCCCCGTGACATTTTATTCCCTATCCCTGTGATTTTTTATTCCCTCTCCCTGTGAAATTTTATTCCATCTCCCTGTAATATTTTATTTCATTCTCCCTGTGACATTTTATTCACTTCTCCCTGTGACATTTTATTTCCTTCCACCTGTGACATTTCATTCCCTCTCCCTGTGACATTTTATTCCCTTCTCCCTGTTACATTTTATTCCCTTCTCCCTGTGACATTTTATTCCTTCTCCCTGTGACATTTTATTCTCTCGCCCTGTGACATTTTATTCCCTTCTCCCTGTGTCATTTTATTCCCTCTTCCTGTAACATTTTATTCCCTTCTCCCTGTGACATTTTATTCCCTCTCCCTGTGACATTTTATTCCGTCTCCCTGTGACAGTTTATTCCCTTCTCCCTGAGACATTTTATTCCTTCACCCTGTGACATGTTATTCCCTTCTCCCTGTGACATTTTATTCCCTTCTCCATGTGACATTTCATTCCTTCTCCCTGTGACATTTGATTCCCTCTCCCTGTGATATTTAATTCCCTTCTCCCTGTGACATTTTATTCCCTTCTCCTAGTGACATTTTATTCCCTTCTGCCTGTGACATTTTCTTTCCTTCTCACTGTGACATTTTTTCCCTTCTTCCTGAGACCTTTTATTCCCTTCTCCCTGTGACATTTTATTCCTTCACCCTGTGACATGTTATTCCCTTCTCCCTGTGACATTTTATTCCCTCACCATGTGACATTTTATTCCCTTCTCCCTGTGACATTTTATTTCCTTCTCCCGGTGACTTTTTATTCCCTCTCCCTGTGAAATTTTATTCCATCTCCCTGTAATATTTTATTTCATTCTCCCTGTGACATTTTATTCACTTCTCCCTGTGACATTTTATTTCCTTCCACCTGTGACATTTCATTCCCTCTCCCTGTGACATTTTATTCCCTTCTCCCTGTGACATTTTATTCCCTTCTCCCTGTGACATTTTATTCCTTCTCCCTGTGACATATTATTCTCTTGCCCTGTGACATTTTATTCCCTTCTCACTGTGACATTTTATTCCCTCTTCCTGTAACATTTTATTCCCTTCTCCCTGTGACATTTTATTCCCTCTCCCTGTGACATTTTATTCCGTCTCCCTTTGACAGTTTATTCCCTTCTCCCTGAGACATTTTATTCCCTTCTCCCTGTGACATTCTATTCCCTTCTCCCTGTGACATTTCATTCCCTCTCCCTGTGACATTTCATTCCCTCCCCCTTTGACATTTCATTCTCTATCCCCGTGACATTTTATTCCCTCTCGCTGTTAAATATTATTCCCTCTTCCTGTGACTTTTTATTCCCTTCTCCCTTTGATATTTTATTCCCTCTCGCTGTGATTTTTTTATTCCCTCTCCCTGTGATATTTTATTTCCTTCTCCCTGTGACATTTTATTCCCACTTCCTTTGACATTTTATTCCCTTCTCCTAGTGACATTTTATTCCCTTCTCACTGTGACATTTCATTCCCTCTCCCTGTGACGTTTTATTCCCTCTTCCTGTGACATTTTATTCCCTTTTCCCTGTGACATTTTATTCCTTCTCCCCGTGACAATTTATTCCCTCTCCCTGTGAAATTTTATTCCCTCTTTCTGTGACTTTTTATTCCCTTCTCCCTGTGACATTTTATTCCCTCTCCCTGTGATTTTTTATTCCCTCTCCCTGTGAAATTTTATTCCTTATCGCTGTGATATTTTATTTCCTTCTCCCTGTGACATTTTATTCCCTTCTCCCTGTGAAATTTTATTCCCTCTCTCTGTGAAATTTTATTCCTTCACCCTGTGACATTTTATTCCCTCTCCCTGTGACATTTTATTCCTTCACCCTGTGACATTTTATTCCCTTCTCCCTGTGACATTTCCTTCACTTCACCCTGTGACATTTGATTCCCTCTCCCTGTGATATTTAATTCCCTTCTCCCTGTGACATTTTATTTCCTTCTCCCAGTGACATTTTATTCCCTTCTCCCTGTGACATTTTATTTCCTTCTGCCTGAGACCTTTTATTCCCTTCTCCCTGTGACAATTCATTCCCTTCTCCCTGTGACATTTTATTCCCTCTCCATGTGACATTTTATTCCCTTCTCCCTGTGACATTTTATTTCCTTCTCCCTGTGACTTTTTATTCCCTCTCCATGTGACATTTTATTCCCTTCTCCCTGTGACATTTTATTCCCTTCTCCCTCTGACATTTTAATCCCTTCTCCCTGTGACATTAATTCCCTCTCCATGTGACATTTTATTCCTTCACCCTGTGACATTTTATTCCCTTCTCCCTGTGACTTTTTATTCCCTCTCCCTGTGACATTACATTCCCTCCCCCTGTGACATTTCTTTCCCTTTCCCTGTGACATTTCATTCTCTAACCCTGTGACATTTCATTCCCTCTTCCTGTGACTTTTTATTCCCTCTCCATGTGACATTTTATTCCCTTCTCCCTGTTTCATTTAATTCCCTTCTCCCTCTGACATTTTAATCCCTTCTCCCTCTGACATTTTATTCCCTCTCCCTGTGACATTTTATTCCTATTCCCTGTGACATTTTATTCCCTTCTCCCGGTGACATTTTATTCCCTCTCCCTGTGATTTTTTATTCCCTCTCCCTGCGAAATTTTTTTCCATCTCCCTGTGGCATTTTATTCCCTCTCCCTGTGACATTTTATTCCCTTCTCCCTGTGATATTTTATTTCCTTCTCCCTCTGACATTTTATTCCCTTCTCCCTATGACATTTTAATCCTTCTCCCTGTGACATTTTATTCTATCTCCCTGTGACATTTTATTCCCTCTCCCTGTGACATTTTATTCCTTCTCCCTGTGACATTTTATTCCTTTCTCACTTTGACATTTATTCCCTTCTCCCTCTGACATTTTATTCCCGCTCCCTGTGACATTTTATTACCTTCTCCCTCTGACATTTTATTCCCTCTCCCTCTGACATTTTATTCCTTCTCCCTGTGACATTTTATTCCCACTCCCTTTGATTTTTTATTCCATCTCCCTGTGAAATTTTATTCCTTTTCCCTGTGATATTTTATTTCCTTCTCCCTGTGACATTTTATTCCCTTCACCCTGTGACATTTTATTCCCTTCTCCATGTGACATTTCATTCCTTCTCCCTGTGACATTTTATTCCCTCTCCCTGTGATATTTAATTCCCTTCTCCCTGTGACATTTTATTCCCTTCTCCTAGTGACATTTTATTCCCTTCTGCCTGTGACATTTTCTTTCCTTCTCACTGTGACATTTTTTCCCTTCTTCCTGAGACCTTTTATTCCCTTCTCCCTGTGACATTTTATTCCTTCACCCTGTGACATGTTATTCCCTTCTCCCTGTGACATTTCATTCCCTTCTCCCTGTGACATTTTATTCCCTCACCATGTGACATTTTATTCCCTTCTCCCTGTGACATTTTATTTCCTTCTCCCGGTGACTTTTTATTCCATCTCCCTGTGAAATTTTATTCCATCTCCCTGTAATATTTTATTTCATTCTCCCTGTGACATTTTATTCACTTCTCCCTGTGACATTTTATTCCCTTCTCCCTGTGACATTTTATTCCTTCTCCCTGAGACATTTTATTCTCTCGCCCTGTGACATTTTATTCCCTTCTCCCTGTGACATTTTATTCCCTCTTCCTGTAACATTTTATTCCCTTCTCCCTGTGACATTTTATTCCCTCTCCCTGAGACATTTTATTCCCTTCTCCCTGTGACATTCTATTCCCTTCTCCCTGTGACATTTCATTCCCTCTCCCTGTGACATTTCATTCCCTCCCCCTTTGACATTTCATTCTCTATCCCCGTGACATTTTATTCCCTCTCGCTGTTAAATATTATTCCCTCTTCCTGTGACTTTTTATTCCCTTCTCCCTTTGATATTTTATTCCCTCTCGCTGTGATTTTTTATTGCCTCTCCCTGTGATATTTTATTTCCTTCTCCCTGTGACATTTTATTCCCACTTCCTTTGACATTTTATTCCCTTCTCCTAGTGACATTTTATTCCCTTCTCACTGTGACATTTCATTCCCTCTCCCTGTGACGTTTTATTCCCTCTTCCTGTGACATTTTATTCCCTTTTCCCTGTGACATTTTATTCCTTCTCCCCGTGACAATTTATTCCCTCTCCCTGTGAAATTTTATTCCCTCTTCCTGTGACTTTTTATTCCCTTCTCCATGTGACATTTTATTCCCTCTCCCTGTGATTTTTTATTCCCTCTCCCTGTGAAATTTTATTCCTTATCGCTGTGATATTTTATTTCCTTCTCCCTGTGACATTTTATTCCCTTCTCCCTGTGAAATTTTATTCCCTCTCTCTGTGAAATTTTATTCCTTCACCCTGTGACATTTTATTCCCTCTCCCTGTGACATTTTATTCCTTCACCCTGTGACATTTTATCCCTTCTCCATGTGACATTTTATTCCTTCTCTCTGTGACATTTTATTCCCTTCTCCCTGTGACATTTCCTTCACTTCACCCTGTGACATTTGATTCCCTCTCCCTGTGATATTTAATTCCCTTCTCCCTGTGACATTTTATTCCCTTCTCCCAGTGACATTTTATTCCCTTCTCCCTGTGACATTTTATTTCCTTCTCACTGTGACATTTTTTCCCTTCTGCCTGAGACCTTTTATTCCCTTCTCCCTGTGACATTTTATTCCCTCTCCATGTGACATTTTATTCCCTTCTCCCTGTGACATTTTATTTCCTTCTCCCTGTGAATTTTTATTCCCTCTCCATGTGACATTTTATTCCCTTCTCCCTGTGACATTTTATTCCCTTCTCCCTCTGACATTTTAATCCCTTCTCCCTGTGACATTAATTCCCTCTCCATGTGACATTTTATTCCTTCACCCTGTGACATTTTATTCCCTTCTCCCTGTGACTTTTTATTCCCTCTCCCTGTGACATTACATTCCCTCCCCCTGTGACATTTCTTTCCCTTCTCCCTGTGACATTTCATTCCCTCCCCCTGTGACATTTCATTCCCTTTCCCTGTGACATTTCATTCTCTAACCCTGTGACATTTCATTCCCTCTTCCTGTGACTTTTTATTCCCTCTCCATGTGACATTTTATTCCCTTCTCCCTGTTTCATTTAATTCCCTTCTCCCTCTGACATTTTAATCCCTTCTCCCTCTGACATTTTATTCCCTCTCCCTGTGACATTTTATTCCTATTCCCTGTGACATTTTATTCCCTTCTCCCCGTGACATTTTATTCCCTCTCCCTGTGATTTTTTATTCCCTCTCCCTGCGAATTTTTTTTCCATCTCCCTGTGACATTTTATTCCCTCTCCCTGTGACATTTTATTCCCTTCTCCCTGTGATATTTTATTTCCTTCTCCCTCTGACATTTTATTCCCTTCTCCCTATGACATTTTAATCCTTCTCCCTGTGACATTTTATTCTATCTCCCTGTGACATTTTATTCCCTCTCCCTGTGACATTTTATTCCTTCTCCCTGTGACATTTTATTCCTTTCTCACTTTGACATTTTTTCCCTTCTCCCTGTGACATTTTATTTCCTTCTCCCTCTGACATTTTATTCCCGCTCCCTGTGACATTTTATTACCTTCTCCCTCTGACATTTTATTCCCTCTCCCTGTGACATTTTATTCCTTCTCCCTGTGACATTTTATTCCCACTCCCTTTGATTTTTTATTCCCTCTCCCTGTGAAATTTTATTCCTTTTCCCTGTGATATTTTATTTCCTTCTCCCTGTGACATTTTATTCCCTTCTCCCTGTGACATTTTATTCCCTTCTCCATGTGACATTTCATTCCTTCTCCCTGTGACATTTGATTCCCTCTCCCTGTGATATTTAATTCCCTTCTCCCTGTGACATTTTATTCCCTTCTCCTAGTGACATTTTATTCCCTTCTGCCTGTGACATTTTCTTTCCTTCTCACTGTGACATTTTTTCCCTTCTTCCTGAGACCTTTTAATCCCTTCTCCCTGTGACATTTCATTCCCTTCTCCCTGTGACATTTTAATCCCTTCTCCCTGTGACATTTTATTCCCTCTCCCTGTGACATTTTATTCCTATTCCATGTGACATTTCATTCCCTCTCCTTGTGACATTTTATTCCCTTCTCCCTGAGTAATTTTATTCCCTTCTCCCTCTGTCATTTTCTTCCCTTCTCCGTGTGACATTTCATTCCCTCTCACTGTGACACTTTATTCCCTCTTCCTGTGACATTTTATTCCCTTCTCCCTGTGACATTTTATTCCCTTCTCTGGGTGACATTTTATTCCCTCTCACTGTGATTTTTTATTCCCTCTCCCTGCGAAATTTTTTTCCATCTCCCTGTGACATTTTATTCCCTCTCCCTGTGACATTTTATTCCCTTCTCCCTGTGATATTTTATTTCCTTCTCCCTCTGACATTTTATTCCCTTCTCCCTATGACATTTTATTCCCTCTCCCTGTGATATTTTATTCTATCTCCCTGTGACATTTTATTCCCTCTCCCTGTGACATTTTATACCATCTCCCTGTGACATTTTATTCCCTTCTCCCTGTGACATTTTATTCCCTTTTCCCTGTGACATTTTATTCCCTCTCCCTGTGACATTTTATTCCCTTCTCCCTGTGACATTTTATTCCCTCTCCCTGTGACATTTTATACCATCTCCCTGTGACATTTTATTCCCTTCTCCCTGTGACATTTTATTCCCTTTTCCCTGTGACATTTTATTCCCTCTCCCTGTGACATTTTATTCCCTCTCCCTGTGACAGTTTATTCCCTTCTCCCTGTGACATTTTATTCCCACTATCTTTGATTTTTTATTCCCTCTCCCTGTGAAATTTTATTCCTTTTCCATGTGATATTTTATTTCCTTCTCCCTGTGACATTTTATTCCCTTCTCACTGTGACATTTCATTCCCTCTCCCTGTGACGTTTTATTCCCTCTTCCTTTGACATCTTATTCCCTTCTCCCTGTGACAATTCATTCCCTCCTCCTATGACATTTCTTTCCCCTCTAACTGTGACATTTCATTCCCTCCCCCTGTGACATCTTATTCCCTCTCCTTGGGATATTTTATTCCCTTCTCCCTGTGTCGTTTCATTCCCTCTCACCGTGACATTTTATTCCCACTCCCTGTGATTTTTTATTCCCTCTCCCTGTGAAATTTTATTCCTTATCGCTGTGATATTTTATTTCCTTCTCCCTGTGACATTTTATTCCCTTCTCCCTGTGAAATTTTATTCCCTCTCTCTGTGAAATTTTATTCCTTCACCCTGTGACATTTTATTCCCTCTCCCTGTGACATTTTATTCCTTCACCCTGTGACATTTTATTCCCTTCTCCCTGTGACATTTCCTTCACTTCACCCTGTGACATTTGATTCCCTCTCCCTGTGATATTTAATTCCCTTCTCCCTGTGACATTTTATTTCCTTCTCCCAGTGACATTTTATTCCCTTCTCCCTGTGACATTTTATTTCCTTCTGCCTGAGACCTTTTATTCCCTTCTCCCTGTGACAATTCATTCCCTTCTCCCTGTGACATTTTATTCCCTCTCCATGTGACATTTTATTCCCTTCTCCCTGTGACATTTTATTTCCTTCTCCCTGTGACTTTTTATTCCCTCTCCATGTGACATTTTATTCCCTTCTCCCTGTGACATTTTATTCCCTTCTCCCTCTGACATTTTAATCCCTTCTCCCTGTGACATTAATTCCCTCTCCATGTGACATTTTATTCCCTCCCCCTGTGACATTTCTTTCCCTTTCCCTGTGACATTTCATTCTCTAACCCTGTGACATTTCATTCCCTCTTCCTGTGACTTTTTATTCCCTCTCCATGTGACATTTTATTCCCTTCTCCCTGTTTCATTTAATTCCCTTCTCCCTCTGACATTTTAATCCCTTCTCCCTCTGACATTTTATTCCCTCTCCCTGTGACATTTTATTCCTATTCCCTGTGACATTTTATTCCCTTCTCCCGGTGACATTTTATTCCCTCTCCCTGTGATTTTTTATTCCCTCTCCCTGCGAAATTTTTTTCCATCTCCCTGTGGCATTTTATTCCCTCTCCCTGTGACATTTTATTCCCTTCTCCCTGTGATATTTTATTTTCTTCTCCCTCTGACATTTTATTCCCTTCTCCCTATGACATTTTAATCCTTCTCCCTGTGACATTTTATTCTATCTCCCTGTGACATTTTATTCCCTCTCCCTGTGACATTTTATTCCTTCTCCCTGTGACATTTTATTCCTTTCTCACTTTGACATTTATTCCCTTCTCCCTCTGACATTTTATTCCCGCTCCCTGTGACATTTTATTACCTTCTCCCTCTGACATTTTATTCCCTCTCCCTCTGACATTTTATTCCTTCTCCCTGTGACATTTTATTCCCACTCCCTTTGATTTTTTATTCCATCTCCCTGTGAAATTTTATTCCTTTTCCCTGTGATATTTTATTTCCTTCTCCCTGTGACATTTTATTCCCTTCTCCCTGTGACATTTTATTCCCTTCTCCATGTGACATTTCATTCCTTCTCCCTGTGACATTTGATTCCCTCTCCCTGTGATATTTAATTCCCTTCTCCCTGTGACATTTTATTCCCTTCTCCTAGTGACATTTTATTCCCTTCTGCCTGTGACATTTTCTTTCCTTCTCACTGTGACATTTTTTCCCTTCTTCCTGAGACCTTTTATTCCCTTCTCCCTGTGACATTTTATTCCTTCACCCTGTGACATGTTATTCCCTTCTCCCTGTGACATTTCATTCCCTTCTCCCTGTGACATTTTATTCCCTCACCATGTGACATTTTATTCCCTTCTCCCTGTGACATTTTATTTCCTTCTCCCGGTGACTTTTTATTCCCTCTCCCTGTGAAATTTTATTCCATCTCCCTGTAATATTTTATTTCATTCTCCCTGTGACATTTTATTCACTTCTCCCTGTGACATTTTATTCCCTTCTCCCTGTGACATTTTATTCCTTCTCCCTGAGACATTTTATTCTCTCGCCCTGTGACATTTTATTCCCTTCTCCCTGTGACATTTTATTCCCTCTTCCTGTAACATTTTATTCCCTTCTCCCTGTGACATTTTATTCCCTCTCCCTGAGACATTTTATTCCCTTCTCCCTGTGACATTCTATTCCCTTCTCCCTGTGACATTTCATTCCCTCTCCCTGTGACATTTCATTCCCTCCCCCTTTGACATTTCATTCTCTATCCCCGTGACATTTTATTCCCTCTCGCTGTTAAATATTATTCCCTCTTCCTGTGACTTTTTATTCCCTTCTCCCTTTGATATTTTATTCCCTCTCGCTGTGATTTTTTATTCCCTCTCCCTGTGATATTTTATTTCCTTCTCCCTGTGACATTTTATTCCCACTTCCTTTGACATTTTATTCCCTTCTCCTAGTGACATTTTATTCCCTTCTCACTGTGACATTTCATTCCCTCTCCCTGTGACGTTTTATTCCCTCTTCCTGTGACATTTTATTCCCTTTTCCCTGTGACATTTTATTCCTTCTCCCCGTGACAATTTATTCCCTCTCCCTGTGAAATTTTATTCCCTCTTCCTGTGACTTTTTATTCCCTTCTCCATGTGACATTTTATTCCCTCTCCCTGTGATTTTTTATTCCCTCTCCCTGTGAAATTTTATTCCTTATCGCTGTGATATTTTATTTCCTTCTCCCTGTGACATTTTATTCCCTTCTCCCTGTGAAATTTTATTCCCTCTCTCTGTGAAATTTTATTCCTTCACCCTGTGACATTTTATTCCCTCTCCCTGTGACATTTTATTCCTTCACCCTGTGACATTTTATCCCTTCTCCATGTGACATTTTATTCCTTCTCTCTGTGACATTTTATTCCCTTCTCCCTGTGACATTTCCTTCACTTCACCCTGTGACATTTGATTCCCTCTCCCTGTGATATTTAATTCCCTTCTCCCTGTGACATTTTATTCCCTTCTCCCAGTGACATTTTATTCCCTTCTCCCTGTGACATTTTATTTCCTTCTCACTGTGACATTTTTTTCCCTTCTGCCTGAGACCTTTTATTCCCTTCTCCCTGTGACATTTTATTCCCTCTCCATGTGACATTTTATTCCCTTCTCCCTGTGACATTTTATTTCCTTCTCCCTGTGACTTTTTATTCCCTCTCTATGTGACATTTTATTCCCTTCTCCCTGTGACATTTTATTCCCTTCTCCCTCTGACATTTTAATCCCTTCTCCCTGTGACATTAATTCCCTCTCCATGTGACATTTTATTCCTTCACCCTGTGACATTTTATTCCCTTCTCCCTGTGACTTTTTATTCCCTCTCCCTGTGACATTACATTCCCTCCCCCTGTGACATTTCTTTCCCTTCTCCCTGTGACATTTCATTCCCTCCCCCTGTGACATTTCATTCCCTTTCCCTGTGACATTTCATTCTCTAACCCTGTGACATTTCATTCCCTCTTCCTGTGACTTTTTATTCCCTCTCCATGTGACATTTTATTCCCTTCTCCCTGTTTCATTTAATTCCCTTCTCCCTCTGACATTTTAATCCCTTCTCCCTCTGACATTTTATTCCCTCTCCCTGTGACATTTTATTCCTATTCCCTGTGACATTTTATTCCCTTCTCCCCGTGACATTTTATTCCCTCTCCCTGTGATTTTTTATTCCCTCTCCCTGCGAATTTTTTTTCCATCTCCCTGTGACATTTTATTCCCTCTCCCTGTGACATTTTATTCCCTTCTCCCTGTGATATTTTATTTCCTTCTCCCTCTGACATTTTATTCCCTTCTCCCTATGACATTTTAATCCTTCTCCCTGTGACATTTTATTCTATCTCCCTGTGACATTTTATTCCCTCTCCCTGTGACATTTTATTCCTTCTCCCTGTGACATTTTATTCCTTTCTCACTTTGACATTTTTTCCCTTCTCCCTGTGACATTTTATTTCCTTCTCCCTCTGACATTTTATTCCCGCTCCCTGTGACATTTTATTACCTTCTCCCTCTGACATTTTATTCCCTCTCCCTGTGACATTTTATTCCTTCTCCCTGTGACATTTTATTCCCACTCCCTTTGATTTTTTATTCCCTCTCCCTGTGAAATTTTATTCCTTTTCCCTGTGATATTTTATTTCCTTCTCCCTGTGACATTTTATTCCCTTCTCCCTGTGACATTTTATTCCCTTCTCCATGTGACATTTCATTCCTTCTCCCTGTGACATTTGATTCCCTCTCCCTGTGATATTTAATTCCCTTCTCCCTGTGACATTTTATTCCCTTCTCCTAGTGACATTTTATTCCCTTCTGCCTGTGACATTTTCTTTCCTTCTCACTGTGACATTTTTTCCCTTCTTCCTGAGACCTTTTAATCCCTTCTCCCTGTGACATTTCATTCCCTTCTCCCTGTGACATTTTAATCCCTTCTCCCTGTGACATTTTATTCCCTCTCCCTGTGACATTTTATTCCTATTCCATGTGACATTTCATTCCCTCTCCTTGTGACATTTTATTCCCTTCTCCCTGAGTAATTTTATTCCCTTCTCCCTCTGTCATTTTCTTCCCTTCTCCGTGTGACATTTCATTCCCTCTCACTGTGACACTTTATTCCCTCTTCCTGTGACATTTTATTCCCTTCTCCCTGTGACATTTTATTCCCTTCTCTGGGTGACATTTTATTCCCTCTCACTGTGATTTTTTATTCCCTCTCCCTGCGAAATTTTTTTCCATCTCCCTGTGACATTTTATTCCCTCTCCCTGTGACATTTTATTCCCTTCTCCCTGTGATATTTTATTTCCTTCTCCCTCTGACATTTTATTCCCTTCTCCCTATGACATTTTATTCCCTCTCCCTGTGATATTTTATTCTATCTCCCTGTGACATTTTATTCCCTCTCCCTGAGACAGTTTATTCCCTTCTCCCTGTGACATTTTATTCCCTCTCCCTGTGACATTTTATACCATCTCCCTGTGACATTTTATTCCCTTCTCCCTGTGACATTTTATTCCCTTTTCCCTGTGACATTTTATTCCCTCTCCCTGTGACAATTTATTCCCTCTCCCTGTGACAGTTTATTCCCTTCTCCCTGTGACATTTTATTCCCACTATCTTTGATTTTTTATTCCCTCTCCCTGTGAAATTTTATTCCTTTTCCATGTGATATTTTATTTCCTTCTCCCTGTGACATTTTATTCCCTTCTCACTGTGACATTTCATTCCCTCTCCCTGTGACGTTTTATTCCCTCTTCCTTTGACATCTTATTCCCTTCTCCCTGTGACAATTCATTCCCTCCTCCTATGACATTTCTTTCCCCTCTAACTGTGACATTTCATTCCCTCCCCCTGTGACATCTTATTCCCTCTCCTTGGGATATTTTATTCCCTTCTCCCTGTGTCGTTTCATTCCCTCTCACCGTGACATTTTATTCCCACTCCCTGTGATTTTTTATTCCCTCTCCATGTGAAATTTTATTACATCTCCCTGTAATATTTTATTTCATTCTCCCTGTGACATTTTATTCCCTTCTCCCTTTGACAATTCATTCCCACCTACTGTGATATTTCTTTCCCTTCTACCTGTGACATTTCATTCCCTCCACCTGTGACATCTTATTCCGTCTGCTTGGGATATTTTATTCCCTTCTCCCTGTGTCGTTTCATTCCCTCTCCCCGTGACATTTTATTCCCTATCCCTGTGATTTTTTATTCCCTCTCCCTGTGAAATTTTATTCCATCTCCCTGTAATATTTTATTTCATTCTCCCTGTGACATTTTATTCACTTCTCCCTGTGACATTTTATTTCCATCCACCTGTGACATTTCATTCCCTCTCCCTGTGACATTTTATTCCCTTCTCCCTGTTACATTTTATTCCCTTCTCCCTGTGACATTTTATTCCTTCTCCCTGTGACATTTTATTCTCTCGCCCTGTGACATTTTATTCCCTTCTCCCTGTGTCATTTTATTCCCTCTTCCTGTAACATTTTATTCCCTTCTCCCTGTGACATTTTATTCCCTCTCCCTGTGACATTTTATTCCGTCTCCCTGTGACAGTTTATTCCCTTCTCCCTGAGACATTTTATTCCCTTCTCCCTGCGACATTCTATTCCCTTCTCCCTGTGACATTTCATTCCCTCTCCCTGTGACATTTCATTCCCTCCCCCTTTGACATTTCATTCTCTATCCCCGTGACATTTTATTCCCTCTCGCTGTTAAATATTATTCCCTCTTCCTGTGACTTTTTATTCCCTTCTCCCTTTGATATTTTATTCCCTCTCGCTGTGATTTTTTATTCCCTCTCCCTGTGATATTTTATTTCCTTCTCCCTGTGACATTTTATTCCCACTTCCTTTGACATTTTATTCCCTTCTCCTAGTGACATTTTATTCCCTTCTCACTGTGACATTTCATTCCCTCTCCCTGTGACGTTTTATTCCCTCTTCCTGTGACATTTTATTCCCTTTTCCCTGTGACATTTTATTCCTTCTCCCCGTGACAATTTATTCCCTCTCCCTGTGAAATTTTATTCCCTCTTCCTGTGACATTTTATTCCCTTCTCCCAGTGACATTTTATTTCCTTCCACCTGTGACATTTTATTCCCTTCTCCCTGTGACATTTTATTCCCTTCTCCCTGTGACATTTTATTCCCTTCTCCCCGTGACATTTCATTCCCTCTCCCTGTGACATTTTATTCCCTTCTCCCTGTGACATTTTATTCCCTTCTCCCTGTGACATTTTATTCCTTCTCCCTGTGACATTTTATTCTCTCGCCCTGTGACATTTTATTCCCTTCTCCCTGTGTCATTTTATTCCCTCTTCCTGTAACATTTTATTCCCTTCTCCCTGTGACATTTTATTCCCTCTCCCTGTGACATTTTATTCCGTCTCCCTGTGACAGTTTATTCCCTTCTCCCTGAGACATTTTATTCCCTTCTCCCTGTGACATTCTATTCCCTTCTCCCTGTGACATTTCATTCCCTCTCCCTGTGACATTTCATTCCCTCCCGCTTTGACATTTCATTCTCTATCCCCGTGACATTTTATTCCCTCTCGCTGTTAAATATTATTCCCTCTTCCTGTGACTTTTTATTCCCTTCTCCCTTTGATATTTTATTCCCTCTCGCTGTGATTTTTTATTCCCTCTCCCTGTGATATTTTATTTCCTTCTCCCTGTGACATTTTATTCCCACTTCCTTTGACATTTTATTCCCTTCTCCTAGTGACATTTTATTCCCTTCTCACTGTGACATTTCATTCCCTCTCCCTGTGACGTTTTATTCCCTCTTCCTGTGACATTTTATTCCCTTTTCCCTGTGACATTTTATTCCTTCTCCCCGTGACAATTTATTCCCTCTCCCTGTGAAATTTTATTCCTTATCGCTGTGATATTTTATTTCCTTCTCCCTGTGACATTTTATTCCCTTCTCCCTGTGAAATTTTATTCCCTCTCTCTGTGAAATTTTATTCCTTCACCCTGTGACATTTTATTCCCTCTCCCTGTGACATTTTATTCCTTCACCCTGTGACATTTTATTCCCTTCTCCATGTGACATTTTATTCCTTCTCTCTGTGACATTTTATTCCCTTCTCCCTGTGATATTTCCTTCCCTTCACCCTGTGACATTTGATTCCCTCTCCCTGTGATATTTAATTCCCTTCTCCCTGTGACATTTTATTCCCTTCTCCCAGTGACATTTTATTCCCTTCTCCCTGTGACATTTTATTTCCTTCTCACTGTGACATTTTTTCCCTTCTGCCTGAGACCTTTTATTCCCTTCTCCCTGTGACAATTCATTCCCTTCTCCCTGTGACATTTTATTCCCTCTCCATGTGACATTTTATTCCTTTCTCCCTGTGACATTTTATTTCCTTCTCCCTGTGACTTTTTATTCCCTCTCCATGTGACATTTTATTCCCTTCTCCCTGTGACATTTTATTCCCTTCTCCCTCTGACATTTTAATCCCTTCTCCCTGTGACATTTCATTCCCTTTCCCTGTGACATTTCATTCTCTAACCCTGTGACATTTCATTCCCTCTTCCTGTGACTTTTTATTCCCTCTCCATGTGACATTTTATTCCCTTCTCCCTGTTTCATTTAATTCCCTTCTCCCTCTGACATTTTAATCCCTTCTCCCTCTGACATTTTATTCCCTCTCCCTGTGACATTTTATTCCTATTCCCTGTGACATTTTATTCCCTTCTCCCGGTGACATTTTATTCCCTCTCCCTGTGATTTTTTATTCCCTCTCCCTGCGAAATTTTTTTCCATCTCCCTGTGACATTTTATTCTCTCTCCCTGTGACATTTTATTCCCTTCTCCCTGTGATATTTTATTTCCTTCTCCCTCTGACATTTTATTCCCTTCTCCCTATGACATTTTAATCCTTCTCCCTGTGACATTTTATTCTATCTCCCTGTGACATTTTATTCCCTCTCCCTGTGACATTTTATTCCTTCTCCCTGTGACATTTTATTCCTTTCTCACTTTGACATTTTTTCCCTTCTCCCTGTGACATTTTATTTCCTTCTCCCTCTGACATTTTATTCCCGCTCCCTGTGACATTTTATTACCTTCTCCCTCTGACATTTTATTCCCTCTCCCTGTGACATTTTATTCCTTCTCCCTGTGACATTTTATTCCCACTCCCTTTGATTTTTTATTCCCTCTCCCTGTGAAATTTTATTCCTTTTCCCTGTGATATTTTATTTCCTTCTCCCTGTGACATTTTATTCCCTTCTCCCTGTGACATTTTATTCCCTTCTCCATGTGACATTTCATTCCTTCTCCCTGTGACATTTGATTCCCTCTCCCTGTGATATTTAATTCCCTTCTCCCTGTGACATTTTATTCCCTTCTCCTAGTGACATTTTATTCCCTTCTGCCTGTGACATTTTCTTTCCTTCTCACTGTGACATTTTTTCCCTTCTTCCTGAGACCTTTTATTCCCTTCTCCCTGTGACATTTTATTCCTTCACCCTGTGACATGTTATTCCCTTCTCCCTGTGACATTTCATTCCCTTCTCCCTGTGACATTTTATTCCCTCACCATGTGACATTTTATTCCCTTCTCCCTGTGACATTTTATTTCCTTCTCCCGGTGACTTTTTATTCCCTCTCCCTGTGAAATTTTATTCCATCTCCCTGTAATATTTTATTTCATTCTCCCTGTGACATTTTATTCACTTCTCCCTGTGACATTTTATTTCCTTCCACCTGTGACATTTCATTCCCTCTCCCTGTGACATTTTATTCCCTTCTCCCTGTGACATTTTATTCCCTTCTCCCTGTGACATTTTATTCCTTCTCCCTGTGACATTTTATTCTCTCGCCCTGTGACATTTTATTCCCTTCTCCCTGTGACATTTTATTCCCTCTTCCTGTAACATTTTATTCCCTTCTCCCTGTGACATTTTATTCCCTCTCCCTGTGACATTTTATTCCGTCTCCCTGTGACAGTTTATTCCCTTCTCCCTGAGACATTTTATTCCCTTCTCCCTGTGACATTCTATTCCCTTCTCCCTGTGACATTTCATTCCCTCTCCCTGTGACATTTCATTCCCTTCCCCTTTGACATTTCATTCTCTATCCCCGTGTCATTTTATTCCCTCTCGCTGTTAAATATTATTCACTCTTCCTGTTACTTTTTATTCCCTTCTCCCTTTGATATTTTATTCCCTCTCGCTGTGATTTTTTATTCCCTCTCCCTGTGATATTTTATTTCCTTCTCCCTGTGACATTTTATTCCCACTTCCTTTGACATTTTATTCCCTTCTCCTAGTGACATTTTATTCCCTTCTCACTGTGACATTTCATTCCCTCTCCCTGTGACGTTTTATTCCCTCTTCCTGTGACATTTTATTCCCTTTTCCCTGTGACATTTTATTCCTTCTCCCCGTGACAATTTATTCCCTCTTCCTGTGAAATTTTATTCCCTCTTCCTGTGACTTTTTATTCCCTTCTCCATGTGACATTTTATTCCCTCTCCCTGTGATTTTTTATTCCCTCTTCCTGTGAAATTTTATTCCTTATCGCTGTGATATTTTATTTCCTTCTCCCTGTGACATTTTATTCCCCTCTCCCTGTGAAATTTTATTCCCTCTCTCTGTGAAATTTTATTCCTTCACCCTGTGACATTTTATTCCCTCTCCCTGTGACATTTTATTCCTTCACCCTGTGACATTTTATTCCCTTCTCCATGTGACATTTTATTCCTTCTCTCTGTGACATTTTATTCCCTTCTCCCTGTGACATTTCCTTCACTTCACCCTGTGACATTTGATTCCCTCTCCCTGTGATATTTAATTCCCTTCTCCCTGTGACATTTTATTCCTTTCTCCCAGTGACATTTTATTCCCTTCTCCCTGTGACATTTTATTTCCTTCTCACTGTGACATTTTTTCCCTTCTGCCTGAGACCTTTTATTCCCTTCTCCCTGTGACAATTCATTCCCTTCTCCCTGTGACATTTTATTCCCTCTCCATGTGACATTTTATTCCCTTCTCCCTGTGACATTTTATTTCCTTCTCCCTGTGACTTTTTATTCCCTCTCCATGTGACATTTTATTCCCTTCTCCCTCTGACATTTTAATCCCTTCTCCCTGTGACATTAATTCCCTCTCCATGTGACATTTTATTCCTTCACCCTGTGACATTTTATTCCCTTCTCCCTGTGACTTTTTATTCCCTCTCCCTGTGACATTACATTCCCTCCCCCTGTGACATTTCTTTCCCTTCTCCCTGTGACATTTCATTCCTTCCCCCTGTGACATTTCATTCCCTTTCCCTGTGACATTTCATTCTCTAACCCTGTGACATTTCATTCCCTCTTCCTGTGACTTTTATTCCCTCTCCATGTGACATTTTATTCCCTTCTCCCTGTTTCATTTAATTCCCTTCTCCCTCTGACATTTTAATCCCTTCTCCCTCTGACATTTTATTCCCTCTCCCTGTGACATTTTATTCCTATTCCCTGTGACATTTTATTCCCTTCTCCCTGTGACATTTTATTCCCTTCTCCCTGTGATATTTTATTTCCTTCTCCCTCTGACATTTTATTCCCTTCTCCCTATGACATTTTAATCCTTCTCCCTGTGACATTTTATTCTATCTCCCTGTGACATTTTATTCCCTCTCCCTGTGACATTTTATTCCTTCTCCCTGTGACATTTTATTCCTTTCTCACTTTGACATTTTTTCCCTTCTCCCTGTGACATTTTATTTCCTTCTCCCTCTGACATTTTATTCCCGCTCCCTGTGACATTTTATTCCTTCTCCCTGTGACATTTTATTCCTTTCTCACTTTGACATTTTATTCCCTTCTCCCTGTGACATTTTATTCCCTTCTCCCTGTGACATTTTATTCCCTTCTCCCCGTGACATTTCATTCCCTCTCCCTGTGACATTTTATTCCCTTCTCCCTGTGACATTTTATTCCCTTCTCCCTGTGACATTTTATTCCTTCTCCCTGTGACATTTTATTCTCTCGCCCTGTGACATTTTATTCCCTTCTCCCTGTGTCATTTTATTCCCTCTTCCTGTAACATTTTATTCCCTTCTCCCTGTGACATTTTATTCCCTCTCCCTGTGACATTTTATTCCGTCTCCCTGTGACAGTTTATTCCCTTCTCCCTGAGACATTTTATTCCCTTCTCCCTGTGACATTCTATTCCCTTCTCCCTGTGACATTTCATTCCCTCTCCCTGTGACATTTCATTCCCTCCCGCTTTGACATTTCATTCTCTATCCCCGTGACATTTTATTCCCTCTCGCTGTTAAATATTATTCCCTCTTCCTGTGACTTTTTATTCCCTTCTCCCTTTGATATTTTATTCCCTCTCGCTGTGATTTTTTATTCCCTCTCCCTGTGATATTTTATTTCCTTCTCCCTGTGACATTTTATTCCCACTTCCTTTGACATTTTATTCCCTTCTCCTAGTGACATTTTATTCCCTTCTCACTGTGACATTTCATTCCCTCTCCCTGTGACGTTTTATTCCCTCTTCCTGTGACATTTTATTCCCTTTTCCCTGTGACATTTTATTCCTTCTCCCCGTGACAATTTATTCCCTCTCCCTGTGAAATTTTATTCCTTATCGCTGTGATATTTTATTTCCTTCTCCCTGTGACATTTTATTCCCTTCTCCCTGTGAAATTTTATTCCCTCTCTCTGTGAAATTTTATTCCTTCACCCTGTGACATTTTATTCCCTCTCCCTGTGACATTTTATTCCTTCACCCTGTGACATTTTATTCCCTTCTCCATGTGACATTTTATTCCTTCTCTCTGTGACATTTTATTCCCTTCTCCCTGTGATATTTCCTTCCCTTCACCCTGTGACATTTGATTCCCTCTCCCTGTGATATTTAATTCCCTTCTCCCTGTGACATTTTATTCCCTTCTCCCAGTGACATTTTATTCCCTTCTCCCTGTGACATTTTATTTCCTTCTCACTGTGACATTTTTTCCCTTCTGCCTGAGACCTTTTATTCCCTTCTCCCTGTGACAATTCATTCCCTTCTCCCTGTGACATTTTATTCCCTCTCCATGTGACATTTTATTCCTTTCTCCCTGTGACATTTTATTTCCTTCTCCCTGTGACTTTTTATTCCCTCTCCATGTGACATTTTATTCCCTTCTCCCTGTGACATTTTATTCCCTTCTCCCTCTGACATTTTAATCCCTTCTCCCTGTGACATTTCATTCCCCTTCCCTGTGACATTTCATTCTCTAACCCTGTGACATTTCATTCCCTCTTCCTGTGACTTTTTATTCCCTCTCCATGTGACATTTTATTCCCTTCTCCCTGTTTCATTTAATTCCCTTCTCCCTCTGACATTTTAATCCCTTCTCCCTCTGACATTTTATTCCCTCTCCCTGTGACATTTTATTCCTATTCCCTGTGACATTTTATTCCCTTCTCCCGGTGACATTTTATTCCCTCTCCCTGTGATTTTTTATTCCCTCTCCCTGCGAAATTTTTTTCCATCTCCCTGTGACATTTTATTCTCTCTCCCTGTGACATTTTATTCCCTTCTCCCTGTGATATTTTATTTCCTTCTCCCTCTGACATTTTATTCCCTTCTCCCTATGACATTTTAATCCTTCTCCCTGTGACATTTTATTCTATCTCCCTGTGACATTTTATTCCCTCTCCCTGTGACATTTTATTCCTTCTCCCTGTGACATTTTATTCCTTTCTCACTTTGACATTTTTTCCCTTCTCCCTGTGACATTTTATTTCCTTCTCGCTCTGACATTTTATTCCCGCTCCCTGTGACATTTTATTACCTTCTCCCTCTGACATTTTATTCCCTCTCCCTGTGACATTTTATTCCTTCTCCCTGTGACATTTTATTCCCACTCCCTTTGATTTTTTATTCCCTCTCCCTGTGAAATTTTATTCCTTTTCCCTGTGATATTTTATTTCCTTCTCCCTGTGACATTTTATTCCCTTCTCCCTGTGACATTTTATTCCCTTCTCCATGTGACATTTCATTCCTTCTCCCTGTGACATTTGATTCCCTCTCCCTGTGATATTTAATTCCCTTCTCCCTGTGACATTTTATTCCCTTCTCCTAGTGACATTTTATTCCCTTCTGCCTGTGACATTTTCTTTCCTTCTCACTGTGACTTTTTTCCCTTCTTCCTGAGACCTTTTATTCCCTTCTCCCTGTGACATTTTATTCCTTCACCCTGTGACATGTTATTCCCTTCTCCCTGTGACATTTCATTCCCTTCTCCCTGTGACATTTTATTCCCTCACCATGTGACATTTTATTCCCTTCTCCCTGTGACATTTTATTTCCTTCTCCCGGTGACTTTTTATTCCCTCTCCCTGTGAAATTTTATTCCATCTCCCTGTAATATTTTATTTCATTCTCCCTGTGACATTTTATTCACTTCTCCCTGTGACATTTTATTTCCTTCCACCTGTGACATTTCATTCCCTCTCCCTGTGACATTTTATTCCCTTCTCCCTGTGACATTTTATTCCCTTCTCCCTGTGACATTTTATTCCTTCTCCCTGTGACATTTTATTCTCTCGCCCTGTGACATTTTATTCCCTTCTCCCTGTGACATTTTATTCCCTCTTCCTGTAACATTTTATTCCCTTCTCCCTGTGACATTTTATTCCCTCTCCCTGTGACATTTTATTCCGTCTCCCTGTGACAGTTTATTCCCTTCTCCCTGAGACATTTTATTCCCTTCTCCCTGTGACATTCTATTCCCTTCTCCCTGTGACATTTCATTCCCTCTCCCTGTGACATTTCATTCCCTTCCCCTTTGACATTTCATTCTCTATCCCCGTGTCATTTTATTCCCTCTCGCTGTTAAATATTATTCCCTCTTCCTGTTACTTTTTATTCCCTTCTCCCTTTGATATTTTATTCCCTCTCGCTGTGATTTTTTATTCCCTCTCCCTGTGATATTTTATTTCCTTCTCCCTGTGACATTTTATTCCCACTTCCTTTGACATTTTATTCCCTTCTCCTAGTGACATTTTATTCCCTTCTCACTGTGACATTTCATTCCCTCTCCCTGTGACGTTTTATTCCCTCTTCCTGTGACATTTTATTCCCTTTTCCCTGTGACATTTTATTCCTTCTCCCCGTGACAATTTATTCCCTCTTCCTGTGAAATTTTATTCCCTCTTCCTGTGACTTTTTATTCCCTTCTCCATGTGACATTTTATTCCCTCTCCCTGTGATTTTTTATTCCCTCTTCCTGTGAAATTTTATTCCTTATCGCTGTGATATTTTATTTCCTTCTCCCTGTGACATTTTATTCCCCTCTCCCTGTGAAATTTTATTCCCTCTCTCTGTGAAATTTTATTCCTTCACCCTGTGACATTTTATTCCCTCTCCCTGTGACATTTTATTCCTTCACCCTGTGACATTTTATTCCCTTCTCCATGTGACATTTTATTCCTTCTCTCTGTGACATTTTATTCCCTTCTCCCTGTGACATTTCCTTCACTTCACCCTGTGACATTTGATTCCCTCTCCCTGTGATATTTAATTCCCTTCTCCCTGTGACATTTTATTCCTTTCTCCCAGTGACATTTTATTCCCTTCTCCCTGTGACATTTTATTTCCTTCTCACTGTGACATTTTTTCCCTTCTGCCTGAGACCTTTTATTCCCTTCTCCCTGTGACAATTCATTCCCTTCTCCCTGTGACATTTTATTCCCTCTCCATGTGACATTTTATTCCCTTCTCCCTGTGACATTTTATTTCCTTCTCCCTGTGACTTTTTATTCCCTCTCCATGTGACATTTTATTCCCTTCTCCCTCTGACATTTTAATCCCTTCTCCCTGTGACATTAATTCCCTCTCCATGTGACATTTTATTCCTTCACCCTGTGACATTTTATTCCCTTCTCCCTGTGACTTTTTATTCCCTCTCCCTGTGACATTACATTCCCTCCCCCTGTGACATTTCTTTCCCTTCTCCCTGTGACATTTCATTCCCTCCCCCTGTGACATTTCATTCCCTTTCCCTGTGACATTTCATTCTCTAACCCTGTGACATTTCATTCCCTCTTCCTGTGACTTTTATTCCCTCTCCATGTGACATTTTATTCCCTTCTCCCTGTTTCATTTAATTCCCTTCTCCCTCTGACATTTTAATCCCTTCTCCCTCTGACATTTTATTCCCTCTCCCTGTGACATTTTATTCCTATTCCCTGTGACATTTTATTCCCTTCTCCCTGTGACATTTTATTCCCTTCTCCCTGTGATATTTTATTTCCTTCTCCCTCTGACATTTTATTCCCTTCTCCCTATGACATTTTAATCCTTCTCCCTGTGACATTTTATTCTATCTCCCTGTGACATTTTATTCCCTCTCCCTGTGACATTTTATTCCTTCTCCCTGTGACATTTTATTCCTTTCTCACTTTGACATTTTTTCCCTTCTCCCTGTGACATTTTATTTCCTTCTCCCTCTGACATTTTATTCCCGCTCCCTGTGACATTTTATTACCTTCTCCCTCTGACATTTTATTCCCTCTCCCTGTGACATTTTATTCCTTCTCCCTGTGACATTTTATTCCCACTCCCTTTGATTTTTTATTCCCTCTCCCTGTGAAATTTTATTCCTTTTCCCTGTGATATTTTATTTCCTTCTCCCTGTGACATTTTACTCCCTTCTCCCTGTGACATTTTATTCCCTTCTCCATGTGACATTTCATTCCTTCTCCCTGTGACATTTGATTCCCTCTCCCTGTGATATTTAATTCCCTTCTCCCTGTGACATTTTATTCCCTTCTCCTAGTGACATTTTATTCCCTTCTGCCTGTGACATTTTCTTTCCTTCTCACTGTGACATTTTTTCCCTTCTTCCTGAGACCTTTTATTCCCTTCTCCCTGTGACATTTTATTCCTTCACCCTGTGACATGTTATTCCCTTCTCCCTGTGACATTTCATTCCCTTCTCCCTGTGACATTTTATTCCCTCACCATGTGACATTTTATTCCCTTCTCCCTGTGACATTTTATTTCCTTCTCCCGGTGACTTTTTATTCCCTCTCCATGTGCCATTTTATTCCCTTCTTCCTGTGACATTTTATTCCCTTCTCCCTGTGACATTTTAATCCCTTCTCCCTGTGACATTTTATTCCCTTCTCCCTGTGACATTTTAATCCCTTCTCCCTGTGACATTTTATTCCCTCTCCCTGTGACATTTTATTCCTATTCCATGTGACATTTCATTCCCTCTCCTTGTGACATTTTATTCCCTTCTCCCTGAGTCATTTTATTCCCTTCTCCCTCTGTAATTTTCTTCCCTTCTCCGTGTGACATTTCATTCCCTCTCACTGTGACACTTTATTCCCTCTTCCTGTGACATTTTATTCCCTTCTCCCTGTGACATTTTATTCCCTTCTCTGGGTGACATTTTATTCCCTCTCCCTGTGACATTTTATTCCCTCTCCCTGTGACAGTTTATTCCCTTCTCCCTGTGACATTTTATTCCCACTATCTTTGATTTTTTATTCCCTCTCCCTGTGAAATTTTATTCCTTTTCCATGTGATATTTTATTTCCTTCTCCCTGTGAAATTTTATTCCCTTCTCACTGTGACATTTCTTTCCCCTCTAACTGTGACATTTCATTCCCTCCCCCTGTGACATCTTATTCCCTCTCCTTGGGATATTTTATTCCCTTCTCCCTGTGTCGTTTCATTCCCTCTCCCCGTGACATTTTATTCCCACTCCCTGTGATTTTTTATTCCCTCTCCATGTGAAATTTTATTACATCTCCCTGTAATATTTTATTTCATTCTCCCTGTGACATTTTATTCCCTTCTCCCTTTGACAATTCATTCCCACCTCCTGTGATATTTCTTTCCCTTCTACCTGTGACATTTCATTCCCTCCACCTGTGACATCTTATTCCGTCTGCTTGGGATATTTTATTCCCTTCTCCCTGTGTCGTTTCATTCCCTCTCGCCGTGACATTTTATTCCCTATCCCTGTGATTTTTTATTCCCTCTCCCTGTGAAATTTTATTCCATCTCCCTGTAATATTTTATTTCATTCTCCCTGTGACATTTTATTCACTTCTCCCTGTGACATTTTATTTCCTTCCACCTGTGACATTTCATTCCCTCTCCCTGTGACATTTTATTCCCTTCTCCCTGTGACATTTTATTCCCTTCTCCCTGTGACATTTTATTCCTTCTCCCTGTGACATTTTATTCTCTCGCCCTGTGACATTTTATTCCCTTCTCCCTGTGACATTTTATTCCCTCTTCCTGTAACATTTTATTCCCTTCTCCCTGTGACATTTTATTCCCTCTCCCTGTGACATTTTATTCCGTATCCCTGTGACAGTTTATTCCCTTCTCCCTGAGACATTTTATTCCCTTCTCCCTGTGACATTCTATTCCCTTCTCCCTGTGACATTTCATTCCCTCTCCCTGTGACATTTCATTCCCTCCCCCTTTGACATTTCATTCTCTATCCCCGTGACATTTTATTCCCTCTCGCTGTTAAATATTATTCCCTCTTCCTGTGACTTTTTATTCATTTCTCCCTTTGATATTTTATTCCCTCTCGCTGTGATTTTTTATTCCCTCTCCCTGTGATATTTTATTTCCTTCTCCCTGTGACGTTTTATTCCCTCTTCCTGTGACATTTTATTCCCTTTTCCCTGTGACATTTTATTCCTTCTCCCCGTGACAATTTATTCCCTCTCCCTGTGAAATTTTATTCCCTCTTCCTGTGACTTTTTATTCCCTTCTCCCTGTGACATTTTATTCCCTCTCCCTGTGATTTTTTATTCCCTCTCCCTGTGAAATTTTATTCCTTATCGCTGTGATATTTTATTTCCTTCTCCCTGTGACATTTTATTCCCTTCTCCCTGTGAAATTTTATTCCCTCTCTCTGTGAAATTTTATTCCTTCACCCTGTGACATTTTATTCCCTCTCCCTGTGACATTTTATTCCTTCACCCTGTGACATTTTATTCCCTTCTCCATGTGACATTTTATTCCTTCTCTCTGTGACATTTTATTCCCTTCTCCCTGTGACATTTCCTTCCCTTCACCCTGTGACATTTGATTCCCTCTCCCTGTGATATTTAATTCCCTTCTCCCTGTGACATTTTATTCCCTTCTCCCTGTGACATTTTATTTCCTTCTCCCCGTGACAATTTATTCCCTCTCCCTGTGAAATTTTTTTCCCTCTTCCTGTGACATTTTATTCCCTTTTCCCTGTGACATTTTATTCCTTCTCCCCGTGACAATTTATTCCCTCTCCCTGTGAAATTTTATTCCCTCTTCCTGTGACATTTTATTCCCTTCTCCCAGTGACATTTTATTTCCTTCCACCTGTGACATTTTATTCCCTTCTCCCTGTGACATTTTATTCCCTTCTCCCTGTGACATTTTATTCCCTTCTCCCCGTGACATTTCATTCCCTCTCCATGTGACATTTTATTCCCTTCTCCCTGTGACATTTTATTTCCTTCTCCCTGTGACTTTTTATTCCCTCTCCATGTGACATTTTATTCCCTTCTCCCTCTGACATTTTAATCCCTTCTCCCTGTGACATTAATTCCCTCTCCATGTGACATTTTATTCCTTCACCCTGTGACATTTTATTCCCTTCTCCCTGTGACTTTTTATTCCCTCTCCCTGTGACATTACATTCCCTCCCCCTGTGACATTTCTTTCCCTTCTCCCTGTGACATTTCATTCCCTCCCCCTGTGACATTTCATTCCCTTTCCCTGTGACATTTCATTCTCTAACCCTGTGACATTTCATTCCCTCTTCCTGTGACTTTTATTCCCTCTCCATGTGACATTTTATTCCCTTCTCCCTGTTTCATTTAATTCCCTTCTCCCTCTGACATTTTAATCCCTTCTCCCTCTGACATTTTATTCCCTCTCCCTGTGACATTTTATTCCTATTCCCTGTGACATTTTATTCCCTTCTCCCTGTGACATTTTATTCCCTTCTCCCTGTGATATTTTATTTCCTTCTCCCTCTGACATTTTATTCCCTTCTCCCTATGACATTTTAATCCTTCTCCCTGTGACATTTTATTCTATCTCCCTGTGACATTTTATTCCCTCTCCCTGTGACATTTTATTCCTTCTCCCTGTGACATTTTATTCCTTTCTCACTTTGACATTTTTTCCCTTCTCCCTGTGACATTTTATTTCCTTCTCCCTCTGACATTTTATTCCCGCTCCCTGTGACATTTTATTACCTTCTCCCTCTGACATTTTATTCCCTCTCCCTGTGACATTTTATTCCTTCTCCCTGTGACATTTTATTCCCACTCCCTTTGATTTTTTATTCCCTCTCCCTGTGAAATTTTATTCCTTTTCCCTGTGATATTTTATTTCCTTCTCCCTGTGACATTTTACTCCCTTCTCCCTGTGACATTTTATTCCCTTCTCCATGTGACATTTCATTCCTTCTCCCTGTGACATTTGATTCCCTCTCCCTGTGATATTTAATTCCCTTCTCCCTGTGACATTTTATTCCCTTCTCCTAGTGACATTTTATTCCCTTCTGCCTGTGACATTTTCTTTCCTTCTCACTGTGACATTTTTTCCCTTCTTCCTGAGACCTTTTATTCCCTTCTCCCTGTGACATTTTATTCCTTCACCCTGTGACATGTTATTCCCTTCCCCCTGTGACATTTCATTCCCTTCTCCCTGTGACATTTTATTCCCTCACCATGTGACATTTTATTCCCTTCTCCCTGTGACATTTTATTTCCTTCTCCCGGTGACTTTTTATTCCCTCTCCATGTGCCATTTTATTCCCTTCTTCCTGTGACATTTTATTCCCTTCTCCCTGTGACATTTTAATCCCTTCTCCCTGTGACATTTTATTCCCTTCTCCCTGTGACATTTTAATCCCTTCTCCCTGTGACATTTTATTCCCTCTCCCTGTGACATTTTATTCCTATTCCATGTGACATTTCATTCCCTCTCCTTGTGACATTTTATTCCCTTCTCCCTGAGTCATTTTATTCCCTTCTCCCTCTGTAATTTTCTTCCCTTCTCCGTGTGACATTTCATTCCCTCTCACTGTGACACTTTATTCCCTCTTCCTGTGACATTTTATTCCCTTCTCCCTGTGACATTTTATTCCCTTCTCTGGGTGACATTTTATTCCCTCTCCCTGTGACATTTTATTCCCTCTCCCTGTGACAGTTTATTCCCTTCTCCCTGTGACATTTTATTCCCACTATCTTTGATTTTTTATTCCCTCTCCCTGTGAAATTTTATTCCTTTTCCATGTGATATTTTATTTCCTTCTCCCTGTGAAATTTTATTCCCTTCTCACTGTGACATTTCTTTCCCCTCTAACTGTGACATTTCATTCCCTCCCCCTGTGACATCTTATTCCCTCTCCTTGGGATATTTTATTCCCTTCTCCCTGTGACATTTTATTCCCTTCTCCTAGTGACATTTTATTCCCTTCTGCCTGTGACATTTTCTTTCCTTCTCACTGTGACTTTTTTCCCTTCTTCCTGAGACCTTTTATTCCCTTCTCCCTGTGACATTTTATTCCTTCACCCTGTGACATGTTATTCCCTTCTCCCTGTGACATTTCATTCCCTTCTCCCTGTGACATTTTATTCCCTCACCATGTGACATTTTATTCCCTTCTCCCTGTGACATTTTATTTCCTTCTCCCGGTGACTTTTTATTCCCTCTCCCTGTGAAATTTTATTCCATCTCCCTGTAATATTTTATTTCATTCTCCCTGTGACATTTTATTCACTTCTCCCTGTGACATTTTATTTCCTTCCACCTGTGACATTTCATTCCCTCTCCCTGTGACATTTTATTCCCTTCTCCCTGTGACATTTTATTCCCTTCTCCCTGTGACATTTTATTCCTTCTCCCTGTGACATTTTATTCTCTCGCCCTGTGACATTTTATTCCCTTCTCCCTGTGACATTTTATTCCCTCTTCCTGTAACATTTTATTCCCTTCTCCCTGTGACATTTTATTCCCTCTCCCTGTGACATTTTATTCCGTCTCCCTGTGACAGTTTATTCCCTTCTCCCTGAGACATTTTATTCCCTTCTCCCTGTGACATTCTATTCCCTTCTCCCTGTGACATTTCATTCCCTCTCCCTGTGACATTTCATTCCCTTCCCCTTTGACATTTCATTCTCTATCCCCGTGTCATTTTATTCCCTCTCGCTGTTAAATATTATTCCCTCTTCCTGTTACTTTTTATTCCCTTCTCCCTTTGATATTTTATTCCCTCTCGCTGTGATTTTTTATTCCCTCTCCCTGTGATATTTTATTTCCTTCTCCCTGTGACATTTTATTCCCACTTCCTTTGACATTTTATTCCCTTCTCCTAGTGACATTTTATTCCCTTCTCACTGTGACATTTCATTCCCTCTCCCTGTGACGTTTTATTCCCTCTTCCTGTGACATTTTATTCCCTTTTCCCTGTGACATTTTATTCCTTCTCCCCGTGACAATTTATTCCCTCTTCCTGTGAAATTTTATTCCCTCTTCCTGTGACTTTTTATTCCCTTCTCCATGTGACATTTTATTCCCTCTCCCTGTGATTTTTTATTCCCTCTTCCTGTGAAATTTTATTCCTTATCGCTGTGATATTTTATTTCCTTCTCCCTGTGACATTTTATTCCCCTCTCCCTGTGAAATTTTATTCCCTCTCTCTGTGAAATTTTATTCCTTCACCCTGTGACATTTTATTCCCTCTCCCTGTGACATTTTATTCCTTCACCCTGTGACATTTTATTCCCTTCTCCATGTGACATTTTATTCCTTCTCTCTGTGACATTTTATTCCCTTCTCCCTGTGACATTTCCTTCACTTCACCCTGTGACATTTGATTCCCTCTCCCTGTGATATTTAATTCCCTTCTCCCTGTGACATTTTATTCCTTTCTCCCAGTGACATTTTATTCCCTTCTCCCTGTGACATTTTATTTCCTTCTCACTGTGACATTTTTTCCCTTCTGCCTGAGACCTTTTATTCCCTTCTCCCTGTGACAATTCATTCCCTTCTCCCTGTGACATTTTATTCCCTCTCCATGTGACATTTTATTCCCTTCTCCCTGTGACATTTTATTTCCTTCTCCCTGTGACTTTTTATTCCCTCTCCATGTGACATTTTATTCCCTTCTCCCTCTGACATTTTAATCCCTTCTCCCTGTGACATTAATTCCCTCTCCATGTGACATTTTATTCCTTCACCCTGTGACATTTTATTCCCTTCTCCCTGTGACTTTTTATTCCCTCTCCCTGTGACATTACATTCCCTCCCCCTGTGACATTTCTTTCCCTTCTCCCTGTGACATTTCATTCCCTCCCCCTGTGACATTTCATTCCCTTTCCCTGTGACATTTCATTCTCTAACCCTGTGACATTTCATTCCCTCTTCCTGTGACTTTTATTCCCTCTCCATGTGACATTTTATTCCCTTCTCCCTGTTTCATTTAATTCCCTTCTCCCTCTGACATTTTAATCCCTTCTCCCTCTGACATTTTATTCCCTCTCCCTGTGACATTTTATTCCTATTCCCTGTGACATTTTATTCCCTTCTCCCTGTGACATTTTATTCCCTTCTCCCTGTGATATTTTATTTCCTTCTCCCTCTGACATTTTATTCCCTTCTCCCTATGACATTTTAATCCTTCTCCCTGTGACATTTTATTCTATCTCCCTGTGACATTTTATTCCCTCTCCCTGTGACATTTTATTCCTTCTCCCTGTGACATTTTATTCCTTTCTCACTTTGACATTTTTTCCCTTCTCCCTGTGACATTTTATTTCCTTCTCCCTCTGACATTTTATTCCCGCTCCCTGTGACATTTTATTACCTTCTCCCTCTGACATTTTATTCCCTCTCCCTGTGACATTTTATTCCTTCTCCCTGTGACATTTTATTCCCACTCCCTTTGATTTTTTATTCCCTCTCCCTGTGAAATTTTATTCCTTTTCCCTGTGATATTTTATTTCCTTCTCCCTGTGACATTTTACTCCCTTCTCCCTGTGACATTTTATTCCCTTCTCCATGTGACATTTCATTCCTTCTCCCTGTGACATTTGATTCCCTCTCCCTGTGATATTTAATTCCCTTCTCCCTGTGACATTTTATTCCCTTCTCCTAGTGACATTTTATTCCCTTCTGCCTGTGACATTTTCTTTCCTTCTCACTGTGACATTTTTTCCCTTCTTCCTGAGACCTTTTATTCCCTTCTCCCTGTGACATTTTATTCCTTCACCCTGTGACATGTTATTCCCTTCTCCCTGTGACATTTCATTCCCTTCTCCCTGTGACATTTTATTCCCTCACCATGTGACATTTTATTCCCTTCTCCCTGTGACATTTTATTTCCTTCTCCCGGTGACTTTTTATTCCCTCTCCATGTGCCATTTTATTCCCTTCTTCCTGTGACATTTTATTCCCTTCTCCCTGTGACATTTTAATCCCTTCTCCCTGTGACATTTTATTCCCTTCTCCCTGTGACATTTTAATCCCTTCTCCCTGTGACATTTTATTCCCTCTCCCTGTGACATTTTATTCCTATTCCATGTGACATTTCATTCCCTCTCCTTGTGACATTTTATTCCCTTCTCCCTGAGTCATTTTATTCCCTTCTCCCTCTGTAATTTTCTTCCCTTCTCCGTGTGACATTTCATTCCCTCTCACTGTGACACTTTATTCCCTCTTCCTGTGACATTTTATTCCCTTCTCCCTGTGACATTTTATTCCCTTCTCTGGGTGACATTTTATTCCCTCTCCCTGTGACATTTTATTCCCTCTCCCTGTGACAGTTTATTCCCTTCTCCCTGTGACATTTTATTCCCACTATCTTTGATTTTTTATTCCCTCTCCCTGTGAAATTTTATTCCTTTTCCATGTGATATTTTATTTCCTTCTCCCTGTGAAATTTTATTCCCTTCTCACTGTGACATTTCTTTCCCCTCTAACTGTGACATTTCATTCCCTCCCCCTGTGACATCTTATTCCCTCTCCTTGGGATATTTTATTCCCTTCTCCCTGTGTCGTTTCATTCCCTCTCCCCGTGACATTTTATTCCCACTCCCTGTGATTTTTTATTCCCTCTCCATGTGAAATTTTATTACATCTCCCTGTAATATTTTATTTCATTCTCCCTGTGACATTTTATTCCCTTCTCCCTTTGACAATTCATTCCCACCTCCTGTGATATTTCTTTCCCTTCTACCTGTGACATTTCATTCCCTCCACCTGTGACATCTTATTCCGTCTGCTTGGGATATTTTATTCCCTTCTCCCTGTGTCGTTTCATTCCCTCTCGCCGTGACATTTTATTCCCTATCCCTGTGATTTTTTATTCCCTCTCCCTGTGAAATTTTATTCCATCTCCCTGTAATATTTTATTTCATTCTCCCTGTGACATTTTATTCACTTCTCCCTGTGACATTTTATTTCCTTCCACCTGTGACATTTCATTCCCTCTCCCTGTGACATTTTATTCCCTTCTCCCTGTGACATTTTATTCCCTTCTCCCTGTGACATTTTATTCCTTCTCCCTGTGACATTTTATTCTCTCGCCCTGTGACATTTTATTCCCTTCTCCCTGTGACATTTTATTCCCTCTTCCTGTAACATTTTATTCCCTTCTCCCTGTGACATTTTATTCCCTCTCCCTGTGACATTTTATTCCGTATCCCTGTGACAGTTTATTCCCTTCTCCCTGAGACATTTTATTCCCTTCTCCCTGTGACATTCTATTCCCTTCTCCCTGTGACATTTCATTCCCTCTCCCTGTGACATTTCATTCCCTCCCCCTTTGACATTTCATTCTCTATCCCCGTGACATTTTATTCCCTCTCGCTGTTAAATATTATTCCCTCTTCCTGTGACTTTTTATTCATTTCTCCCTTTGATATTTTATTCCCTCTCGCTGTGATTTTTTATTCCCTCTCCCTGTGATATTTTATTTCCTTCTCCCTGTGACGTTTTATTCCCTCTTCCTGTGACATTTTATTCCCTTTTCCCTGTGACATTTTATTCCTTCTCCCCGTGACAATTTATTCCCTCTCCCTGTGAAATTTTATTCCCTCTTCCTGTGACTTTTTATTCCCTTCTCCCTGTGACATTTTATTCCCTCTCCCTGTGATTTTTTATTCCCTCTCCCTGTGAAATTTTATTCCTTATCGCTGTGATATTTTATTTCCTTCTCCCTGTGACATTTTATTCCCTTCTCCCTGTGAAATTTTATTCCCTCTCTCTGTGAAATTTTATTCCTTCACCCTGTGACATTTTATTCCCTCTCCCTGTGACATTTTATTCCTTCACCCTGTGACATTTTATTCCCTTCTCCATGTGACATTTTATTCCTTCTCTCTGTGACATTTTATTCCCTTCTCCCTGTGACATTTCCTTCCCTTCACCCTGTGACATTTGATTCCCTCTCCCTGTGATATTTAATTCCCTTCTCCCTGTGACATTTTATTCCCTTCTCCCTGTGACATTTTATTTCCTTCTCCCCGTGACAATTTATTCCCTCTCCCTGTGAAATTTTTTTCCCTCTTCCTGTGACATTTTATTCCCTTTTCCCTGTGACATTTTATTCCTTCTCCCCGTGACAATTTATTCCCTCTCCCTGTGAAATTTTATTCCCTCTTCCTGTGACATTTTATTCCCTTCTCCCAGTGACATTTTATTTCCTTCCACCTGTGACATTTTATTCCCTTCTCCCTGTGACATTTTATTCCCTTCTCCCTGTGACATTTTATTCCCTTCTCCCCGTGACATTTCATTCCCTCTCCATGTGACATTTTATTCCCTTCTCCCTGTGACATTTTATTTCCTTCTCCCTGTGACTTTTTATTCCCTCTCCATGTGACATTTTATTCCCTTCTCCCTCTGACATTTTAATCCCTTCTCCCTGTGACATTAATTCCCTCTCCATGTGACATTTTATTCCTTCACCCTGTGACATTTTATTCCCTTCTCCCTGTGACTTTTTATTCCCTCTCCCTGTGACATTACATTCCCTCCCCCTGTGACATTTCTTTCCCTTCTCCCTGTGACATTTCATTCCCTCCCCCTGTGACATTTCATTCCCTTTCCCTGTGACATTTCATTCTCTAACCCTGTGACATTTCATTCCCTCTTCCTGTGACTTTTATTCCCTCTCCATGTGACATTTTATTCCCTTCTCCCTGTTTCATTTAATTCCCTTCTCCCTCTGACATTTTAATCCCTTCTCCCTCTGACATTTTATTCCCTCTCCCTGTGACATTTTATTCCTATTCCCTGTGACATTTTATTCCCTTCTCCCTGTGACATTTTATTCCCTTCTCCCTGTGATATTTTATTTCCTTCTCCCTCTGACATTTTATTCCCTTCTCCCTATGACATTTTAATCCTTCTCCCTGTGACATTTTATTCTATCTCCCTGTGACATTTTATTCCCTCTCCCTGTGACATTTTATTCCTTCTCCCTGTGACATTTTATTCCTTTCTCACTTTGACATTTTTTCCCTTCTCCCTGTGACATTTTATTTCCTTCTCCCTCTGACATTTTATTCCCGCTCCCTGTGACATTTTATTACCTTCTCCCTCTGACATTTTATTCCCTCTCCCTGTGACATTTTATTCCTTCTCCCTGTGACATTTTATTCCCACTCCCTTTGATTTTTTATTCCCTCTCCCTGTGAAATTTTATTCCTTTTCCCTGTGATATTTTATTTCCTTCTCCCTGTGACATTTTACTCCCTTCTCCCTGTGACATTTTATTCCCTTCTCCATGTGACATTTCATTCCTTCTCCCTGTGACATTTGATTCCCTCTCCCTGTGATATTTAATTCCCTTCTCCCTGTGACATTTTATTCCCTTCTCCTAGTGACATTTTATTCCCTTCTGCCTGTGACATTTTCTTTCCTTCTCACTGTGACATTTTTTCCCTTCTTCCTGAGACCTTTTATTCCCTTCTCCCTGTGACATTTTATTCCTTCACCCTGTGACATGTTATTCCCTTCTCCCTGTGACATTTCATTCCCTTCTCCCTGTGACATTTTATTCCCTCACCATGTGACATTTTATTCCCTTCTCCCTGTGACATTTTATTTCCTTCTCCCGGTGACTTTTTATTCCCTCTCCATGTGCCATTTTATTCCCTTCTTCCTGTGACATTTTATTCCCTTCTCCCTGTGACATTTTAATCCCTTCTCCCTGTGACATTTTATTCCCTTCTCCCTGTGACATTTTAATCCCTTCTCCCTGTGACATTTTATTCCCTCTCCCTGTGACATTTTATTCCTATTCCATGTGACATTTCATTCCCTCTCCTTGTGACATTTTATTCCCTTCTCCCTGAGTCATTTTATTCCCTTCTCCCTCTGTAATTTTCTTCCCTTCTCCGTGTGACATTTCATTCCCTCTCACTGTGACACTTTATTCCCTCTTCCTGTGACATTTTATTCCCTTCTCCCTGTGACATTTTATTCCCTTCTCTGGGTGACATTTTATTCCCTCTCCCTGTGACATTTTATTCCCTCTCCCTGTGACAGTTTATTCCCTTCTCCCTGTGACATTTTATTCCCACTATCTTTGATTTTTTATTCCCTCTCCCTGTGAAATTTTATTCCTTTTCCATGTGATATTTTATTTCCTTCTCCCTGTGAAATTTTATTCCCTTCTCACTGTGACATTTCTTTCCCCTCTAACTGTGACATTTCATTCCCTCCCCCTGTGACATCTTATTCCCTCTCCTTGGGATATTTTATTCCCTTCTCCCTGTGTCGTTTCATTCCCTCTCCCCGTGACATTTTATTCCCACTCCCTGTGATTTTTTATTCATTCTCCATGTGAAATTTTATTACATCTCCCTGTAATATTTTATTTCATTCTCCCTGTGACATTTTATTCCCTTCTCCCTTTGACAATTCATTCCCACCTCCTGTGATATTTCTTTCCCTTCTACCTGTGACATTTCATTCCCTCCACCTGTGACATCTTATTCCGTCTGCTTGGGATATTTTATTCCCTTCTCCCTGTGTCGTTTCATTCCCTCTCGCCGTGACATTTTATTCCCTATCCCTGTGATTTTTTATTCCCTCTCCCTGTGAAATTTTATTCCATCTCCCTGTAATATTTTATTTCATTCTCCCTGTGACATTTTATTCACTTCTCCCTGTGACATTTTATTTCCTTCCACCTGTGACATTTCATTCCCTCTCCCTGTGACATTTTATTCCCTTCTCCCTGTGACATTTTATTCCCTTCTCCCTGTGACATTTTATTCCTTCTCCCTGTGACATTTTATTCTCTCGCCCTGTGACATTTTATTCCCTTCTCCCTGTGACATTTTATTCCCTCTTCCTGTAACATTTTATTCCCTTCTCCCTGTGACATTTTATTCCCTCTCCCTGTGACATTTTATTCCGTATCCCTGTGACAGTTTATTCCCTTCTCCCTGAGACATTTTATTCCCTTCTCCCTGTGACATTCTATTCCCTTCTCCCTGTGACATTTCATTCCCTCTCCCTGTGACATTTCATTCCCTCCCCCTTTGACATTTCATTCTCTATCCCCGTGACATTTTATTCCCTCTCGCTGTTAAATATTATTCCCTCTTCCTGTGACTTTTTATTCATTTCTCCCTTTGATATTTTATTCCCTCTCGCTGTGATTTTTTATTCCCTCTCCCTGTGATATTTTATTTCCTTCTCCCTGTGACGTTTTATTCCCTCTTCCTGTGACATTTTATTCCCTTTTCCCTGTGACATTTTATTCCTTCTCCCCGTGACAATTTATTCCCTCTCCCTGTGAAATTTTATTCCCTCTTCCTGTGACTTTTTATTCCCTTCTCCCTGTGACATTTTATTCCCTCTCCCTGTGATTTTTTATTCCCTCTCCCTGTGAAATTTTATTCCTTATCGCTGTGATATTTTATTTCCTTCTCCCTGTGACATTTTATTCCCTTCTCCCTGTGAAATTTTATTCCCTCTCTCTGTGAAATTTTATTCCTTCACCCTGTGACATTTTATTCCCTCTCCCTGTGACATTTTATTCCTTCACCCTGTGACATTTTATTCCCTTCTCCATGTGACATTTTATTCCTTCTCTCTGTGACATTTTATTCCCTTCTCCCTGTGACATTTCCTTCCCTTCACCCTGTGACATTTGATTCCCTCTCCCTGTGATATTTAATTCCCTTCTCCCTGTGACATTTTATTCCCTTCTCCCTGTGACATTTTATTTCCTTCTCCCCGTGACAATTTATTCCCTCTCCCTGTGAAATTTTATTCCCTCTTCCTGTGACATTTTATTCCCTTTTCCCTGTGACATTTTATTCCTTCTCCCCGTGACAATTTATTCCCTCTCCCTGTGAAATTTTATTCCCTCTTCCTGTGACATTTTATTCCCTTCTCCCAGTGACATTTTATTTCCTTCCACCTGTGACATTTTATTCCCTTCTCCCTGTGACATTTTATTCCCTTCTCCCTGTGACATTTTATTCCCTTCTCCCCGTGACATTTCATTCCCTCTCCCTGTGACATTTTATTCCCTTCTCCCTGTGACATTTTATTCCCTTCTCCCTGTGACATTTTATTCCTTCTCCCTGTGACATTTTATTCTCTCGCCCTGTGACATTTTATTCCCTTCTCCCTGTGTCATTTTATTCCCTCTTCCTGTAACATTTTATTCCCTTCTCCCTGTGACATTTTATTCCCTCTCCCTGTGACATTTTATTCCGTCTCCCTGTGACAGTTTATTCCCTTCTCCCTGAGACATTTTATTCCCTTCTCCCTGTGACATTCTATTCCCTTCTCCCTGTGACATTTCATTCCCTCTCCCTGTGACATTTCATTCCCTCCCCCTTTGACATTTCATTCTCTATCCCCGTGACATTTTATTCCCTCTCGCTGTTAAATATTATTCCCTCTTCCTGTGACTTTTTATTCCCTTCTCCCTTTGATATTTTATTCCCTCTCGCTGTGATTTTTTATTCCCTCTCCCTGTGATATTTTATTTCCTTCTCCCTGTGACATTTTATTCCCACTTCCTTTGACATTTTATTCCCTTCTCCTAGTGACATTTTATTTCCTTCTCACTGTGACATTTCATTCCCTCTCCCTGTGACGTTTTATTCCCTCTTCCTGTGACATTTTATTCCCTTTTCCCTGTGACATTTTATTCCTTCTCCCCGTGACAATTTATTCCCTCTCCCTGTGAAATTTTATTCCTTATCGCTGTGATATTTTATTTCCTTCTCCCTGTGACATTTTATTCCCTTCTCCCTGTGAAATTTTATTCCCTCTCTCTGTGAAATTTTATTCCTTCACCCTGTGACATTTTATTCCCTCTCCCTGTGACATTTTATTCCTTCACCCTGTGACATTTTATTCCCTTCTCCATGTGACATTTTATTCCTTCTCTCTGTGACATTTTATTCCCTTCTCCCTGTGATATTTCCTTCCCTTCACCCTGTGACATTTGATTCCCTCTCCCTGTGATATTTAATTCCCTTCTCCCTGTGACATTTTATTCCCTTCTCCCAGTGACATTTTATTCCCTTCTCCCTGTGACATTTTATTTCCTTCTCACTGTGACATTTTTTCCCTTCTGCCTGAGACCTTTTATTCCCTTCTCCCTGTGACAATTTATTCCCTTCTCCCTGTGACATTTTATTCCCTCTCCATGTGACATTTTATTCCTTTCTCCCTGTGACATTTTATTTCCTTCTCCCTGTGACTTTTTATTCCCTCTCCATGTGACATTTTATTCCCTTCTCCCTGTGACATTTTATTCCCTTCTCCCTCTGACATTTTAATCCCTTCTCCCTGTGACATTTCATTCCCTTTCCCTGTGACATTTCATTCTCTAACCCTGTGACATTTCATTCCCTCTTCCTGTGACTTTTTATTCCCTCTCCATGTGACATTTTATTCCCTTCTCCCTGTTTCATTTAATTCCCTTCTCCCTCTGACATTTTAATCCCTTCTCCCTCTGACATTTTATTCCCTCTCCCTGTGACATTTTATTCCTATTCCCTGTGACATTTTATTCCCTTCTCCCGGTGACATTTTATTCCCTCTCCCTGTGATTTTTTATTCCCTCTCCCTGCGAAATTTTTTTCCATCTCCCTGTGACATTTTATTCTCTCTCCCTGTGACATTTTATTCCCTTCTCCCTGTGATATTTTATTTCCTTCTCCCTCTGACATTTTATTCCCTTCTCCCTATGACATTTTAATCCTTCTCCCTGTGACATTTTATTCTATCTCCCTGTGACATTTTATTCCCTCTCCCTGTGACATTTTATTCCTTCTCCCTGTGACATTTTATTCCTTTCTCACTTTGACATTTTTTCCCTTCTCCCTGTGACATTTTATTTCCTTCTCCCTCTGACATTTTATTCCCGCTCCCTGTGACATTTTATTACCTTCTCCCTCTGACATTTTATTCCCTCTCCCTGTGACATTTTATTCCTTCTCCCTGTGACATTTTATTCCCACTCCCTTTGATTTTTTATTCCCTCTCCCTGTGAAATTTTATTCCTTTTCCCTGTGATATTTTATTTCCTTCTCCCTGTGACATTTTATTCCCTTCTCCCTGTGACATTTTATTCCCTTCTCCATGTGACATTTCATTCCTTCTCCCTGTGACATTTGATTCCCTCTCCCTGTGATATTTAATTCCCTTCTCCCTGTGACATTTTATTCCCTTCTCCTAGTGACATTTTATTCCCTTCTGCCTGTGACATTTTCTTTCCTTCTCACTGTGACATTTTTTCCCTTCTTCCTGAGACCTTTTATTCCCTTCTCCCTGTGACATTTTATTCCTTCACCCTGTGACATGTTATTCCCTTCTCCCTGTGACATTTCATTCCCTTCTCCCTGTGACATTTTATTCCCTCACCATGTGACATTTTATTCCCTTCTCCCTGTGACATTTTATTTCCTTCTCCAGGTGACTTTTTATTCCCTCTCCCTGTGAAATTTTATTCCATCTCCCTGTAATATTTTATTTCATTCTCCCTGTGACATTTTATTCACTTCTCCCTGTGACATTTTATTTCCTTCCACCTGTGACATTTCATTCCCTCTCCCTGTGACATTTTATTCCCTTCTCCCTGTGACATTTTATTCCCTTCTCCCTGTGACATTTTATTCCTTCTCCCTGTGACATTTTATTCTCTCGCCCTGTGACATTTTATTCCCTTCTCCCTGTGACATTTTATTCCCTCTTCCTGTAACATTTTATTCCCTTCTCCCTGTGACATTTTATTCCCTCTCCCTGTGACATTTTATTCCGTCTCCCTGTGACAGTTTATTCCCTTCTCCCTGAGACATTTTATTCCCTTCTCCCTGTGACATTCTATTCCCTTCTCCCTGTGACATTTCATTCCCTCTCCCTGTGACATTTCATTCCCTTCCCCTTTGACATTTCATTCTCTATCCCCGTGTCATTTTATTCCCTCTCGCTGTTAAATATTATTCCCTCTTCCTGTTACTTTTTATTCCCTTCTCCCTTTGATATTTTATTCCCTCTCGCTGTGATTTTTTATTCCCTCTCCCTGTGATATTTTATTTCCTTCTCCCTGTGACATTTTATTCCCACTTCCTTTGACATTTTATTCCCTTCTCCTAGTGACATTTTATTCCCTTCTCACTGTGACATTTCATTCCCTCTCCCTGTGACGTTTTATTCCCTCTTCCTGTGACATTTTATTCCCTTTTCCCTGTGACATTTTATTCCTTCTCCCCGTGACAATTTATTCCCTCTTCCTGTGAAATTTTATTCCCTCTTCCTGTGACTTTTTATTCCCTTCTCCATGTGACATTTTATTCCCTCTCCCTGTGATTTTTTATTCCCTCTTCCTGTGAAATTTTATTCCTTATCGCTGTGATATTTTATTTCCTTCTCCCTGTGACATTTTATTCCCCTCTCCCTGTGAAATTTTATTCCCTCTCTCTGTGAAATTTTATTCCTTCACCCTGTGACATTTTATTCCCTCTCCCTGTGACATTTTATTCCTTCACCCTGTGACATTTTATTCCCTTCTCCATGTGACATTTTATTCCTTCTCTCTGTGACATTTTATTCCCTTCTCCCTGTGACATTTCCTTCACTTCACCCTGTGACATTTGATTCCCTCTCCCTGTGATATTTAATTCCCTTCTCCCTGTGACATTTTATTCCTTTCTCCCAGTGACATTTTATTCCCTTCTCCCTGTGACATTTTATTTCCTTCTCACTGTGACATTTTTTCCCTTCTGCCTGAGACCTTTTATTCCCTTCTCCCTGTGACAATTCATTCCCTTCTCCCTGTGACATTTTATTCCCTCTCCATGTGACATTTTATTCCCTTCTCCCTGTGACATTTTATTTCCTTCTCTCTGTGACTTTTTATTCCCTCTCCATGTGACATTTTATTCCCTTCTCCCTCTGACATTTTAATCCCTTCTCCCTGTGACATTAATTCCCTCTCCATGTGACATTTTATTCCTTCACCCTGTGACATTTTATTCCCTTCTCCCTGTGACTTTTTATTCCCTCTCCCTGTGACATTACATTCCCTCCCCCTGTGACATTTCTTTCCCTTCTCCCTGTGACATTTCATTCCCTCCCCCTGTGACATTTCATTCCCTTTCCCTGTGACATTTCATTCTCTAACCCTGTGACATTTCATTCCCTCTTCCTGTGACTTTTATTCCCTCTCCATGTGACATTTTATTCCCTTCTCCCTGTTTCATTTAATTCCCTTCTCCCTCTGACATTTTAATCCCTTCTCCCTCTGACATTTTATTCCCTCTCCCTGTGACATTTTATTCCTATTCCCTGTGACATTTTATTCCCTTCTCCCTGTGACATTTTATTCCCTTCTCCCTGTGATATTTTATTTCCTTCTCCCTCTGACATTTTATTCCCTTCTCCCTATGACATTTTAATCCTTCTCCCTGTGACATTTTATTCTATCTCCCTGTGACATTTTATTCCCTCTCCCTGTGACATTTTATTCCTTCTCCCTGTGACATTTTATTCCTTTCTCACTTTGACATTTTTTCCCTTCTCCCTGTGACATTTTATTTCCTTCTCCCTCTGACATTTTATTCCCGCTCCCTGTGACATTTTATTACCTTCTCCCTCTGACATTTTATTCCCTCTCCCTGTGACATTTTATTCCTTCTCCCTGTGACATTTTATTCCCACTCCCTTTGATTTTTTATTCCCTCTCCCTGTGAAATTTTATTCCTTTTCCCTGTGATATTTTATTTCCTTCTCCCTGTGACATTTTACTCCCTTCTCCCTGTGACATTTTATTCCCTTCTCCATGTGACATTTCATTCCTTCTCCCTGTGACATTTGATTCCCTCTCCCTGTGATATTTAATTCCCTTCTCCCTGTGACATTTTATTCCCTTCTCCTAGTGACATTTTATTCCCTTCTGCCTGTGACATTTTCTTTCCTTCTCACTGTGACATTTTTTCCCTTCTTCCTGAGACCTTTTATTCCCTTCTCCCTGTGACATTTTATTCCTTCACCCTGTGACATGTTATTCCCTTCTCCCTGTGACATTTCATTCCCTTCTCCCTGTGACATTTTATTCCCTCACCATGTGACATTTTATTCCCTTCTCCCTGTGACATTTTATTTCCTTCTCCCGGTGACTTTTTATTCCCTCTCCATGTGCCATTTTATTCCCTTCTTCCTGTGACATTTTATTCCCTTCTCCCTGTGACATTTTAATCCCTTCTCCCTGTGACATTTTATTCCCTTCTCCCTGTGACATTTTAATCCCTTCTCCCTGTGACATTTTATTCCCTCTCCCTGTGACATTTTATTCCTATTCCATGTGACATTTCATTCCCTCTCCTTGTGACATTTTATTCCCTTCTCCCTGAGTCATTTTATTCCCTTCTCCCTCTGTCATTTTCTTCCCTTCTCCGTGTGACATTTCATTCCCTCTCACTGTGACACTTTATTCCCTCTTCCTGTGACATTTTATTCCCTTCTCCCTGTGACATTTTATTCCCTTCTCTGGGTGACATTTTATTCCCTCTCCCTGTGACATTTTATTCCCTCTCCCTGTGACAGTTTATTCCCTTCTCCCTGTGACATTTTATTCCCACTATCTTTGATTTTTTATTCCCTCTCCCTGTGAAATTTTATTCCTTTTCCATGTGATATTTTATTTCCTTCTCCCTGTGAAATTTTATTCCCTTCTCACTGTGACATTTCTTTCCCCTCTAACTGTGACATTTCATTCCCTCCCCCTGTGACATCTTATTCCCTCTCCTTGGGATATTTTATTCCCTTCTCCCTGTGTCGTTTCATTCCCTCTCCCCGTGACATTTTATTCCCACTCCCTGTGATTTTTTATTCCCTCTCCATGTGAAATTTTATTACATCTCCCTGTAATATTTTATTTCATTCTCCCTGTGACATTTTATTCCCTTCTCCCTTTGACAATTCATTCCCACCTCCTGTGATATTTCTTTCCCTTCTACCTGTGACATTTCATTCCCTCCACCTGTGACATCTTATTCCGTCTGCTTGGGATATTTTATTCCCTTCTCCCTGTGTCGTTTCATTCCCTCTCGCCGTGACATTTTATTCCCTATCCCTGTGATTTTTTATTCCCTCTCCCTGTGAAATTTTATTCCATCTCCCTGTAATATTTTATTTCATTCTCCCTGTGACATTTTATTCACTTCTCCCTGTGACATTTTATTTCCTTCCACCTGTGACATTTCATTCCCTCTCCCTGTGACATTTTATTCCCTTCTCCCTGTGACATTTTATTCCCTTCTCCCTGTGACATTTTATTCCCTTCTCCCTGTGACATTTTATTCCCTCTTCCTGTAACATTTTATTCCCTTCTCCCTGTGACATTTTATTCCCTCTCCCTGTGACATTTTATTCCGTCTCCCTGTGACAGTTTATTCCCTTCTCCCTGAGACATTTTATTCCCTTCTCCCTGTGACATTCTATTCCCTTCTCCCTGTGACATTTCATTCCCTCTCCCTGTGACATTTCATTCCCTCCCCCTTTGACATTTCATTCTCTATCCCCGTGACATTTTATTCCCTCTCGCTGTTAAATATTATTCCCTCTTCCTGTGACTTTTTATTCATTTCTCCCTTTGATATTTTATTCCCTCTCGCTGTGATTTTTTATTCCCTCTCCCTGTGATATTTTATTTCCTTCTCCCTGTGACGTTTTATTCCCTCTTCCTGTGACATTTTATTCCCTTTTCCCTGTGACATTTTATTCCTTCTCCCCGTGACAATTTATTCCCTCTCCCTGTGAAATTTTATTCCCTCTTCCTGTGACTTTTTATTCCCTTCTCCCTGTGACATTTTATTCCCTCTCCCTGTGATTTTTTATTCCCTCTCCCTGTGAAATTTTATTCCTTATCGCTGTGATATTTTATTTCCTTCTCCCTGTGACATTTTATTCCCTTCTCCCTGTGAAATTTTATTCCCTCTCTCTGTGAAATTTTATTCCTTCACCCTGTGACATTTTATTCCCTCTCCCTGTGACATTTTATTCCTTCACCCTGTGACATTTTATTCCCTTCTCCATGTGACATTTTATTCCTTCTCTCTGTGACATTTTATTCCCTTCTACCTGTGACATTTCCTTCCCTTCACCCTGTGACATTTGATTCCCTCTCCCTGTGATATTTAATTCCCTTCTCCCTGTGACATTTTATTCCCTTCTCCCTGTGACATTTTATTTCCTTCTCACTGTGACATTTTTTCCCTTCTGCCTGAGACCTTTTATTCCCTTCTCCCTGTGACAATTCATTCCCTTCTCCCTGTGACATTTTATTCCCTCTCCATGTGACATTTTATTCCTTTCTCCCTGTGACATTTTATTTCCTTCTCCCTGTGACTTTTTATTCACTCTCCATGTGACATTTTATTCCCTTCTCCCTGTGACATTTTATTCCCTTCTCCCTCTGACATTTTAATCCCTTCTCCCTGTGACATTTCATTCCCTTTCCCTGTGACATTTCATTCTCTAACCCTGTGACATTTCATTCCCTCTTCCTGTGACTTTTTATTCCCTCTCCATGTGACATTTTATTCCCTTCACCCTGTGACATTTTATTCCCTTCTCACTGTGACATTTCATTCCTTCTCCCCGTGACAATTTATTCCCTCTCCCTGTGAAATTTTATTCCCTCTTCCTGTGACTTTTTATTCCCTTCTCCATGTGACATTTTATTCCCTCTCCCTGTGATTTTTTATTCCCTCTCCCTGTGAAATTTTATTCCTTATCGCTGTGATATTTTATTTCCTTCTCCCTGTGACATTTTATTCCCCTCTCCCTGTGAAATTTTATTCCCTCTCTCTGTGAAATTTTATTCCTTCAACCTGTGACATTTTATTCCCGCTCCCTGTGACATTTTGTTCCTTCACCCTGTGACATTTTATTCCCTTCTCCATGTGACATTTTATTCCTTCTCTCTGTGACATTTTATTTCCTTCTCTCTGTGACATTTCCTTCACTTCACCCTGTGACATTTGATTCCCTCTCCCTGTGATATTTAATTCCCTTCTCCCTGTGACATTTTATTCCCTTCTCCCAGTGACATTTTATTCCCTTCTCCCTGTGACATTTTATTTCCTTCTCACTGTGACATTTTTTCCCTTCTGCCTGAGACCTTTTATTCCCTTCTCCCTGTGACAATTCATTCCCTTCTCCCTGTGACATTTTATTCCCTCTCCATGTGACATTTTATTCCCTTCTCCCTGTGACATTTTATTTCCTTCTCCCTGTGACTTTTTATTCCCTCTCCATGTGACATTTTATTCCCTTCTCCCTGTGACATTTTATTCCCTTCTCCCTCTGACATTTTAATCCCTTCTCCCTGTGACATTAATTCCCTCTCCATGTGACATTTTATTCCTTCACCCTGTGACATTTTAATCCCTTCTCCCTGTGACATTTTATTCCCTTCCTCTGACATTTTGTTCCCTTCTCCCTGTGACATTTTATTCCCTCTCCCTGTGACATTTCATTCCCTCCCCCTGTGACATTTCATTCCCTTTCCCTGTGACATTTCATTCTCTAACCCTGTGACATTTCATTCCCTCTTCCTGTGACTTTTTATTCCCTCTCCATGTGACATTTTATTCCCTTCTCCCTGTTTCATTTAATTCCCTTCTCCCTCTGACATTTTAATCCCTTCTCCCTCTGACATTTTATTCCCTCTCCCTGTGACATTTATTCCTATTCCCTGTGACATTTTATTCCCTTCTCCCGGTGACATTTTATTCCCTCTCCCTGTGATTTTTTATTCCCTCTCCCTGCGCAATTTTTTTCCATCTCCCTGTGACATTTTTTTCCATCTCCCTGTGACATTTTATTCCCTCTCCCTGTGACATTTTATTCCCTTCTCCCTGTGATATTTTATTTCCTTCTCCCTCTGACATTTTATTCCCTTCTCCCTATGACATTTTAATCCTTCTCCCTGTGACATTTTATTCTATCTCACTGTGACATTTTATTCCCTCTCCCTGTGACATTTTATTCCTTCTCCCTGTGACATTTTATTCCTTTCTCACTTTGACATTTTTTCCCTTCTCCCTGTGACATTTTATTTCCTTCTCCCTCTGACATTTTATTCCCGCTCCCTGTGACATTTTATTACCTTCTCCCTCTGACATTTTATTCCCTCTCCCTTTGATTTTTTATTCCCTCTCCCTGTGAAATTTTATTCCTTTTCCCTGTGATATTTTATTTCCTTCTCCCTGTGACATTTTACTCCCTTCTCCCTGTGACATTTTATTTCCTTCTCCCTCTGACATTTTATTCCCGCTCCCTGTGACATTTTATTACCTTCTCCCTCTGACATTTTATTCCCTCTCCCTTTGATTTTTTATTCCCTCTCCCTGTGAAATTTTATTCCTTTTCCCTGTGATATTTTATTTCCTTCTCCATGTGACATTTCGTTCCTTCTCCCTGTGACATTTGATTCCCTCTCCCTGTGATATTTAATTCCCTTCCCCCTGTGACATTTTATTCCCTTCTCCTAGTGACATTTTATTCCCTTCTGCCTGTGACATTTTCTTTCCTTCTCACTGTGACATTTTTTCCCTTCTTCCTGAGACCTTTTATTCCCTTCTCCCTGTGACATTTTATTCCTTCACCCTGTGACATGTTATTCCCTTCTCCCTGTGACATTTCATTCCCTTCTCCCTGTGACATTTTATTCCCTCACCATGTGACATTTTATTCCCTTCTCCATGTGACATTTTATTCCCTTCTCCCTGTGACATTTTATTCCCTTCTCCCTGTGACATTTTAATCCCTTCTCCCTGTGACATTTTATTCCCTTCTCCCTGTGACATTTTAATCCCTTCTCCCTGTGACATTTTATTCCCTCTCCCTGTGACATTTTATTCCTATTCCATGTGACATTTCATTCCCTCTCCTTGTGACATTTTATTCCCTTCTCCCTGAGTCATTTTATTCCCTTCTCCCTCTGTCATTTTCTTCCCTTCTCCGTGTGACATTTCATTCCCTCTCACTGTGACACTTTATTCCCTCTTCCTGTGACATTTTATTCCCTTCTCCCTGTGACATTTTATTCCCTTCTCTGGGTGACATTTTATTCCCTCTCACAGTGATTTTTTATTCCCTCTCCCTGCGAAATTTTTTTCCATCTCCCTGTGACATTTTATTCCCTCTCCCTGTGACATTTTATTCCCTTCTCCCTGTGATATTTTATTTCCTTCTCCCTCTGACATTTTATTCCCTTCTCCCTATGACATTTTATTCCTTCTCCCTGTGACATTTTATTCTATCTCCCTGTGACATTTTATTCCCTCTCCCTGTGACATTTTATTCCTTCTCACTGTGACATTTCATTCCCTCTCCCTGTGACGTTTTATTCCCTCTTCCTTTGACATCTTATTCCCTTCTCCCTGTGACAATTCATTCCCTCCTCCTATGACATTTCTTTCCCCTCTAACTGTGACATTTCATTCCCTCCCCCTGTGACATCTTATTCCCTCTCCTTGGGATATTTTATTCCCTTCTCCCTGTGTCGTTTCATTCCCTCTCCCCGTGACATTTTATTCCCACTCCCTGTGATTTTTTATTCCCTCTCCATGTGAAATTTTATTACATCTCCCTGTAATATTTTATTTCATTCTCCCTGTGACATTTTATTCCCTTCTCCCTTTGACAATTCATTCCCACCTCCTGTGATATTTCTTTCCCTTCTACCTGTGACATTTCATTCCCTCCACCTGTGACATCTTATTCCGTCTGCTTGGGATATTTTATTCCCTTCTCCCTGTGTCATTTCATTCCCTCTCCCCGTGACATTTTATTCCCTATCCCTGTGATTTTTTATTCCCTCTCCCTGTGAAATTTTATTCCATCTCCCTGTAATATTTTATTTCATTCTCCCTGTGACATTTTATTCACTTCTCCCTGTGACATTTTATTTCCTTCCACCTGTGACATTTCATTCCCTCTCCCTGTGACATTTTATTCCCTTCTCCCTGTGACATTTTATTCCCTTCTCCCTGTGACATTTTATTCCTTCTCCCTGTGACATTTTATTCACTTCTCCCTGTGACATTTTATTTCCTTCCACCTGTGACATTACATTCCCTCCTCCTGTGACATTTCTTTCCCTTCTACCTGTGACATTTCATTCCCTCACCCTGTGACATTTCATTCCCTCTTCCTGTGACTTTTTATTCCCTCTCCATGTGACATTTTATTCCCTTCTCCCTGTTTCATTTAATTCCCTTCTCCCTCTGACATTTTAATCCCTTCTCCCTCTGACATTTTATTCCCTCTCCCTGTGACATTTTATTCCTATTCCCTGTGACATTTTATTCCCTTCTCCCGGTGACATTTTATTCCCTATCCCTGTGATTTTTTATTCCCTCTCCCTGCGAAATTTTTTTCCATCTCCCTGTGACATTTTATTCCCTCTCCCTGTGACATTTTATTCCCTTCTCCCTGTGATATTTTATTTCCTTCTCCCTCTGACATTTTATTCCCTTCTCCCTATGACATTTTAATCCTTCTCCCTGTGACATTTTATTCTATCTCCCTGTGACATTTTATTCCCTCTCCCTGTGACATTTTATTCCTTCTCCCTGTGACATTTTATTCCTTTCTCACTTTGACATTTATTCCCTTCTCCCTGTGACATTTTATTTCCTTCTCCCTCTGACATTTTATTCCCGCTCCCTGTGACATTTTATTACCTTCTCCCTCTGACATTTTATTCCCTCTCCCTGTGACATTTTATTCCTTCTCCCTGTGACATTTTATTCCCACTCCCTTTGATTTTTTATTCCCTCTCCCTGTGAAATTTTATTCCTTTTCCCTGTGATATTTTATTTCCTTCTCCCTGTGACATTTTATTCCCTTCTCCCTGTGACATTTTATTCCCTTCTCCATGTGACATTTCATTCCTTCTCCCTGTGACATTTGATTCCCTCTCCCTGTGATATTTAATTCCCTTCTCCCTGTGACATTTTATTCCCTTCTCCTAGTGACATTTTATTCCCTTCTGCCTGTGACATTTTCTTTCCTTCTCACTGTGACATTTTTTCCCTTCTTCCTGAGACCTTTTATTCCCTTCTCCCTGTGACATTTTATTCCTTCACCCTGTGACATGTTATTCCCTTCTCCCTGTGACATTTCATTCCCTTCTCCCTGTGACATTTTATTCCCTCACCATGTGACATTTTATTCCCTTCTCCCTGTGACATTTTATTTCCATCTCCCGGTGACTTTTTATTCCCTCTCCATGTGCCATTTTATTCCCTTCTCCCTGTGACATTTTATTCCCTTCTCCCTGTGACATTTTAATCCCTTCTCCCTGTGACATTTTATTCCCTTCTCCCTGTGACATTTTAATCCCTTCTCCCTGTGACATTTTATTCCCTCTCCCTGTGACATTTTATTCCTATTCCATGTGACATTTCATTCCCTCTCCTTGTGACATTTTATTCCCTTCTCCCTGAGTCATTTTATTCCCTTCTCCCTCTGTCATTTTCTTCCCTTCTCCATGTGACATTTCATTCCCTCTCACTGTGACACTTTATTCCCTCTTCCTGTGACATTTTATTCCCTTCTCCCTGTGACATTTTATTCCCTTCTCTGGGTGACATTTTATTCCCTCTCCCTGTGACATTTTATTCCCTCTCCCTGTGACAGTTTATTCCCTTCTCCCTGTGACATTTTATTCCCACTATCTTTGATTTTTTATTCCCTCTCCCTGTGAAATTTTATTCCTTTTCCATGTGATATTTTATTTCCTTCTCCCTGTGAAATTTTATTCCCTTCTCACTGTGACATTTCATTCCCTCTCCCTGTGACGTTTTATTCCCTCTTCCTTTGACATCTTATTCCCTTCTCCCTGTGACAATTCATTCCCTCCTCCTATGACATTTCTTTCCCCTCTAACTGTGACATTTCATTCCCTCCCCCTGTGACATCTTATTCCCTCTCCTTGGGATATTTTATTCCCTTCTCCCTGTGTCGTTTCATTCCCTCTCCCCGTGACATTTTATTCCCACTCCCTGTGATTTTTTATTCCCTCTCCATGTGAAATTTTATTACATCTCCCTGTAATATTTTATTTCATTCTCCCTGTGACATTTTATTCCCTTCTCCCTTTGACAATTCATTCCCACCTCCTGTGATATTTCTTTCCCTTCTACCTGTGACATTTCATTCCCTCCACCTGTGACATCTTATTCCGTCTGCTTGGGATATTTTATTCCCTTCTCCCTGTGTCGTTTCATTCCCTCTCCCCGTGACATTTTATTCCCTATCCCTGTGATTTTTTATTCCCTCTCCCTGTGAAATTTTATTCCATCTCCCTGTAATATTTTATTTCATTCTCCCTGTGACATTTTATTCACTTCTCCCTGTGACATTTTATTTCCTTCCACCTGTGACATTTCATTCCCTCTCCCTGTGACATTTTATTCCCTTCTCCCTGTGACATTTTATTCCCTTCTCCCTGTGACATTTTATTCCTTCTCCCTGTGACATTTTATTCTCTCGCCCTGTGACATTTTATTCCCTTCTCCCTGTGACATTTTATTCCCTCTTCCTGTAACATTTTATTCCCTTCTCCCTGTGACATTTTATTCCCTCTCCCTGTGACATTTTATTCCGTCTCCCTGTGACAGTTTATTCCCTTCTCCCTGAGACATTTTATTCCCTTCTCCCTGTGACATTCTATTCCCTTCTCCCTGTGACATTTCATTCCCTCTCCCTGTGACATTTCATTCCCTCCCCCTTTGACATTTCATTCTCTATCCCCGTGACATTTTATTCCCTCTCGCTGTTAAATATTATTCCCTCTTCCTGTGACTTTTTATTCCCTTCTCCCTTTGATATTTTATTCCCTCTCGCTGTGATTTTTTATTCCCTCTCCCTGTGATATTTTATTTCCTTCTCCCTGTGACATTTTATTCCCACTTCCTTTGACATTTTATTCCCTTCTCCTAGTGACATTTTATTCCCTTCTCACTGTGACATTTCATTCCCTCTCCCTGTGACGTTTTATTCCCTCTTCCTGTGACTTTTTATTCCCTTCTCCCTGTGACATTTTATTCCCTCTCCCTGTGATTTTTTATTCCCTCTCCCTGTGAAATTTTATTCCTTATCGCTGTGATATTTTATTTCCTTCTCCCTGTGACATTTTATTCCCTTCTCCCTGTGAAATTTTATTCCCTCTCTCTGTGAAATTTTATTCCTTCACCCTGTGACATTTTATTCCCTCTCCCTGTGACATTTTATTCCTTCACCCTGTGACATTTTATTCCCTTCTCCATGTGACATTTTATTCCTTCTCTCTGTGACATTTTATTCCCTTCTCCCTGTGACATTTCCTTCCCTTCACCCTGTGACATTTGATTCCCTCTCCCTGTGATATTTAATTACCTTCTCCCTGTGACATTTTATTTCCTTCTCTCTGTGACATTTTATTCCCTTCTCCCTGTGACATTTCCTTCCCTTCACCCTGTGACATTTTATTCCCTCTCCATGTGACATTTTATTCCCTTCTCCCTGTGACATTTTATTTCCTTCTCCCTGTGACTTTTTATTCCCTCTCCATGTGACATTTTATTCCCTTCTCCCTGTGACATTTTATTCCCTTCTCCCTCTGACATTTTAATCCCTTCTCCCTGTGACATTTCATTCCCTTTCCCTGTGAACTTTCATTCTCTAACCCTGTGACATTTCATTCCCTCTTCCTGTGACTTTTTATTCCCTCTCCATGTGACATTTTATTCCCTTCTCCCTGTTTCATTTAATTCCCTTCTCCCTCTGACATTTTAATCCCTTCTCCCTCTGACATTTTATTCCCTCTCCCTGTGACATTTTATTCCTATTCCCTGTGACATTTTATTCCCTTCTCCCGGTGACATTTTATTCCCTCTCCCTGTGATTTTTTATTCCCTCTCCCTGCGAAATTTTTTTCCATCTCCCTGTGACATTTTATTCCCTCTCCCTGTGACATTTTATTCCCTTCTCCCTGTGATATTTTATTTCCTTCTCCCTCTGACATTTTATTCCCTTCTCCCTATGACATTTTAATCCTTCTCCCTGTGACATTTTATTCTATCTCCCTGTGACATTTTATTCCCTCTCCCTGTGACATTTTATTCCTTCTCCCTGTGACATTTTATTCCTTTCTCACTTTGACATTTTTTCCCTTCTCCCTGTGACATTTAATTTCCTTCTCCCTCTGACATTTTATTCCCGCTCCCTGTGACATTTTATTACCTTCTCCCTCTGACATTTTATTCCCTCTCCCTGTGACATTTTATTCCTTCTCCCTGTGACATTTTATTCCCACTCCCTTTGATTTTTTATTCCCTCTCCCTGTGAAATTTTATTCCTTTTCCCTGTGATATTTTATTTCCTTCTCCCTGTGACATTTTACTCCCTTCTCCCTGTGACATTTTATTCCCTTCTCCATGTGACATTTCATTCCTTCTCCCTGTGACATTTGATTCCCTCTCCCTGTGATATTTAATTCCCTTCTCCCTGTGACATTTTATTCCCTTCTCCTAGTGACATTTTATTCCCTTCTGCCTGTGACATTTTCTTTCCTTCTCACTGTGACATTTTTTCCCTTCTTCCTGAGACCTTTTATTCCCTTCTCCCTGTGACATTTTACTCCCTTCTCCCTGTGACATTTTATTCCCTTCTCCATGTGACATTTCATTCCTTCTCCCTGTGACATTTGATTCCCTCTCCCTGTGATATTTAATTCCCTTCTCCCTGTGACATTTTATTCCCTTCTCCTAGTGACATTTTATTCCCTTCTGCCTGTGACATTTTCTTTCCTTCTCACTGTGACATTTTTTCCCTTCTTCCTGAGACCTTTTATTCCCTTCTCCCTGTGACATTTCATTCCCTTCTCCCTGTGACATTTTATTCCCTCACCATGTGACATTTTATTCCCTTCTCCCTGTGAAATTTTATTTCCTTCTCCCGGTGACTTTTTATTCCCTCTCCATGTGCCATTTTATTCCCTTCTCCCTGTGACATTTTATTCCCTTCTCCCTGTGACATTTTAATCCCTTCTCCCTGTGACATTTTATTCCCTTCTCCCTGTGACATTTTAATCCCTTCTCCCTGTGACATTTTATTCCCTCTCCCTGTGACATTTTATTCCTATTCCATGTGACATTTCATTCCCTCTCCTTGTGACATTTTATTCCCTTCTCCCTGAGTCATTTTATTCCCTTCTCCCTCTGTCATTTTCTTCCCTTCTCCGTGTGACATTTCATTCCCTCTCACTGTGACACTTTATTCCCTCTTCCTGTGACATTTTATTCCCTTCTCCCTGTGACATTTTATTCCCTTCTCTGGGTGACATTTTATTCCCTCTCACTGTGATTTTTTATTCCCTCTCCCTGCGAAATTTTTTTCCATCTCCCTGTGACATTTTATTCCCTCTCCCTGTGACATTTTATTCCCTTCTCCCTATGACATTTTATTCCTTCTCCCTGTGACATTTTATTCTATCTCCCTGTGACATTTTATTCCCTCTCCCTGAGACAGTTTATTCCCTTCTCCCTGTGACATTTTATTCCCTTCTCCCTGTGACATTTTATTCCCTTTTCCCTGTGACATTTTATTCCCTCTCCCTGTGACATTTTATTCCCTCTCCCTGTGACAGTTTATTCCCTTCTCCCTGTGACATTTTATTCCCACTATCTTTGATTTTTTATTCCCTCTCCCTGTGAAATTTTATTCCTTTTCCATGTGATATTTTATTTCCTTCTCCCTGTGACATTTTATTCCCTTCTCACTGTGACATTTCATTCCCTCTCCCTGTGACGTTTTATTCCCTCTTCCTTTGACATCTTATTCCCTTCTCCCTGTGACAATTCATTCCCTCCTCCTATGACATTTCTTTCCCCTCTAACTGTGACATTTCATTCCCTCCCCCTGTGACATCTTATTCCCTCTCCTTGGGATATTTTATTCCCTTCTCCCTGTGTCGTTTCATTCCCTCTCCCCGTGACATTTTATTCCCACTCCCTGTGATTTTTTATTCCCTCTCCATGTGAAATTTTATTACATCTCCCTGTAATATTTTATTTCATTCTCCCTGTGACATTTTATTCCCTTCTCCCTTTGACAATTCATTCCCACCTCCTGTGATATTTCTTTCCCTTCTACCTGTGACATTTCATTCCCTCCACCTGTGACATCTTATTCCGTCTGCTTGGGATATTTTATTCCCTTCTCCCTGTGTCGTTTCATTCCCTCTCCCCGTGACATTTTATTCCCAATCCCTGTGATTTTTTCTTCCCTCTCCCTGTGAAATTTTATTCCATCTCCCTGTAATATTTTATTTCATTCTCCCTGTGACATTTTATTCACTTCTCCCTGTGACATTTTATTTCCTTCCACCTGTGACATTTCATTCCCTCTCCCTGTGACATTTTATTCCCTTCTCCCTTTGACATTTTATTCCCTTCTCCCTGTGACATTTTATTCCTTCTCCCTGTGACATTTTATTCTCTCGCCCTGTGACATTTTATTCCCTTCTCCCTGCGACATTTTATTCCCTCTTCCTGTAACATTTTATTCCCTTCTCCCTGTGACATTTTATTCCCTCTCACTGTGACATTTTATTCCGTCTCCCTGTGACAGTTTATTCCCTTCTCCCTGAGACATTTTATTCCCTTCTCCCTGTGACATTCTATTCCCTTCTCCCTGTGACATTTCATTCCCTCTCCCTGTGACATTTCATTCCCTTCCCCTTTGACATTTCATTCTCTATCCCCGTGTCATTTTATTCCCTCTCGCTGTTAAATATTATTCCCTCTTCCTGTTACTTTTTATTCCCTTCTCCCTTTGATATTTTATTCCCTCTCGCTGTGATTTTTTATTCCCTCTCCCTGTGATATTTTATTTCCTTCTCCCTGTGACATTTTATTCCCACTTCCTTTGACATTTTATTCCCTTCTCCTAGTGACATTTTATTCCCTTCTCACTGTGACATTTCATTCCCTCTCCCTGTGACGTTTTATTCCCTCTTCCTGTGACATTTTATTCCCTTTTCCCTGTGACATTTTATTCCTTCTCCCCGTGACAATTTATTCCCTCTTCCTGTGAAATTTTATTCCCTCTTCCTGTGACTTTTTATTCCCTTCTCCATGTGACATTTTATTCCCTCTCCCTGTGATTTTTTATTCCCTCTTCCTGTGAAATTTTATTCCTTATCGCTGTGATATTTTATTTCCTTCTCCCTGTGACATTTTATTCCCCTCTCCCTGTGAAATTTTATTCCCTCTCTCTGTGAAATTTTATTCCTTCACCCTGTGACATTTTATTCCCTCTCCCTGTGACATTTTATTCCTTCACCCTGTGACATTTTATTCCCTTCTCCATGTGACATTTTATTCCTTCTCTCTGTGACATTTTATTCCCTTCTCCCTGTGACATTTCCTTCACTTCACCCTGTGACATTTGATTCCCTCTCCCTGTGATATTTAATTCCCTTCTCCCTGTGACATTTTATTCCTTTCTCCCAGTGACATTTTATTCCCTTCTCCCTGTGACATTTTATTTCCTTCTCACTGTGACATTTTTTCCCTTCTGCCTGAGACCTTTTATTCCCTTCTCCCTGTGACAATTCATTCCCTTCTCCCTGTGACATTTTATTCCCTCTCCATGTGACATTTTATTCCCTTCTCCCTGTGACATTTTATTTCCTTCTCCCTGTGACTTTTTATTCCCTCTCCATGTGACATTTCATTCCCTTCTCCCTCTGACATTTTAATCCCTTCTCCCTGTGACATTAATTCCCTCTCCATGTGACATTTTATTCCTTCACCCTGTGACATTTTATTCCCTTCTCCCTGTGACTTTTTATTCCCTCTCCCTGTGACATTACATTCCCTCCCCCTGTGACATTTCTTTCCCTTCTCCCTGTGACATTTCATTCCCTCCCCCTGTGACATTTCATTCCCTTTCCCTGTGACATTTCATTCTCTAACCCTGTGACATTTCATTCCCTCTTCCTGTGACTTTTTATTCCCTCTCCATGTGACATTTTATTCCCTTCTCCCTGTTTCATTTAATTCCCTTCTCCCTCTGACATTTTAATCCCTTCTCCCTCTGACATTTTATTCCCTCTCCCTGTGACATTTTATTCCTATTCCCTGTGACATTTTATTCCCTTCTCCCTGTGACATTTTATTCCCTTCTCCCTGTGATATTTTATTTCCTTCTCCCTCTGACATTTTATTCCCTTCTCCCTATGACATTTTAATCCTTCTCCCTGTGACATTTTATTCTATCTCCCTGTGACATTTTATTCCCTCTCCCTGTGACATTTTATTCCTTCTCCATGTGACATTTTATTCCTTTCTCACTTTGACATTTTTTCCCTTCTCCCTGTGACATTTTATTTCCTTCTCCCTCTGACATTTTATTCCCGCTCCCTGTGACATTTTATTACCTTCTCCCTCTGACATTTTATTCCCTCTCCCTGTGACATTTTATTCCTTCTCCCTGTGACATTTTATTCCCACTCCCTTTGATTTTTTATTCCCTCTCCCTGTGAAATTTTATTCCTTTTCCCTGTGATATTTTATTTCCTTCTCCCTGTGACATTTTACTCCCTTCTCCCTGTGACATTTTATTCCCTTCTCCATGTGACATTTCATTCCTTCTCCCTGTGACATTTGATTCCCTCTCCCTGTGATATTTAATTCCCTTCTCCCTGTGACATTTTATTCCCTTCTCCTAGTGACATTTTATTCCCTTCTGCCTGTGACATTTTCTTTCCTTCTCACTGTGACATTTTTTCCCTTCTTCCTGAGACCTTTTATTCCCTTCTCCCTGTGACATTTTATTCCTTCACCCTGTGACATGTTATTCCCTTCTCCCTGTGACATTTCATTCCCTTCTCCCTGTGACATTTTATTCCCTCACCATGTGACATTTTATTCCCTTCTCCCTGTGACATTTTATTTCCTTCTCCCGGTGACTTTTTATTCCCTCTCCATGTGACATTTTATTCCCTTCTCCCTGTGACATTTTATTCCCTTCTCCCTGTGACATTTTAATCCCTTCTCCCTGTGACATTTTATTCCCTTCTCCCTGTGACATTTTAATCCCTTCTCCCTGTGACATTTTATTCCCTCTCCCTGTGACATTTTATTCCTATTCCATGTGACATTTCATTCCCTCTCCTTGTGACATTTTATTCCCTTCTCCCTGAGTCATTTTATTCCCTTCTCCCTCTGTCATTTTCTTCCCTTCTCCGTGTGACATTTCATTCCCTCTCACTGTGACACTTTATTCCCTCTTCCTGTGACATTTTATTCCCTTCTCCCTGTGACATTTTATTCCCTTCTCTGGGTGACATTTTATTCCCTCTCCCTGTGACATTTTATTCCCTCTCCCTGTGACAGTTTATTCCCTTCTCCCTGTGACATTTTATTCCCACTATCTTTGATTTTTTATTCCCTCTCCCTGTGAAATTTTATTCCTTTTCCATGTGATATTTTATTTCCTTCTCCCTGTGAAATTTTATTCCCTTCTCACTGTGACATTTCATTCCTTCTCCCTGTGACGTTTTATTCCCTCTTCCTTTGACATCTTATTCCCTTCTCCCTGTGACAATTCATTCCCTCCTCCTATGACATTTCTTTCCCCTCTAACTGTGACATTTCATTCCCTCCCCCTGTGACATCTTATTCCCTCTCCTTGGGATATTTTATTCCCTTCTCCCTGTGTCGTTTCATTCCCTCTCCCCGTGACATTTTATTCCCACTCCCTGTGATTTTTTATTCCCTCTCCATGTGAAATTTTATTACATCTCCCTGTAATATTTTATTTCATTCTCCCTGTGACATTTTATTCCCTTCTCCCTTTGACAATTCATTCCCACCTCCTGTGATATTTCTTTCCCTTCTACCTGTGACATTTCATTCCCTCCACCTGTGACATCTTATTCCGTCTGCTTGGGATATTTTATTCCCTTCTCCCTGTGTCGTTTCATTCCCTCTCGCCGTGACATTTTATTCCCTATCCCTGTGATTTTTTATTCCCTCTCCCTGTGAAATTTTATTCCATCTCCCTGTAATATTTTATTTCATTCTCCCTGTGACATTTTATTCACTTCTCCCTGTGACATTTTATTTCCTTCCACCTGTGACATTTCATTCCCTCTCCCTGTGACATTTTATTCCCTTCTCCCTGTGACATTTTATTCCCTTCTCCCTGTGACATTTTATTCCTTCTCCCTGTGACATTTTATTCTCTCGCCCTGTGACATTTTATTCCCTTCTCCCTGTGACATTTTATTCCCTCTTCCTGTAACATTTTATTCCCTTCTCCCTGTGACATTTTATTCCCTCTCCCTGTGACATTTTATTCCGTCTCCCTGTGACAGTTTATTCCCTTCTCCCTGAGACATTTTATTCCCTTCTCCCTGTGACATTCTATTCCCTTCTCCCTGTGACATTTCATTCCCTCTCCCTGTGACATTTCATTCCCTCCCCCTTTGACATTTCATTCCTTCTCCCTGTGACATTTGATTCCCTCTCCCTGTGATATTTAATTCCCTTCTCCCTGTGACATTTTATTCCCTTCTCCTAGTGACATTTTATTCCCTTCTGCCTGTGACATTTTCTTTCCTTCTCACTGTGACATTTTTTCCCTTCTTCCTGAGACCTTTTATTCCCTTCTCCCTGTGACATTTTATTCCTTCACCCTGTGACATGTTATTCCCTTCTCCCTGTGACATTTCATTCCCTTCTCCCTGTGACATTTTATTCCCTCACCATGTGACATTTTATTCCCTTCTCCCTGTGACATTTTATTTCCTTCTCCCGGTGACTTTTTATTCCCTCTCCATGTGCCATTTTATTCCCTTCTCCCTGTGACATTTTATTCCCTTCTCCCTGTGACATTTTAATCCCTTCTCCCTGTGACATTTTATTCCCTTCTCCCTGTGACATTTTAATCCCTTCTCCCTGTGACATTTTATTCCCTCTCCCTGTGACATTTTATTCCTATTCCATGTGACATTTCATTCCCTCTCCTTGTGACATTTTATTCCCTTCTCCCTGAGTCATTTTATTCCCTTCTCCCTCTGTCATTTTCTTCCCTTCTCCGTGTGACATTTCATTCCCTCTCACTGTGACACTTTATTCCCTCTTCCTGTGACATTTTATTCCCTTCTCCCTGTGACATTTTATTCCCTTCTCTGGGTGACATTTTATTCCCTCTCCCTGTGACATTTTATTCCCTCTCCCTGTGACAGTTTATTCCCTTCTCCCTGTGACATTTTATTCCCACTATCTTTGATTTTTTATTCCCTCTCCCTGTGAAATTTTATTCCTTTTCCATGTGATATTTTATTTCCTTCTCCCTGTGAAATTTTATTCCCTTCTCACTGTGACATTTCATTCCCTCTCCCTGTGACGTTTTATTCCCTCTTCCTTTGACATCTTATTCCCTTCTCCCTGTGACAATTCATTCCCTCCTCCTATGACATTTCTTTCCCCTCTAACTGTGACATTTCATTCCCTCCCCCTGTGACATCTTATTCCCTCTCCTTGGGATATTTTATTCCCTTCTCCCTGTGTCGTTTCATTCCCTCTCCCCGTGACATTTTATTCCCACTCCCTGTGATTTTTTATTCCCTCTCCATGTGAAATTTTATTACATCTCCCTGTAATATTTTATTTCATTCTCCCTGTGACATTTTATTCCCTTCTCCCTTTGACAATTCATTCCCACCTCCTGTGATATTTCTTTCCCTTCTACCTGTGACATTTCATTCCCTCCACCTGTGACATCTTATTCCGTCTGCTTGGGATATTTTATTCCCTTCTCCCTGTGTCGTTTCATTCCCTCTCGCCGTGACATTTTATTCCCTATCCCTGTGATTTTTTATTCCCTCTCCCTGTGAAATTTTATTCCATCTCCCTGTAATATTTTATTTCATTCTCCCTGTGACATTTTATTCACTTCTCCCTGTGACATTTTATTTCCTTCCACCTGTGACATTTCATTCCCTCTCCCTGTGACATTTTATTCCCTTCTCCCTGTGACATTTTATTCCCTTCTCCCTGTGACATTTTATTCCTTCTCCCTGTGACATTTTATTCTCTCGCCCTGTGACATTTTATTCCCTTCTCCCTGTGACATTTTATTCCCTCTTCCTGTAACATTTTATTCCCTTCTCCCTGTGACATTTTATTCCCTCTCCCTGTGACATTTTATTCCGTCTCCCTGTGACAGTTTATTCCCTTCTCCCTGAGACATTTTATTCCCTTCTCCCTGTGACATTCTATTCCCTTCTCCCTGTGACATTTCATTCCCTCTCCCTGTGACATTTCATTCCCTCCCCCTTTGACATTTCATTCTCTATCCCCGTGACATTTTATTCCCTCTCGCTGTGATTTTTTATTCCCTCTCCCTGTGATATTTTATTTCCTTCTCCCTGTGACGTTTTATTCCCTCTTCCTGTGACATTTTATTCCCTTTTCCCTGTGACATTTTATTCCTTCTCCCCGTGACAATTTATTCCCTCTCCCTGTGAAATTTTATTCCCTCTTCCTGTGACTTTTTATTCCCTTCTCCCTGTGACATTTTATTCCCTCTCCCTGTGATTTTTTATTCCCTCTCCCTGTGAAATTTTATTCCCTCTTCCTGTGACTTTTTATTCCCTTCTCCCTGTGACATTTTATTTCCTTCTCCCTGTGACTTTTTATTCACTCTCCATGTGACATTTTATTCCCTTCTCCCTGTGACATTTTATTCCCATCTCCCTCTGACATTTTAATCCCTTCTCCCTGTGACATTTCATTCCCTTTCCCTGTGACATTTCATTCTCTAACCCTGTGACATTTCATTCCCTCTTCCTGTGACTTTTTATTCCCTCTCCATGTGACATTTTATTCCCTTCACCCTGTGACATTTTATTCCCTTCTCACTGTGACATTTCATTCCTTCTCCCCGTGACAATTTATTCCCTCTCCCTGTGAAATTTTATTCCCTCTTCCTGTGACTTTTTATTCCCTTCTCCATGTGACATTTTATTCCCTCTCCCTGTGATTTTTTATTCCCTCTCCCTGTGAAATTTTATTCCTTATCGCTGTGATATTTTATTTCCTTCTCCCTGTGACATTTTATTCCCTCTCTCTGTGAAATTTTATTCCTTCACCCTGTGACATTTTATTCCCTCTCCCTGTGACATTTTGTTCCTTCACCCTGTGACATTTTATTCCCTTCTCCATGTGACATTTTATTCCTTCTCTCTGTGACATTTTATTCCCTTCTCCCTGTGACATTTCCTTCACTTCACCCTGTGACATTTGATTCCCTCTCCCTGTGATATTTAATTCCCTTCTCCCTGTGACATTTTATTCCCTTCTCCCAGTGACATTTTATTCCCTTCTCCCTGTGACATTTTATTTCCTTCTCACTGTGACATTTTTTCCCTTCTGCCTGAGACCTTTTATTCCCTTCTCCCTGTGACAATTCATTCCCTTCTCCCTGTGACATTTTATTCCCTCTCCATGTGACATTTTATTCCCTTCTCCCTGTGACATTTTATTTCCTTCTCCCTGTGACTTTTTATTCCCTCTCCATGTGACATTTTATTCCCTTCTCCCTGTGACATTTTATTCCCTTCTCCCTCTGACATTTTAATCCCTTCTCCCTGTGACATTAATTCCCTCTCCATGTGACATTTCATTCCCTCCCCCTGTGACATTTCATTCCCTTTCCCTGTGACATTTCATTCTCTAACCCTGTGACATTTCATTCCCTCTTCCTGTGACTTTTTATTCCCTCTCCATGTGACATTTTATTCCCTTCTCCCTGTTTCATTTAATTCCCTTCTCCCTCTGACATTTTAATCCCTTCTCCCTCTGACATTTTATTCCCTCTCCCTGTGACATTTATTCCTATTCCCTGTGACATTTTATTCCCTTCTCCCGGTGACATTTTATTCCCTCTCCCTGTGATTTTTTATTCCCTCTCCCTGCGAAATTTTTTTCCATCTCCCTGTGACATTTTATTCCCTCTCCCTGTGACATTTTATTCCCTTCTCCCTGTGATATTTTATTTCCTTCTCCCTCTGACATTTTATTCCCTTCTCCCTATGACATTTTAATCCTTCTCCCTGTGACATTTTATTCTATCTCACTGTGACATTTTATTCCCTCTCCCTGTGACATTTTATTCCTTCTCCCTGTGACATTTTATTCCTTTCTCACTTTGACATTTTTTCCCTTCTCCCTGTGACATTTTATTTCCTTCTCCCTCTGACATTTTATTCCCGCTCCCTGTGACATTTTATTACCTTCTCCCTCTGACATTTTATTCCCACTCCCTGTGACATTTTATTCCTTCTCCCTGTGACATTTTATTCCCACTCCCTTTGATTTTTTATTCCCTCTCCCTGTGAAATTTTATTCCTTTTCCCTGTGATATTTTATTTCCTTCTCCCTGTGACATTTTACTCCCTTCTCCCTGTGACATTTTATTCCCTTCTCCATGTGACATTTCATTCCTTCTCCCTGTGACATTTGATTCCCTCTCCCTGTGATATTTAATTCCCTTCCCCCTGTGACATTTTATTCCCTTCTCCTAGTGACATTTTATTCCCTTCTGCCTGTGACATTTTCTTTCCTTCTCACTGTGACATTTTTTCCCTTCTTCCTGAGACCTTTTATTCCCTTCTCCCTGTGACATTTTATTCCTTCACCCTGTGACATGTTATTCCCTTCTCCCTGTGACATTTCATTCCCTTCTCCCTGTGACATTTTATTCCCTCACCATGTGACATTTTATTCCCTTCTCCCTGTGACATTTTATTTCCTTCTCCCGGTGACTTTTTATTCCCTCTCCATGTGACATTTTATTCCCTTCTCCCTGTGACATTTTATTCCCTTCTCCCTGTGACATTTTAATCCCTTCTCCCTGTGACATTTTATTCCCTTCTCCCTGTGACATTTTAATCCCTTCTCCCTGTGACATTTTATTCCCTCTCCCTGTGACATTTTATTCCTATTCCATGTGACATTTCATTCCCTCTCCTTGTGACATTTTATTCCCTTCTCCCTGAGTCATTTTATTCCCTTCTCCCTCTGTCATTTTCTTCCCTTCTCCGTGTGACATTTCATTCCCTCTCACTGTGACACTTTATTCCCTCTTCCTGTGACATTTTATTCCCTTCTCCCTGTGACATTTTATTCCCTTCTCTGGGTGACATTTTATTCCCTCTCACAGTGATTTTTTATTATCTCTCCCTGCGAAATTTTTTTCCATCTCCCTGTGACATTTTATTCCCTCTCCCTGTGACATTTTATTCCCTTCTCCCTGTGATATTTTATTTCCTTCTCCCTCTGACATTTTATTCCCTTCTCCCTATGACATTTTATTCCTTCTCCCTGTGACATTTTATTCTATCTCCCTGTGACATTTTATTCCCTCTCCCTGTGACATTTTATTCCTTCTCACTGTGACATTTCATTCCCTCTCCCTGTGACGTTTTATTCCCTCTTCCTTTGACATCTTATTCCCTTCTCCCTGTGACAATTCATTCCCTCCTCCTATGACATTTCTTTCCCCTCTAACTGTGACATTTCATTCCCTCCCCCTGTGACATTTTATTCCCTCTCCTTGGGATATTTTATTCCCTTCTCCCTGTGTCGTTTCATTCCCTCTCCCCGTGACATTTTATTCCCACTCCCTGTGATTTTTTATTCCCTCTCCATGTGAAATTTTATTACATCTCCCTGTAATATTTTATTTCATTCTCCCTGTGACATTTTATTCCCTTCTCCCTTTGACAATTCATTCCCACCTCCTGTGATATTTCTTTCCCTTCTACCTGTGACATTTCATTCCCTCCACCTGTGACATCTTATTCCGTCTGCTTGGGATATTTTATTCCCTTCTCCCTGTGTCATTTCATTCCCTCTCCCCGTGACATTTTATTCCCTATCCCTGTGATTTTTTATTCCCTCTCCCTGTGAAATTTTATTCCATCTCCCTGTAATATTTTATTTCATTCTCCCTGTGACATTTTATTCACTTCTCCCTGTGACATTTTATTTCCTTCCACCTGTGACATTTCATTCCCTCTCCCTGTGACATTTTATTCCCTTCTCCCTGTGACATTTTATTCCCTTCTCCCTGTGACATTTTATTCCTTCTCCCTGTGACATTTTATTCACTTCTCCCTGTGACATTTTATTTCCTTCCACCTGTGACATTACATTCCCTCCTCCTGTGACATTTCTTTCCCTTCTACCTGTGACATTTCATTCCCTCCCCCTGTGACATCTTATTCCCTCTCCTTGGGATATTTTATTCCCTTCTCCATGTGTCGTTTCATTCCCTCTCCCCGTGACATTTTATTCCCTCTCCCTGTGATTTTTTATTCCCTCTCCCTGTGAAATTTTATTCCATCTGCCTGTAATATTTTATTTCATTCTCCCTGTGACATTATATTCCCTTCTCCCTGTGACAATTTATTTCCTTCTCCCTGTGACATTTCATTCCCTCTCCCTGTGACATTTTATTCCCTTCTCCCTGTGACCTTTTATTTCTTCTCCCTGTGACATTTTATTCTCTCGCCCTGTGACATTTTATTCCCTTCTCCCTGTGACATTTTATTCCCTCTTCCTGTAACATTTTATTCCCTTCTCCCTGTGACATTTTATTCCCTCTCCCTGTGACATTTTATTCCTTCACCCTGTGACATTTTATTCCCTTCTCCCTGTGACTTTTTATTCCCTCTCCCTGTGACATTACATTCCCTCCCCCTGTGACATTTCTTTCCCTTCTCCCTGTGACATTTCATTCCCTCCCCCTGTGACATTTCATTCCCTTTCCCTGTGACATTTCATTCTCTAACCCTGTGACATTTCATTCCCTCTTCCTGTGACTTTTTATTCCCTCTCCATGTGACATTTTATTCCCTTCTCCCTGTTTCATTTAATTCCCTTCTCCCTCTGACATTTTAATCCCTTCTCCCTCTGACATTTTATTCCCTCTCCCTGTGACATTTTATTCCTATTCCCTGTGACATTTTATTCCCTTCTCCCGGTGACATTTTATTCCCTATCCCTGTGATTTTTTATTCCCTCTCCCTGCGAAATTTTTTTCCATCTCCCTGTGACATTTTATTCCCTCTCCCTGTGACATTTTATTCCCTTCTCCCTGTGATATTTTATTTCCTTCTCCCTCTGACATTTTATTCCCTTCTCCCTATGACATTTTAATCCTTCTCCCTGTGACATTTTATTCTATCTCCCTGTGACATTTTATTCCCTCTCCCTGTGACATTTTATTCCTTCTCCCTGTGACATTTTATTCCTTTCTCACTTTGACATTTATTCCCTTCTCCCTGTGACATTTTATTTCCTTCTCCCTCTGACATTTTATTCCCGCTCCCTGTGACATTTTATTACCTTCTCCCTCTGACATTTTATTCCCTCTCCCTGTGACATTTTATTCCTTCTCCCTGTGACATTTTATTCCCACTCCCTTTGATTTTTTATTCCCTCTCCCTGTGAAATTTTATTCCTTTTCCCTGTGATATTTTATTTCCTTCTCCCTGTGACATTTTATTCCCTTCTCCCTGTGACATTTTATTCCCTTCTCCATGTGACATTTCATTCCTTCTCCCTGTGACATTTGATTCCCTCTCCCTGTGATATTTAATTCCCTTCTCCCTGTGACATTTTATTCCCTTCTCCTAGTGACATTTTATTCCCTTCTGCCTGTGACATTTTCTTTCCTTCTCACTGTGACATTTTTTCCCTTCTTCCTGAGACCTTTTATTCCCTTCTCCCTGTGACATTTTATTCCTTCACCCTGTGACATGTTATTCCCTTCTCCCTGTGACATTTCATTCCCTTCTCCCTGTGACATTTTATTCCCTCACCATGTGACATTTTATTCCCTTCTCCCTGTGACATTTTATTTCCATCTCCCGGTGACTTTTTATTCCCTCTCCATGTGCCATTTTATTCCCTTCTCCCTCTGACATTTTATTCCCTTCTCCCTGTGACATTTTAATCCCTTCTCCCTGTGACATTTTATTCCCTTCTCCCTGTGACATTTTAATCCCTTCTCCCTGTGACATTTTATTCCCTCTCCCTGTGACATTTTATTCCTATTCCATGTGACATTTCATTCCCTCTCCTTGTGACATTTTATTCCCTTCTCCCTGAGTCATTTTATTCCCTTCTCCCTCTGTCATTTTCTTCCCTTCTCCGTGTGACATTTCATTCCCTCTCACTGTGACACTTTATTCCCTCTTCCTGTGACATTTTATTCCCTTCTCCCTGTGACATTTTATTCCCTTCTCTGGGTGACATTTTATTCCCTCTCCCTGTGACATTTTATTCCCTCTCCCTGTGACAGTTTATTCCCTTCTCCCTGTGACATTTTATTCCCACTATCTTTGATTTTTTATTCCCTCTCCCTGTGAAATTTTATTCCTTTTCTTTTTTTTTTTTTTTTTTTTAATTTTTTATTTTTCACACCATAAATCACAATAGCCATGATATACACTTTTTCTTTTCCACACATTTACAGTGACTTTTTCTCCCTCCCCCCTCCCTCCTCCCAAGCCACCCCCCCATCCCTCCCCCCTCTCATCCATTTTAGTTATACAATCTAGGTTGCATTAATTCAGTTAGACAATGTTGTCATTCAACAAAAATACACCAGAAATTCTACTGAGTCCATTTTTTTCTTCTCTTCTCCTTCCATCAACTTAGGTAATGTTTGTTCCCGGTAGGTTTTCACTATTGTATCATGTGATATTTTATTTCCTTCTCCCTGTGAAATTTTATTCCCTTCTCACTGTGACATTTCATTCCCTCTCCCTGTGACGTTTTATTCCCTCTTCCTTTGACATCTTATTCCCTTCTCCCTGTGACAATTCATTCCCTCCTCCTATGACATTTCTTTCCCCTCTAACTGTGACATTTCATTCCCTCCCCCTGTGACATCTTATTCCCTCTCCTTGGGATATTTTATTCCCTTCTCCCTGTGTCGTTTCATTCCCTCTCCCCGTGACATTTTATTCCCACTCCCTGTGATTTTTTATTCCCTCTCCATGTGAAATTTTATTACATCTCCCTGTAATATTTTATTTCATTCTCCCTGTGACATTTTATTCCCTTCTCCCTTTGACAATTCATTCCCACCTCCTGTGATATTTCTTTCCCTTCTACCTGTGACATTTCATTCCCTCCACCTGTGACATCTTATTCCGTCTGCTTGGGATATTTTATTCCCTTCTCCCTGTGTCGTTTCATTCCCTCTCCCCGTGACATTTTATTCCCTATCCCTGTGATTTTTTATTCCCTCTCCCTGTGAAATTTTATTCCATCTCCCTGTAATATTTTATTTCATTCTCCCTGTGACATTTTATTCACTTCTCCCTGTGACATTTTATTTCCTTCCACCTGTGACATTTCATTCCCTCTCCCTGTGACATTTTATTCCCTTCTCCCTGTGACATTTTATTCCCTTCTCCCTGTGACATTTTATTCCTTCTCCCTGTGACATTTTATTCTCTCGCCCTGTGACATTTTATTCCCTTCTCCCTGTGACATTTTATTCCCTCTTCCTGTAACATTTTATTCCCTTCTCCCTGTGACATTTTATTCCCTCTCCCTGTGACATTTTATTCCGTCTCCCTGTGACAGTTTATTCCCTTCTCCCTGAGACATTTTATTCCCTTCTCCCTGTGACATTCTATTCCCTTCTCCCTGTGACATTTCATTCCCTCTCCCTGTGACATTTCATTCCCTCCCCCTTTGACATTTCATTCTCTATCCCCGTGACATTTTATTCCCTCTCGCTGTTAAATATTATTCCCTCTTCCTGTGACTTTTTATTCCCTTCTCCCTTTGATATTTTATTCCCTCTCGCTGTGATTTTTTATTCCCTCTCCCTGTGATATTTTATTTCCTTCTCCCTGTGACATTTTATTCCCACTTCCTTTGACATTTTATTCCCTTCTCCTAGTGACATTTTATTCCCTTCTCACTGTGACATTTCATTCCCTCTCCCTGTGACGTTTTATTCCCTCTTCCTGTGACTTTTTATTCCCTTCTCCCTGTGACATTTTATTCCCTCTCCCTGTGATTTTTTATTCCCTCTCCCTGTGAAATTTTATTCCTTATCGCTGTGATATTTTATTTCCTTCTCCCTGTGACATTTTATTCCCTTCTCCCTGTGAAATTTTATTCCCTCTCTCTGTGAAATTTTATTCCTTCACCCTGTGACATTTTATTCCCTCTCCCTGTGACATTTTATTCCTTCACCCTGTGACATTTTATTCCCTTCTCCATGTGACATTTTATTCCTTCTCTCTGTGACATTTTATTCCCTTCTCCATGTGACATTTTATTCCTTCTCTCTGTGACATTTTATTCCCTTCTCCCTGTGACATTTCCTTCCCTTCACCCTGTGACATTTGATTCCCTCTCCCTGTGATATTTAATTACCTTCTCCCTGTGACATTTTATTTCCTTCTCACTGTGACATTTTTTCCCTTCTGCCTGAGACCTTTTATTCCCTTCTCCCTGCGACAATTCATTCCCTTCTCCCTGTGACATTTTATTCCCTCTCCATGTGACATTTTATTCCCTTCTCCCTGTGACATTTTATTTCCTTCTCCCTGTGACTTTTTATTCCCTCTCCATGTGACATTTTATTCCCTTCTCCCTGTGACATTTTATTCCCTTCTCCCTCTGACATTTTAATCCCTTCTCCCTGTGACATTTCATTCCCTTTCCCTGTGAACTTTCATTCTCTAACCCTGTGACATTTCATTCCCTCTTCCTGTGACTTTTTATTCCCTCTCCATGTGACATTTTATTCCCTTCTCCCTGTTTCATTTAATTCCCTTCTCCCTCTGACATTTTAATCCCTTCTCCCTCTGACATTTTATTCCCTCTCCCTGTGACATTTTATTCCTATTCCCTGTGACATTTTATTCCCTTCTCCCGGTGACATTTTATTCCCTCTCCCTGTGATTTTTTATTCCCTCTCCCTGCGAAATTTTTTTCCATCTCCCTGTGACATTTTATTCCCTCTCCCTGTGACATTTTATTCCCTTCTCCCTGTGATATTTTATTTCCTTCTCCCTCTGACATTTTATTCCCTTCTCCCTATGACATTTTAATCCTTCTCCCTGTGACATTTTATTCTATCTCCCTGTGACATTTTATTCCCTCTCCCTGTGACATTTTATTCCTTCTCCCTGTGACATTTTATTCCTTTCTCACTTTGACATTTTTTCCCTTCTCCCTGTGACATTTTATTTCCTTCTCCCTCTGACATTTTATTCCCGCTCCCTGTGACATTTTATTACCTTCTCCCTCTGACATTTTATTCCCTCTCCCTGTGACATTTTATTCCTTCTCCCTGTGACATTTTATTCCCACTCCCTTTGATTTTTTATTCCCTCTCCCTGTGAAATTTTATTCCTTTTCCCTGTGATATTTTATTTCCTTCTCCCTGTGACATTTTATTCCCTTCTCCCTGTGACATTTTATTCCCTTCTCCATGTGACATTTCATTCCTTCTCCCTGTGACATTTGATTCCCTCTCCCTGTGATATTTAATTCCCTTCTCCCTGTGACATTTTATTCCCTTCTCCTAGTGACATTTTATTCCCTTCTGCCTGTGACATTTTCTTTCCTTCTCACTGTGACATTTTTTCCCTTCTTCCTGAGACCTTTTATTCCCTTCTCCCTGTGACATTTTATTCCTTCACCCTGTGACATGTTATTCCCTTCTCCCTGTGACATTTCATTCCCTTCTCCCTGTGACATTTTATTCCCTCACCATGTGACATTTTATTCCCTTCTCCCTGTGACATTTTATTCCCTTCTCTCTGTGACATTTTATTCCCTTCCCCCTGTGACATTTTAATCCCTTCTCCCTGTGACATTTTATTCCCTTCTCACTGTGACATTTTAATCCCTTCTCCCTGTGACATTTTATTCCCTCTCCCTGTGACATTTTATTCCTATTCCATGTGACATTTCATTCCCTCTCCTTGTGACATTTTATTCCCTTCTCCCTGAGTCATTTTATTCCCTTCTCCCTCTGTCATTTTCTTCCCTTCTCCGTGTGACATTTCATTCCCTCTCACTGTGACACTTTATTCCCTCTTCCTGTGACATTTTACTCCCTTCTCCCTGTGACATTTTATTCCCTTCTCTGGGTGACATTTTATTCCCTCTCACAGTGATTTTTTATTCCCTCTCCCTGCGAAATTTTTTTCCATCTCCCTGTGACATTTTATTCCCTCTCCCTGTGACATTTTATTCCCTTCTCCCTGTGATATTTTATTTCCTTCTCCCTGTGACATTTTATTCTATCTCCCTGTGACATTTTATTCCCTCTCCCTGTGACATTTTATTCCTTCTCACTGTGACATTTCATTCCCTCTCCCTGTGACGTTTTATTCCCTCTTCCTTTGACATCTTATTCCCTTCTCCCTGTGACAATTCATTCCCTCCTCCTATGACATTTCTTTCCCCTCTAACTGTGACATTTCATTCCCTCCCCCTGTGACATCTTATTCCCTCTCCTTGGGATATTTTATTCCCTTCTCCCTGTGTCGTTTCATTCCCTCTCCCCGTGACATTTTATTCCCACTCCCTGTGATTTTTTATTCCCTCTCCATGTGAAATTTTATTACATCTCCCTGTAATATTTTATTTCATTCTCCCTGTGACATTTTATTCCCTTCTCCCTTTGACAATTCATTCCCACCTCCTGTGATATTTCTTTCCCTTCTACCTGTGACATTTCATTCCCTCCACCTATGACATCTTATTCCGTCTGCTTGGGATATTTTATTCCCTTCTCCCTGTGTCGTTTCATTCCCTCTCCCCGTGACATTTTATTCCCTATCCCTGTGATTTTTTATTCCCTCTCCCTGTGAAATTTTATTCCATCTCCCTGTAATATTTTATTTCATTCTCCCTGTGACATTTTATTCACTTCTCCCTGTGACATTTTATTTCCTTCCACCTGTGACATTTCATTCCCTCTCCCTGTGACATTTTATTCCCTTCTCCCTGTGACATTTTATTCCCTTCTCCCTGTGACATTTTATTCCTTCTCCCTGTGACATTTTATTCTCTCGCCCTGTGACATTTTATTCCCTTCTCCCTGTGACATTTTATTCCCTCATCCTGTAACATTTTATTCCCTTCTCCCTGTGACATTTTATTCCCTCTCCCTGTGACATTTTATTCCGTCTCCCTGTGACAGTTTATTCCCTTCTCCCTGAGACATTTTATTCCCTTCTCCCTGTGACATTCTATTCCCTTCTCCCTGTGACATTTCATTCCCTCTCCCTGTGACATTTCATTCCCTCCCCCTTTGACATTTCATTCTCTATCCCCGTGACATTTTATTCCCTCTCGCTGTTAAATATTATTCCCTCTTCCTGTGACTTTTTATTCCCTTCTCCCTTTGATATTTTATTCCCTCTCGCTGTGATTTTTTATTCCCTCTCCCTGTGATATTTTATTTCCTTCTCCCTGTGACATTTTATTCCCACTTCCTTTGACATTTTATTCCCTTCTCCTAGTGACATTTTATTCCCTTTTCACTGTGACATTTCATTCCCTCTCCCTGTGACGTTTTATTCCCTCTTCCTGTGACATTTTATTCCCTTTTCCCTGTGACATTTTATTCCCTCTCCCTGTGACATTTTATTCCTTCACCCTGTGACATTTTATTCCCTTCTTTATGTGACATTTTATTCCTTCTCTCTGTGACATTTTATTCCCTTCTCCCTGTGACATTTCCTTCCCTTCACCCTGTGACATTTGATTCCCTCTCCCTGTGATATTTAATTCCCTTCTCCCTGTGACATTTTATTCCCTTCTCCCAGTGACATTTTATTCCCTTCTCCCTGTGACATTTTATTTCCTTCTCACTGTGACATTTTTTCCCTTCTGCCTGAGACCTTTTATTCCCTTCTCCCTGTGACAATTCATTCCCTTCTCCCTGTGACATTTTATTCCCTCTCCATGTGACATTTTATTCCCTTCTCCCTGTGACATTTTATTTCCTTCTCCCTGTGACTTTTTATTCCCTCTCCATGTGACATTTTATTCCCTTCTCCCTGTGACATTTTATTCCCTTCTCCCTCTGACATTTTAATCCCTTCTCCCTGTGACATTTCATTCCCTTTCCCTGTGACATTTCATTCTCTAACCCTGTGACATTTCATTCCCTCTTCCTGTGACTTTTTATTCCCTCTCCATGTGACATTTTATTCCCTTCTCCCTGTTTCATTTAATTCCCTTCTCCCTCTGACATTTTAATCCCTTCTCCCTCTGACATTTTATTCCCTCTCCCTGTGACATTTTATTCCTATTCCCTGTGACATTTTATTCCCTTCTCCCTGTGATATTTTATTTCCTTCTCCCTCTGACATTTTATTCCCTTCTCCCTATGACATTTTAATCCTTCTCCATGTGACATTTTATTCTATCTCCCTGTGACATTTTATTCCCTCTCCCTGTGACATTTTATTCCTTCTCCCTGTGACATTTTATTCCTTTCTCACTTTGACATTTTTTCCCTTCTCCCTGTGACATTTTATTTCCTTCTCCCTCTGACATTTTATTCCCGCTCCCTGTGACATTTTATTACCTTCTCCCTCTGACATTTTATTCCCTCTCCCTGTGACATTTTATTCCTTCTCCCTGTGACATTTTATTCCCACTCCCTTTGATTTTTTATTCCCTCTCCCTGTGAAATTTTATTCCTTTTCCCTGTGATATTTTATTTCCTTCTCCCTGTGACATTTTATTCCCTCTCCCTGTGACATTTTATTCCCTTCTCCATGTGACATTTCATTCCTTCTCCCTGTGACATTTGATTCCCTCTCCCTGTGATATTTAATTCCCTTCTCCCTGTGACATTTTATTCCCTTCTCCCTGTGACATTTCATTCCCTTCTCCCTGTGACATTTTATTCCCTCACCATGTGACATTTTATTCCCTTCTCCCTGTGACATTTTATTTCCATCTCCCGGTGACTTTTTATTCCCTCTCCATGTGCCATTTTATTCCCTTCTCCCTGTGACATTTTATTCCCTTCTCCCTGTGACATTTTAATCCCTTCTCCCTGTGACATTTTATTCCCTTCTCCCTGTGACATTTTAATCCCTTCTCCCTGTGACATTTTATTCCCTCTCCCTGTGACATTTTATTCCTATTCCATGTGACATTTCATTCCCTCTCCTTGTGACATTTTATTCCCTTCTCCCTGAGTCATTTTATTCCCTTCTCCCTCTGTCATTTTCTTCCCTTCTCCGTGTGACATTTCATTCCCTCTCACTGTGACACTTTATTCCCTCTTCCTGTGACATTTTATTCCCTTCTCCCTGTGACATTTTATTCCCTTCTCTGGGTGACATTTTATTCCCTCTCCCTGTGACATTTTATTCCCTCTCCCTGTGACAGTTTATTCCCTTCTCCCTGTGACATTTTATTCCCACTATCTTTGATTTTTTATTCCCTCTCCCTGTGAAATTTTATTCCTTTTCTTTTTTTTTTTTTTTTTTTTTAATTTTTTATTTTTCACACCATAAATCACAATAGCCATGATATACACTTTTTCTTTTCCACACATTTACAGTGACTTTTTCTCCCTCCCCCCTCCCTCCTCCCAAGCCACCCCCCCATCCCTCCCCCCTCTCATCCATTTTAGTTATACAATCTAGGTTGCATTAATTCAGTTAGACAATGTTGTCATTCAACAAAAATACACCAGAAATTCTACTGAGTCCATTTTTTTCTTCTCTTCTCCTTCCATCAACTTAGGTAATGTTTGTTCCCGGTAGGTTTTCACTATTGTATCATGTGATATTTTATTTCCTTCTCCCTGTGAAATTTTATTCCCTTCTCACTGTGACATTTCATTCCCTCTCCCTGTGACGTTTTATTCCCTCTTCCTTTGACATCTTATTCCCTTCTCCCTGTGACAATTCATTCCCTCCTCCTATGACATTTCTTTCCCCTCTAACTGTGACATTTCATTCCCTCCCCCTGTGACATCTTATTCCCTCTCCTTGGGATATTTTATTCCCTTCTCCCTGTGTCGTTTCATTCCCTCTCCCCGTGACATTTTATTCCCACTCCCTGTGATTTTTTATTCCCTCTCCATGTGAAATTTTATTACATCTCCCTGTAATATTTTATTTCATTCTCCCTGTGACATTTTATTCCCTTCTCCCTTTGACAATTCATTCCCACCTCCTGTGATATTTCTTTCCCTTCTACCTGTGACATTTCATTCCCTCCACCTGTGACATCTTATTCCGTCTGCTTGGGATATTTTATTCCCTTCTCCCTGTGTCGTTTCATTCCCTCTCCCCGTGACATTTTATTCCCTATCCCTGTGATTTTTTATTCCCTCTCCCTGTGAAATTTTATTCCATCTCCCTGTAATATTTTATTTCATTCTCCCTGTGACATTTTATTCACTTCTCCCTGTGACATTTTATTTCCTTCCACCTGTGACATTTCATTCCCTCTCCCTGTGACATTTTATTCCCTTCTCCCTGTGACATTTTATTCCCTTCTCCCTGTGACATTTTATTCCTTCTCCCTGTGACATTTTATTCTCTCGCCCTGTGACATTTTATTCCCTTCTCCCTGTGACATTTTATTCCCTCTTCCTGTAACATTTTATTCCCTTCTCCCTGTGACATTTTATTCCCTCTCCCTGTGACATTTTATTCCGTCTCCCTGTGACAGTTTATTCCCTTCTCCCTGAGACATTTTATTCCCTTCTCCCTGTGACATTCTATTCCCTTCTCCCTGTGACATTTCATTCCCTCTCCCTGTGACATTTCATTCCCTCCCCCTTTGACATTTCATTCTCTATCCCCGTGACATTTTATTCCCTCTCGCTGTTAAATATTATTCCCTCTTCCTGTGACTTTTTATTCCCTTCTCCCTTTGATATTTTATTCCCTCTCGCTGTGATTTTTTATTCCCTCTCCCTGTGATATTTTATTTCCTTCTCCCTGTGACATTTTATTCCCACTTCCTTTGACATTTTATTCCCTTCTCCTAGTGACATTTTATTCCCTTCTCACTGTGACATTTCATTCCCTCTCCCTGTGACGTTTTATTCCCTCTTCCTGTGACTTTTTATTCCCTTCTCCCTGTGACATTTTATTCCCTCTCCCTGTGATTTTTTATTCCCTCTCCCTGTGAAATTTTATTCCTTATCGCTGTGATATTTTATTTCCTTCTCCCTGTGACATTTTATTCCCTTCTCCCTGTGAAATTTTATTCCCTCTCTCTGTGAAATTTTATTCCTTCACCCTGTGACATTTTATTCCCTCTCCCTGTGACATTTTATTCCTTCACCCTGTGACATTTTATTCCCTTCTCCATGTGACATTTTATTCCTTCTCTCTGTGACATTTTATTCCCTTCTCCATGTGACATTTTATTCCTTCTCTCTGTGACATTTTATTCCCTTCTCCCTGTGACATTTCCTTCCCTTCACCCTGTGACATTTGATTCCCTCTCCCTGTGATATTTAATTACCTTCTCCCTGTGACATTTTATTTCCTTCTCACTGTGACATTTTTTCCCTTCTGCCTGAGACCTTTTATTCCCTTCTCCCTGCGACAATTCATTCCCTTCTCCCTGTGACATTTTATTCCCTCTCCATGTGACATTTTATTCCCTTCTCCCTGTGACATTTTATTTCCTTCTCCCTGTGACTTTTTATTCCCTCTCCATGTGACATTTTATTCCCTTCTCCCTGTGACATTTTATTCCCTTCTCCCTCTGACATTTTAATCCCTTCTCCCTGTGACATTTCATTCCCTTTCCCTGTGAACTTTCATTCTCTAACCCTGTGACATTTCATTCCCTCTTCCTGTGACTTTTTATTCCCTCTCCATGTGACATTTTATTCCCTTCTCCCTGTTTCATTTAATTCCCTTCTCCCTCTGACATTTTAATCCCTTCTCCCTCTGACATTTTATTCCCTCTCCCTGTGACATTTTATTCCTATTCCCTGTGACATTTTATTCCCTTCTCCCGGTGACATTTTATTCCCTCTCCCTGTGATTTTTTATTCCCTCTCCCTGCGAAATTTTTTTCCATCTCCCTGTGACATTTTATTCCCTCTCCCTGTGACATTTTATTCCCTTCTCCCTGTGATATTTTATTTCCTTCTCCCTCTGACATTTTATTCCCTTCTCCCTATGACATTTTAATCCTTCTCCCTGTGACATTTTATTCTATCTCCCTGTGACATTTTATTCCCTCTCCCTGTGACATTTTATTCCTTCTCCCTGTGACATTTTATTCCTTTCTCACTTTGACATTTTTTCCCTTCTCCCTGTGACATTTTATTTCCTTCTCCCTCTGACATTTTATTCCCGCTCCCTGTGACATTTTATTACCTTCTCCCTCTGACATTTTATTCCCTCTCCCTGTGACATTTTATTCCTTCTCCCTGTGACATTTTATTCCCACTCCCTTTGATTTTTTATTCCCTCTCCCTGTGAAATTTTATTCCTTTTCCCTGTGATATTTTATTTCCTTCTCCCTGTGACATTTTATTCCCTTCTCCCTGTGACATTTTATTCCCTTCTCCATGTGACATTTCATTCCTTCTCCCTGTGACATTTGATTCCCTCTCCCTGTGATATTTAATTCCCTTCTCCCTGTGACATTTTATTCCCTTCTCCTAGTGACATTTTATTCCCTTCTGCCTGTGACATTTTCTTTCCTTCTCACTGTGACATTTTTTCCCTTCTTCCTGAGACCTTTTATTCCCTTCTCCCTGTGACATTTTATTCCTTCACCCTGTGACATGTTATTCCCTTCTCCCTGTGACATTTCATTCCCTTCTCCCTGTGACATTTTATTCCCTCACCATGTGACATTTTATTCCCTTCTCCCTGTGACATTTTATTCCCTTCTCTCTGTGACATTTTATTCCCTTCCCCCTGTGACATTTTAATCCCTTCTCCCTGTGACATTTTATTCCCTTCTCACTGTGACATTTTAATCCCTTCTCCCTGTGACATTTTATTCCCTCTCCCTGTGACATTTTATTCCTATTCCATGTGACATTTCATTCCCTCTCCTTGTGACATTTTATTCCCTTCTCCCTGAGTCATTTTATTCCCTTCTCCCTCTGTCATTTTCTTCCCTTCTCCGTGTGACATTTCATTCCCTCTCACTGTGACACTTTATTCCCTCTTCCTGTGACATTTTACTCCCTTCTCCCTGTGACATTTTATTCCCTTCTCTGGGTGACATTTTATTCCCTCTCACAGTGATTTTTTATTCCCTCTCCCTGCGAAATTTTTTTCCATCTCCCTGTGACATTTTATTCCCTCTCCCTGTGACATTTTATTCCCTTCTCCCTGTGATATTTTATTTCCTTCTCCCTGTGACATTTTATTCTATCTCCCTGTGACATTTTATTCCCTCTCCCTGTGACATTTTATTCCTTCTCACTGTGACATTTCATTCCCTCTCCCTGTGACGTTTTATTCCCTCTTCCTTTGACATCTTATTCCCTTCTCCCTGTGACAATTCATTCCCTCCTCCTATGACATTTCTTTCCCCTCTAACTGTGACATTTCATTCCCTCCCCCTGTGACATCTTATTCCCTCTCCTTGGGATATTTTATTCCCTTCTCCCTGTGTCGTTTCATTCCCTCTCCCCGTGACATTTTATTCCCACTCCCTGTGATTTTTTATTCCCTCTCCATGTGAAATTTTATTACATCTCCCTGTAATATTTTATTTCATTCTCCCTGTGACATTTTATTCCCTTCTCCCTTTGACAATTCATTCCCACCTCCTGTGATATTTCTTTCCCTTCTACCTGTGACATTTCATTCCCTCCACCTATGACATCTTATTCCGTCTGCTTGGGATATTTTATTCCCTTCTCCCTGTGTCGTTTCATTCCCTCTCCCCGTGACATTTTATTCCCTATCCCTGTGATTTTTTATTCCCTCTCCCTGTGAAATTTTATTCCATCTCCCTGTAATATTTTATTTCATTCTCCCTGTGACATTTTATTCACTTCTCCCTGTGACATTTTATTTCCTTCCACCTGTGACATTTCATTCCCTCTCCCTGTGACATTTTATTCCCTTCTCCCTGTGACATTTTATTCCCTTCTCCCTGTGACATTTTATTCCTTCTCCCTGTGACATTTTATTCTCTCGCCCTGTGACATTTTATTCCCTTCTCCCTGTGACATTTTATTCCCTCATCCTGTAACATTTTATTCCCTTCTCCCTGTGACATTTTATTCCCTCTCCCTGTGACATTTTATTCCGTCTCCCTGTGACAGTTTATTCCCTTCTCCCTGAGACATTTTATTCCCTTCTCCCTGTGACATTCTATTCCCTTCTCCCTGTGACATTTCATTCCCTCTCCCTGTGACATTTCATTCCCTCCCCCTTTGACATTTCATTCTCTATCCCCGTGACATTTTATTCCCTCTCGCTGTTAAATATTATTCCCTCTTCCTGTGACTTTTTATTCCCTTCTCCCTTTGATATTTTATTCCCTCTCGCTGTGATTTTTTATTCCCTCTCCCTGTGATATTTTATTTCCTTCTCCCTGTGACATTTTATTCCCACTTCCTTTGACATTTTATTCCCTTCTCCTAGTGACATTTTATTCCCTTTTCACTGTGACATTTCATTCCCTCTCCCTGTGACGTTTTATTCCCTCTTCCTGTGACATTTTATTCCCTTTTCCCTGTGACATTTTATTCCCTCTCCCTGTGACATTTTATTCCTTCACCCTGTGACATTTTATTCCCTTCTTTATGTGACATTTTATTCCTTCTCTCTGTGACATTTTATTCCCTTCTCCCTGTGACATTTCCTTCCCTTCACCCTGTGACATTTGATTCCCTCTCCCTGTGATATTTAATTCCCTTCTCCCTGTGACATTTTATTCCCTTCTCCCAGTGACATTTTATTCCCTTCTCCCTGTGACATTTTATTTCCTTCTCACTGTGACATTTTTTCCCTTCTGCCTGAGACCTTTTATTCCCTTCTCCCTGTGACAATTCATTCCCTTCTCCCTGTGACATTTTATTCCCTCTCCATGTGACATTTTATTCCCTTCTCCCTGTGACATTTTATTTCCTTCTCCCTGTGACTTTTTATTCCCTCTCCATGTGACATTTTATTCCCTTCTCCCTGTGACATTTTATTCCCTTCTCCCTCTGACATTTTAATCCCTTCTCCCTGTGACATTTCATTCCCTTTCCCTGTGACATTTCATTCTCTAACCCTGTGACATTTCATTCCCTCTTCCTGTGACTTTTTATTCCCTCTCCATGTGACATTTTATTCCCTTCTCCCTGTTTCATTTAATTCCCTTCTCCCTCTGACATTTTAATCCCTTCTCCCTCTGACATTTTATTCCCTCTCCCTGTGACATTTTATTCCTATTCCCTGTGACATTTTATTCCCTTCTCCCTGTGATATTTTATTTCCTTCTCCCTCTGACATTTTATTCCCTTCTCCCTATGACATTTTAATCCTTCTCCATGTGACATTTTATTCTATCTCCCTGTGACATTTTATTCCCTCTCCCTGTGACATTTTATTCCTTCTCCCTGTGACATTTTATTCCTTTCTCACTTTGACATTTTTTCCCTTCTCCCTGTGACATTTTATTTCCTTCTCCCTCTGACATTTTATTCCCGCTCCCTGTGACATTTTATTACCTTCTCCCTCTGACATTTTATTCCCTCTCCCTGTGACATTTTATTCCTTCTCCCTGTGACATTTTATTCCCACTCCCTTTGATTTTTTATTCCCTCTCCCTGTGAAATTTTATTCCTTTTCCCTGTGATATTTTATTTCCTTCTCCCTGTGACATTTTATTCCCTCTCCCTGTGACATTTTATTCCCTTCTCCATGTGACATTTCATTCCTTCTCCCTGTGACATTTGATTCCCTCTCCCTGTGATATTTAATTCCCTTCTCCCTGTGACATTTTATTCCCTTCTCCCTGTGACATTTCATTCCCTTCTCCCTGTGACATTTTATTCCCTCACCATGTGACATTTTATTCCCTTCTCCCTGTGACATTTTATTTCCATCTCCCGGTGACTTTTTATTCCCTCTCCATGTGCCATTTTATTCCCTTCTCCCTGTGACATTTTATTCCCTTCTCCCTGTGACATTTTAATCCCTTCTCCCTGTGACATTTTATTCCCTTCTCCCTGTGACATTTTAATCCCTTCTCCCTGTGACATTTTATTCCCTCTCCCTGTGACATTTTATTCCTATTCCATGTGACATTTCATTCCCTCTCCTTGTGACATTTTATTCCCTTCTCCCTGAGTCATTTTATTCCCTTCTCCCTCTGTCATTTTCTTCCCTTCTCCGTGTGACATTTCATTCCCTCTCACTGTGACACTTTATTCCCTCTTCCTGTGACATTTTATTCCCTTCTCCCTGTGACATTTTATTCCCTTCTCTGGGTGACATTTTATTCCCTCTCCCTGTGACATTTTATTCCCTCTCCCTGTGACAGTTTATTCCCTTCTCCCTGTGACATTTTATTCCCACTATCTTTGATTTTTTATTCCCTCTCCCTGTGAAATTTTATTCCTTTTCTTTTTTTTTTTTTTTTTTTTTAATTTTTTATTTTTCACACCATAAATCACAATAGCCATGATATACACTTTTTCTTTTCCACACATTTACAGTGACTTTTTCTCCCTCCCCCCTCCCTCCTCCCAAGCCACCCCCCCATCCCTCCCCCCTCTCATCCATTTTAGTTATACAATCTAGGTTGCATTAATTCAGTTAGACAATGTTGTCATTCAACAAAAATACACCAGAAATTCTACTGAGTCCATTTTTTTCTTCTCTTCTCCTTCCATCAACTTAGGTAATGTTTGTTCCCGGTAGGTTTTCACTATTGTATCATGTGATATTTTATTTCCTTCTCCCTGTGAAATTTTATTCCCTTCTCACTGTGACATTTCATTCCCTCTCCCTGTGACGTTTTATTCCCTCTTCCTTTGACATCTTATTCCCTTCTCCCTGTGACAATTCATTCCCTCCTCCTATGACATTTCTTTCCCCTCTAACTGTGACATTTCATTCCCTCCCCCTGTGACATCTTATTCCCTCTCCTTGGGATATTTTATTCCCTTCTCCCTGTGTCGTTTCATTCCCTCTCCCCGTGACATTTTATTCCCACTCCCTGTGATTTTTTATTCCCTCTCCATGTGAAATTTTATTACATCTCCCTGTAATATTTTATTTCATTCTCCCTGTGACATTTTATTCCCTTCTCCCTTTGACAATTCATTCCCACCTCCTGTGATATTTCTTTCCCTTCTACCTGTGACATTTCATTCCCTCCACCTGTGACATCTTATTCCGTCTGCTTGGGATATTTTATTCCCTTCTCCCTGTGTCGTTTCATTCCCTCTCCCCGTGACATTTTATTCCCTATCCCTGTGATTTTTTATTCCCTCTCCCTGTGAAATTTTATTCCATCTCCCTGTAATATTTTATTTCATTCTCCCTGTGACATTTTATTCACTTCTCCCTGTGACATTTTATTTCCTTCCACCTGTGACATTTCATTCCCTCTCCCTGTGACATTTTATTCCCTTCTCCCTGTGACATTTTATTCCCTTCTCCCTGTGACATTTTATTCCTTCTCCCTGTGACATTTTATTCTCTCGCCCTGTGACATTTTATTCCCTTCTCCCTGTGACATTTTATTCCCTCTTCCTGTAACATTTTATTCCCTTCTCCCTGTGACATTTTATTCCCTCTCCCTGTGACATTTTATTCCCTCTCCCTGTGACATTTTATTCCCTTCTCCCTGTGACATTCTATTCCCTTCTCCCTGTGACATTTCATTCCCTCTCCCTGTGACATTTCATTCCCTCCCCCTTTGACATTTCATTCTCTATCCCCGTGACATTTTATTCCCTCTCGCTGTTAAATATTATTCCCTCTTCCTGTGACTTTTTATTCCCTTCTCCCTTTGATATTTTATTCCCTCTCGCTGTGATTTTTTATTCCCTCTCCCTGTGATATTTTATTTCCTTCTCCCTGTGACATTTTATTCCCACTTCCTTTGACATTTTATTCCCTTCTCCTAGTGACATTTTATTCCCTTCTCACTGTGACATTTCATTCCCTCTCCCTGTGACGTTTTATTCCCTCTTCCTGTGACTTTTTATTCCCTTCTCCCTGTGACATTTTATTCCCTCTCCCTGTGATTTTTTATTCCCTCTCCCTGTGAAATTTTATTCCTTATCGCTGTGATATTTTATTTCCTTCTCCCTGTGACATTTTATTCCCTTCTCCCTGTGAAATTTTATTCCCTCTCTCTGTGAAATTTTATTCCTTCACCCTGTGACATTTTATTCCCTCTCCCTGTGACATTTTATTCCTTCACCCTGTGACATTTTATTCCCTTCTCCATGTGACATTTTATTCCTTCTCTCTGTGACATTTAATTCCCTTCTCCATGTGACATTTTATTCCTTCTCTCTGTGACATTTTATTCCCTTCTCCCTGTGACATTTCCTTCCCTTCACCCTGTGACATTTGATTCCCTCTCCCTGTGATATTTAATTACCTTCTCCCTGTGACATTTTATTTCCTTCTCACTGTGACATTTTTTCCCTTCTGCCTGAGACCTTTTATTCCCTTCTCCCTGCGACAATTCATTCCCTTCTCCCTGTGACATTTTATTCCCTCTCCATGTGACATTTTATTCCCTTCTCCCTGTGACATTTTATTTCCTTCTCCCTGTGACTTTTTATTCCCTCTCCATGTGACATTTTATTCCCTTCTCCCTGTGACATTTTATTCCCTTCTCCCTCTGACATTTTAATCCCTTCTCCCTGTGACATTTCATTCCCTTTCCCTGTGAACTTTCATTCTCTAACCCTGTGACATTTCATTCCCTCTTCCTGTGACTTTTTATTCCCTCTCCATGTGACATTTTATTCCCTTCTCCCTGTTTCATTTAATTCCCTTCTCCCTCTGACATTTTAATCCCTTCTCCCTCTGACATTTTATTCCCTCTCCCTGTGACATTTTATTCCTATTCCCTGTGACATTTTATTCCCTTCTCCCGGTGACATTTTATTCCCTCTCCCTGTGATTTTTTATTCCCTCTCCCTGCGAAATTTTTTTCCATCTCCCTGTGACATTTTATTCCCTCTCCCTGTGACATTTTATTCCCTTCTCCCTGTGATATTTTATTTCCTTCTCCCTCTGACATTTTATTCCCTTCTCCCTATGACATTTTAATCCTTCTCCCTGTGACATTTTATTCTATCTCCCTGTGACATTTTATTCCCTCTCCCTGTGACATTTTATTCCTTCTCCCTGTGACATTTTATTCCTTTCTCACTTTGACATTTTTTCCCTTCTCCCTGTGACATTTTATTTCCTTCTCCCTCTGACATTTTATTCCCGCTCCCTGTGACATTTTATTACCTTCTCCCTCTGACATTTTATTCCCTCTCCCTGTGACATTTTATTCCTTCTCCCTGTGACATTTTATTCCCACTCCCTTTGATTTTTTATTCCCTCTCCCTGTGAAATTTTATTCCTTTTCCCTGTGATATTTTATTTCCTTCTCCCTGTGACATTTTATTCCCTTCTCCCTGTGACATTTTATTCCCTTCTCCATGTGACATTTCATTCCTTCTCCCTGTGACATTTGATTCCCTCTCCCTGTGATATTTAATTCCCTTCTCCCTGTGACATTTTATTCCCTTCTCCTAGTGACATTTTATTCCCTTCTGCCTGTGACATTTTCTTTCCTTCTCACTGTGACATTTTTTCCCTTCTTCCTGAGACCTTTTATTCCCTTCTCCCTGTGACATTTTATTCCTTCACCCTGTGACATGTTATTCCCTTCTCCCTGTGACATTTCATTCCCTTCTCCCTGTGACATTTTATTCCCTCACCATGTGACATTTTATTCCCTTCTCCCTGTGACATTTTATTCCCTTCTCTCTGTGACATTTTATTCCCTTCCCCCTGTGACATTTTAATCCCTTCTCCCTGTGACATTTTATTCCCTTCTCACTGTGACATTTTAATCCCTTCTCCCTGTGACATTTTATTCCCTCTCCCTGTGACATTTTATTCCTATTCCATGTGACATTTCATTCCCTCTCCTTGTGACATTTTATTCCCTTCTCCCTGAGTCATTTTATTCCCTTCTCCCTCTGTCATTTTCTTCCCTTCTCCGTGTGACATTTCATTCCCTCTCACTGTGACACTTTATTCCCTCTTCCTGTGACATTTTACTCCCTTCTCCCTGTGACATTTTATTCCCTTCTCTGGGTGACATTTTATTCCCTCTCACAGTGATTTTTTATTCCCTCTCCCTGCGAAATTTTTTTCCATCTCCCTGTGACATTTTATTCCCTCTCCCTGTGACATTTTATTCCCTTCTCCCTGTGATATTTTATTTCCTTCTCCCTGTGACATTTTATTCTATCTCCCTGTGACATTTTATTCCCTCTCCCTGTGACATTTTATTCCTTCTCACTGTGACATTTCATTCCCTCTCCCTGTGACGTTTTATTCCCTCTTCCTTTGACATCTTATTCCCTTCTCCCTGTGACAATTCATTCCCTCCTCCTATGACATTTCTTTCCCCTCTAACTGTGACATTTCATTCCCTCCCCCTGTGACATCTTATTCCCTCTCCTTGGGATATTTTATTCCCTTCTCCCTGTGTCGTTTCATTCCCTCTCCCCGTGACATTTTATTCCCACTCCCTGTGATTTTTTATTCCCTCTCCATGTGAAATTTTATTACATCTCCCTGTAATATTTTATTTCATTCTCCCTGTGACATTTTATTCCCTTCTCCCTTTGACAATTCATTCCCACCTCCTGTGATATTTCTTTCCCTTCTACCTGTGACATTTCATTCCCTCCACCTATGACATCTTATTCCGTCTGCTTGGGATATTTTATTCCCTTCTCCCTGTGTCGTTTCATTCCCTCTCCCCGTGACATTTTATTCCCTATCCCTGTGATTTTTTATTCCCTCTCCCTGTGAAATTTTATTCCATCTCCCTGTAATATTTTATTTCATTCTCCCTGTGACATTTTATTCACTTCTCCCTGTGACATTTTATTTCCTTCCACCTGTGACATTTCATTCCCTCTCCCTGTGACATTTTATTCCCTTCTCCCTGTGACATTTTATTCCCTTCTCCCTGTGACATTTTATTCCTTCTCCCTGTGACATTTTATTCTCTCGCCCTGTGACATTTTATTCCCTTCTCCCTGTGACATTTTATTCCCTCATCCTGTAACATTTTATTCCCTTCTCCCTGTGACATTTTATTCCCTCTCCCTGTGACATTTTATTCCGTCTCCCTGTGACAGTTTATTCCCTTCTCCCTGAGACATTTTATTCCCTTCTCCCTGTGACATTCTATTCCCTTCTCCCTGTGACATTTCATTCCCTCTCCCTGTGACATTTCATTCCCTCCCCCTTTGACATTTCATTCTCTATCCCCGTGACATTTTATTCCCTCTCGCTGTTAAATATTATTCCCTCTTCCTGTGACTTTTTATTCCCTTCTCCCTTTGATATTTTATTCCCTCTCGCTGTGATTTTTTATTCCCTCTCCCTGTGATATTTTATTTCCTTCTCCCTGTGACATTTTATTCCCACTTCCTTTGACATTTTATTCCCTTCTCCTAGTGACATTTTATTCCCTTTTCACTGTGACATTTCATTCCCTCTCCCTGTGACGTTTTATTCCCTCTTCCTGTGACATTTTATTCCCTTTTCCCTGTGACATTTTATTCCCTCTCCCTGTGACATTTTATTCCTTCACCCTGTGACATTTTATTCCCTTCTTTATGTGACATTTTATTCCTTCTCTCTGTGACATTTTATTCCCTTCTCCCTGTGACATTTCCTTCCCTTCACCCTGTGACATTTGATTCCCTCTCCCTGTGATATTTAATTCCCTTCTCCCTGTGACATTTTATTCCCTTCTCCCAGTGACATTTTATTCCCTTCTCCCTGTGACATTTTATTTCCTTCTCACTGTGACATTTTTTCCCTTCTGCCTGAGACCTTTTATTCCCTTCTCCCTGTGACAATTCATTCCCTTCTCCCTGTGACATTTTATTCCCTCTCCATGTGACATTTTATTCCCTTCTCCCTGTGACATTTTATTTCCTTCTCCCTGTGACTTTTTATTCCCTCTCCATGTGACATTTTATTCCCTTCTCCCTGTGACATTTTATTCCCTTCTCCCTCTGACATTTTAATCCCTTCTCCCTGTGACATTTCATTCCCTTTCCCTGTGACATTTCATTCTCTAACCCTGTGACATTTCATTCCCTCTTCCTGTGACTTTTTATTCCCTCTCCATGTGACATTTTATTCCCTTCTCCCTGTTTCATTTAATTCCCTTCTCCCTCTGACATTTTAATCCCTTCTCCCTCTGACATTTTATTCCCTCTCCCTGTGACATTTTATTCCTATTCCCTGTGACATTTTATTCCCTTCTCCCTGTGATATTTTATTTCCTTCTCCCTCTGACATTTTATTCCCTTCTCCCTATGACATTTTAATCCTTCTCCATGTGACATTTTATTCTATCTCCCTGTGACATTTTATTCCCTCTCCCTGTGACATTTTATTCCTTCTCCCTGTGACATTTTATTCCTTTCTCACTTTGACATTTTTTCCCTTCTCCCTGTGACATTTTATTTCCTTCTCCCTCTGACATTTTATTCCCGCTCCCTGTGACATTTTATTACCTTCTCCCTCTGACATTTTATTCCCTCTCCCTGTGACATTTTATTCCTTCTCCCTGTGACATTTTATTCCCACTCCCTTTGATTTTTTATTCCCTCTCCCTGTGAAATTTTATTCCTTTTCCCTGTGATATTTTATTTCCTTCTCCCTGTGACATTTTATTCCCTCTCCCTGTGACATTTTATTCCCTTCTCCATGTGACATTTCATTCCTTCTCCCTGTGACATTTGATTCCCTCTCCCTGTGATATTTAATTCCCTTCTCCCTGTGACATTTTATTCCCTTCTCCTAGTGACATTTTATTCCCTTCTGCCTGTGACATTTTCTTTCCTTCTCACTGTGACATTTTTTCCCTTCTTCCTGAGACCTTTTATTCCCTTCTCCCTGTGACATTTTATTCCTTCACCCTGTGACATGTTATTCCCTTCTTCCTGTGACATTTCATTCCCTTCTCCCTGTGACATTTTATTCCCTCACCATGTGACATTTTATTCCCTTCTCCCTGTGACATTTTATTTCCTTCTCCCGGTGACTTTTTATTCCCTCTCCCTGTGAAATTTTATTCCATCTCCCTGTAATATTTTATTTCATTCTCCCTGTGACATTTTATTTCCTTCCACCTGTGACATTTCATTCCCTCTCCCTGTGACATTTTATTCCCTTCTCCCTGTGACATTTTATTCCCTTTTCCCTGTGACATTTTATTCCTTCTCCCTGTGACATTTTATTCCCTCTTCCTGTAACATTTTATTCCCTTCTCCCTGTGACATTTTATTCCCTCTTCCTGTGACATTTTATTCCCTTCTCCCTGTGACATTTTATTCCCTCTTCCTGTAACATTTTATTCCCTTCTCCCTGTGACATTTTATTCCCTTCTCCCTGTGACATTCTATTCCCTTCTCCCTGTGACATTTCATTCCCTCTCACTGTGACATTTCATTCCCTCCCCCTTTGACATTTCCTTCTCTATCCCCGTGACATTTTATTCCCTCTCGCTGTTAAATATTATTCCCTCTTCCTGTGACTTTTTATTCCCTTCTCCCTTTGATATTTTATTCCCTCTCGCTGTGATTTTTTATTCCCTCTCCCTGTGATATTTTATTTCCTTCTCCCTGTGACATTTTATTCCCACTTCCTTTGACATTTTATTCCCTTCTCCTAGTGACATTTTATTCCCTTCTCACTGTGACATTTCATTCCCTCTCCCTGTGACGTTTTATTCCCTCTTCCTGTGACATTTTATTCCCTTTTCCCTGTGACATTTTATTCCTTCTCCCCGTGACAATTTATTCCCTCTCCCTGTGAAATTTTATTCCCTCTTCCTGTGACTTTTTATTCCCTTCTCCATGTGACATTTTATTCCCTCTACCTGTGATTTTTTATTCCCTCTCCCTGTGAAATTTTATTCCTTATCGCTGTGATATTTTATTTCCTTCTCCCTGTGACATTTTATTCCCCTCTCCCTGTGAAATTTTATTCCCTCTCTCTGTGAAATTTTATTCCTTCACCCTGTGACATTTTATTCCCTCTCCCTGTGACATTTTATTCCTTCACCCTGTGACATTTTATTCCCTTCTCCATGTGACATTTTATTCCTTCTCTCTGTGACATTTTATTCACTTCTCCCTGTGACATTTCCTTCACTTCACCCTGTGACATTTGATTCCCTCTCCCTGTGATATTTAATTCCCTTCTCCCTGTGACATTTTATTCCCTTCTCCCAGTGACATTTTATTCTCTTCCCCTGTGACATTTTATTTCCTTCTCACTGTGACATTTTTTCCCTTCTGCCTGAGACCTTTTATTCCCTTCTCCCTGTGACAATTCATTCCCTTCTCCCTGTGACATTTTATTCCCTCTCCATGTGACATTTTATTTCCTTCTCCCTGTGACTTTTTATTCCCTCTCCATGTGACATTTTATTCCCTTCTCCCTGTGACATTTTATTCCCTTCTTCCTCTGACATTTTAATCCCTTCTCCCTGTGACATTAATTCCCTCTCCATGTGACATTTTATTCCTTCACCCTGTGACATTTTATTCCCTTCTCCCTGTGACTTTTTATTCCCTCTCCCTGTGACATTACATTCCCTCCCCCTGTGACATTTCTTTCCCTTCTCCCTGTGACATTTCATTCCCTCCCCCTGTGACATTTCATTCCCTTTCCCTGTGACATTTCATTCTCTAACCCTGTGACATTTCATTCCCTCTTCCTGTGACTTTTTATTCCCTCTCCATGTGACATTTTATTCCCTTCTCCCTGTTTCATTTAATTCCCTTCTCCCTCTGACATTTTAATCCCTTCTCCCTCTGACATTTTATTCCCTCTCCCTGTGACATTTTATTCCTATTCCCTGAGACATTTTATTCCCTTCTCCCGGTGACATTTTATTCCCTTTTCCTTGTGACATTTTATTCCTTCTCCCTGTGACATTTTATTCCTTTCTCACTTTGACATTTTTTCCCTTCTCCCTGTGACATTTTATTTCCTTCTCCCTCTGACATTTTATTCCCGCTCCCTGTGACATTTTATTACCTTCTCCCTCTGACATTTTATTCCCTCTCCCTGTGACATTTTATTCCTTCTCCCTGTGACATTTTATTCCCACTCCCTTTGATTTTTTATTCCCTCTCCCTGTGAAATTTTATTCCTTTTCCCTGTGATATTTTATTTCCTTCTCCCTGTGACATTTTATTCCCTTCTCCCTGTGACATTTTATTCCCTTCTCCATGTGACATTTCATTCCTTCTCCCTGTGACATTTGATTCCCTCTCCCTGTGATATTTAATTCCCTTCTTCCTGTGACATTTTATTCCCTTCTCCTAGTGACATTTTATTCCCTTCTGCCTGTGACATTTTCTTTCCTTCTCACTGTGACATTTTTTCCCATCTTCCTGAGACATTTTATTCCCTTCTCCCTGTGACATTTTATTCCTTCACCCTGTGACATGTTATTCCCTTCTCCCTGTGACATTTCATTCCCTTCTCCCTGTGACATTTTATTCCCTCTCCATGTGACATTTTATTCCCTTCTCCCTGTGACATTTTATTTTCTTCTCCCGGTGACTTTTTATTCCCTCTCCATGTGACATTTTATTCCCTTCTCCCTGTGACATTTTATTCCGTTCTCCCTGTGACATTTTAATCCCTTCTCCCTGTGACATTTTATTCCCTTCTCCCTGTGACATTTTAATCCCTTCTCCCTGTGACATTTTATTCCCTCTCCCTGTGACATTTTATTCCTATTCCATGTGACATTTCATTCCCTCTCCTTGTGACATTTTATTCCCTTCTCCCTGAGTCATTTTATTCCCTTCTCCCTCTGTCATTTTCTTCCCTTCTCCGTGTGACATTTCATTCCCTCTCACTGTGACACTTTATTCCCTCTTCCTGTGACATTTTATTCCATTCTCCCTGTGACATTTTATTCCCTTCTCTGGGTGACATTTTATTCCCTCTCACAGTGATTTTTTATTCCCTCTCCCTGCGAAATTTTTTTCCATCTCCCTGTGACATTTTATTCCCTCTCCCTGTGACATTTTATTCCCTTCTCCCTGTGATATTTTATTTCCTTCTCCCTCTGACATTTTATTCCCTTCTCCCTATGACATTTTATTCCTTCTCCCTGTGACATTTTATTCTATCTCCCTGTGACATTTTATTCCCTCTCCCTGTGACATTTTATTCCTTCTCCCTGTGACATTTTATTCCTTTCTCACTTTGACATTTTTTCCCTTCTCCCAGTGACATTTTATTCGCTTCTCCCTGTGACATTTTATTTCCTTCTCCCTGTGACATTTTATTCCCTCTCCCTGTGACATTTTATTCCCTTCTCCCTGTGACATTTTATTTCCTTCTCCCTCTGACATTTTATTCCCGCTCCCTGTGGCATTTTATTCCCTTCTCCCTCTGACATTTTATTCCCTCTCCCTGTGACATTTTATTCCTTCTCCCTGTGACATTTTATTCCCTTCTCCCTGTGACTTTTCATTCCCTCTCCCTGTGACATTTCATTCCCTCCCCCTTTGACATTTCATTCCCTTTTCCCTGTGACATTTTATTCCTTCTCCCCGTGACAATTTATTCCCTCTCCCTGTGAAATTTTATTCCCTCTTCCTGTGACTTTTTATTGCCTTCTCCCTGTGAAATTTTATTCCTTTTCCCTGTGATATTTTATTTCCTTCTCCCTGTGAAATTTTATTCCTTCACCCTGTGACATTTTATTCCCTTCTCCATGTGACATTTTATTCCTTCTCTCTGTGACATTTTATTCACTTCTCCCTGTGACATTTTCTTCCCTTCACCCTGTGACATTTGATTCCCTCTCCCTGTGATAATTAATTCCCTTCTCCCTGTGACATTTTACTCTCTTCTCCCAGTGACATTTTATTCACTTCTCCCTGTGACATTTTATTTCCTTCTCACTGTGAGATTTTTTCCCTTCTCCCTGAGACCTTTTATTCCCTTCTCCCTGTGACATTTCATTCCCTTCTCCCTGTGACATTTTATTCCCTCTCCATGTGACATTTTATTCCCTTCTCCCTGTGACATTTTATTCCCTTCTCCCTCTGACATTTTAATCACTTCTCCCTGTGACATTAATTCCCTCTCCCTGTGACATTTCATTCCTTCACCCTGTGTCATTTTATTCCCTTCTCCCTGTGACTTTTTATTCCCTCTCCCTGTGACATTACATTCCCTCCGCTGTGACATTTCTTTCCCTTCTCCCTGTGACATTTCATTCCCTCCCCCTGTGACATTTCATTCCCTTTCCCTGTGACATTTCATTCTCTAACCCTGTGACATTTCATTCCCTCTTCCTGTGACTTTTTATTCCCTTCTCCCTGTGACATTTTATTCTCTCTCCCTGTGATTTTTTATTCCCTCTCCCTGTGAAATTTTATTCCCTCTTCCTGTGACTTTTTATTCCCATCTCCCTGTGACATTTTATTCCCACTCCCTTTGATTTTTTATTCCCTCTCCCTGTGAAATTTTATTCCTTTACCCTGTGATATTTTATTTCCTTCTCCCTGTGACATTTTATTCCCTTCTCCCTGTGACATTTTATTCCCTTCTACATGTGACATTTCATTCCTTCTCCCAGTGACATTTGATTCCCTCTCCCTGTGACATTTAATTCCCTTCTCCCTGTGACATTTTATTCCCTCTCCCTGTGACATTTTATTCCCTTCTCCCAGTGACATTTTATTCCCTTCTGCCTGTGACATTTTATTTCCTTCTCACTGTGACATTTTTTCCCTTCTTCCTGAGACCTTTTATTCCCTTCTCCCTGTGACATTTTATTCCTTCTCCCTGTGACATGTTATTCCCTTCTCCCTGTGACATTTCATTCCCTTCTCCCTGTGACATTTTATTCCCTCACCATGTGACATTTTATTTCCTTCTCCCTGTGACTTTTTATTCCCTCTCAATGTGACATTTTATTCCCTTCTCCCTGTGACATTTTATTCCCTTCTCCCTCTGACATTTTAATCCCTTCTCCCTGTCACATTTTATTCCCTCTTCCTGTGACATTTTATTCCTATTCCCTGTGACATTTTATTCCCTTCTCCCTGTGACTTTTTATTCCCTCTCCCTGTGACATTTCTTTCCCTTCTCCCTGTGAAATTTCATTCCCTCTCCTTGTGACATTTTATTCCCTTCTCCCTGTATCATTTTATTCCCTTCTCCCTCTGTCATTTTCTTCCCTTCTCCGTGTGACATTTCATTCCCTCTCACTGTGACATTTTATTCCCTCTTCCTGTGACATTTTATTCCATTCTCCCTGTGACATTTTATTCCCTTCTGCCTGTGACATTTTATTTCCTTCTCACTGTTACATTTTTTCCCTTCTTCCTGAGACCTTTTATTCCCTTCTCCCTGTGACATTTTATTCCTTCTCCCTGTGACATTTTATTCCCTCTTCCTGTAACATTTTATTCCCTTCTCCCTGTGACATTTTATTCCCTCTCCCTGTGACATTTTTTTCCCTTCTCCCTGTGACATTTTATTCCCTCTCCCTTTTACATTTTATTCCGTCTCCCTGTGACAGTTTATTCCCTTCTCCCTGTGACATTTTATTCCCTTCTCCCTGTGACATTCTATTCCCTTCTCCCTGTGACATTTCATTCCCTCTCCCTGTGACATTTCATTCCCTCCCCCTTTGACATTTCATTCTCTATCCCCGTGACATTTTATTCCCTCTCGCTGTTAAATATTATTCCCTCTTCCAGTGACTTTTTATTCCCTTCTCCCTTTGACATTTTATTCCCTCTCGCTGTAATTTTTTATTCCCTCTCCCTGTGATATTTTATTTCCTTCTCCCTGTGACATTTTATTCCCACTCCCTTTGACATTTTATTCCCTTCTCCTAGTGACATTTTATTCCCTTCTCACTGTGACATTTCATTCCCTCTCCCTGTGACGTTTTATTCCCTGTTCCTGTGACATTTTATTCCCTTTTCCCTGTGACATTTTATTCCTTCTCCCCGTGACAATTTATTCCCTCTCCCTGTGAAATTTTATTCCCTCTTCCTGTGACTTTTTATTCCCTTCTCCCTGTGACGTTTTATTCCCTCTCCCTGTGATTTTTTATTCCCTCTCCCTGTGAAATTTTATTCCTTATCCCTGTGATATTTTATTTCCTTCTCCCTGTGACATTTTATTCCCTTCTCCCTGTGAAATTTTATTCCCTCCCCCTGTGAAATTTTATTCCTTCACCCTGTGACATTTTATTCCCTCTCCCTGTGACATTTTATTCCTTCACCCTGTGACATTTTATTCCCTTCTCCATGTGACATTTTATTCCTTCTCTCTGTGACATTTTATTCCCTTCTCCCAGTGACATTTCCTTCCCTTCACCCTGTGACATTTGATTCCCTCTCCCTGTGATATTTAATTCCCTTCTCCCAGTGACATTTTATTCCCTTCTCCCAGTGACATTTTATTCCCTTCTCCCTGTGACATTTTATTTCCTTCTCACTGTGACATTTTTTCCCTTCTGCCTGCGACCTTTTATTCCCTTCTCCCTGTGAGAATTCATTCCCTTCTCCCTGTGACATTTTATTCCCTCTCCATGTGACATTTTATTCCCTTCTCCCTGTGACATTTTATTTCCTTCTCCCTGTGACTTTTTATTCCCTCTCCATGTGACATTTTATTCCCTTCTCCCTGTGACATTTTAATCCCTTCTCCCTGTGACATTAATTCCCTCTCCATGTGACATTTTATTCCTTCACCCTGTGACATTTTATTCCCTTCTCCCTGTGACTTTTTATTCCCTCTCCCTGTGACATTACATTCCCTCCCCCTGTGACATTTCTTTCCCTTCTCCCTGTGACATTTCATTCCCTCCCCCTGTGACATTTCATTCCCTTTCCCTGTGACATTTCATTCTCTAACCCTGTGACATTTCATTCCCTCTTCCTGTGACTTTTTATTCCCTCTCCATGTGACATTTTATTCCCTTCTCCCTGTTTCATTTAATTCCCTTCTCCCTCTGACATTTTAATCCCTTCTCCCTCTGACATTTTATTCCCTCTCCCTGTGACATTTTATTCCTATTCCCTGAGACATTTTATTCCCTTCTCCCGGTGACATTTTATTCCCTTTTCCTTGTGACATTTTATTCCTTCTCCCTGTGACATTTTATTCCTTTCTCACTTTGACATTTTTTCCCTTCTCCCTGTGACATTTTATTTCCTTCTCCCTCTGACATTTTATTCCCGCTCCCTGTGACATTTTATTACCTTCTCCCTCTGACATTTTATTCCCTCTCCCTGTGACATTTTATTCCTTCTCCCTGTGACATTTTATTCCCACTCCCTTTGATTTTTTATTCCCTCTCCCTGTGAAATTTTATTCCTTTTCCCTGTGATATTTTATTTCCTTCTCCCTGTGACATTTTATTCCCTTCTCCCTGTGACATTTTATTCCCTTCTCCATGTGACATTTCATTCCTTCTCCCTGTGACATTTGATTCCCTCTCCCTGTGATATTTAATTCCCTTCTTCCTGTGACATTTTATTCCCTTCTCCTAGTGACATTTTATTCCCTTCTGCCTGTGACATTTTCTTTCCTTCTCACTGTGACATTTTTTCCCATCTTCCTGAGACATTTTATTCCCTTCTCCCTGTGACATTTTATTCCTTCACCCTGTGACATGTTATTCCCTTCTCCCTGTGACATTTCATTCCCTTCTCCCTGTGACATTTTATTCCCTCTCCATGTGACATTTTATTCCCTTCTCCCTGTGACATTTTATTTTCTTCTCCCGGTGACTTTTTATTCCCTCTCCATGTGACATTTTATTCCCTTCTCCCTGTGACATTTTATTCCGTTCTCCCTGTGACATTTTAATCCCTTCTCCCTGTGACATTTTATTCCCTTCTCCCTGTGACATTTTAATCCCTTCTCCCTGTGACATTTTATTCCCTCTCCCTGTGACATTTTATTCCTATTCCATGTGACATTTCATTCCCTCTCCTTGTGACATTTTATTCCCTTCTCCCTGAGTCATTTTATTCCCTTCTCCCTCTGTCATTTTCTTCCCTTCTCCGTGTGACATTTCATTCCCTCTCACTGTGACACTTTATTCCCTCTTCCTGTGACATTTTATTCCATTCTCCCTGTGACATTTTATTCCCTTCTCTGGGTGACATTTTATTCCCTCTCACAGTGATTTTTTATTCCCTCTCCCTGCGAAATTTTTTTCCATCTCCCTGTGACATTTTATTCCCTCTCCCTGTGACATTTTATTCCCTTCTCCCTGTGATATTTTATTTCCTTCTCCCTCTGACATTTTATTCCCTTCTCCCTATGACATTTTATTCCTTCTCCCTGTGACATTTTATTCTATCTCCCTGTGACATTTTATTCCCTCTCCCTGTGACATTTTATTCCTTCTCCCTGTGACATTTTATTCCTTTCTCACTTTGACATTTTTTCCCTTCTCCCAGTGACATTTTATTCGCTTCTCCCTGTGACATTTTATTTCCTTCTCCCTGTGACATTTTATTCCCTCTCCCTGTGACATTTTATTCCCTTCTCCCTGTGACATTTTATTTCCTTCTCCCTCTGACATTTTATTCCCGCTCCCTGTGGCATTTTATTCCCTTCTCCCTCTGACATTTTATTCCCTCTCCCTGTGACATTTTATTCCTTCTCCCTGTGACATTTTATTCCCTTCTCCCTGTGACTTTTCATTCCCTCTCCCTGTGACATTTCATTCCCTCCCCCTTTGACATTTCATTCCCTTTTCCCTGTGACATTTTATTCCTTCTCCCCGTGACAATTTATTCCCTCTCCCTGTGAAATTTTATTCCCTCTTCCTGTGACTTTTTATTGCCTTCTCCCTGTGAAATTTTATTCCTTTTCCCTGTGATATTTTATTTCCTTCTCCCTGTGAAATTTTATTCCTTCACCCTGTGACATTTTATTCCCTTCTCCATGTGACATTTTATTCCTTCTCTCTGTGACATTTTATTCACTTCTCCCTGTGACATTTTCTTCCCTTCACCCTGTGACATTTGATTCCCTCTCCCTGTGATAATTAATTCCCTTCTCCCTGTGACATTTTACTCTCTTCTCCCAGTGACATTTTATTCACTTCTCCCTGTGACATTTTATTTCCTTCTCACTGTGAGATTTTTTCCCTTCTCCCTGAGACCTTTTATTCCCTTCTCCCTGTGACATTTCATTCCCTTCTCCCTGTGACATTTTATTCCCTCTCCATGTGACATTTTATTCCCTTCTCCCTGTGACATTTTATTCCCTTCTCCCTCTGACATTTTAATCACTTCTCCCTGTGACATTAATTCCCTCTCCCTGTGACATTTCATTCCTTCACCCTGTGTCATTTTATTCCCTTCTCCCTGTGACTTTTTATTCCCTCTCCCTGTGACATTACATTCCCTCCGCTGTGACATTTCTTTCCCTTCTCCCTGTGACATTTCATTCCCTCCCCCTGTGACATTTCATTCCCTTTCCCTGTGACATTTCATTCTCTAACCCTGTGACATTTCATTCCCTCTTCCTGTGACTTTTTATTCCCTTCTCCCTGTGACATTTTATTCTCTCTCCCTGTGATTTTTTATTCCCTCTCCCTGTGAAATTTTATTCCCTCTTCCTGTGACTTTTTATTCCCATCTCCCTGTGACATTTTATTCCCACTCCCTTTGATTTTTTATTCCCTCTCCCTGTGAAATTTTATTCCTTTACCCTGTGATATTTTATTTCCTTCTCCCTGTGACATTTTATTCCCTTCTCCCTGTGACATTTTATTCCCTTCTACATGTGACATTTCATTCCTTCTCCCAGTGACATTTGATTCCCTCTCCCTGTGACATTTAATTCCCTTCTCCCTGTGACATTTTATTCCCTCTCCCTGTGACATTTTATTCCCTTCTCCCAGTGACATTTTATTCCCTTCTGCCTGTGACATTTTATTTCCTTCTCACTGTGACATTTTTTCCCTTCTTCCTGAGACCTTTTATTCCCTTCTCCCTGTGACATTTTATTCCTTCTCCCTGTGACATGTTATTCCCTTCTCCCTGTGACATTTCATTCCCTTCTCCCTGTGACATTTTATTCCCTCACCATGTGACATTTTATTTCCTTCTCCCTGTGACTTTTTATTCCCTCTCAATGTGACATTTTATTCCCTTCTCCCTGTGACATTTTATTCCCTTCTCCCTCTGACATTTTAATCCCTTCTCCCTGTCACATTTTATTCCCTCTTCCTGTGACATTTTATTCCTATTCCCTGTGACATTTTATTCCCTTCTCCCTGTGACTTTTTATTCCCTCTCCCTGTGACATTTCTTTCCCTTCTCCCTGTGAAATTTCATTCCCTCTCCTTGTGACATTTTATTCCCTTCTCCCTGTATCATTTTATTCCCTTCTCCCTCTGTCATTTTCTTCCCTTCTCCGTGTGACATTTCATTCCCTCTCACTGTGACATTTTATTCCCTCTTCCTGTGACATTTTATTCCATTCTCCCTGTGACATTTTATTCCCTTCTGCCTGTGACATTTTATTTCCTTCTCACTGTTACATTTTTTCCCTTCTTCCTGAGACCTTTTATTCCCTTCTCCCTGTGACATTTTATTCCTTCTCCCTGTGACATTTTATTCCCTCTTCCTGTAACATTTTATTCCCTTCTCCCTGTGACATTTTATTCCCTCTCCCTGTGACATTTTTTTCCCTTCTCCCTGTGACATTTTATTCCCTCTCCCTTTTACATTTTATTCCGTCTCCCTGTGACAGTTTATTCCCTTCTCCCTGTGACATTTTATTCCCTTCTCCCTGTGACATTCTATTCCCTTCTCCCTGTGACATTTCATTCCCTCTCCCTGTGACATTTCATTCCCTCCCCCTTTGACATTTCATTCTCTATCCCCGTGACATTTTATTCCCTCTCGCTGTTAAATATTATTCCCTCTTCCAGTGACTTTTTATTCCCTTCTCCCTTTGACATTTTATTCCCTCTCGCTGTAATTTTTTATTCCCTCTCCCTGTGATATTTTATTTCCTTCTCCCTGTGACATTTTATTCCCACTCCCTTTGACATTTTATTCCCTTCTCCTAGTGACATTTTATTCCCTTCTCACTGTGACATTTCATTCCCTCTCCCTGTGACGTTTTATTCCCTGTTCCTGTGACATTTTATTCCCTTTTCCCTGTGACATTTTATTCCTTCTCCCCGTGACAATTTATTCCCTCTCCCTGTGAAATTTTATTCCCTCTTCCTGTGACTTTTTATTCCCTTCTCCCTGTGACGTTTTATTCCCTCTCCCTGTGATTTTTTATTCCCTCTCCCTGTGAAATTTTATTCCTTATCCCTGTGATATTTTATTTCCTTCTCCCTGTGACATTTTATTCCCTTCTCCCTGTGAAATTTTATTCCCTCCCCCTGTGAAATTTTATTCCTTCACCCTGTGACATTTTATTCCCTCTCCCTGTGACATTTTATTCCTTCACCCTGTGACATTTTATTCCCTTCTCCATGTGACATTTTATTCCTTCTCTCTGTGACATTTTATTCCCTTCTCCCAGTGACATTTCCTTCCCTTCACCCTGTGACATTTGATTCCCTCTCCCTGTGATATTTAATTCCCTTCTCCCAGTGACATTTTATTCCCTTCTCCCAGTGACATTTTATTCCCTTCTCCCTGTGACATTTTATTTCCTTCTCACTGTGACATTTTTTCCCTTCTGCCTGCGACCTTTTATTCCCTTCTCCCTGTGAGAATTCATTCCCTTCTCCCTGTGACATTTTATTCCCTCTCCATGTGACATTTTATTCCCTTCTCCCTGTGACATTTTATTTCCTTCTCCCTGTGACTTTTTATTCCCTCTCCATGTGACATTTTATTCCCTTCTCCCTGTGACATTTTAATCCCTTCTCCCTGTGACATTAATTCCCTCTCCATGTGACATTTTATTCCTTCACCCTGTGACATTTTATTCCCTTCTCCCTGTGACTTTTTATTCCCTCTCCCTGTGACATTACATTCCCTCCCCCTGTGACATTTCTTTCCCTTCTCCCTGTGACATTTCATTCCCTCTTCCTGTGACTTTTTATTCCCTCTTCATGTGACATTTTATTCCCTTCTCCCTGTGACATTTCATTCTCTAACCCTGTGATATTTCATTCCCTCTTCCTGTGACTTTTTATTCCCTTCTCCCTGTGACATTTTATTTGCCTCTCCCTGTGATTTTTTATTCCCTCTCCCTGTGAAATTTTATTCCCTCTTCCTGTGACTTTTTATTCCCATCTCCCTGTGACATTTTATTCCCACTCCCTTTGATTTTTTATTCCCTCTCCCTGTGAAATTTTATTCCTTTACCCTGTGATATTTTATTTCCTTCTCCCTGTGACATTTTATTCCCTTCTCCCTGTGACATTTTATTCCCTTCTCCATGTGACATTTCATTCCTTCTCCCAGTGACATTTGATTCCCTTCTCCCAGTGACATTTTATTCCCTTCTGCCTGTGACATTTTATTTCCTTCTCACTGTGACATTTTTTCCCTTCTTCCTGAGACCTTTTATTCCCTTCTCCCTGTGACATTTTATTCCTTCTCCCTGTGACATGTTATTCCCTTCTCCCTGTGACATTTCATTCCCTTCTCCCTGTGACATTTTATTTCCTTCTCCCTGTGACATGTTATTCCCTTCTCCCTGTGACATTTCATTCCCTTCTCCCTGTGACATTTTATTCCCTTCTCCCTGTGACATTTTATTTCCTTCTCCCTGTGACTTTTTATTCCCTCTCAATGTGACATTTTATTCCCTTCTCCCTGTGACATTTTATTCCCTTCTCCCTCTGACATTTTAATCCCTTCTCCCTGTGACATTTTATTCCATCTTCCTGTGACATTTTATTCCTATTCCCTGTGACATTTTATTCCCTTCTCCCTGTGACTTTTTATTCCCTCTCCCTGTGACATTTCTTTCCCTTCTCCCTGTGACATTTCATTCCCTCCCCCTGTGGCATTTCATTCCCTTTCCCTGTGACATTTCATTCCCTAACCCTGTGACATTTCATTCCCTCTCCTTGTGACATTTTATTCCCTTCTCCCTGTATCATTTTATTCCCTTCTCCCTCTGTCATTTTCTTCCCTTCTCCGTGTGACATTTCATTCCCTCTCACTGTGACATTTTATTCCCTCTTCCTGTGACATTTTATTCCCTTCTCCCGGTGACATTTTATTCCCTCTCCCTGTGATTTTTTATTCCCTTTCACTGCGAAATTTTTTCCATCTCCCTGTGACATTTTATTCCCTCTCCCTTTGACATTTTATTCCCTTCTCCCTATCACATTTTATTCCCACTCTCTGTGACATTTCATTCCCTTCTCCCTGTGACATTTTATTCTCTCGCCCTGTGACATTTTATTCCCTTCTCCCTGTGACATTTTATTCCCTCTTCCTGTAACATTTTATTCCCTTCTCCCTGTGACATTTTATTCCCTCTCCCTGTGACATTTTTTCCCTTCTCCCTGTGACATTTTATTCCCTCTCTCTGTTACATTTTATTCCGTCTCCCTGTGACAGTTTATTCCCTTCTCCCTGTGACATTTTATTCCCTTCTCCCTGTGACATTCTATTCCCTTCTCCCTGTGACATTTCATTCCCTCTCCCTGTGACATTTCATTCCCTCCCCCTTTGACATTTCATTCTCTATCCCCGTGACATTTTATTCCCTCTCGCTGTTAAATATTATTCCCTCTTCCTGTGACTTTTTATTCCCTTCTCCCTGTGACATTTTATTCCCTCTCCCTGTGACACTTTTTTCCCTTCTCCCTGTGACATTTTATTCCCTCTCCCTGTTACATTTTATTCCGTCTCCCTGTGACAGTTTATTCCCTTCTCCCTGTGACATTTTATTCCCTTCTCCCTGTGACATTCTATTCCCTTCTCCCTGTGACATTTCATTCCCTCTCCCTGTGACATTTCATTCCCTCCCCCTTTGACATTTCATTCTCTATCCCCGTGACATTTTATTCCCTCTCGCTGTTAAATATTATTCCCTCTTCCTGTGACTTTTTATTCCCTTCTCCCTTTGACATTTGATTCCCTCTCGCTGTAATTTTTTATTCCCTCTCCCTGTGATATTTTATTTCCTTCTCCCTGTGACATTTTATTCCCACTCCCTTTGACATTTTATTCCCTTCTCCTAGTGACATTTAGTTCCCTTCTCACTGTGACATTTCATTCCCTCTCCCTGTGACGTTTTATTCCCTCTTCCTGTGACATTTTATTCCCTTTTCCCTGTGACATTTTATTCCTTCTCCCCGTGACAATTTATTCCCTCTCCCTGTGAAATTTTATTCCCTCTTCCTGTGACTTTTTATTCCCTTCTCCCTGTGACGTTTTATTCCCTCTCCCTGTGATTTTTTATTCCCTCTCCCTGTGAAATTTTATTCCTTATCCCTGTGATATTTTATTTCCTTCTCCCTGTGACATTTTATTCCCTTCTCCCTGTGAAATTTTATTCCCTCCCCCTGTGAAATTTTATTCCTTCACCCTGTGACATTTTATTCCCTCTCCCTGTGACATTTTATTCCTTCACCCTGTGACATTTTATTCCCTTCTCCATGTGACATTTTATTCCTTCTCTCTGTGACATTTTATTCCCTTCTCCCAGTGACATTTCCTTCCCTTCACCCTGTGACATTTGATTCCCTCTCCCTGTGATATTTAATTCCCTTCTCCCAGTGACATTTTATTCCCTTCTCCCAGTGACATTTTATTCCCTTCTCCCTGTGACATTTTATTTCCTTCTCACTGTGACATTTTTTCCCTTCTGCCTGCGACCTTTTATTCCCTTCTCCCTGTGACAATTCATTCCCTTCTCCCTGTGACATTTTATTCCCTCTCCATGTGACATTTTATTCCCTTCTCCCTGTGACATTTTATTTCCTTCTCCCTGTGACTTTTTATTCCCTCTCCATGTGACATTTTATTCCCTTCTCCCTGTGACATTTTAATCCCTTCTCCCTGTGACATTAATTCCCTCTCCATGTGACATTTTATTCCTTCACCCTGTGACATTTTATTCCCTTCTCCCTGTGACTTTTTATTCCCTCTCCCTGTGACATTACATTCCCTCCCCCTGTGACATTTCTTTCCCTTCTCCCTGTGACATTTCATTCCCTCTTCCTGTGACTTTTTATTCCCTCTTCATGTGACTTTTTATTCCCTTCTCCCTGTGACATTTCATTCTCTAACCCTGTGATATTTCATTCCCTCTTCCTGTGACTTTTTATTCCCTTCTCCCTGTGACATTTTATTTGCCTCTCCCTGTGATTTTTTATTCCCTCTCCCTGTGAAATTTTATTCCCTCTTCCTGTGACTTTTTATTCCCATCTCCCTGTGACATTTTATTCCCACTCCCTTTGATTTTTTATTCCCTCTCCCTGTGAAATTTTATTCCTTTACCCTGTGATATTTTATTTCCTTCTCCCTGTGACATTTTATTCCCTTCTCCCTGTGACATTTTATTCCCTTCTCCATGTGACATTTCATTCCTTCTCCCAGTGACATTTGATTCCCTTCTCCCAGTGACATTTTATTCCCTTCTGCCTGTGACATTTTATTTCCTTCTCACTGTGACATTTTTTCCCTTCTTCCTGAGACCTTTTATTCCCTTCTCCCTGTGACATTTTATTCCTTCTCCCTGTGACATGTTATTCCCTTCTCCCTGTGACATTTCATTCCCTTCTCCCTGTGACATTTTATTTCCTTCTCCCTGTGACATGTTATTCCCTTCTCCCTGTGACATTTCATTCCCTTCTCCCTGTGACATTTTATTCCCTTCTCCCTGTGACATTTTATTTCCTTCTCCCTGTGACTTTTTATTCCCTCTCAATGTGACATTTTATTCCCTTCTCCCTGTGACATTTTATTCCCTTCTCCCTCTGACATTTTAATCCCTTCTCCCTGTGACATTTTATTCCATCTTCCTGTGACATTTTATTCCTATTCCCTGTGACATTTTATTCCCTTCTCCCTGTGACTTTTTATTCCCTCTCCCTGTGACATTTCTTTCCCTTCTCCCTGTGACATTTCATTCCCTCCCCCTGTGGCATTTCATTCCCTTTCCCTGTGACATTTCATTCCCTAACCCTGTGACATTTCATTCCCTCTCCTTGTGACATTTTATTCCCTTCTCCCTGTATCATTTTATTCCCTTCTCCCTCTGTCATTTTCTTCCCTTCTCCGTGTGACATTTCATTCCCTCTCACTGTGACATTTTATTCCCTCTTCCTGTGACATTTTATTCCCTTCTCCCGGTGACATTTTATTCCCTCTCCCTGTGATTTTTTATTCCCTTTCACTGCGAAATTTTTTTCCATCTCCCTGTGACATTTTATTCCCTCTCCCTGTGACATTTTATTCCCTTCTCCCTATCACATTTTATTCCCACTCTCTGTGACATTTCATTCCCTTCTCCCTGTGACATTTTATTCTCTCGCCCTGTGACATTTTATTCCCTTCTCCCTGTGACATTTTATTCCCTCTTCCTGTAACATTTTATTCCCTTCTCCCTGTGACATTTTATTCCCTCTCCCTGTGACATTTTTTCCCTTCTCCCTGTGACATTTTATTCCCTCTCTCTGTTACATTTTATTCCGTCTCCCTGTGACAGTTTATTCCCTTCTCCCTGTGACATTTTATTCCCTTCTCCCTGTGACATTCTATTCCCTTCTCCCTGTGACATTTCATTCCCTCTCCCTGTGACATTTCATTCCCTCCCCCTTTGACATTTCATTCTCTATCCCCGTGACATTTTATTCCCTCTCGCTGTTAAATATTATTCCCTCTTCCTGTGACTTTTTATTCCCTTCTCCCTTTGACATTTTATTCCCTCTCGCTGTAATTTTTTATTCCCTCTCCCTGTGATATTTTATTTCCTTCTCCCTGTGACATTTTATTCCCACTCCCTTTGACATTTTATTCCCTTCTCCTAGTGACATTTTATTCCCTTCTCACTGTGACATTTCATTCCCTCTCCCTGTGACGTTATATTCCCTCTTCCTGTGACATTTTATTCCCTTTTCCCTGTGACATTTTATTCCTTCTCCCCGTGACAATTTATTCCCTCTCCCTGTGAAATTTTATTCCCTCTTCCTGTGACTTTTTATTCCCTTCTCCCTGTGACATTTTATTCCCTCTCCCTGTGATTTTTTATTCCCTCTCCCTGTGAAATTTTATTCCTTATCCCTGTGATATTTTATTTCCTTCTCCCTGTGACATTTTATTCCCTTCTCCCTGTGAAATTTTATTCCCTCCCCCTGTGAAATTTTATTCCTTCACCCTGTGACATTTTATTCCCTCTCCCTGTGACATTTTATTCCTTCACCCTGTGACATTTTATTCCCTTCTCCATGTGACATTTTATTCCTTCTCTCTGTGACATTTTATTCCCTTCTCCCAGTGACATTTCCTTCCCTTCACCCTGTGGCATTTGATTCCCTCTCCCTGTGATATTTAATTCCCTTCTCCCAGTGACATTTTATTCCCTTCTCCATGTGACATTTTATTCCCTTCTCCCTGTGACATTTTATTTCCTTCTCCCTGTGACTTTTTATTCCCTCTCCATGTGACATTTTATTCCCTTCTCCCTGTGACATTTTATTCCCTTCTCCCTCTGACATTTTAATCCCTTCTCCCTGTGACATTTTATTCCCTCTCCATGTGACATTTTATTCCCTTCTCCCTGTCACATTTTATTTCCTTCTCCCTGTGACTTTTTATTCCCTCTCCATGTGACATTTTATTCCCTTCTCCCTGTGACATTTTATTCCCTTCTCCCTCTGACATTTTAATCCCTTCTCCCTGTGACATTAATTCACTCTCCATTTGACATTTTATTCCTTCACCCTGTGACATTTTATTCCCTTCTCCCTGTGACTTTTTATTCCCTCTCCCTGTGACATTACATTCCCTCCCCCTGTGACATTTCTTTCCCTTCTCCCTGTGACATTTCATTCCCTCTCCGTGTGACATTTCATTCCCTCTCACTGTGACATTTTATTCCCTCTTCCTGTGACATTTTATTCCCTTCTCCCGGTGACATTTTATTCCCTCTCCCTGTGATTTTTTATTCCCTCTCACTGCGAAATTTTTTTCCATCTCCCTGTGACATTTTATTCCCTCTCCCTATCACATTTTATTCCCACTCTCTGTGACATTTCATTCCCTTCTCCCTGTGACATTTTATTCTCTCGCCCTGTGACATTTTATTCCCTTCTCCCTGTGACATTTTATTCCCTCTTCGTGTAACATTTTATTCCCTTCTCCCTGTGACATTTTATTCCCTCTCCCTGTTACATTTTATTCCGTCTCCCTGTGACAGTTTATTCCCTTCTCCCTGTGACATTTTATTCCCTTCTCCCTGTGACATTCTATTCCCTTCTCCCTGTGACATTTCATTCCCTCTCCCTGTGACATTTCATTCCCTCCCCCTTTGACATTTCACTCTCTATCCCCGTGACATTTTATTCCCTCTCGCTGTTAAATATTATTCCCTCTTCCTGTGACTTTTTATTCCCTTCTCCCTTTGACATTTTATTCCCTCTCGCTGTAATTTTTTATTCCCTCTCCCTGTGATATTTTATTTCCTTCTCCCTGTGACATTTTATTCCCACTCCCTTTGACATTTTATTCCCTTCTCCTAGTGACATTTTATTCCCTTCTCACTGTGACATTTCATTCCCTCTCCCTGTGACGTTTTATTCCCTCTTCCTGTGACATTTTATTCCCTTTTCCCTGTGACATTTTATTCCTTCTCCCCGTGACAATTTATTCCCTCTCCCTGTGAAATTTTATTCCCTCTTCCTGTGACTTTTTATTCCCTTCTCCCTGTGACATTTTATTCCCTCTCCCTGTGATTTTTTATTCCCTCTCCCTGTGAAATTTTATTCCTTATCCCTGTGATATTTTATTTCCTTCTCCCTGTGACATTTTATTCCCTTCTCCCTGTGAAATTTTATTCCCTCCCCCTGTGAAATTTTATTCCTTCACCCTGTGACATTTTATTCCCTCTCCCTGTGACATTTTATTCCTTCACCCTGTGACATTTTATTCCCTTCTCCATGTGACATTTTATTCCTTCTCTCTGTGACATTTTATTCCCTTCTCCCAGTGACATTTCCTTCCCTTCACCCTGTGGCATTTGATTCCCTCTCCCTGTGATATTTAATTCCCTTCTCCCAGTGACATTTTATTCCCTTCTCCCAGTGACATTTTATTCCCTTCTCCCTGTGACATTTTATTTCCTTCTCACTGTGACATTTTTTCCCTTCTGCCTGCGACCTTTTATTCCCTTCTCCCTGTGACAATTCATTCCCTTCTCCCTGTGACGTTTTATTCCCTCTCCATGTGACATTTTATTCCCTTCTCCCTGTGACATTTTATTTCCTTCTCCCTGTGACTTTTTATTCCCTCTCCATGTGACATTTTATTCCTTCACCCTGTGACATTTTATTCCCTTCTCCCTGTGACTTTTTATTCCCTCTCCCTGTGACATTACATTCCCTCCCCCTGTGACATTTCTTTCCCTTCTCCCTGTGACATTTCATTCCCTCCCCCTGTGACATTTCATTCCCTTTCCCTGTGACATTTCATTCTCTAACCCTGTGACATTTCATTCCCTCTTCCTGTGACTTATTATTCCCTCTCCATGTGACATTTTATTCCCTTCTCCCTGTTTCATTTAATTCCCTTCTCCCTCTGACATTTTAATCCCTTCTCCCTCTGACATTTTATTCCCTCTCCCTGTGACATTTTATTCCTATTCCCTGTGACATTTTATTCCCTTCTCCCGGTGACATTTTATTCCCTCTCCCTGTGATTTTTTATTCCCTCTCCCTGCGAAATTTTTTTCCATCTCCCTGTAACATTTTATTCCCTCTCCCTGTGACATTTTATTCCCTTCTCCCTGTGATATTTTATTTCCTTCTCCCTCTGACATTTTATTCCCTTCTCCCTATGACATTTTAATCCTTCTCCCTGTGACATTTTATTCTATCTCCCTGTGACATTTTATTCCCTCTCCCTGTGACATTTTATTCCTTCTCCCTGTGACATTTTATTCCTTTCTCACTTTGACATTTTTTCCCTTCTCCCTGTGACATTTTATTTCCTTCTCCCTCTGACATTTTATTCCCGCTCCCTGTGACATTTTATTACCTTCTCCCTCTGACATTTTATTCCCTCTCCCTGTGACATTTTATTCCTTCTCCCTGTGACATTTTATTCCCTTCTCCATGTGACATTTCATTCCTTCTCCCTGTGACATTTGATTCCCTCTCCCTGTGATATTTAATTCCCTTCTCCCTGTGACATTTTATTCCCTTCTCCTAGTGACATTTTATTCCCTTCTGCCTGTGACATTTTCTTTCCTTCTCACTGTGACATTTTTTCCCTTCTTCCTGAGACCTTTTATTCCCTTCTCCCTGTGACATTTTATTCCTTCACCCTGTGACATGTTATTCCCTTCTCCCTGTGACATTTCATTCCCTTCTCCCTGTGACATTTTATTCCCTCACCATGTGACATTTTATTCCCTTCTCCCTGTGACATTTTATTTCCTTCTCCCGGTGACTTTTTATTCCCTCTCCCTGTGAAATTTTATTCCATCTCCCTGTAATATTTTATTTCATTCTCCCTGTGACATTTTATTCACTTCTCCCTGTGACATTTTATTTCCTTCCACCTGTGACATTTCATTCCCTCTTCCTGTGACTTTTTATTCCCTCTCCCTGTGACATTTCATTCTCTAACCCTGTGACATTTCATTCCCTCTTCCTGTGACTTTTTATTCCCTTCTCCCTGTGACATTTTATTGGCCTCTCCCTGTGATTTTTTATTCCCTCTCCCTGTGAAATTTTATTCCCTCTTCCTGTGACTTTTTATTCCCATCTCCCTGTGACATTTTATTCCCACTCCCTTTGATTTTTTATTCCCTCTCCCTGTGAAATTTTATTCCTTTACCCTGTGATATTTTATTTCCTTCTCCCTGTGACATTTTATTCCCTTCTCCCTGTGACATTTTATTCCCTTCTCCATGTGACATTTCATTCCTTCTCCCAGTGACATTTGATTCCCTTCTCCCAGTGACATTTTATTCCCTTCTGCCTGTGACATTTTATTTCCTTCTCACTGTGACATTTTTTCCCTTCTTCCTGAGACCTTTTATTCCCTTCTCCCTGTGACATTTTATTCCTTCTCCCTGTGACATGTTATTCCCTTCTCCCTGTGACATTTCATTCCCTTCTCCCTGTGACATTTTATTTCCTTCTCCCTGTGACATGTTATTCCCTTCTCCCTGTGACATTTCATTCCCTTCTCCCTGTGACATTTTATTCCCTTCTCCCTGTGACATTTTATTTCCTTCTCCCTGTGACTTTTTATTCTCTCTCAATGTGACATTTTATTCCCTTCTCCCTGTGACATTTTATTCCCTTCTCCCTCTGACATTTTAATCCCTTCTCCCTGTGACATTTTATTCCATCTTCCTGTGACATTTTATTCCTATTCCCTGTGACATTTTATTCCCTTCTCCCTGTGACTTTTTATTCCCTCTCCCTGTGACATTTCTTTCCCTTCTCCCTGTGACATTTCATTCCCTCCCCCTGTGGCATTTCATTCCCTTTCCCTGTGACATTTCATTCCCTAACCCTGTGACATTTCATTCCCTCTCCTTGTGACATTTTATTCCCTTCTTTCTGTATCATTTTATTCCCTTCTCCCTCTGTCATTTTCTTCCCTTCTCCGTGTGACATTTCATTCCCTCTCACTGTGACATTTTATTCCCTCTTCCTGTGACATTTTATTCCCTTCTCCCGGTGACATTTTATTCCCTCTCCCTGTGATTTTTTATTCCCTTTCACTGCGAAATTTTTTTCCATCTCCCTGTGACATTTTATTCCCTCTCCCTGTGACATTTTATTCCCTTCTCCCTATCACATTTTATTCCCACTCTCTGTGACATTTCATTCCCTTCTCCCTGTGACATTTTATTCTCTCGCCCTGTGACATTTTATTCCCTTCTCCCTGTGACATTTTATTGCCTCTTCCTGTAACATTTTATTCCCTTCTCCCTGTGACATTTTATTCCCTCTCCCTGTGACATTTTTTTCCCTTCTCCCTGTGACATTTTATTCCCTCTCCCTGTTACATTTTATTCCGTCTCCCTGTGACAGTTTATTCCCTTCTCCCTGTGACATTTTATTCCCTTCTCCCTGTGACATTCTATTCCCTTCTCCCTGTGACATTTCATTCCCTCTCCCTGTGACATTTCATTCCCTCCCCCTTTGACATTTCATTCTCTATCCCCGTGACATTTTATTCCCTCTCGCTGTTAAATATTATTCCCTCTTCCTGTGACTTTTTATTCCCTTCTCCCTTTGACATTTTATTCCCTCTCGCTGTAATTTTTTATTCCCTCTCCCTGTGATATTTTATTTCCTTCTCCCTGTGACATTTTATTCCCACTCCCTTTGACATTTTATTCCCTTCTCCTAGTGACATTTTATTCCATTCTCACTGTGACATTTCATTCCCTCTCCCTGTGACGTTTTATTCCCTCTTCCTGTGACATTTTATTCCCTTTTCCCTGTGACATTTTATTCCTTCTCCCCGTGACAATTTATTCCCTCTCCCTGTGAAATTTTATTCCCTCTTCCTGTGACTTTTTATTCCCTTCTCCCTGTGACATTTTATTCCCTCTCCCTGTGATTTTTTATTCCCTCTCCCTGTGAAATTTTATTCCTTATCCCTGTGATATTTTATTTCCTTCTCCCTGTGACATTTTATTCCCTTCTCCCTGTGAAATTTTATTCCCTCCCCCTGTGAAATGTTATTCCTTCACCCTGTGACATTTTATTCCCTCTCCCTGTGACATTTTATTCCTTCACCCTGTGACATTTTATTCCCTTCTCCATGTGACATTTTATTCCTTCTCTCTGTGACATTTTATTCCCTTTTCCCAGTGACATTTCCTTCCCTTCACCCTGTGGCATTTGATTCCCTCTCCCTGTGATATTTAATTCCCTTCTCCCAGTGACATTTTATTCCCTTCTCCATGTGACATTTTATTCCCTTCTCCCTGTGACATTTTATTTCCTTCTCCCTGTGACTTTTTATTCCCTCTCCATGTGACATTTTATTCCCTTCTCCCTGTGACATTTTATTCCCTTCTCCCTCTGACATTTTAATCCCTTCTCCCTGTGACATTAATTCCCTCTCCATTTGACATTTTATTCCTTCACCCTGTGACATTTTATTCCCTTCTCCCTGTGACTTTTTATTCCCTCTCCCTGTGACATTACATTCCCTCCCCCTGTGACATTTCTTTCCCTTCTCCCTGTGACATTTCATTCCCTCTCCTTGTGACATTTTATTCCCTTCTCCCTGTATCATTTTATTCCCTTCTCCCTCTGTCATTTTCTTCCCTTCTCCGTGTGACATTTCATTCCCTCTCACTGTGACATTTTATTCCCTCTTCCTGTGACATTTTATTCCCTTCTCCCGGTGACATTTTATTCCCTCTCCCTGTGATTTTTTATTCCCTCTCACTGCGAAATTTTTTTCCATCTCCCTGTGACATTTTATTCCCTCTCCCTGTGACATTTTATTCCCTTCTCCCTATCACATTTTATTCCCACTCTCTGTGACATTTCATTCCCTTCTCCCTGTGACATTTTATTCTCTCGCCCTGTGACATTTTATTCCCTTCTCCCTGTGACATTTTATTCCCTCTTCCTGTAACATTTTATTCCCTTCTCCCTGTGACATTTTATTCCCTCTCCCTGTGACACTTTTTTCCCTTCTCCCTGTGACATTTTATTCCCTCTCCCTGTTACATTTTATTCCGTCTCCCTGTGACAGTTTATTCCCTTCTCCCTGTGACATTTTATTCCCTTCTCCCTGTGACATTCTATTCCCTTCTCCCTGTGACATTTCATTCCATCTCCCTGTGACATTTCATTCCCTCCCCCTTTGACATTTAATTCTCTATCCCCGTGACATTTTATTCCCTCTCGCTGTTAAATATTATTCCCTCTTCCTGTGACTTTTTATTCCCTTCTCCCTTTGACATTTTATTCCCTCTCGCTGTAATTTTTTATTCCCTCTCCCTGTGATATTTTATTTCCTTCTCCCTGTGACATTTTATTCCCACTCCCTGTTACATTTTATTCCGTCTCCCTGTGACAGTTTATTCCCTTCTCCCTGTGACATTTTATTCCCTTCTCCCTGTGACATTCTATTCCCTTCTCCCTGTGACATTTCATTCCCTCTCCCTGTGACATTTCATTCCCTCCCCCTTTGACATTTCATTCTCTATCCCCGTGACATTTTATTCCCTCTCGCTGTTAAATATTATTCCCTCTTCCTGTGACTTTTTATTCCCTTCTCCCTTTGACATTTTATTCCCTCTCGCTGTAATTTTTTATTCCCTCTCCCTGTGATATTTTATTTCCTTCTCCCTGTGACATTTTATTCCCACTCCCTTTGACATTTTATTCCCTTCTCCTAGTGACATTTTATTCCCTTCTCACTGTGACATTTCATTCCCTCTCCCTGTGACGTTTTATTCCCTCTTCCTGTGACATTTTATTCCCTTTTCCCTGTGACATTTTATTCCTTCTCCCCGTGACAATTTATTCCCTCTCCCTGTGAAATTTTATTCCCTCTTCCTGTGACTTTTTATTCCCTTCTCCCTGTGACATTTTATTCCCTCTCCCTGTGATTTTTTATTCCCTCTCCCTGTGAAATTTTATTCCTTATCCCTGTGATATTTTATTTCCTTCTCCCTGTGACATTTTATTCCCTTCTCCCTGTGAAATTTTATTCCCTCCCCCTGTGAAATGTTATTCCTTCACCCTGTGACATTTTATTCCCTCTCCCTGTGACATTTTATTCCTTCACCCTGTGACATTTTATTCCCTTCTCCATGTGACATTTTATTCCTTCTCTCTGTGACATTTTATTCCCTTCTCCCAGTGACATTTCCTTCCCTTCACCCTGTGGCATTTGATTCCCTCTCCCTGTGATATTTAATTCCCTTCTCCCAGTGACATTTTATTCCCTTCTCCATGTGACATTTTATTCCCTTCTCCCTGTGACATTTTATTTCCTTCTCCCTGTGACTTTTTATTCCCTCTCCATGTGACATTTTATTCCCTTCTCCCTGTGACATTTTATTCCCTTCTCCCTCTGACATTTTAATCCCTTCTCCCTGTGACATTAATTCCCTCTCCATTTGACATTTTATTCCTTCACCCTGTGACATTTTATTCCCTTCTCCCTGTGACTTTTTATTCCCTCTCCCTGTGACATTACATTCCCTCCCCCTGTGACATTTCTTTCCCTTCTCCCTGTGACATTTCATTCCCTCTCCTTGTGACATTTTATTCCCTTCTCCCTGTATCATTTTATTCCCTTCTCCCTCTGTCATTTTCTTCCCTTCTCCGTGTGACATTTCATTCCCTCTCACTGTGACATTTTATTCCCTCTTCCTGTGACATTTTATTCCCTTCTCCCGGTGACATTTTATTCCCTCTCCCTGTGATTTTTTATTCCCTCTCACTGCGAAATTTTTTTCCATCTCCCTGTGACATTTTATTCCCTCTCCCTGTGACATTTTATTCCCTTCTCCCTATCACATTTTATTCCCACTCTCTGTGACATTTCATTCCCTTCTCCCTGTGACATTTTATTCTCTCGCCCTGTGACATTTTATTCCCTTCTCCCTGTGACATTTTATTCCCTCTTCCTGTAACATTTTATTCCCTTCTCCCTGTGACATTTTATTCCCTCTCCCTGTGACACTTTTTTCCCTTCTCCCTGTGACATTTTATTCCCTCTCCCTGTTACATTTTATTCCGTCTCCCTGTGACAGTTTATTCCCTTCTCCCTGTGACATTTTATTCCCTTCTCCCTGTGACATTCTATTCCCTTCTCCCTGTGACATTTCATTCCATCTCCCTGTGACATTTCATTCCCTCCCCCTTTGACATTTAATTCTCTATCCCCGTGACATTTTATTCCCTCTCGCTGTTAAATATTATTCCCTCTTCCTGTGACTTTTTATTCCCTTCTCCCTTTGACATTTTATTCCCTCTCGCTGTAATTTTTTATTCCCTCTCCCTGTGATATTTTATTTCCTTCTCCCTGTGACATTTTATTCCCACTCCCTTTGACATTTTATTCCCTTCTCCTAGTGACATTTTATTCCCTTCTCACTGTGACATTTCATTCCCTCTCCCTGTGACGTTTTATTCCCTCTTCCTGTGACATTTTATTCCCTTTTCCCTGTGACATTTTATTCCTTCTCCCCGTGACAATTTATTCCCTCTCCCTGTGAAATTTTATTCCCTCTTCCTGTGACTTTTTATTCCCTTCTCCCTGTGACATTTTATTCCCTCTCCCTGTGATTTTTTATTCCCTCTCCCTGTGAAATTTTATTCCTTATCCCTGTGATATTTTATTTCCTTCTCCCTGTGACATTTTATTCCCTTCTCCCTGTGAAATTTTATTCCCTCCCCCTGTGAAATTTTATTCCTTCACCCTGTGACATTTTATTCCCTCTCCCTGTGACATTTTATTCCTTCACCCTGTGACATTTTATTCCCTTCTCCATGTGACATTTTATTCCTTCTCTCTGTGACATTTTATTCCCTTCTCCCAGTGACATTTCCTTCCCTTCACCCTGTGGCATTTGATTCCCTCTCCCTGTGATATTTAATTCCCTTCTCCCAGTGACATTTTATTCCCTTCTCCCAGTGACATTTTATTCCCTTCTCCCTGTGACATTTTATTTCCTTCTCACTGTGACATTTTTTCCCTTCTGCCTGCGACCTTTTATTCCCTTCTCCCTGTGACAATTCATTCCCTTCTCCCTGTGACGTTTTATTCCCTCTCCATGTGACATTTTATTCCCTTCTCCCTGTGACATTTTATTTCCTTCTCCCTGTGACATTTTATTCCCTCTCCATGTGACATTTTATTCCTTCACCCTGTGACATTTTATTCCCTTCTCCCTGTGACTTTTTATTCCCTCTCCCTGTGACATTACATTCCCTCCCCCTGTGACATTTCTTTCCCTTCTCCCTGTGACATTTCATTCCCTCCCCCTGTGACATTTCATTCCCTTTCCCTGTGACATTTCATTCTCTAACCCTGTGACATTTCATTCCCTCTTCCTGTGACTTATTATTCCCTCTCCATGTGACATTTTATTCCCTTCTCCCTGTTTCATTTAATTCCCTTCTCCCTCTGACATTTTAATCCCTTCTCCCTCTGACATTTTATTCCCTCTCCCTGTGACATTTTATTCCTATTCCCTGTGACATTTTATTCCCTTCTCCCGGTGACATTTTATTCCCTCTCCCTGTGATTTTTTATTCCCTCTCCCTGCGAAATTTTTTTCCATCTCCCTGTAACATTTTATTCCCTCTCCCTGTGACATTTTATTCCCTTCTCCCTGTGATATTTTATTTCCTTCTCCCTCTGACATTTTATTCCCTTCTTCCTATGACATTTTAATCCTTCTCCCTGTGACATTTTATTCTATCTCCCTGTGACATTTTATTCCCTCTCCCTGTGACATTTTATTCCTTCTCCCTGTGACATTTTATTCCTTTCTCACTTTGACATTTTTTCCCTTCTCCCTGTGACATTTTATTTCCTTCTCCCTCTGACATTTTATTCCCGCTCCCTGTGACATTTTATTACCTTCTCCCTCTGACATTTTATTCCCTCTCCCTGTGACATTTTATTCCTTCTCCCTGTGACATTTTATTCCCTTCTCCATGTGACATTTCATTCCTTCTCCCTGTGACATTTGATTCCCTCTCCCTGTGATATTTAATTCCCTTCTCCCTGTGACATTTTATTCCCTTCTCCTAGTGACATTTTATTCCCTTCTGCCTGTGACATTTTCTTTCCTTCTCACTGTGACATTTTTTCCCTTCTTCCTGAGACCTTTTATTCCCTTCTCCCTGTGACATTTTATTCCTTCACCCTGTGACATGTTATTCCCTTCTCCCTGTGACATTTCATTCCCTTCTCCCTGTGACATTTTATTCCCTCACCATGTGACATTTTATTCCCTTCTCCCTGTGACATTTTATTTCCTTCTCCCGGTGACTTTTTATTCCCTCTCCCTGTGAAATTTTATTCCATCTCCCTGTAATATTTTATTTCATTCTCCCTGTGACATTTTATTCACTTCTCCCTGTGACATTTTATTTCCTTCCACCTGTGACATTTCATTCCCTCTTCCTGTGACTTTTTATTCCCTCTTCATGTGACATTTTATTCCCTTCTCCCTGTGACATTTCATTCTCTAACCCTGTGACATTTCATTCCCTCTTCCTGTGACTTTTTATTCCCTTCTCCCTGTGACATTTTATTTGCCTCTCCCTGTGATTTTTTATTCCCTCTCCCTGTGAAATTTTATTCCCTCTTCCTGTGACTTTTTATTCCCATCTCCCTGTGACATTTTATTCCCACTCCCTTTGATTTTTTATTCCCTCTCCCTGTGAAATTTTATTCCTTTACCCTGTGATATTTTATTTCCTTCTCCCTGTGACATTTTATTCCCTTCTCCCTGTGACATTTTATTCCCTTCTCCCTGTGACATTTTATTCCCTTCTCCCTGTGACATTTTATTTCCTTCTCCCTGTGACTTTTTATTCCCTCTCAATGTGACATTTTATTCCCTTCTCCCTGTGACATTTTATTCCCTTCTCCCTCTGACATTTTAATCCCTTCTCCCTGTGACATTTTATTCCATCTTCCTGTGACATTTTATTCCTATTCCCTGTGACATTTTATTCCCTTCTCCCTGTGACTTTTTATTCCCTCTCCCTGTGACATTTCTTTCCCTTCTCCCTGTGACATTTCATTCCCTCCCCCTGTGGCATTTCATTCCCTTTCCCTGTGACATTTCATTCCCTAACCCTGTGACATTTCATTCCCTCTCCTTGTGACATTTTATTCCCTTCTTTCTGTATCATTTTATTCCCTTCTCCCTCTGTCATTTTCTTCCCTTCTCCGTGTGACATTTCATTCCCTCTCACTGTGACATTTTATTCCCTCTTCCTGTGACATTTTATTCCCTTCTCCCGGTGACATTTTATTCCCTCTCCCTGTGATTTTTTATTCCCTTTCACTGCGAAATTTTTTTCCATCTCCCTGTGACATTTTATTCCCTCTCCCTGTGACATTTTATTCCCTTCTCCCTATCACATTTTATTCCCACTCTCTGTGACATTTCATTCCCTTCTCCCTGTGACATTTTATTCTCTCGCCCTGTGACAATTTATTCCCTTCTCCCTGTGACATTTTATTGCCTCTTCCTGTAACATTTTATTCCCTTCTCCCTGTGACATTTTATTCCCTCTCCCTGTGACATTTTTTTCCCTTCTCCCTGTGACATTTTATTCCCTCTCCCTGTTACATTTTATTCCGTCTCCCTGTGACAGTTTATTCCCTTCTCCCTGTGACATTTTATTCCCTTCTCCCTGTGACATTCTATTCCCTTCTCCCTGTGACATTTCATTCCCTCTCCCTGTGACATTTCATTCCCTCCCCCTTTGACATTTCATTCTCTATCCCCGTGACATTTTATTCCCTCTCGCTGTTAAATATTATTCCCTCTTCCTGTGACTTTTTATTCCCTTCTCCCTTTGACATTTTATTCCCTCTCGCTGTAATTTTTTATTCCCTCTCCCTGTGATATTTTATTTCCTTCTCCCTGTGACATTTTATTCCCACTCCCTTTGACATTTTATTCCCTTCTCCTAGTGACATTTTATTCCCTTCTCACTGTGACATTTCATTCCCTCTCCCTGTGACGTTTTATTCCCTCTTCCTGTGACATTTTATTCCCTTTTCCCTGTGACATTTTATTCCTTCTCCCCGTGACAATTTATTCCCTCTCCCTGTGAAATTTTATTCCCTCTTCCTGTGACTTTTTATTCCCTTCTCCCTGTGACATTTTATTCCCTCTCCCTGTGATTTTTTATTCCCTCTCCCTGTGAAATTTTATTCCTTATCCCTGTGATATTTTATTTCCTTCTCCCTGTGACATTTTATTCCCTTCTCCCTGTGAAATTTTATTCCCTCCCCCTGTGAAATGTTATTCCTTCACCCTGTGACATTATATTCCCTCTCCCTGTGACATTTTATTCCTTCACCCTGTGACATTTTATTCCCTTCTCCATGTGACATTTTATTCCTTCTCTCTGTGACATTTTATTCCCTTCTCCCAGTGACATTTCCTTCCCTTCACCCTGTGGCATTTGATTCCCTCTCCCTGTGATATTTAATTCCCTTCTCCCAGTGACATTTTATTCCCTTCTCCATGTGACATTTTATTCCCTTCTCCCTGTGACATTTTATTTCCTTCTCCCTGTGACTTTTTATTCCCTCTCCATGTGACATTTTATTCCCTTCTCCCTGTGACATTTTATTCCCTTCTCCCTCTGACATTTTAATCCCTTCTCCCTGTGACATTAATTCCCTCTCCATTTGACATTTTATTCCTTCACCCTGTGACATTTTATTCCCTTCTCCCTGTGACTTTTTATTCCCTCTCCCTGTGACATTACATTCCCTCCCCCTGTGACATTTCTTTCCCTTCTCCCTGTGACATTTCATTCCCTCTCCTTGTGACATTTTATTCCCTTCTCCCTGTATCATTTTATTCCCTTCTCCCTCTGTCATTTTCTTCCCTTCTCCGTGTGACATTTCATTCCCTCTCACTGTGACATTTTATTCCCTCTTCCTGTGACATTTTATTCCCTTCTCCCGGTGACATTTTATTCCCTCTCCCTGTGATTTTTTATTCCCTCTCACTGCGAAATTTTTTTCCATCTCCCTGTGACATTTTATTCCCTCTCCCTGTGACATTTTATTCCCTTCTCCCTATCACATTTTATTCCCACTCTCTGTGACATTTCATTCCCTTCTCCCTGTGACATTTTATTCTCTCGCCCTGTGACATTTTATTCCCTTCTCCCTGTGACATTTTATTCCCTCTTCCTGTAACATTTTATTCCCTTCTCCCTGTGACATTTTATTCCCTCTCCCTGTGACACTTTTTTCCCTTCTCCCTGTGACATTTTATTCCCTCTCCCTGTTACATTTTATTCCGTCTCCCTGTGACAGTTTATTCCCTTCTCCCTGTGACATTTTATTCCCTTCTCCCTGTGACATTCTATTCCCTTCTCCCTGTGACATTTCATTCCATCTCCCTGTGACATTTCATTCCCTCCCCCTTTGACATTTAATTCTCTATCCCCGTGACATTTTATTCCCTCTCGCTGTTAAATATTATTCCCTCTTCCTGTGACTTTTTATTCCCTTCTCCCTTTGACATTTTATTCCCTCTCGCTGTAATTTTTTATTCCCTCTCCCTGTGATATTTTATTTCCTTCTCCCTGTGACATTTTATTCCCACTCCCTTTGACATTTTATTCCCTTCTCCTAGTGACATTTTATTCCCTTCTCACTGTGACATTTCATTCCCTCTCCCTGTGACGTTTTATTCCCTCTTCCTGTGACATTTTATTCCCTTTTCCCTGTGACATTTTATTCCTTCTCCCCGTGACAATTTATTCCCTCTCCCTGTGAAATTTTATTCCCTCTTCCTGTGACTTTTTATTCCCTTCTCCCTGTGACATTTTATTCCCTCTCCCTGTGATTTTTTATTCCCTCTCCCTGTGAAATTTTATTCCTTATCCCTGTGATATTTTATTTCCTTCTCCCTGTGACATTTTATTCCCTTCTCCCTGTGAAATTTTATTCCCTCCCCCTGTGAAATTTTATTCCTTCACCCTGTGACATTTTATTCCCTCTCCCTGTGACATTTTATTCCTTCACCCTGTGACATTTTATTCCCTTCTCCATGTGACATTTTATTCCTTCTCTCTGTGACATTTTATTCCCTTCTCCCAGTGACATTTCCTTCCCTTCACCCTGTGGCATTTGATTCCCTCTCCCTGTGATATTTAATTCCCTTCTCCCAGTGACATTTTATTCCCTTCTCCATGTGACATTTTATTCCCTTCTCCCTGTGACATTTTATTTCCTTCTCCCTGTGACATTTTATTCCCTTCTCCCTCTGACATTTTAATCCCTTCTCCCTGTGACATTAATTCCCTCTCCATTTGACATTTTATTCCTTCACCCTGTGACATTTTATTCCCTTCTCCCTGTGACTTTTTATTCCCTCTCCCTGTGACATTACATTCCCTCCCCCTGTGACATTTCTTTCCCTTCTCACTGTGACATTTCATTCCCTCTCCTTGTGACATTTTATTCCCTTCTCCCTGTATCATTTTATTCCCTTCTCCCTCTGTCATTTTCTTCCCTTCTCCGTGTGACATTTCATTCCCTCTCACTGTGACATTTTATTCCCTCTTCCTGTGACATTTTATTCCCTTCTCCCGGTGACATTTTATTCCCTCTCCCTGTGATTTTTTATTCCCTCTCACTGCGAAATTTTTTTCCATCTCCCTGTGACATTTTATTCCCTCTCCCTGTGACATTTTATTCCCTTCTCCCTATCACATTTTATTCCCACTCTCTGTGACATTTCATTCCCTTCTCCCTGTGACATTTTATTCTCTCGCCCTGTGACATTTTATTCCCTTCTCCCTGTGACATTTTATTCCCTCTTCCTGTAACATTTTATTCCCTTCTCCCTGTGACATTTTATTCCCTCTCCCTGTGACACTTTTTTCCCTTCTCCCTGTGACATTTTATTCCCTCTCCCTGTTACATTTTATTCCGTCTCCCTGTGACAGTTTATTCCCTTCTCCCTGTGACATTTTATTCCCTTCTCCCTGTGACATTCTATTCCCTTCTCCCTGTGACATTTCATTCCCTCTCCCTGTGACATTTCATTCCCTCCCCCTTTGACATTTAATTCTCTTTCCCCGTGACATTTTATTCCCTCTCGCTGTTAAATATTATTCCCTCTTCCTGTGACTTTTTATTCCCTTCTCCCTTTGACATTTTATTCCCTCTCGCTGTAATTTTTTATTCCCTCTCCCTGTGATATTTTATTTCCTTCTCCCTGTGACATTTTATTCCCACTCCCTTTGACATTTTATTCCCTTCTCCTAGTGACATTTTATTCCCTTCTCACTGTGACATTTCATTCCCTCTCCCTGTGACGTTTTATTCCCTCTTCCTGTGACATTTTATTCCCTTTTCCCTGTGACATTTTATTCCTTCTCCCCGTGACAATTTATTCCCTCTCCCTGTGAAATTTTATTCCCTCTTCCTGTGACTTTTTATTCCCTTCTCCCTGTGACATTTTATTCCCTCTCCCTGTGATTTTTTATTCCCTCTCCCTGTGAAATTTTATTCCTTATCCCTGTGATATTTTATTTCCTTCTCCCTGTGACATTTTATTCCCTTCTCCCTGTGAAATTTTATTCCCTCCCCCTGTGAAATTTTATTCCTTCACCCTGTGACATTTTATTCCCTCTCCCTGTGACATTTTATTCCTTCACCCTGTGACATTTTATTCCCTTCTCCATGTGACATTTTATTCCTTCTCTCTGTGACATTTTATTCCCTTCTCCCAGTGACATTTCCTTCCCTTCACCCTGTGGCATTTGATTCCCTCTCCCTGTGATATTTAATTCCCTTCTCCCAGTGACATTTTATTCCCTTCTCCATGTGACATTTTATTCCCTCTCCCTGTGATATTTTATTTCCTTCTCCCTGTGACATTTTATTCCCACTCCCTTTGACATTTTATTCCCTTCTCCTAGTGACATTTTATTTCCTTCTCACTGTGACATTTTTTCCCTTCTGCCTGCGACCTTTTATTCCCTTCTCCCTGTGACAATTCATTCCCTTCTCCCTGTGACGTTTTATTCCCTCTCCATGTGACATTTTATTCCCTTCTCCCTGTGACATTTTATTTCCTTCTCCCTGTGACTTTTTATTCCCTCTCCATGTGACATTTTATTCCCTCTTCCTGTGACTTTTTATTCCCTTCTCCCTGTGACATTTTATTCCCTCTCCCTGTGACATTTTATTTCCTTCTCCCTGTGACATGTTATTCCCTTCTCCCTGTGACATTTCATTCCCTTCTCCCTGTGACATTTTATTCCCTTCTCCCTGTGACATTTTATTTCCTTCTCCCTGTGACTTTTTATTCCCTCTCAATGTGACATTTTATTCCCTTCTCCCTGTGACATTTTATTCCCTTCTCCCTCTGACATTTTAATCCCTTCTCCCTGTGACATTTTATTCCATCTTCCTGTGACATTTTATTCCTATTCCCTGTGACATTTTATTCCCTTCTCCCTGTGACTTTTTATTCCCTCTCCCTGTGACATTTCTTTCCCTTCTCCCTGTGACATTTCATTCCCTCCCCCTGTGGCATTTCATTCCCTTTCCCTGTGACATTTCATTCCCTAACCCTGTGACATTTCATTCCCTCTCCTTGTGACATTTTATTCCCTTCTTTCTGTATCATTTTATTCCCTTCTCCCTCTGTCATTTTCTTCCCTTCTCCGTGTGACATTTCATTCCCTCTCACTGTGACATTTTATTCCCTCTTCCTGTGACATTTTATTCCCTTCTCCCGGTGACATTTTATTCCCTCTCCCTGTGATTTTTTATTCCCTTTCACTGCGAAATTTTTTTCCATCTCCCTGTGACATTTTATTCCCTCTCCCTGTGACATTTTATTCCCTTCTCCCTATCACATTTTATTCCCACTCTCTGTGACATTTCATTCCCTTCTCCCTGTGACATTTTATTCTCTCGCCCTGTGACATTTTATTCCCTTCTCCCTGTGACATTTTATTCCCTCTCCCTGTGACATTTTTTTCCCTTCTCCCTGTGACATTTTATTCCCTCTCCCTGTTACATTTTATTCCGTCTCCCTGTGACAGTTTATTCCCTTCTCCCTGTGACATTTTATTCCCTTCTCCCTGTGACATTCTATTCCCTTCTCCCTGTGACATTTCATTCCCTCTCCCTGTGACATTTCATTCCCTCCCCCTTTGACATTTCATTCTCTATCCCCGTGACATTTTATTCCCTCTCGCTGTTAAATATTATTCCCTCTTCCTGTGACTTTTTATTCCCTTCTCCCTTTGACATTTTATTCCCTCTCGCTGTAATTTTTTATTCCCTCTCCCTGTGATATTTTATTTCCTTCTCCCTGTGACATTTTATTCCCACTCCCTTTGACATTTTATTCCCTTCTCCTAGTGACATTTTATTCCCTTCTCACTGTGACATTTCATTCCCTCTCCCTGTGACGTTTTATTCCCTCTTCCTGTGACATTTTATTCCCTTTTCCCTGTGACATTTTATTCCTTCTCCCCGTGACAATTTATTCCCTCTCCCTGTGAAATTTTATTCCCTCTTCCTGTGACTTTTTATTCCCTTCTCCCTGTGACATTTTATTCCCTCTCCCTGTGATTTTTTATTCCCTCTCCCTGTGAAATTTTATTCCTTATCCCTGTGATATTTTATTTCCTTCTCCCTGTGACATTTTATTCCCTTCTCCCTGTGAAATTTTATTCCCTCCCCCTGTGAAATTTTATTCCTTCACCCTGTGACATTTTATTCCCTCTCCCTGTGACATTTTATTCCTTCACCCTGTGACATTTTATTCCCTTCTCCATGTGACATTTTATTCCTTCTCTCTGTGACATTTTATTCCCTTCTCCCAGTGACATTTCCTTCCCTTCACCCTGTGGCATTTGATTCCCTCTCCCTGTGATATTTAATTCCCTTCTCCCAGTGACATTTTATTCCCTTCTCCATGTGACATTTTATTCCCTTCTCCCTGTGACATTTTATTTCCTTCTCCCTGTGACTTTTTATTCCCTCTCCATGTGACATTTTATTCCCTTCTCCCTGTGACATTTTATTCCCTTCTCCCTCTGACATTTTAATCCCTTCTCCCTGTGACATTAATTCCCTCTCCATTTGACATTTTATTACTTCACCCTGTGACATTTTATTCCCTTCTCCCTGTGACTTTTTATTCCCTCTCCCTGTGACATTACATTCCCTCCCCCTGTGACATTTCTTTCCCTTCTCCCTGTGACATTTCATTCCCTCTCCGTGTGACATTTCATTCCCTCTCACTGTGACATTTTATTCCCTCTTCCTGTGACATTTTATTCCCTTCTCCCGGTGACATTTTATTCCCTCTCCCTGTGATTTTTTATTCCCTCTCACTGCGAAATTTTTTTCCATCTCCCTGTGACATTTTATTCCCTCTCCCTGTGACATTTTATTCCCTTCTCCCTATCACATTTTATTCCCACTCTCTGTGACATTTCATTCCCTTCTCCCTGTGACATTTTATTCTCTCGCCCTGTGACATTTTATTCCCTTCTCCCTGTGACATTTTATTCCCTCTTCCTGTAACATTTTATTCCCTTCTCCCTGTGACATTTTATTCCCTCTCCCTGTGACACTTTTTTCCCTTCTCCCTGTGACATTTTATTCCCTCTCCCTGTTACATTTTATTCCGTCTCCCTGTGACAGTTTATTCCCTTCTCCCTGTGACATTTTATTCCCTTCTCCCTGTGACATTCTATTCCCTTCTCCCTGTGACATTTCATTCCCTCTCCCTGTGACATTTCATTCCCTCCCCCTTTGACATTTAATTCTCTATCCCCGTGACATTTTATTCCCTCTCGCTGTTAAATATTATTCCCTCTTCCTGTGACTTTTTATTCCCTTCTCCCTTTGACATTTTATTCCCTCTCGCTGTAATTTTTTATTCCCTCTCCCTGTGATATTTTATTTCCTTCTCCCTGTGACATTTTATTCCCACTCCCTTTGACATTTTATTCCCTTCTCCTAGTGACATTTTATTCCCTTCTCACTGTGACATTTCATTCCCTCTCCCTGTGACGTTTTATTCCCTCTTCCTGTGACATTTTATTCCCTTTTCCCTGTGACATTTTATTCCTTCTCCCCGTGACAATTTATTCCCTCTCCCTGTGAAATTTTATTCCCTCTTCCTGTGACTTTTTATTCCCTTCTCCCTGTGACATTTTATTCCCTCTCCCTGTGATTTTTTATTCCCTCTCCCTGTGAAATTTTATTCCTTATCCCTGTGATATTTTATTTCCTTCTCCCTGTGACATTTTATTCCCTTCTCCCTGTGAAATTTTATTCCCTCCCCCTGTGAAATGTTATTCCTTCACCCTGTGACATTTTATTCCCTCTCCCTGTGACATTTTATTCCTTCACCCTGTGACATTTTATTCCCTTCTCCATGTGACATTTTATTCCTTCTCTCTGTGACATTTTATTCCCTTCTCCCAGTGACATTTCCTTCCCTTCACCCTGTGGCATTTGATTCCCTCTCCCTGTGATATTTAATTCCCTTCTCCCAGTGACATTTTATTCCCTTCTCCATGTGACATTTTATTCCCTTCTCCCTGTGACATTTTATTTCCTTCTCCCTGTGACTTTTTATTCCCTCTCCATGTGACATTTTATTCCCTTCTCCCTGTGACATTTTATTCCCTTCTCCCTCTGACATTTTAATCCCTTCTCCCTGTGACATTAATTCCCTCTCCATTTGACATTTTATTCCTTCACCCTGTGACATTTTATTCCCTTCTCCCTGTGACTTTTTATTCCCTCTCCCTGTGACATTACATTCCCTCCCCCTGTGACATTTCTTTCCCTTCTCCCTGTGACATTTCATTCCCTCTCCTTGTGACATTTTATTCCCTTCTCCCTGTATCATTTTATTCCCTTCTCCCTCTGTCATTTTCTTCCCTTCTCCGTGTGACATTTCATTCCCTCTCACTGTGACATTTTATTCCCTCTTCCTGTGACATTTTATTCCCTTCTCCCGGTGACATTTTATTCCCTCTCCCTGTGATTTTTTATTCCCTCTCACTGCGAAATTTTTTTCCATCTCCCTGTGACATTTTATTCCCTCTCCCTGTGACATTTTATTCCCTTCTCCCTATCACATTTTATTCCCACTCTCTGTGACATTTCATTCCCTTCTCCCTGTGACATTTTATTCTCTCGCCCTGTGACATTTTATTCCCTTCTCCCTGTGACATTTTATTCCCTCTTCCTGTAACATTTTATTCCCTTCTCCCTGTGACATTTTATTCCCTCTCCCTGTGACACTTTTTTCCCTTCTCCCTGTGACATTTTATTCCCTCTCCCTGTTACATTTTATTCCGTCTCCCTGTGACAGTTTATTCCCTTCTCCCTGTGACATTTTATTCCCTTCTCCCTGTGACATTTTATTCCCTTCTCCCTGTGACATTCTATTCCCTTCTCCCTGTGACATTTCATTCCATCTCCCTGTGACATTTCATTCCCTCCCCCTTTGACATTTAATTCTCTATCCCCGTGACATTTTATTCCCTCTCGCTGTTAAATATTATTCCCTCTTCCTGTGACTTTTTATTCCCTTCTCCCTTTGACATTTTATTCCCTCTCGCTGTAATTTTTTATTCCCTCTCCCTGTGATATTTTATTTCCTTCTCCCTGTGACATTTTATTCCCACTCCCTTTGACATTTTATTCCCTTCTCCTAGTGACATTTTATTCCCTTCTCACTGTGACATTTCATTCCCTCTCCCTGTGACGTTTTATTCCCTCTTCCTGTGACATTTTATTCCCTTTTCCCTGTGACATTTTATTCCTTCTCCCCGTGACAATTTATTCCCTCTCCCTGTGAAATTTTATTCCCTCTTCCTGTGACTTTTTATTCCCTTCTCCCTGTGACATTTTATTCCCTCTCCCTGTGATTTTTTATTCCCTCTCCCTGTGAAATTTTATTCCTTATCCCTGTGATATTTTATTTCCTTCACCCTGTGACATTTTATTCCCTTCTCCCTGTGAAATTTTATTCCCTCCCCCTGTGAAATTTTATTCCTTCACCCTGTGACATTTTATTCCCTCTCCCTGTGACATTTTATTCCTTCACCCTGTGACATTTTATTCCCTTCTCCATGTGACATTTTATTCCTTCTCTCTGTGACATTTTATTCCCTTCTCCCAGTGACATTTCCTTCCCTTCACCCTGTGGCATTTGATTCCCTCTCCCTGTGATATTTAATTCCCTTCTCCCAGTGACATTTTATTCCCTTCTCCATGTGACATTTTATTCCCTTCTCCCTGTGACATTTTATTTCCTTCTCCCTGTGACATTTTATTCCCTTCTCCCTCTGACATTTTAATCCCTTCTCCCTGTGACATTAATTCCCTCTCCATTTGACATTTTATTCCTTCACCCTGTGACATTTTATTCCCTTCTCCCTGTGACTTTTTATTCCCTCTCCCTGTGACATTACATTCCCTCCCCCTGTGACATTTCTTTCCCTTCTCACTGTGACATTTCATTCCCTCTCCTTGTGACATTTTATTCCCTTCTCCCTGTATCATTTTATTCCCTTCTCCCTCTGTCATTTTCTTCCCTTCTCCGTGTGACATTTCATTCCCTCTCACTGTGACATTTTATTCCCTCTTCCTGTGACATTTTATTCCCTTCTCCCGGTGACATTTTATTCCCTCTCCCTGTGATTTTTTATTCCCTCTCACTGCGAAATTTTTTTCCATCTCCCTGTGACATTTTATTCCCTCTCCCTGTGACATTTTATTCCCTTCTCCCTATCACATTTTATTCCCACTCTCTGTGACATTTCATTCCCTTCTCCCTGTGACATTTTATTCTCTCGCCCTGTGACATTTTATTCCCTTCTCCCTGTGACATTTTATTCCCTCTTCCTGTAACATTTTATTCCCTTCTCCCTGTGACATTTTATTCCCTCTCCCTGTGACACTTTTTTCCCTTCTCCCTGTGACATTTTATTCCCTCTCCCTGTTACATTTTATTCCGTCTCCCTGTGACAGTTTATTCCCTTCTCCCTGTGACATTTTATTCCCTTCTCCCTGTGACATTCTATTCCCTTCTCCCTGTGACATTTCATTCCCTCTCCCTGTGACATTTCATTCCCTCCCCCTTTGACATTTAATTCTCTATCCCCGTGACATTTTATTCCCTCTCGCTGTTAAATATTATTCCCTCTTCCTGTGACTTTTTATTCCCTTCTCCCTTTGACATTTTATTCCCTCTCGCTGTAATTTTTTATTCCCTCTCCCTGTGATATTTTATTTCCTTCTCCCTGTGACATTTTATTCCCACTCCCTTTGACATTTTATTCCCTTCTCCTAGTGACATTTTATTCCCTTCTCACTGTGACATTTCATTCCCTCTCCCTGTGACGTTTTATTCCCTCTTCCTGTGACATTTTATTCCCTTTTCCCTGTGACATTTTATTCCTTCTCCCCGTGACAATTTATTCCCTCTCCCTGTGAAATTTTATTCCCTCTTCCTGTGACTTTTTATTCCCTTCTCCCTGTGACATTTTATTCCCTCTCCCTGTGATTTTTTATTCCCTCTCCCTGTGAAATTTTATTCCTTATCCCTGTGATATTTTATTTCCTTCTCCCTGTGACATTTTATTCCCTTCTCCCTGTGAAATTTTATTCCCTCCCCCTGTGAAATTTTATTCCTTCACCCTGTGACATTTTATTCCCTCTCCCTGTGACATTTTATTCCTTCACCCTGTGACATTTTATTCCCTTCTCCATGTGACATTTTATTCCTTCTCTCTGTGACATTTTATTCCCTTCTCCCAGTGACATTTCCTTCCCTTCACCCTGTGGCATTTGATTCCCTCTCCCTGTGATATTTAATTCCCTTCTCCCAGTGACATTTTATTCCCTTCTCCATGTGACATTTTATTCCCTCTCCCTGTGATATTTTATTTCCTTCTCCCTGTGACATTTTATTCCCACTCCCTTTGACATTTTATTCCCTTCTCCTAGTGACATTTTATTTCCTTCTCACTGTGACATTTTTTCCCTTCTGCCTGCGACCTTTTATTCCCTTCTCCCTGTGACAATTCATTCCCTTCTCCCTGTGACGTTTTATTCCCTCTCCATGTGACATTTTATTCCCTTCTCCCTGTGACATTTTATTTCCTTCTCCCTGTGACTTTTTATTCCCTCTCCATGTGACATTTTATTCCCTCTTCCTGTGACTTTTTATTCCCTTCTCCCTGTGACATTTTATTCCCTCTCCCTGTGACATTTTATTTCCTTCTCCCTGTGACATGTTATTCCCTTCTCCCTGTGACATTTCATTCCCTTCTCCCTGTGACATTTTATTCCCTTCTCCCTGTGACATTTTATTTCCTTCTCCCTGTGACTTTTTATTCCCTCTCAATGTGACATTTTATTCCCTTCTCCCTGTGACATTTTATTCCCTTCTCCCTCTGACATTTTAATCCCTTCTCCCTGTGACATTTTATTCCATCTTCCTGTGACATTTTATTCCTATTCCCTGTGACATTTTATTCCCTTCTCCCTGTGACTTTTTATTCCCTCTCCCTGTGACATTTCTTTCCCTTCTCCCTGTGACATTTCATTCCCTCCCCCTGTGGCATTTCATTCCCTTTCCCTGTGACATTTCATTCCCTAACCCTGTGACATTTCATTCCCTCTCCTTGTGACATTTTATTCCCTTCTTTCTGTATCATTTTATTCCCTTCTCCCTCTGTCATTTTCTTCCCTTCTCCGTGTGACATTTCATTCCCTCTCACTGTGACATTTTATTCCCTCTTCCTGTGACATTTTATTCCCTTCTCCCGGTGACATTTTATTCCCTCTCCCTGTGATTTTTTATTCCCTTTCACTGCGAAATTTTTTTCCATCTCCCTGTGACATTTTATTCCCTCTCCCTGTGACATTTTATTCCCTTCTCCCTATCACATTTTATTCCCACTCTCTGTGACATTTCATTCCCTTCTCCCTGTGACATTTTATTCTCTCGCCCTGTGACATTTTATTCCCTTCTCCCTGTGACATTTTATTCCCTCTCCCTGTGACATTTTTTTCCCTTCTCCCTGTGACATTTTATTCCCTCTCCCTGTTACATTTTATTCCGTCTCCCTGTGACAGTTTATTCCCTTCTCCCTGTGACATTTTATTCCCTTCTCCCTGTGACATTCTATTCCCTTCTCCCTGTGACATTTCATTCCCTCTCCCTGTGACATTTCATTCCCTCCCCCTTTGACATTTCATTCTCTATCCCCGTGACATTTTATTCCCTCTCGCTGTTAAATATTATTCCCTCTTCCTGTGACTTTTTATTCCCTTCTCCCTTTGACATTTTATTCCCTCTCGCTGTAATTTTTTATTCCCTCTCCCTGTGATATTTTATTTCCTTCTCCCTGTGACATTTTATTCCCACTCCCTTTGACATTTTATTCCCTTCTCCTAGTGACATTTTATTCCCTTCTCACTGTGACATTTCATTCCCTCTCCCTGTGACGTTTTATTCCCTCTTCCTGTGACATTTTATTCCCTTTTCCCTGTGACATTTTATTCCTTCTCCCCGTGACAATTTATTCCCTCTCCCTGTGAAATTTTATTCCCTCTTCCTGTGACTTTTTATTCCCTTCTCCCTGTGACATTTTATTCCCTCTCCCTGTGATTTTTTATTCCCTCTCCCTGTGAAATTTTATTCCTTATCCCTGTGATATTTTATTTCCTTCTCCCTGTGACATTTTATTCCCTTCTCCCTGTGAAATTTTATTCCCTCCCCCTGTGAAATTTTATTCCTTCACCCTGTGACATTTTATTCCCTCTCCCTGTGACATTTTATTCCTTCACCCTGTGACATTTTATTCCCTTCTCCATGTGACATTTTATTCCTTCTCTCTGTGACATTTTATTCCCTTCTCCCAGTGACATTTCCTTCCCTTCACCCTGTGGCATTTGATTCCCTCTCCCTGTGATATTTAATTCCCTTCTCCCAGTGACATTTTATTCCCTTCTCCATGTGACATTTTATTCCCTTCTCCCTGTGACATTTTATTTCCTTCTCCCTGTGACTTTTTATTCCCTCTCCATGTGACATTTTATTCCCTTCTCCCTGTGACATTTTATTCCCTTCTCCCTCTGACATTTTAATCCCTTCTCCCTGTGACATTAATTCCCTCTCCATTTGACATTTTATTACTTCACCCTGTGACATTTTATTCCCTTCTCCCTGTGACTTTTTATTCCCTCTCCCTGTGACATTACATTCCCTCCCCCTGTGACATTTCTTTCCCTTCTCCCTGTGACATTTCATTCCCTCTCCGTGTGACATTTCATTCCCTCTCACTGTGACATTTTATTCCCTCTTCCTGTGACATTTTATTCCCTTCTCCCGGTGACATTTTATTCCCTCTCCCTGTGACATTTTATTCCCTTCTCCCTATCACATTTTATTCCCACTCTCTGTGACATTTCATTCCCTTCTCCCTGTGACATTTTATTCTCTCGCCCTGTGACATTTTATTCCCTTCTCCCTGTGACATTTTATTCCCTCTTCCTGTAACATTTTATTCCCTTCTCCCTGTGACATTTTATTCCCTCTCCCTGTGACACTTTTTTCCCTTCTCCCTGTGACATTTTATTCCCTCTCCCTGTTACATTTTATTCCGTCTCCCTGTGACAGTTTATTCCCTTCTCCCTGTGACATTTTATTCCCTTCTCCCTGTGACATTCTATTCCCTTCTCCCTGTGACATTTCATTCCCTCTCCCTGTGACATTTCATTCCCTCCCCCTTTGACATTTAATTCTCTATCCCCGTGACATTTTATTCCCTCTCGCTGTTAAATATTATTCCCTCTTCCTGTGACTTTTTATTCCCTTCTCCCTTTGACATTTTATTCCCTCTCGCTGTAATTTTTTATTCCCTCTCCCTGTGATATTTTATTTCCTTCTCCCTGTGACATTTTATTCCCACTCCCTTTGACATTTTATTCCCTTCTCCTAGTGACATTTTATTCCCTTCTCACTGTGACATTTCATTCCCTCTCCCTGTGACGTTTTATTCCCTCTTCCTGTGACATTTTATTCCCTTTTCCCTGTGACATTTTATTCCTTCTCCCCGTGACAATTTATTCCCTCTCCCTGTGAAATTTTATTCCCTCTTCCTGTGACTTTTTATTCCCTTCTCCCTGTGACATTTTATTCCCTCTCCCTGTGATTTTTTATTCCCTCTCCCTGTGAAATTTTATTCCTTATCCCTGTGATATTTTATTTCCTTCTCCCTGTGACATTTTATTCCCTTCTCCCTGTGAAATTTTATTCCCTCCCCCTGTGAAATTTTATTCCTTCACCCTGTGACATTTTATTCCCTCTCCCTGTGACATTTTATTCCTTCACCCTGTGACATTTTATTCCCTTCTCCATGTGACATTTTATTCCTTCTCTCTGTGACATTTTATTCCCTTCTCCCAGTGACATTTCCTTCCCTTCACCCTGTGGCATTTGATTCCCTCTCCCTGTGATATTTAATTCCCTTCTCCCAGTGACATTTTATTCCCTTCTCCCAGTGACATTTTATTCCCTTCTCCCTGTGACATTTTATTTCCTTCTCACTGTGACATTTTTTCCCTTCTGCCTGCGACCTTTTATTCCCTTCTCCCTGTGACAATTCATTCCCTTCTCCCTGTGACGTTTTATTCCCACTCCATGTGACATTTTATTCCCTTCTCCCTGTGACATTTTATTTCCTTCTCCCTGTGACTTTTTATTCCCTCTCCATGTGACATTTTATTCCTTCACCCTGTGACATTTTATTCCCTTCTCCCTGTGACTTTTTATTCCCTCTCCCTGTGACATTACATTCCCTCCCCCTGTGACATTTCTTTCCCTTCTCCCTGTGACATTTCATTCCCTCCCCCTGTGACATTTCATTCCCTTTCCCTGTGACATTTCATTCTCTAACCCTGTGACATTTCATTCCCTCTTCCTGTGACTTTTTATTCCCTCTCCATGTGACATTTTATTCCCTTCTCCCTGTTTCATTTAATTCCCTTCTCCCTCTGACATTTTAATCCCTTCTCCCTCTGACATTTTATTCCCTCTCCCTGTGACATTTTATTCCTCTTCCCTGTGACATTTTATTCCCTTCTCCCGGTGACATTTTATTCCCTCTCCCTGTGATTTTTTATTCCCTCTCCCTGCGAAATTTTTTTCCATCTCCCTGTAACATTTTATTCCCTCTCCCTGTGAAATTTTATTCCCTTCTCATTGTGATATTTTATTTCCTTCTCCCTCTGACATTTTATTCCCTTCTCCCTATGACATTTTAATCCTTCTCCCTGTGACATTTTATTCTATCTCCCTGTGACATTTTATTCCCTCTCCCTGTGACATTTTATTCCTTCTCCCTGTGACATTTTATTCCTTTCTCACTTTGACATTTTTTCCCTTCTCCCTGTGACATTTTATTTCCTTCTCCCTCTGACATTTTATTCCCGCTCCCTGTGACATTTTATTACCTTCTCCCTCTGACATTTTATTCCCTCTCCCTGTGACATTTTATTCCTTCTCCCTGTGACATTTTATTCCCTTCTCCATGTGACATTTCATTCCTTCTCCCTGTGACATTTGATTCCCTCTCCCTGTGATATTTAATTCCCTTCTCCCTGTGACATTTTATTCCCTTCTCCTAGTGACATTTTATTCCCTTCTGCCTGTGACATTTTCTTTCCTTCTCACTGTGACATTTTTTCCCTTCTTCCTGAGACCTTTTATTCCCTTCTCCCTGTGACATTTTATTCCTTCACCCTGTGACATGTTATTCCCTTCTCCCTGTGACATTTCATTCCCTTCTCCCTGTGACATTTTATTCCCTCACCATGTGACATTTTATTCCCTTCTCCCTGTGACATTTTATTTCCTTCTCCCGGTGACTTTTTATTCCCTCTCCCTGTGAAATTTTATTCCATCTCCCTGTAATATTTTATTTCATTCTCCCTGTGACATTTTATTCACTTCTCCCTGTGACATTTTATTTCCTTCCACCTGTGACATTTCATTCCCTCTTCCTGTGACTTTTTATTCCCTCTTCATGTGACATTTTATTCCCTTCTCCCTGTGACATTTCATTCTCTAACCCTGTGACATTTCATTCCCTCTTCCTGTGACTTTTTATTCCCTTCTCCCTGTGACATTTTATTTGCCTCTCCCTGTGATTTTTTATTCCCTCTCCCTGTGAAATTTTATTCCCTCTTCCTGTGACTTTTTATTCCCATCTCCCTGTGACATTTTATTCCCACTCCCTTTGATTTTTTATTCCCTCTCCCTGTGAAATTTTATTCCTTTACCCTGTGATATTTTATTTCCTTCTCCCTGTGACATTTTATTCCCTTCTCCCTGTGACATTTTATTCCCTTCTCCATGTGACATTTCATTCCTTCTCCCAGTGACATTTGATTCCCTTCTCCCAGTGACATTTTATTCCCTTCTGCCTGTGACATTTTATTTCCTTCTCACTGTGACATTTTTTCCCTTCTTCCTGAGACCTTTTATTCCCTTCTCCCTGTGACATTTTATTCCTTCTCCCTGTGACATGTTATGCCCTTCTCCCTGTGACATTTCATTCCCTTCTCCCTGTGACATTTTATTTCCTTCTCCCTGTGACATGTTATTCCCTTCTCCCTGTGACATTTCATTCCCTTCTCCCTGTGACATTTTATTCCCTTCTCCCTGTGACATTTTATTTCCTTCTCCCTGTGACTTTTTATTCCCTCTCAATGTGACATTTTATTCCCTTCTCCCTGTGACATTTTATTCCCTTCTCCCTCTGACATTTTAATCCCTTCTCCCTGTGACATTTTATTCCATCTTCCTGTGACATTTTATTCCTATTCCCTGTGACATTTTATTCCCTTCTCCCTGTGACTTTTTATTCCCTCTCCCTGTGACATTTCTTTCCCTTCTCCCTGTGACATTTCATTCCCTCCCCCTGTGGCATTTCATTCCCTTTCCCTGTGACATTTCATTCCCTAACCCTGTGACATTTCATTCCCTCTCCTTGTGACATTTTATTCCCTTCTTTCTGTATCATTTTATTCCCTTCTCCCTCTGTCATTTTCTTCCCTTCTCCGTGTGACATTTCATTCCCTCTCACTGTGACATTTTATTCCCTCTTCCTGTGACATTTTATTCCCTTCTCCCGGTGACATTTTATTCCCTCTCCCTGTGATTTTTTATTCCCTTTCACTGCGAAATTTTTTTCCATCTCCCTGTGACATTTTATTCCCTCTCCCTGTGACATTTTATTCCCTTCTCCCTATCACATTTTATTCCCACTCTCTGTGACATTTCATTCCCTTCTCCCTGTGACATTTTATTCTCTCGCCCTGTGACATTTTATTCCCTTCTCCCTGTGACATTTTATTGCCTCTTCCTGTAACATTTTATTCCCTTCTCCCTGTGACATTTTATTCCCTCTCCCTGTGACATTTTTTTCCCTTCTCCCTGTGACATTTTATTCCCTCTCCCTGTTACATTTTATTCCGTCTCACAGTTTATTCCCTTCTCCCTGTGACATTTTATTCCCTTCTCCCTGTGACATTCTATTCCCTTCTCCCTGTGACATTTCATTCCCTCTCCCTGTGACATTTCATTCCCTCCCCCTTTGACATTTCATTCTCTATCCCCGTGACATTTTATTCCCTCTCGCTGTTAAATATTATTCCCTCTTCCTGTGACTTTTTATTCCCTTCTCCCTTTGACATTTTATTCCCTCTCGCTGTAATTTTTTATTCCCTCTCCCTGTGATATTTTATTTCCTTCTCCCTGTGACATTTTATTCCCACTCCCTTTGACATTTTATTCCCTTCTCCTAGTGACATTTTATTCCCTTCTCACTGTGACATTTCATTCCCTCTCCCTGTGACGTTTTATTCCCTCTTCCTGTGACATTTTATTCCCTTTTCCCTGTGACATTTTATTCCTTCTCCCCGTGACAATTTATTCCCTCTCCCTGTGAAATTTTATTCCCTCTTCCTGTGACTTTTTATTCCCTTCTCCCTGTGACATTTTATTCCCTCTCCCTGTGATTTTTTATTCCCTCTCCCTGTGAAATTTTATTCCTTATCCCTGTGATATTTTATTTCCTTCTCCCTGTGACATTTTATTCCCTTCTCCCTGTGAAATTTTATTCCCTCCCCCTGTGAAATGTTATTCCTTCACCCTGTGACATTTTATTCCCTCTCCCTGTGACATTTTATTCCTTCACCCTGTGACATTTTATTCCCTTCTCCATGTGACATTTTATTCCTTCTCTCTGTGACATTTTATTCCCTTCTCCCAGTGACATTTCCTTCCCTTCACCCTGTGGCATTTGATTCCCTCTCCCTGTGATATTTAATTCCCTTCTCCCAGTGACATTTTATTCCCTTCTCCATGTGACATTTTATTCCCTTCTCCCTGTGACATTTTATTTCCTTCTCCCTGTGACTTTTTATTCCCTCTCCATGTGACATTTTATTCCCTTCTCCCTGTGACATTTTATTCCCTTCTCCCTCTGACATTTTAATCCCTTCTCCCTGTGACATTAATTCCCTCTCCATTTGACATTTTATTCCTTCACCCTGTGACATTTTATTCCCTTCTCCCTGTGACTTTTTATTCCCTCTCCCTGTGACATTACATTCCCTCCCCCTGTGACATTTCTTTCCCTTCTCCCTGTGACATTTCATTCCCTCTCCTTGTGACATTTTATTCCCTTCTCCCTGTATCATTTTATTCCCTTCTCCCTCTGTCATTTTCTTCCCTTCTCCGTGTGACATTTCATTCCCTCTCACTGTGACATTTTATTCCCTCTTCCTGTGACATTTTATTCCCTTCTCCCGGTGACATTTTATTCCCTCTCCCTGTGATTTTTTATTCCCTCTCACTGCGAAATTTTTTTCCTTCTCCCTGTGACATTTTATTCCCTCTCCCTGTGACATTTTATTCCCTTCTCCCTATCACATTTTATTCCCACTCTCTGTGACATTTCATTCCCTTCTCCCTGTGACATTTTATTCTCTCGCCCTGTGACATTTTATTCCCTTCTCCCTGTGACATTTTATTCCCTCTTCCTGTAACATTTTATTCCCTTCTCCCTGTGACATTTTATTCCCTCTCCCTGTGACACTTTTTTCCCTTCTCCCTGTGACATTTTATTCCCTCTCCCTGTTACATTTTATTCCGTCTCCCTGTGACAGTTTATTCCCTTCTCCCTGTGACATTTTATTCCCTTCTCCCTGTGACATTCTATTCCCTTCTCCCTGTGACATTTCATTCCATCTCCCTGTGACATTTCATTCCCTCCCCCTTTGACATTTAATTCTCTATCCCCGTGACATTTTATTCCCTCTCGCTGTTAAATATTATTCCCTCTTCCTGTGACTTTTTATTCCCTTCTCCCTTTGACATTTTATTCCCTCTCGCTGTAATTTTTTATTCCCTCTCCCTGTGATATTTTATTTCCTTCTCCCTGTGACATTTTATTCCCACTCCCTTTGACATTTTATTCCCTTCTCCTAGTGACATTTTATTCCCTTCTCCCTGTGACATTTCATTCCCTCTCCCTGTGACGTTTTATTCCCTCTTCCTGTGACATTTTATTCCCTTTTCCCTGTGACATTTTATTCCTTCTCCCCGTGACAATTTATTCCCTCTCCCTGTGAAATTTTATTCCCTCTTCCTGTAACTTTTTATTCCCTTCTCCCTGTGACATTTTATTCCCTCTCCCTGTGATTTTTTATTCCCTCTCCCTGTGAAATTTTATTCCTTATCCCTGTGATATTTTATTTCCTTCTCCCTGTGACATTTTATTCCCTTCTCCCTGTGAAATTTTATTCCCTCCCCCTGTGAAATTTTATTCCTTCACCCTGTGACATTTTATTCCCTCTCCCTGTGACATTTTATTCCTTCACCCTGTGACATTTTATTCCCTTCTCCATGTGACATTTTATTCCTTCTCTCTGTGACATTTTATTCCCTTCTCCCAGTGACATTTCCTTCCCTTCACCCTGTGGCATTTGATTCCCTCTCCCTGTGATATTTAATTCCCTTCTCCCAGTGACATTTTATTCCCTTCTCCATGTGACATTTTATTCCCTTCTCCCTGTGACATTTTATTTCCTTCTCCCTGTGACATTTTATTCCCTTCTCCCTCTGACATTTTAATCCCTTCTCCCTGTGACATTAATTCCCTCTCCATTTGACATTTTATTCCTTCACCCTGTGACATTTTATTCCCTTCTCCCTGTGACTTTTTATTCCCTCTCCCTGTGACATTACATTCCCTCCCCCTGTGACATTTCTTTCCCTTCTCCCTGTGACATTTCATTCCCTCTCCTTGTGACATTTTATTCCCTTCTCCCTGTATCATTTTATTCCCTTCTCCCTCTGTCATTTTCTTCCCTTCTCCGTGTGACATTTCATTCCCTCTCACTGTGACATTTTATTCCCTCTTCCTGTGACATTTTATTCCCTTCTCCCGGTGACATTTTATTCCCTCTCCCTGTGATTTTTTATTCCCTCTCACTGCGAAATTTTTTTCCATCTCCCTGTGACATTTTATTCCCTCTCCCTGTGACATTTTATTCCCTTCTCCCTATCACATTTTATTCCCACTCTCTGTGACATTTCATTCCCTTCTCCCTGTGACATTTTATTCTCTCGCCCTGTGACATTTTATTCCCTTCTCCCTGTGACATTTTATTCCCTCTTCCTGTAACATTTTATTCCCTTCTCCCTGTGACATTTTATTCCCTCTCCCTGTGACACTTTTTTCCCTTCTCCCTGTGACATTTTATTCCCTTCTCCCTGTGACATTCTATTCCCTTCTCCCTGTGACATTTCATTCCCTCTCCCTGTGACATTTCATTCCCTCCCCCTTTGACATTTAATTCTCTATCCCCGTGACATTTTATTCCCTCTCGCTGTTAAATATTATTCCCTCTTCCTGTGACTTTTTATTCCCTTCTCCCTTTGACATTTTATTCCCTCTCGCTGTAATTTTTTATTCCCTCTCCCTGTGATATTTTATTTCCTTCTCCCTGTGACATTTTATTCCCACTCCCTTTGACATTTTATTCCCTTCTCCTAGTGACATTTTATTCCCTTCTCACTGTGACATTTCATTCCCTCTCCCTGTGACGTTTTATTCCCTCTTCCTGTGACATTTTATTCCCTTTTCCCTGTGACATTTTATTCCTTCTCCCCGTGACAATTTATTCCCTCTCCCTGTGAAATTTTATTCCCTCTTCCTGTGACTTTTTATTCCCTTCTCCCTGTGACATTTTATTCCCTCTCCCTGTGATTTTTTATTCCCTCTCCCTGTGAAATTTTATTCCTTATCCCTGTGATATTTTATTTCCTTCTCCCTGTGACATTTTATTCCCTTCTCCCTGTGAAATTTTATTCCCTCCCCCTGTGAAATTTTATTCCTTCACCCTGTGACATTTTATTCCCTCTCCCTGTGACATTTTATTCCTTCACCCTGTGACATTTTATTCCCTTCTCCATGTGACATTTTATTCCTTCTCTCTGTGACATTTTATTCCCTTCTCCCAGTGACATTTCCTTCCCTTCACCCTGTGGCATTTGATTCCCTCTCCCTGTGATATTTAATTCCCTTCTCCCAGTGACATTTTATTCCCTTCTCCATGTGACATTTTATTCCCTCTCCCTGTGATATTTTATTTCCTTCTCCCTGTGACATTTTATTCCCACTCCCTTTGACATTTTATTCCCTTCTCCTAGTGACATTTTATTCCCTTCTCACTGTGACATTTCATTCCCTCTCCCTGTGACGTTATATTCCCTCTTCCTGTGACATTTTATTCCCTTTTCCCTGTGACATTTTATTCCTTCTCCCCGTGACAATTTATTCCCTCTCCCTGTGAAATTTTATTCCCTCTTCCTGTGACTTTTTATTCCCTTCTCCCTGTGACATTTTATTCCCTCTCCCTGTGATTTTTTATTCCCTCTCCCTGTGAAATTTTATTCCTTATCCCTGTGATATTTTATTTCCTTCTCCCTGTGACATTTTATTCCCTTCTCCCTGTGAAATTTTATTCCCTCTCCCTGTGACATTTTATTCCTTCACCCTGTGACATTTTATTCCCTTCTCCATGTGACATTTTATTCCTTCTCTCTGTGACATTTTATTCCCTTCTCCCAGTGACATTTTATTCCCTTCTCCCAGTGACATTTTATTCCCTTCTCCCTGTGACATTTTATTCCCTTCTCCCTGTGACATTTTATTTCCTTCTCACTGTGACATTTTTTCCCTTCTGCCTGCGACCTTTTATTCCCTTCTCCCTGTGACAATTCATTCCCTTCTCCCTGTGACCTTTTATTCCCTCTCCATGTGACATTTTATTCCCTTCTCCCTGTGACATTTTATTTCCTTCTCCCTGTGACTTTTTATTCCCTCTCCATGTGACATTTTATTCCCTCTTCCTGTGACTTTTTATTCCCTTCTCCCTGTGACATTTTATTCCCTCTCCCTGTGACATTTTATTTCCTTCTCCCTGTGACATGTTATTCCCTTCTCCCTGTGACATTTCATTCCCTTCTCCCTGTGACATTTTATTCCCTTCTCCCTGTGACATTTTATTTCCTTCTCCCTGTGACTTTTTATTCCCTCTCAATGTGACATTTTATTCCCTTCTCCCTGTGACATTTTATTCCCTTCTCCCTCTGACATTTTAATCCCTTCTCCCTGTGACATTTTATTCCATCTTCCTGTGACATTTTATTCCTATTCCCTGTGACATTTTATTCCCTTCTACCTGTGACTTTTTATTCCCTCTCCCTGTGACATTTCTTTCCCTTCTCCCTGTGACATTTCATTCCCTCCCCCTGTGGCATTTCATTCCCTTTCCCTGTGACATTTCATTCCCTAACCCTGTGACATTTCATTCCCTCTCCTTGTGACATTTTATTCCCTTCTTTCTGTATCATTTTATTCCCTTCTCCCTCTGTCATTTTCTTCCCTTCTCCGTGTGACATTTCATTCCCTCTCACTGTGACATTTTATTCCCTCTTCCTGTGACATTTTATTCCCTTCTCCCGGTGACATTTTATTCCCTCTCCCTGTGATTTTTTATTCCCTTTCACTGCGAAATTTTTTTCCATCTCCCTGTGACATTTTATTCCCTCTCCCTGTGACATTTTATTCCCTTCTCCCTATCACATTTTATTCCCACTCTCTGTGACATTTCATTCCCTTCTCCCTGTGACATTTTATTCTCTCGCCCTGTGACATTTTATTCCCTTCTCCCTGTGACATTTTATTCCCTCTTCCTGTAACATTTTATTCCCTTCTCCCTGTGACATTTTATTCCCTCTCCCTGTGACATTTTTTTCCCTTCTCCCTGTGACATTTTATTCCCTCTCCCTGTGACAGTTTATTCCCTTCTCCCTGTGACATTTTATTCCCTTCTCCCTGTGACATTCTATTCCCTTCTCCCTGTGACATTTCATTCCCTCTCCCTGTGACATTTCATTCCCTCCCCCTTTGACATTTCATTCTCTATCCCCGTGACATTTTATTCCCTCTCGCTGTTAAATATTATTCCCTCTTCCTGTGACTTTTTATTCCCTTCTCCCTTTGACATTTTATTCCCTCTCGCTGTAATTTTTTATTCCCTCTCCCTGTGATATTTTATTTCCTTCTCCCTGTGACATTTTATTCCCACTCCCTTTGACATTTTATTCCCTTCTCCTAGTGACATTTTATTCCCTTCTCACTGTGACATTTCATTCCCTCTCCCTGTGACGTTTTATTCCCTCTTCCTGTGACATTTTATTCCCTTTTCCCTGTGACATTTTATTCCTTCTCCCCGTGACAATTTATTCCCTCTCCCTGTGAAATTTTATTCCCTCTTCCTGTGACTTTTTATTCCCTTCTCCCTGTGACATTTTATTCCCTCTCCCTGTGATTTTTTATTCCCTCTCCCTGTGAAATTTTATTCCTTATCCCTGTGATATTTTATGTCCTTCTCCCTGTGACATTTTATTCCCTTCTCCCTGTGAAATTTTATTCCCTCCCCCTGTGAAATTTTATTCCTTCACCCTGTGACATTTTATTCCCTCTCCCTGTGACATTTTATTCCTTCACCCTGTGACATTTTATTCCCTTCTCCATGTGACATTTTATTCCTTCTCTCTGTGACATTTTATTCCCTTCTCCCAGTGACATTTCCTTCCCTTCACCCTGTGGCATTTGATTCCCTCTCCCTGTGATATTTAATTCCCTTCTCCCAGTGACATTTTATTCCCTTCTCCATGTGACATTTTATTCCCTTCTCCCTGTGACATTTTATTTCCTTCTCCCTGTGACTTTTTATTCCCTCTCCATGTGACATTTTATTCCCTTCTCCCTGTGACATTTTATTCCCTTCTCCCTCTGACATTTTAATCCCTTCTCCCTGTGACATTAATTCCCTCTCCATTTGACATTTTATTACTTCACCCTGTGACATTTTATTCCCTTCTCCCTGTGACTTTTTATTCCCTCTCCCTGTGACATTACATTCCCTCCCCCTGTGACATTTCTTTCCCTTCTCCCTGTGACATTTCATTTCCTCTCCTTGTGACATTTTATTCCCTTCTCCCTGTATCATTTTATTCCCTTCTCCCTCTGTCATTTTCTTCCCTTCTCCGTGTGACATTTCATTCCCTCTCACTGTGACATTTTATTCCCTCTTCCTGTGACATTTTATTCCCTTCTCCCGGTGACATTTTATTCCCTCTCCCTGTGATTTTTTATTCCCTCTCACTGCGAAATTTTTTTCCATCTCCCTGTGACATTTTATTCCCTCTCCCTGTGACATTTTATTCCCTTCTCCCTATCACATTTTATTCCCACTCTCTGTGACATTTCATTCCCTTCTCCCTGTGACATTTTATTCTCTCGCCCTGTGACATTTTATTCCCTTCTCCCTGTGACATTTTATTCCCTCTTCCTGTAACATTTTATTCCCTTCTCCCTGTGACATTTTATTCCCTCTCCCTGTGACACTTTTTTCCCTTCTCCCTGTGACATTTTATTCCCTCTCCCTGTTACATTTTATTCCGTCTCCCTGTGACAGTTTATTCCCTTCTCCCTGTGACATTTTATTCCCTTCTCCCTGTGACATTCTATTCCCTTCTCCCTGTGACATTTCATTCCCTCTCCCTGTGACATTTCATTCCCTCCCCCTTTGACATTTAATTCTCTATCCCCGTGACATTTTATTCCCTCTCGCTGTTAAATATTATTCCCTCTTCCTGTGACTTTTTATTCCCTTCTCCCTTTGACATTTTATTCCCTCTCGCTGTAATTTTTTATTCCCTCTCCCTGTGATATTTTATTTCCTTCTCCCTGTGACATTTTATTCCCACTCCCTTTGACATTTTATTCCCTTCTCCTAGTGACATTTTATTCCCTTCTCACTGTGACATTTCATTCCCTCTCCCTGTGACGTTTTATTCCCTCTTCCTGTGACATTTTATTCCCTTTTCCCTGTGACATTTTATTCCTTCTCCCCGTGACAATTTATTCCCTCTCCCTGTGAAATTTTATTCCCTCTTCCTGTGACTTTTTATTCCCTTCTCCCTGTGACATTTTATTCCCTCTCCCTGTGATTTTTTATTCCCTCTCCCTGTGAAATTTTATTCCTTATCCCTGTGATATTTTATTTCCTTCTCCCTGTGACATTTTATTCCCTTCTCCCTGTGAAATTTTATTCCCTCCCCCTGTGAAATTTTATTCCTTCACCCTGTGACATTTTATTCCCTCTCCCTGTGACATTTTATTCCTTCACCCTGTGACATTTTATTCCCTTCTCCATGTGACATTTTATTCCTTCTCTCTGTGACATTTTATTCCCTTCTCCCAGTGACATTTCCTTCCCTTCACCCTGTGGCATTTGATTCCCTCTCCCTGTGATATTTAATTCCCTTCTCCCAGTGACATTTTATTCCCTTCTCCCAGTGACATTTTATTCCCTTCTCCCTGTGACATTTTATTTCCTTCTCACTGTGACATTTTTTCCCTTCTGCCTGCGACCTTTTATTCCCTTCTCCCTGTGACAATTCATTCCCTTCTCCCTGTGACGTTTTATTCCCTCTCCATGTGACATTTTATTCCCTTCTCCCTGTGACATTTTATTTCCTTCTCCCTGTGACTTTTTATTCCCTCTCCATGTGACATTTTATTCCTTCACCCTGTGACATTTTATTCCCTTCTCCCTGTGACTTTTTATTCCCTCTCCCTGTGACATTACATTCCCTCCCCCTGTGACATTTCTTTCCCTTCTCCCTGTGACATTTCATTCCCTCCCCCTGTGACATTTCATTCCCTTTCCCTGTGACATTTCATTCTCTAACCCTGTGACATTTCATTCCCTCTTCCTGTGACTTTTTATTCCCTCTCCATGTGACATTTTATTCCCTTCTCCCTGTTTCATTTAATTCCCTTCTCCCTCTGACATTTTAATCCCTTCTCCCTCTGACATTTTATTCCCTCTCCCTGTGACATTTTATTCCTATTCCCTGTGATATTTTATTCCCTTCTCCCGGTGACATTTTATTCCCTCTCCCTGTGATTTTTTATTCCCTCTCCCTGCGAAATTTTTTTCCATCTCCCTGTAACATTTTATTCCCTCTCCCTGTGACATTTTATTCCCTTCTCCCTGTGACATTTTATTCTATCTCCCTGTGACATTTTATTCCCTCTCCCTGTGACATTTTATTCCTTCTCCCTGTGACATTTTATTCCTTTCTCACTTTGACATTTTTTCCCTTCTCCCTGTGACATTTTATTTCCTTCTCCCTCTGACATTTTATTCCCGCTCCCTGTGACATTTTATTACCTTCTCCCTCTGACATTTTATTCCCTCTCCCTGTGACATTTTATTCCTTCTCCCTGTGACATTTTATTCCCTTCTCCATGTGACATTTCATTCCTTCTCCCTGTGACATTTGATTCCCTCTCCCTGTGATATTTAATTCCCTTCTCCCTGTGACATTTTATTCCCTTCTCCTAGTGACATTTTATTCCCTTCTGCCTGTGACATTTTCTTTCCTTCTCTCTGTGACATTTTTTCCCTTCTTCCTGAGACCTTTTATTCCCTTCTCCCTGTGACATTTTATTCCTTCACCCTGTGACATGTTATTCCCTTCTCCCTGTGACATTTCATTCCCTTCTCCCTGTGACATTTTATTCCCTCACCATGTGACATTTTATTCCCTTCTCCCTGTGACATTTTATTTCCTTCTCCCGGTGACTTTTTATTCCCTCTCCCTGTGAAATTTTATTCCATCTCCCTGTAATATTTTATTTCATTCTCCCTGTGACATTTTATTCACTTCTCCCTGTGACATTTTATTTCCTTCCACCTGTGACATTTCATTCCCTCTCCCTGTGACATTTTATTCCCTTCTCCCTGTGACATTTTATTCCCTTTTCCCTGTGACATTTTATTCCTTCTCCCTGTGACATTTTATTCTCTCGCCCTGTGACATTTTATTCCCTTCTCCCTGTGACATTTTATTCCCTCTTCCTGTAACATTTTATTCCCTTCTCCCTGTGACATTTTATTCCCTCTCCCTGTGACATTTTATTCCGTCTCCCTGTGACAGTTTATTCCCTTCTCCCTGAGACATTTTATTCCCTTCTCCCTGTGACATTCTATTCCCTTCTCCCTGTGACATTTCATTCCCTCTCCCTGTGACATTTCATTCCCTCCCCCTTTGACATTTCATTCTCTATCCCCGTGACATTTTATTCCCTCTCGCTGTTAAATATTATTCCCTCTTCCTGTGACTTTTTATTTTCTTCTCCCTTTGATATTTTATTCCCTCTCGCTGTGATTTTTTATTCCCTCTCCCTGTGATATTTTATTTCCTTCTCCCTGTGACATTTTATTCCCACTTCCTTTGACATTTTATTCCCTTCTCCTAGTGACATTTTATTCCCTCTCCCTGTGACGTTTTATTCCCTCTTCCTGTGACATTTTATTCCCTTTTCCCTGTGACATTTTATTCCTTCTCCCCGTGACAATTTATTCCCTCTCCCTGTGAAATTTTATTCCCTCTTCCTGTGACTTTTTATTCCCTTCTCCATGTGACATTTTATTCCCTCTCCCTGTGACATTTTATTCCTTCACCCTGTGACATGTTATTCCCTTCTCCCTGTGACATTTTATTCCCTCACCATGTGACATTTTATTCCCTTCTCCCTGTGACATTTTATTTCCTTCTCCCGGTGACTTTTTATTCCCTCTCCATGTGCCATTTTATTCCCTTCTCCCTGTGACATTTTATTCCCTTCTCCCTGTGACATTTTAATCCCTTCTCCCTGTGACATTTTATTCCCTTCTCCCTGTGACATTTTAATCCCTTCTCCCTGTGACATTTTATTCCCTCTCCCTGTGACATTTTATTCCTATTCCATGTGACATTTCATTCCCTCTCCTTGTGACATTTTATTCCCTTCTCCCTGAGTCATTTTATTCCCTTCTCCCTCTGTCATTTTCTTCCCTTCTCCGTGTGACATTTCATTCCCTCTCACTGTGACACTTTATTCCCTCTTCCTGTGACATTTTATTCCTTTCTCCCTGTGACATTTTATTCCCTTCTCTGGGTGACATTTTATTCCCTCTCCCTGTGACATTTTATTCCCTCTCCCTGTGACAGTTTATTCCCTTCTCCCTGTGACATTTTATTCCCACTATCTTTGATTTTTTATTCCCTCTCCCTGTGAAATTTTATTCCTTTTCCATGTGATATTTTATTTCCTTCTCCCTGTGAAATTTTATTCCCTTCTCACTGTGACATTTCATTCCCTCTCCCTGTGACGTTTTATTCCCTCTTCCTTTGACATCTTATTCCCTTCTCCCTGTGACAATTCATTCCCTCCTCCTATGACATTTCTTTCCCCTCTAACTGTGACATTTCATTCCCTCCCCCTGTGACATCTTATTCCCTCTCCTTGGGATATTTTATTCCCTTCTCCCTGTATCGTTTCATTCCCTCTCCCCGTGACATTTTATTCCCACTCCCTGTGATTTTTTATTCCCTCTCCATGTGAAATTTTATTACATCTCCCTGTAATATTTTATTTCATTCTCCCTGTGACATTTTATTCCCTTCTCCCTTTGACAATTCATTCCCACCTCTTGTGATATTTCTTTCCCTTCTACTTGTGACATTTCATTCCCTCCACCTGTGACATCTTATTCCGTCTGCTTGGGATATTTTATTCCCTTCTCCCTGTGTCGTTTCATTCCCTCTCCCCGTGACATTTTATTCCCTATCCCTGTGATTTTTTATTCCCTCTCCCTGTGAAATTTTATTCCATCTCCCTGTAATATTTTATTTCATTCTCCCTGTGACATTTTATTCACTTCTCCCTGTGACATTTTATTTCCTTCCACCTGTGACATTTCATTCCCTCTCCCTGTGACATTTTATTCCCTTCTCCCTGTGACATTTTATTCCCTTCTCCCTGTGACATTTTATTCCTTCTCCCTGTGACATTTTATTCTCTCGCCCTGTGACATTTTATTCCCTTCTCCCTGTGACATTTTATTCCCTCTTCCTGTAACATTTTATTCCCTTCTCCCTGTGACATTTTATTTCCTCTCCCTGTGACATTTTATTCCGTCTCCCTGTGACAGTTTATTCCCTTCTCCCTGAGACATTTTATTCCCTTCTCCCTGTGACATTCTATTCCCTTCTCCCTGTGACATTTCATTCCCTTCTCCCAGTGACATTTTATTCCCTTCTCCCTGTGACATTTTATTTCCTTCTCACTGTGACATTTTTTCCCTTCTGCCTGCGACCTTTTATTCCCTTCTCCCTGTGACAATTCATTCCCTTCTCCCTGTGACGTTTTATTCCCTCTCCATGTGACATTTTATTCCCTTCTCCCTGTGACATTTTATTTCCTTCTCCCTGTGACTTTTTATTCCCTCTCCATGTGACATTTTATTCCCTTCTCCCTGTGACATTTTATTCCCTTCTCCCTCTGACATTTTAATCCCTTCTCCCTGTGACATTAATTCCCTCTCCATTTGACATTTTATTCCTTCACCCTGTGACATTTTATTCCCTTCTCCCTGTGACTTTTTATTCCCTCTCCCTGTGACATTTCTTTCCCTTCTCCCTGTGACATTTCATTCCCTCTCCTTGTGACATTTTATTCCCTTCTCCCTGTATCATTTTATTCCCTTCTCCCTCTGTCATTTTCTTCCCTTCTCCGTGTGACATTTCATTCCCTCTCACTGTGACATTTTATTCCCTCTTCCTGTGACATTTTATTCCCTTCTCCCGGTGACATTTTATTCCCTCTCCCTGTGATTTTTTATTCCCTCTCACTGCGAAATTTTTTCCATCTCCCTGTGACATTTTATTCCCTCTCCCTGTGACATTTTATTCCCTACTCCCTATCACATTTTATTCCCACTCTCTGTGACATTTCATTCCCTTCTCCCTGTGACATTTTATTCTCTCGCCCTGTGACATTTTATTCCCTTCTCCCTGTGACATTTTATTCCCTCTTCCTGTAACATTTTATTCCCTTCTCCCTGTGACATTTTATTCCCTCTCCCTGTGACACTTTTTTCCCTTCTCCCTGTGACATTTTATTCCCTCTCCCTGTTACATTTTATTCCGTCTCCCTGTGACAGTTTATTCCCTCTCCCTGTGACATTCTATTCCCTTCTCCCTATGACATTTCATTCCCTCTCACTGTGACATTTCATTCCCTCTCACTGTGACATTTCATTCCCTCCCCCTTTGACATTTCATTCTCTATCCCCGTGACATTTTATTCCCTCTCGCTGTTAAATATTATTCCCTCTTCCTGTGACTTTTTATTCCCTTCTCCCTTTGACATTTTATTCCCTCTCGCTGTAATTTTTTATTCCCTCTCCCTGTGATATTTTATTTCCTTCTCCCTGTGACATTTTATTCCCACTCCCTTTGACATTTTATTCCCTTCTCCTAGTGACATTTTATTCCCTTCTCACTGTGACATTTCATTCCCTCTCCCTGTGACGTTTTATTCCCTCTTCCTGTGACATTTTATTCCCTTTTCCCTGTGACATTTTATTCCTTCTCCCCGTGACAATTTATTCCCTCTCCCTGTGAAATTTTATTCCCTCTTCCTGTGACTTTTTATTCCCTTCTCCCTGTGACATTTTATTCCCTCTCCCTGTGATTTTTTATTCCCTCTCCCTGTGAAATTTTATTCCTTATCCCTGTGATATTTTATTTCCTTCTCCCTGTGACATTTTATTCCCTTCTCCCTGTGAAATTTTATTCCCTCCCCCTGTGAAATTTTATTCCTTCACCCTGTGACATTTTATTCCCTCTCCCTGTGACATTTTATTCCTTCACCCTGTGACATTTTATTCCCTTCTCCATGTGACATTTTATTCCCTTCTCCCTGTGACATTTTATTTCCTTCTCACTGTGACATTTTTTCCCTTCTGCCTGCGACCTTTTATTCCCTTCTCCCTGTGACAATTCATTCCCTTCTCCCTGTGACGTTTTATTCCCTCTCCATGTGACATTTTATTCCCTTCTCCCTGTGACATTTTATTTCCTTCTCCCTGTGACTTTTTATTCCCTCTCCATGTGACATTTTATTCCCTTCTCCCTGTGACATTTTATTCCCTTCTCCCTCTGACATTTTAATCCCTTCTCCCTGTGACATTAATTCCCTCTCCATGTGACATTTTATTCCTTCACCCTGTGACATTTTATTCCCTTCTCCCTGTGACTTTTTATTCCCTCTCCCTGTGACATTACATTCCCTCCCCCTGTGACATTTCTTTCCCTTCTCCCTGTGACATTTCATTCCCTCTTCCTGTGACTTTTTATTCCCTCTTCATGTGACATTTTATTCCCTTCTCCCTGTGACATTTCATTCTCTAACCCTGTGACATTTCATTCCCTCTTCCTGTGACTTTTTATTCCCTTCTCCCTGTGACATTTTATTTGCCTCTCCCTGTGATTTTTTATTCCCTCTCCCTGTGAAATTTTATTCCCTCTTCCTGTGACTTTTTATTCCCATCTCCCTGTGACATTTTATTCCCACTCCCTTTGATTTTTTATTCCCTCTCCCTGTGAAATTTTATTCCTTTACCCTGTGATATTTTATTTCCTTCTCCCTGTGACATTTTATTCCCTTCTCCCTGTGACATTTTATTCCCTTCTCCATGTGACATTTCATTCCTTCTCCCAGTGACATTTGATTCCCTTCTCCCAGTGACATTTTATTCCCTTCTGCCTGTGACATTTTATTTCCTTCTCACTGTGACATTTTTTCCCTTCTTCCTGAGACCTTTTATTCCCTTCTCCCTGTGACATTTTATTCCTTCTCCCTGTGACATGTTATTCCCTTCTCCCTGTGACATTTCATTCCCTTCTCCCTGTGACATTTTATTTCCTTCTCCCTGTGACATGTTATTCCCTTCTCCCTGTGACATTTCATTCCCTTCTCCCTGTGACATTTTATTCCCTTCTCCCTGTGACATTTTATTTCCTTCTCCCTGTGACTTTTTATTCCCTCTCAATGTGACATTTTATTCCCTTCTCCCTGTGACATTTTATTCCCTTCTCCCTCTGACATTTTAATCCCTTCTCCCTGTGACATTTTATTCCATCTTCCTGTGACATTTTATTCCTATTCCCTGTGACATTTTATTCCCTTCTCCCTGTGACTTTTTATTCCCTCTCCCTGTGACATTTCTTTCCCTTCTCCCTGTGACATTTCATTCCCTAACCCTGTGACATTTCATTCCCTCTCCTTGTGACATTTTATTCCCTTCTCCCTGTATCATTTTATTCCCTTCTCCCTCTGTCATTTTCTTCCCTTCTCCGTGTGACATTTCATTCCCTCTCACTGTGACATTTTATTCCCTCTTCCTGTGACATTTTATTCCCTTCTCCCGGTGACATTTTATTCCCTCTCCCTGTGATTTTTTATTCCCTTTCACTGCGAAATTTTTTTCCATCTCCCTGTGACATTTTATTCCCTCTCCCTGTGACATTTTATTCCCTTCTCCCTGTGACATTTCATTCCCTTCTCCCTGTGACATTTTATTCTCTCGCCCTGTGACATTTCATTCCCTTCTCCCTGTGACATTTTATTCCCTCTTCCTGTAACATTTTATTCCCTTCTCCCTGTGACATTTTATTCCCTTCTCCCTGTGACATTTTATTCCCTTCTCCCTGTGACATTTTATTCCTTCTCCCTGTGACATTTTATTCTCTCGCCCTGTGACATTTTATTCCCTTCTCCCTGTGACATTTTATTCCCTCTCCCTGTGACATTTTTTTCCCTTCTCCCTGTGACATTTTATTCCCTCTCCCTGTTACATTTTATTCCGTCTCCCTGTGACAGTTTATTCCCTTCTCCCTGTGACATTTTATTCCCTTCTCCCTGTGACATTCTATTCCCTTCTCCCTGTGACATTTCATTCCCTCTCCCTGTGACATTTCATTCCCTCCCCCTTTGACATTTCATTCTCTATCCCCGTGACATTTTATTCCCTCTCGCTGTTAAATATTATTCCCTCTTCCTGTGACTTTTTATTCCCTTCTCCCTTTGACATTTTATTCCCTCTCGCTGTAATTTTTTATTCCCTCTCCCTGTGATATTTTATTTCCTTCTCCCTGTGACATTTTATTCCCACTCCCTTTGACATTTTATTCCCTTCTCCTAGTGACATTTTATTCCCTTCTCACTGTGACATTTCATTCCCTCTCCCTGTGACATTTTATTCCCTCTTCCTGTGACATTTTATTCCCTTTTCCCTGTGACATTTTATTCCTTCTCCCCGTGACAATTTATTCCCTCTCCCTGTGAAATTTTATTCCCTCTTCCTGTGACTTTTTATTCCCGTCTCTCTGTGACATTTTATTCCCTCTCCCTGTGATTTTTTATTCCCTCTCCCTGTGAAATTTTATTCCTTATCCCTGTGATATTTTATTTCCTTCTCCCTGTGACATTTTATTCCCTTCTCCCTGTGAAATTTTATTCCCTCCCCCTGTGAAATTTTATTCCTTCACCCTGTGACATTTTATTCCCTCTCCCTGTGACATTTTATTCCTTCACCCTGTGACATTTTATTCCCTTCTCCATGTGACATTTTATTCCTTCTCTCTGTGACATTTTATTCCCTTCTCCCAGTGACATTTCCTTCCCTTCACCCTGTGGCATTTGATTCCCTCTCCCTGTGATATTTAATTCCCTTCTCCCAGTGACATTTTATTCCCTTCTCCATGTGACATTTTATTCCCTTCTCCCTGTGACATTTTATTTCCTTCTCCCTGTGACTTTTTATTCCCTCTCCATGCGACATTTTATTCCCTTCTCCCTGTGACATTTTATTCCCTTCTCCCTCTGACATTTTAATCCCTTCTCCCTGTGACATTAATTCCCTCTCCATTTGACATTTTATTCCTTCACCCTGTGACATTTTATTCCCTTCTCCCTGTGACTTTTTATTCCCTCTCCCTGTGACATTACATTCCCTGCCCCTGTGACATTTCTTTCCCTTCTCCCTGTGACATTTCATTCCCTCTCCTTGTGACATTTTATTCCCTTCTCCCTGTATCATTTTATTCCCTTCTCCCTCTGTCATTTTCTTCCCTTCTCCGTGTGACATTTCATTCCCTCTCACTGTGACATTTTATTCCCTCTTCCTGTGACATTTTATTCCCTTCTCCCGGTGACATTTTATTCCCTCTCCCTGTGATTTTTTATTCCCTCTCACTGCGAAATTTTTTTCCATCTCCCTGTGACATTTTATTCCCTCTCCCTGTGACATTTTATTCCCTTCTCCCTATCACATTTTATTCCCACTCTCTGTGACATTTCATTCCCTTCTCCCTGTGACATTTTATTCTCTCGCCCTGTGACATTTTATTCCCTTCTCCCTGTGACATTTTATTCCCTCTTCCTGTAACATTTTATTCCCTTCTCCCTGTGACATTTTATTCCCTCTCCCTGTGACACTTTTTTCCCTTCTCCCTGTGACATTTTATTCCCTCTCCCTGTTACATTTTATTCCGTCTCCCTGTGACAGTTTATTCCCTTCTCCCTGTGACATTTTATTCCCTTCTCCCTGTGACATTCTATTCCCTTCTCCCTGTGACATTTCATTCCCTCTCCCTGTGACATTTCATTCCCTCCCCCTTTGACATTTCATTCTCTATCCCCGTGACATTTTATTCCCTCTCGCTGTTAAATATTATTCCCTCTTCCTGTGACTTTTTATTCCCTTCTCCCTTTGACATTTTATTCCCTCTCGCTGTAATTTTTTATTCCCTCTCCCTGTGATATTTTATTTCCTTCTCCCTGTGACATTTTATTCCCACTCCCTTTGACATTTTATTCCCTTCTCCTAGTGACATTTTATTCCCTTCTCACTGTGACATTTCATTCCCTCTCCCTGTGACGTTTTATTCCCTCTTCCTGTGACATTTTATTCCCTTTTCCCTGTGACATTTTATTCCTTCTCCCCGTGACAATTTATTCCCTCTCCCTGTGAAATTTTATTCCCTCTTCCTGTGACTTTTTATTCCCTTCTCCCTGTGACATTTTATTCCCTCTCCCTGTGATTTTTTATTCCCTCTCCCTGTGAAATTTTATTCCTTATCCCTGTGATATTTTATTTCCTTCACCTTGTGACATTTTATTCCCTCTCCCTGTGACATTTTATTCCTTCACCCTGTGACATTTTATTCCCTTCTCCATGTGACATTTTATTCCTTCTCTCTGTGACATTTTATTCCCTTCTCCCAGTGACATTTCCTTCCCTTCACCCTGTGGCATTTGATTCCCTCTCCCTGTGATATTTAATTCCCTTCTCCCAGTGACATTTTATTCCCTTCTCCCAGTGACATTTTATTCCCTTCTCCCTGTGACATTTTATTTCCTTCTCACTGTGACATTTTTTCCCTTCTGCCTGCGACCTTTTATTCCCTTCTCCCTGTGACAATTCATTCCCTTCTCCCTGTGACGTTTTATTCCCTCTCCATGTGACATTTTATTCCCTTCTCGCTGTGACATTTTATTTCCTTCTCCCTGTGACTTTTTATTCCCTCTCCATGTGACATTTTATTCCTTCACCCTGTGACATTTTATTCCCTTCTCCCTGTGACTTTTTATTCCCTCTCCCTGTGACATTACATTCCCTCCCCCTGTGACATTTCTTTCCCTTCTCCCTGTGACATTTCATTCCCTCCCCCTGTGACATTTCATTCCCTGTCCCTGTGACATTTCATTCTCTAACCCTGTGACATTTCATTCCCTCTTCCTGTGACTTTTTATTCCCTCTCCATGTGACATTTTATTCCCTTCTCCCTGTTTCATTTAATTCCCTTCTCCCTCTGACATTTTAATCCCTTCTCCCTCTGACATTTTATTCCCTCTCCCTGTGACATTTTATTCCTATTCCCTGTGACATTTTATTCCCTTCTCCCGGTGACATTTTATTCCCTCTCCCTGTGATTTTTTATTCCCTCTCCCTGCGAAATTTTTTTCCATCTCCCTGTAACATTTTATTCCCTCTCCCTGTGACATTTTATTCCCTTCTCCCTGTGATATTTTATTTCCTTCTCCCTCTGACATTTTATTCCCTTCTCCCTATGACATTTTAATCCTTCTCCCTGTGACATTTTATTCTATCTCCCTGAGACATTTTATTCCCTCTCCCTGTGACATTTTATTCCTTCTCCCTGTGACATTTTATTCCTTTCTCACTTCGACATTTTTTCCCTTCTCCCTGTGACATTTTATTTCCTTCTCCCTCTGACATTTTATTCCCGCTCCCTGTGACATTTTATTACCTTCTCCCTCTGACATTTTATTCCCTCTCCCTGTGACATTTTATTCCTTCTCCCTGTGACATTTTATTCCCTTCTCCATGTGACATTTCATTCCTTCTCCCTGTGACATTTGATTCCCTCTCCCTGTGATATTTAATTCCCTTCTCCCTGTGACATTTTATTCCCTTCTCCTAGTGACATTTTATTCCCTTCTGCCTGTGACATTTTCTTTCCTTCTCACTGTGACATTTTTTCCCTTCTTCCTGAGACCTTTTATTCCCTTCTCCCTGTGACATTTTATTCCTTCACCCTGTGACATGTTATTCCCTTCTCCCTGTGACATTTCATTCCCTTCTCCCTGTGACATTTTATTCCCTCACCATGTGACATTTTATTCCCTTCTCCCTGTGACATTTTATTTCCTTCTCCCGGTGACTTTTTATTCCCTCTCCCTGTGAAATTTTATTCCATCTCCCTGTAATATTTTATTTCATTCTCCCTGTGACATTTTATTCACTTCTCCCTGTGACATTTTATTTCCTTCCACCTGTGACATTTCATTCCCTCTCCCTGTGACATTTTATTCCCTTCTCCCTGTGACATTTTATTCCCTTTTCCCTGTGACATTTTATTCCTTCTCCCTGTGACATTTTATTCTCTCGCCCTGTGACATTTTATTCCCTTCTCCCTGTGACATTTTATTCCCTCTTCCTGTAACATTTTATTCCCTTCTCCCTGTGACATTTTATTCCCTCTCCCTGTGACATTTTATTCCGTCTCCCTGTGACAGTTTATTCCCTTCTCCCTGAGACATTTTATTCCCTTCTCCCTGTGACATTCTATTCCCTTCTCCCTGTGACATTTCATTCCCTCTCCCTCTGACATTTCATTCCCTCCCCCTTTGACATTTCATTCTCTATCCCCGTGACATTTTATTCCCTCTCGCTGTTAAATATTATTCCCTCTTCCTGTGACTTTTTATTCCCTTCTCCCTTTGACATTTTATTCCCTCTCGCTGTAATTTTTTATTCCCTCTCCCTGTGATATTTTATTTCCTTCTCCCTGTGACATTTTATTCCCACTCCCTTTGACATTTTATTCCCTTCTCCTAGTGACATTTTATTCCCTTCTCACTGTGACATTTCATTCCCTCTCCCTGTGACGTTTTATTCCCTCTTCCTGTGACATTTTATTCCCTTTTCCCTGTGACATTTTATTCCTTCTCCCCGTGACAATTTATTCCCTCTCCCTGTGAAATTTTATTCCCTCTTCCTGTGACTTTTTATTCCCTTCTCCCTGTGACATTTTATTCCCTCTCCCTGTGATTTTTTATTCCCTCTCCCTGTGAAATTTTATTCCTTATCCCTGTGATATTTTATGTCCTTCTCCCTGTGACATTTTATTCCCTTCTCCCTGTGAAATTTTATTCCCTCCCCCTGTGAAATTTTATTCCTTCACCCTGTGACATTTTATTCCCTCTCCCTGTGACATTTTATTCCTTCACCCTGTGACATTTTATTCCCTTCTCCATGTGACATTTTATTCCTTCTCTCTGTGACATTTTATTCCCTTCTCCCAGTGACATTTCCTTCCCTTCACCCTGTGGCATTTGATTCCCTCTCCCTGTGATATTTAATTCCCTTCTCCCAGTGACATTTTATTCCCTTCTCCATGTGACATTTTATTCCCTTCTCCCTGTGACATTTTATTTCCTTCTCCCTGTGACTTTTTATTCCCTCTCCATGTGACATTTTATTCCCTTCTCCCTGTGACATTTTATTCCCTTCTCCCTCTGACATTTTAATCCCTTCTCCCTGTGACATTAATTCCCTCTCCATTTGACATTTTATTACTTCACCCTGTGACATTTTATTCCCTTCTCCCTGTGACTTTTTATTCCCTCTCCCTGTGACATTACATTCCCTCCCCCTGTGACATTTCTTTCCCTTCTCCCTGTGACATTTCATTTCCTCTCCTTGTGACATTTTATTCCCTTCTCCCTGTATCATTTTATTCCCTTCTCCCTCTGTCATTTTCTTCCCTTCTCCGTGTGACATTTCATTCCCTCTCACTGTGACATTTTATTCCCTCTTCCTGTGACATTTTATTCCCTTCTCCCGGTGACATTTTATTCCCTCTCCCTGTGATTTTTTATTCCCTCTCACTGCGAAATTTTTTTCCATCTCCCTGTGACATTTTATTCCCTCTCCCTGTGACATTTTATTCCCTTCTCCCTATCACATTTTATTCCCACTCTCTGTGACATTTCATTCCCTTCTCCCTGTGACATTTTATTCTCTCGCCCTGTGACATTTTATTCCCTTCTCCCTGTGACATTTTATTCCCTCTTCCTGTAACATTTTATTCCCTTCTCCCTGTGACATTTTATTCCCTCTCCCTGTGACACTTTTTTCCCTTCTCCCTGTGACATTTTATTCCCTCTCCCTGTTACATTTTATTCCGTCTCCCTGTGACAGTTTATTCCCTTCTCCCTGTGACATTTTATTCCCTTCTCCCTGTGACATTCTATTCCCTTCTCCCTGTGACATTTCATTCCCTCTCCCTGTGACATTTCATTCCCTCCCCCTTTGACATTTAATTCTCTATCCCCGTGACATTTTATTCCCTCTCGCTGTTAAATATTATTCCCTCTTCCTGTGACTTTTTATTCCCTTCTCCCTTTGACATTTTATTCCCTCTCGCTGTAATTTTTTATTCCCTCTCCCTGTGATATTTTATTTCCTTCTCCCTGTGACATTTTATTCCCACTCCCTTTGACATTTTATTCCCTTCTCCTAGTGACATTTTATTCCCTTCTCACTGTGACATTTCATTCCCTCTCCCTGTGACGTTTTATTCCCTCTTCCTGTGACATTTTATTCCCTTTTCCCTGTGACATTTTATTCCTTCTCCCCGTGACAATTTATTCCCTCTCCCTGTGAAATTTTATTCCCTCTTCCTGTGACTTTTTATTCCCTTCTCCCTGTGACATTTTATTCCCTCTCCCTGTGATTTTTTATTCCCTCTCCCTGTGAAATTTTATTCCTTATCCCTGTGATATTTTATTTCCTTCTCCCTGTGACATTTTATTCCCTTCTCCCTGTGAAATTTTATTCCCTCCCCCTGTGAAATTTTATTCCTTCACCCTGTGACATTTTATTCCCTCTCCCTGTGACATTTTATTCCTTCACCCTGTGACATTTTATTCCCTTCTCCATGTGACATTTTATTCCTTCTCTCTGTGACATTTTATTCCCTTCTCCCAGTGACATTTCCTTCCCTTCACCCTGTGGCATTTGATTCCCTCTCCCTGTGATATTTAATTCCCTTCTCCCAGTGACATTTTATTCCCTTCTCCCAGTGACATTTTATTCCCTTCTCCCTGTGACATTTTATTTCCTTCTCACTGTGACATTTTTTCCCTTCTGCCTGCGACCTTTTATTCCCTTCTCCCTGTGACAATTCATTCCCTTCTCCCTGTGACGTTTTATTCCCTCTCCATGTGACATTTTATTCCCTTCTCCCTGTGACATTTTATTTCCTTCTCCCTGTGACTTTTTATTCCCTCTCCATGTGACATTTTATTCCTTCACCCTGTGACATTTTATTCCCTTCTCCCTGTGACTTTTTATTCCCTCTCCCTGTGACATTACATTCCCTCCCCCTGTGACATTTCTTTCCCTTCTCCCTGTGACATTTCATTCCCTCCCCCTGTGACATTTCATTCCCTTTCCCTGTGACATTTCATTCTCTAACCCTGTGACATTTCATTCCCTCTTCCTGTGACTTTTTATTCCCTCTCCATGTGACATTTTATTCCCTTCTCCCTGTTTCATTTAATTCCCTTCTCCCTCTGACATTTTAATCCCTTCTCCCTCTGACATTTTATTCCCTCTCCCTGTGACATTTTATTCCTATTCCCTGTGATATTTTATTCCCTTCTCCCGGTGACATTTTATTCCCTCTCCCTGTGATTTTTTATTCCCTCTCCCTGCGAAATTTTTTTCCATCTCCCTGTAACATTTTATTCCCTCTCCCTGTGACATTTTATTCCCTTCTCCCTGTGACATTTTATTCTATCTCCCTGTGACATTTTATTCCCTCTCCCTGTGACATTTTATTCCTTCTCCCTGTGACATTTTATTCCTTTCTCACTTTGACATTTTTTCCCTTCTCCCTGTGACATTTTATTTCCTTCTCCCTCTGACATTTTATTCCCGCTCCCTGTGACATTTTATTACCTTCTCCCTCTGACATTTTATTCCCTCTCCCTGTGACATTTTATTCCTTCTCCCTGTGACATTTTATTCCCTTCTCCATGTGACATTTCATTCCTTCTCCCTGTGACATTTGATTCCCTCTCCCTGTGATATTTAATTCCCTTCTCCCTGTGACATTTTATTCCCTTCTCCTAGTGACATTTTATTCCCTTCTGCCTGTGACATTTTCTTTCCTTCTCTCTGTGACATTTTTTCCCTTCTTCCTGAGACCTTTTATTCCCTTCTCCCTGTGACATTTTATTCCTTCACCCTGTGACATGTTATTCCCTTCTCCCTGTGACATTTCATTCCTTTCTCCCTGTGACATTTTATTCCCTCACCATGTGACATTTTATTCCCTTCTCCCTGTGACATTTTATTTCCTTCTCCCGGTGACTTTTTATTCCCTCTCCCTGTGAAATTTTATTCCATCTCCCTGTAATATTTTATTTCATTCTCCCTGTGACATTTTATTCACTTCTCCCTGTGACATTTTATTTCCTTCCACCTGTGACATTTCATTCCCTCTCCCTGTGACATTTTATTCCCTTCTCCCTGTGACATTTTATTCCCTTTTCCCTGTGACATTTTATTCCTTCTCCCTGTGACATTTTATTCTCTCGCCCTGTGACATTTTATTCCCTTCTCCCTGTGACATTTTATTCCCTCTTCCTGTAACATTTTATTCCCTTCTCCCTGTGACATTTTATTCCCTCTCCCTGTGACATTTTATTCCGTCTCCCTGTGACAGTTTATTCCCTTCTCCCTGAGACATTTTATTCCCTTCTCCCTGTGACATTCTATTCCCTTCTCCCTGTGACATTTCATTCCCTCTCCCTGTGACATTTCATTCCCTCCCCCTTTGACATTTCATTCTCTATCCCCGTGACATTTTATTCCCTCTCGCTGTTAAATATTATTCCCTCTTCCTGTGACTTTTTATTTTCTTCTCCCTTTGATATTTTATTCCCTCTCGCTGTGATTTTTTATTCCCTCTCCCTGTGATATTTTATTTCCTTCTCCCTGTGACATTTTATTCCCACTTCCTTTGACATTTTATTCCCTTCTCCTAGTGACATTTTATTCCCTCTCCCTGTGACGTTTTATTCCCTCTTCCTGTGACATTTTATTCCCTTTTCCCTGTGACATTTTATTCCTTCTCCCCGTGACAATTTATTCCCTCTCCCTGTGAAATTTTATTCCCTCTTCCTGTGACTTTTTATTCCCTTCTCCATGTGACATTTTATTCCCTCTCCCTGTGACATTTTATTCCTTCACCCTGTGACATGTTATTCCCTTCTCCCTGTGACATTTTATTCCCTCACCATGTGACATTTTATTCCCTTCTACCTGTGACATTTTATTTCCTTCTCCCGGTGACTTTTTATTCCCTCTCCATGTGCCATTTTATTCCCTTCTCCCTGTGACATTTTATTCCCTTCTCCCTGTGACATTTTAATCCCTTCTCCCTGTGACATTTTATTCCCTTCTCCCTGTGACATTTTAATCCCTTCTCCCTGTGACATTTTATTCCCTCTCCCTGTGACATTTTATTCCTATTCCATGTGACATTTCATTCCCTCTCCTTGTGACATTTTATTCCCTTCTCCCTGAGTCATTTTATTCCCTTCTCCCTCTGTCATTTTCTTCCCTTCTCCGTGTGACATTTCATTCCCTCTCACTGTGACACTTTATTCCCTCTTCCTGTGACATTTTATTCCTTTCTCCCTGTGACATTTTATTCCCTTCTCTGGGTGACATTTTATTCCCTCTCCCTGTGACATTTTATTCCCTCTCCCTGTGACAGTTTATTCCCTTCTCCCTGTGACATTTTATTCCCACTATCTTTGATTTTTTATTCCCTCTCCCTGTGAAATTTTATTCCTTTTCCATGTGATATTTTATTTCCTTCTCCCTGTGAAATTTTATTCCCTTCTCACTGTGACATTTCATTCCCTCTCCCTGTGACGTTTTATTCCCTCTTCCTTTGACATCTTATTCCCTTCTCCCTGTGACAATTCATTCCCTCCTCCTATGACATTTCTTTCCCCTCTAACTGTGACATTTCATTCCCTCCCCCTGTGACATCTTATTCCCTCTCCTTGGGATATTTTATTCCCTTCTCCCTGTATCGTTTCATTCCCTCTCCCCGTGACATTTTATTCCCACTCCCTGTGATTTTTTATTCCCTCTCCATGTGAAATTTTATTACATCTCCCTGTAATATTTTATTTCATTCTCCCTGTGACATTTTATTCCCTTCTCCCTTTGACAATTCATTCCCACCTCTTGTGATATTTCTTTCCCTTCTACCTGTGACATTTCATTCCCTCCACCTGTGACATCTTATTCCGTCTGCTTGGGATATTTTATTCCCTTCTCCCTGTGTCGTTTCATTCCCTCTCCCCGTGACATTTTATTCCCTATCCCTGTGATTTTTTATTCCCTCTCCCTGTGAAATTTTATTCCATCTCCCTGTAATATTTTATTTCATTCTCCCTGTGACATTTTATTCACTTCTCCCTGTGACATTTTATTTCCTTCCACCTGTGACATTTCATTCCCTCTCCCTGTGACATTTTATTCCCTTCTCCCTGTGACATTTTATTCCCTTCTCCCTGTGACATTTTATTCCTTCTCCCTGTGACATTTTATTCTCTCGCCCTGTGACATTTTATTCCCTTCTCCCTGTGACATTTTATTCCCTCTTCCTGTAACATTTTATTCCCTTCTCCCTGTGACATTTTATTTCCTCTCCCTGTGACATTTTATTCCGTCTCCCTGTGACAGTTTATTCCCTTCTCCCTGAGACATTTTATTCCCTTCTCCCTGTGACATTCTATTCCCTTCTCCCTGTGACATTTCATTCCCTTCTCCCAGTGACATTTTATTCCCTTCTCCCTGTGACATTTTATTTCCTTCTCACTGTGACATTTTTTCCCTTCTGCCTGCGACCTTTTATTCCCTTCTCCCTGTGACAATTCATTCCCTTCTCCCTGTGACGTTTTATTCCCTCTCCATGTGACATTTTATTCCCTTCTCCCTGTGACATTTTATTTCCTTCTCCCTGTGACTTTTTATTCCCTCTCCATGTGACATTTTATTCCCTTCTCCCTGTGACATTTTATTCCCTTCTCCCTCTGACATTTTAATCCCTTCTCCCTGTGACATTAATTCCCTCTCCATTTGACATTTTATTCCTTCACCCTGTGACATTTTATTCCCTTCTCCCTGTGACTTTTTATTCCCTATCCCTGTGACATTACATTCCCTCCCCCTGTGACATTTCTTTCCCTTCTCCCTGTGACATTTCATTCCCTCTCCTTGTGACATTTTATTCCCTTCTCCCTGTATCATTTTATTCCCTTCTCCCTCTGTCATTTTCTTCCCTTCTCCGTGTGACATTTCATTCCCTCTCACTGTGACATTTTATTCCCTCTTCCTGTGACATTTTATTCCCTTCTCCCGGTGACATTTTATTCCCTCTCCCTGTGATTTTTTATTCCCTCTCACTGCGAAATTTTTTTCCATCTCCCTGTGACATTTTATTCCCTCTCCCTGTGACATTTTATTCCCTACTCCCTATCACATTTTATTCCCACTCTCTGTGACATTTCATTCCCTTCTCCCTGTGACATTTTATTCTCTCGCCCTGTGACATTTTATTCCCTTCTCCCTGTGACATTTTATTCCCTCTTCCTGTAACATTTTATTCCCTTCTCCCTGTGACATTTTATTCCCTCTCCCTGTGACACTTTTTTCCCTTCTCCCTGTGACATTTTATTCCCTCTCCCTGTTACATTTTATTCCGTCTCCCTGTGACAGTTTATTCCCTCTCCCTGTGACATTCTATTCCCTTCTCCCTATGACATTTCATTCCCTCTCACTGTGACATTTCATTCCCTCTCACTGTGACATTTCATTCCCTCCCCCTTTGACATTTCATTCTCTATCCCCGTGACATTTTATTCCCTCTCGCTGTTAAATATTATTCCCTCTTCCTGTGACTTTTTATTCCCTTCTCCCTTTGACATTTTATTCCCTCTCGCTGTAATTTTTTATTCCCTCTCCCTGTGATATTTTATTTCCTTCTCCCTGTGACATTTTATTCCCACTCCCTTTGACATTTTATTCCCTTCTCCTAATGACATTTTATTCCCTTCTCACTGTGACATTTCATTCCCTCTCCCTGTGACGTTTTATTCCCTCTTCCTGTGACATTTTATTCCCTTTTCCCTGTGACATTTTATTCCTTCTCCCCGTGACAATTTATTCCCTCTCCCTGTGAAATTTTATTCCCTCTTCCTGTGACTTTTTATTCCCTTCTCCCTGTGACATTTTATTCCCTCTCCCTGTGATTTTTTATTCCCTCTCCCTGTGAAATTTTATTCCTTATCCCTGTGATATTTTATTTCCTTCTCCCTGTGACATTTTATTCCCTTCTCCCTGTGAAATTTTATTCCCTCCCCCTGTGAAATTTTATTCCTTCACCCTGTGACATTTTATTCCCTCTCCCTGTGACATTTTATTCCTTCACCCTGTGACATTTTATTCCCTTCTCCATGTGACATTTTATTCCCTTCTCCCTGTGACATTTTATTTCCTTCTCACTGTGACATTTTTTCCCTTCTGCCTGCGACCTTTTATTCCCTTCTCCCTGTGACAATTCATTCCCTTCTCCCTGTGACGTTTTATTCCCTCTCCATGTGACATTTTATTCCCTTCTCCCTGTGACATTTTATTTCCTTCTCCCTGTGACTTTTTATTCCCTCTCCATGTGACATTTTATTCCCTTCTCCCTGTGACATTTTATTCCCTTCTCCCTCTGACATTTTAATCCCTTCTCCCTGTGACATTAATTCCCTCTCCATGTGACATTTTATTCCTTCACCCTGTGACATTTTATTCCCTTCTCCCTGTGACTTTTTATTCCCTCTCCCTGTGACATTACATTCCCTCCCCCTGTGACATTTCTTTCCCTTCTCCCTGTGACATTTCATTCCCTCTTCCTGTGACTTTTTATTCCCTCTTCATGTGACATTTTATTCCCTTCTCCCTGTGACATTTCATTCTCTAACCCTGTGACATTTCATTCCCTCTTCCTGTGACTTTTTATTCCCTTCTCCCTGTGACATTTTATTTGCCTCTCCCTGTGATTTTTTATTCCCTCTCCCTGTGAAATTTTATTCCCTCTTCCTGTGACTTTTTATTCCCATCTCCCTGTGACATTTTATTCCCACTCCCTTTGATTTTTTATTCCCTCTCCCTGTGAAATTTTATTCCTTTACCCTGTGATATTTTATTTCCTTCTCCCTGTGACATTTTATTCCCTTCTCCCTGTGACATTTTATTCCCTTCTCCATGTGACATTTCATTCCTTCTCCCAGTGACATTTGATTCCCTTCTCCCAGTGACATTTTATTCCCTTCTGCCTGTGACATTTTATTTCCTTCTCACTGTGACATTTTTTCCCTTCTTCCTGAGACCTTTTATTCCCTTCTCCCTGTGACATTTTATTCCTTCTCCCTGTGACATGTTATTCCCTTCTCCCTGTGACATTTCATTCCCTTCTCCCTGTGACATTTTATTTCCTTCTCCCTGTGACATGTTATTCCCTTCTCCCTGTGACATTTCATTCCCTTCTCCCTGTGACATTTTATTCCCTTCTCCCTGTGACATTTTATTTCCTTCTCCCTGTGACTTTTTATTCCCTCTCAATGTGACATTTTATTCCCTTCTCCCTGTGACATTTTATTCCCTTCTCCCTCTGACATTTTAATCCCTTCTCCCTGTGACATTTTATTCCATCTTCCTGTGACATTTTATTCCTATTCCCTGTGACATTTTATTCCCTTCTCCCTGTGACTTTTTATTCCCTCTCCCTGTGACATTTCTTTCCCTTCTCCCTGTGACATTTCATTCCCTCCCCCTGTGGCATTTCATTCCCTTTCCCTGTGACATTTCATTCCCTAACCCTGTGACATTTCATTCCCTCTCCTTGTGACATTTTATTCCCTTCTCCCTGTATCATTTTATTCCCTTCTCCCTCTGTCATTTTCTTCCCTTCTCCGTGTGACATTTCATTCCCTCTCACTGTGACATTTTATTCCCTCTTCCTGTGACATTTTATTCCCTTCTCCCGGTGACATTTTATTCCCTCTCCCTGTGATTTTTTATTCCCTTTCACTGCGAAATTTTTTTCCATCTCCCTGTGACATTTTATTCCCTCTCCCTGTGACATTTTATTCCCTTCTCCCTGTGACATTTCATTCCCTTCTCCCTGTGACATTTTATTCTCTCGCCCTGTGACATTTCATTCCCTTCTCCCTGTGACATTTTATTCCCTCTTCCTGTAACATTTTATTCCCTTCTCCCTGTGACATTTTATTCCCTTCTCCCTGTGACATTTTATTCCCTTCTCCCTGTGACATTTTATTCCTTCTCCCTGTGACATTTTATTCTCTCGCCCTGTGACATTTTATTCCCTTCTCCCTGTGACATTTTATTCCCTCTCCCTGTGACATTTTTTTCCCTTCTCCCTGTGACATTTTATTCCCTCTCCCTGTTACATTTTATTCCGTCTCCCTGTGACAGTTTATTCCCTTCTCCCTGTGACATTTTATTCCCTTCTCCCTGTGACATTCTATTCCCTTCTCCCTGTGACATTTCATTCCCTCTCCCTGTGACATTTCATTCCCTCCCCCTTTGACATTTCATTCTCTATCCCCGTGACATTTTATTCCCTCTCGCTGTTAAATATTATTCCCTCTTCCTGTGACTTTTTATTCCCTTCTCCCTTTGACATTTTATTCCCTCTCGCTGTAATTTTTTATTCCCTCTCCCTGTGATATTTTATTTCCTTCTCCCTGTGACATTTTATTCCCACTCCCTTTGACATTTTATTCCCTTCTCCTAGTGACATTTTATTCCCTTCTCACTGTGACATTTCATTCCCTCTCCCTGTGACATTTTATTCCCTCTTCCTGTGACATTTTATTCCCTTTTCCCTGTGACATTTTATTCCTTCTCCCCGTGACAATTTATTCCCTCTCCCTGTGAAATTTTATTCCCTCTTCCTGTGACTTTTTATTCCCTTCTCTCTGTGACATTTTATTCCCTCTCCCTGTGATTTTTTATTCCCTCTCCCTGTGAAATTTTATTGCTTATCCCTGTGATATTTTATTTCCTTCTCCCTGTGACATTTTATTCCCTTCTCCCTGTGAAATTTTATTCCCTCCCCCTGTGAAATTTTATTCCTTCACCCTGTGACATTTTATTCCCTCTCCCTGTGACATTTTATTCCTTCACCCTGTGACATTTTATTCCCTTCTCCATGTGACATTTTATTCCTTCTCTCTGTGACATTTTATTCCCTTCTCCCAGTGACATTTCCTTCCCTTCACCCTGTGGCATTTGATTCCCTCTCCCTGTGATATTTAATTCCCTTCTCCCAGTGACATTTTATTCCCTTCTCCATGTGACATTTTATTCCCTTCTCCCTGTGACATTTTATTTCCTTCTCCCTGTGACTTTTTATTCCCTCTCCATGCGACATTTTATTCCCTTCTCCCTGTGACATTTTATTCCCTTCTCCCTCTGACATTTTAATCCCTTCTCCCTGTGACATTAATTCCCTCTCCATTTGACATTTTATTCCTTCACCCTGTGACATTTTATTCCCTTCTCCCTGTGACTTTTTATTCCCTCTCCCTGTGACATTACATTCCCTGCCCCTGTGACATTTCTTTCCCTTCTCCCTGTGACATTTCATTCCCTCTCCTTGTGACATTTTATTCCCTTCTCCCTGTATCATTTTATTCCCTTCTCCCTCTGTCATTTTCTTCCCTTCTCCGTGTGACATTTCATTCCCTCTCACTGTGACATTTTATTCCCTCTTCCTGTGACATTTTATTCCCTTCTCCCGGTGACATTTTATTCCCTCTCCCTGTGATTTTTTATTCCCTCTCACTGCGAAATTTTTTTCCATCTCCCTGTGACATTTTATTCCCTCTCCCTGTGACATTTTATTCCCTTCTCCCTATCACATTTTATTCCCACTCTCTGTGACATTTCATTCCCTTCTCCCTGTGACATTTTATTCTCTCGCCCTGTGACATTTTATTCCCTTCTCCCTGTGACATTTTATTCCCTCTTCCTGTAACATTTTATTCCCTTCTCCCTGTGACATTTTATTCCCTTCTCCCTGTGACATTTTATTCCCTCTCCCTGTAACATTTTATTCCCTTCTCCCTGTGACACTTTTTTCCCTTCTCCCTGTGACATTTTATTCCCTCTCCCTGTTACATTTTATTCCGTCTCCCTGTGACAGTTTATTCCCTTCTCCCTGTGACATTTTATTCCCTTCTCCCTGTGACATTCTATTCCCTTCTCCCTGTGACATTTCATTCCCTCTCCCTGTGACATTTCATTCCCTCCCCCTTTGACATTTCATTCTCTATCCCCGTGACATTTTATTCCCTCTCGCTGTTAAATATTATTCCCTCTTCCTGTGACTTTTTATTCCCTTCTCCCTTTGACATTTTATTCCCTCTCGCTGTAATTTTTTATTCCCTCTCCCTGTGATATTTTATTTCCTTCTCCCTGTGACATTTTATTCCCACTCCCTTTGACATTTTATTCCCTTCTCCTAGTGACATTTTATTCCCTTCTCACTGTGACATTTCATTCCCTCTCCCTGTGACGTTTTATTCCCTCTTCCTGTGACATTTTATTCCCTTTTCCCTGTGACATTTTATTCCTTCTCCCCGTGACAATTTATTCCCTCTCCCTGTGAAATTTTATTCCCTCTTCCTGTGACTTTTTATTCCCTTCTCCCTGTGACATTTTATTCCCTCTCCCTGTGATTTTTTATTCCCTCTCCCTGTGAAATTTTATTCCTTATCCCTGTGATATTTTATTTCCTTCACCCTGTGACATTTTATTCCCTCTCCCTGTGACATTTTATTCCTTCACCCTGTGACATTTTATTCCCTTCTCCATGTGACATTTTATTCCTTCTCTCTGTGACATTTTATTCCCTTCTCCCAGTGACATTTCCTTCCCTTCACCCTGTGGCATTTGATTCCCTCTCCCTGTGATATTTAATTCCCTTCTCCCAGTGACATTTTATTCCCTTCTCCCAGTGACATTTTATTCCCTTCTCCCTGTGACATTTTATTTCCTTCTCACTGTGACATTTTTTCCCTTCTGCCTGCGACCTTTTATTCCCTTCTCCCTGTGACAATTCATTCCCTTCTCCCTGTGACGTTTTATTCCCTCTCCATGTGACATTTTATTCCCTTCTCGCTGTGACATTTTATTTCCTTCTCCCTGTGACTTTTTATTCCCTCTCCATGTGACATTTTATTCCTTCACCCTGTGACATTTTATTCCCTTCTCCCTGTGACTTTTTATTCCCTCTCCCTGTGACATTACATTCCCTCCCCCTGTGACATTTCTTTCCCTTCTCCCTGTGACATTTCATTCCCTCCCCCTGTGACATTTCATTCCCTGTCCCTGTGACATTTCATTCTCTAACCCTGTGACATTTCATTCCCTCTTCCTGTGACTTTTTATTCCCTCTCCATGTGACATTTTATTCCCTTCTCCCTGTTTCATTTAATTCCCTTCTCCCTCTGACATTTTAATCCCTTCTCCCTCTGACATTTTATTCCCTCTCCCTGTGACATTTTATTCCTATTCCCTGTGACATTTTATTCCCTTCTCCCGGTGACATTTTATTCCCTCTCCCTGTGATTTTTTATTCCCTCTCCCTGCGAAATTTTTTTCCATCTCCCTGTAACATTTTATTCCCTCTCCCTGTGACATTTTATTCCCTTCTCCCTGTGATATTTTATTTCCTTCTCCCTCTGACATTTTATTCCCTTCTCCCTATGACATTTTAATCCTTCTCCCTGTGACATTTTATTCTATCTCCCTGAGACATTTTATTCCCTCTCCCTGTGACATTTTATTCCTTCTCCCTGTGACATTTTATTCCTTTCTCACTTCGACATTTTTTCCCTTCTCCCTGTGACATTTTATTTCCTTCTCCCTCTGACATTTTATTCCCGCTCTCTGTGACATTTTATTACCTTCTCCCTCTGACATTTTATTCCCTCTCCCTGTGACATTTTATTCCTTCTCCCTGTGACATTTTATTCCCTTCTCCATGTGACATTTCATTCCTTCTCCCTGTGACATTTGATTCCCTCTCCCTGTGATATTTAATTCCCTTCTCCCTGTGACATTTTATTCCCTTCTCCTAGTGACATTTTATTCCCTTTTGCCTGTGACATTTTCTTTCCTTCTCACTGTGACATTTTTTCCCTTCTTCCTGAGACCTTTTATTCCCTTCTCCCTGTGACATTTTATTCCTTCACCCTGTGACATGTTATTCCCTTCTCCCTGTGACATTTCATTCCCTTCTCCCTGTGACATTTTATTCCCTCACCATGTGACATTTTATTCCCTTCTCCCTGTGACATTTTATTTCCTTCTCCCGGTGACTTTTTATTCCCTCTCCCTGTGAAATTTTATTCCATCTCCCTGTAATATTTTATTTCATTCTCCCTGTGACATTTTATTCACTTCTCCCTGTGACATTTTATTTCCTTCCACCTGTGACATTTCATTCCCTCTCCCTGTGACATTTTATTCCCTTCTCCCTGTGACATTTTATTCCCTTTTCCCTGTGACATTTTATTCCTTCTCCCTGTGACATTTTATTCTCTCGCCCTGTGACATTTTATTCCCTTCTCCCTGTGACATTTTATTCCCTCTTCCTGTAACATTTTATTCCCTTCTCCCTGTGACATTTTATTCCCTCTCCCTGTGACATTTTATTCCGTCTCCCTGTGACAGTTTATTCCCTTCTCCCTGAGACATTTTATTCCCTTCTCCCTGTGACATTCTATTCCCTTCTCCCTGTGACATTTCATTCCCTCTCCCTGTGACATTTCATTCCCTCCCCCTTTGACATTTCATTCTCTATCCCCGTGACATTTTATTCCCTCTCGCTGTTAAATATTATTCCCTCTTCCTGTGACTTTTTATTCCCTTCTCCCTTTGATATTTTATTCCCTCTCGCTGTGATTTTTTATTCCCTCTCCCTGTGATATTTTATTTCCTTCTCCCTGTGACATTTTATTCCCACTTCCTTTGACATTTTATTCCCTTCTCCTAGTGACATTTTATTCCCTCTCCCTGTGACGTTTTATTCCCTCTTCCTGTGACATTTTATTCCCTTTTCCCTGTGACATTTTATTCCTTCTCCCCGTGACAATTTATTCCCTCTCCCTGTGAAATTTTATTCCCTCTTCCTGTGACTTTTTATTCCCTTCTCCATGTGACATTTTATTCCCTCTCCCTGTGACATTTTATTCCTTCACCCTGTGACATGTTATTCCCTTCTCCCTGTGACATTTCATTCCCTTCTCCCTGTGACATTTTATTCCCTCACCATGTGACATTTTATTCCCTTCTCCCTGTGACATTTTATTTCCTTCTCCCGGTGACTTTTTATTCCCTCTCCATGTGCCATTTTATTCCCTTCTCCCTGTGACATTTTATTCCCTTCTCCCTGTGACATTTTAATCCCTTCTCCCTGTGACATTTTATTCCCTTCTCCCTGTGACATTTTAATCCCTTCTCCCTGTGACATTTTATTCCCTCTCCCTGTGACATTTTATTCCTATTCCATGTGACATTTCATTCCCTCTCCTTGAGACATTTTATTCCCTTCTCCCTGAGTCATTTTATTCCCTTCTCCCTCTGTCATTTTCTTCCCTTCTCCGTGTGACATTTCATTCCCTCTCACTGTGACACTTTATTCCCTCTTCCTGTGACATTTTATTCCCTTCTCCCTGTGACATTTTATTCCCTTCTCTGGGTGACATTTTATTCCCTCTCCCTGTGACATTTTATTCCCACTATCTTTGATTTTTTATTCCCTCTCCCTGTGAAATTTTATTCCTTTTCCATGTGATATTTTTTTTCCTTCTCCCTGTGAAATTTTATTCCCTTCTCACTGTGACATTTCATTCCCTCTCCCTGTGACGTTTTATTCCCTCTTCCTTTGACATCTTATTCCCTTCTCCCTGTGACAATTCATTCCCTCCTCCTATGACATTTCTTTCCCCTCTAACTGTGACATTTCATTCCCTCCCCCTGTGACATCTTATTCCCTCTCCTTGGGATATTTTATTCCCTTCTCCCTGTGTCGTTTCATTCCCTCTCCCCGTGACATTTTATTCCCACTCCCTGTGATTTTTTATTCCCTCTCCATGTGAAATTTTATTACATCTCCCTGTAATATTTTATTTCATTCTCCCTGTGACATTTTATTCCCTTCTCCCTTTGACAATTCATTCCCACCTCCTGTGATATTTCTTTCCCTTCTACCTGTGACATTTCATTCCCTCCACCTGTGACATCTTATTCCGTCTGCTTGGGATATTTTATTCCCTTCTCCCTGTGTCGTTTCATTCCCTCTCCCCGTGACATTTTATTCCCTATCCCTGTGATTTTTTATTCCCTCTCCCTGTGAAATTTTATTCCATCTCCCTGCAATATTTTATTTCATTCTCCCTGTGACATTTTATTCACTTCTCCCTGTGACATTTTATTTCCTTCCACCTGTGACATTTCATTCCCTCTCCCTGTGACATTTTATTCCCTTCTCCCTGTGACATTTTATTCCCTTCTCCCTGTGACATTTTATTCCTTCTCCCTGTGACATTTTATTCTCTCGCCCTGTGACATTTTATTCCCTTCTCCCTGTGACATTTTATTCCCTCTTCCTGTAACATTTTATTCCCTTCTCCCTGTGACAGTTTATTCCCTTCTCCCTGAGACATTTTATTCCCTTCTCCCTGTGACATTCTATTCCCTTCTCCCTGTGACATTTCATTCCCTTCTCCCAGTGACATTTTATTCCCTTCTCCCTGTGACATTTTATTTCCTTCTCACTGTGACATTTTTTCCCTTCTGCCTGCGACCTTTTATTCCCTTCTCCCTGTGAAAATTCATTCCCTTCTCCCTGTGACGTTTTATTCCCTCTCCATGTGACATTTTATTCCCTTCTCCCTGTGACATTTTATTTCCTTCTCCCTGTGACTTTTTATTCCCTCTCCATGTGACATTTTATTCCCTTCTCCCTGTGACATTTTATTTCCTTCTCCCTGTGACTTTTTATTCCCTCTCCATGTGACATTTTATTCCCTTCTCCCTGTGACATTTTATTCCCTTCTCCCTCTGACATTTTAATCCCTTCTCCCTGTGACATTAATTCCCTCTCCATTTGACATTTTATTCCTTCACCCTGTGACATTTTATTCCCTTCTCCCTGTGACTTTTTATTCCCTCTCCCTGTGACATTACATTCCCTCCCCCTGTGACATTTCTTTCCCTTCTCCCTGTGACATTTCATTCCCTCTCCTTGTGACATTTTATTCCCTTCTCCCTGTATCATTTTATTCCCTTCTCCCTCTGTCATTTTCTTCCCTTCTCCGTGTGACATTTCATTCCCTCTCACTGTGACATTTTATTCCCTCTTCCTGTGACATTTTATTCCCTTCTCCCGGTGACATTTTATTCCCTCTCCCTGTGATTTTTTATTCCCTCTCACTGCGAAATTTTTTTCCATCTCCCTGTGACATTTTATTCCCTCTCCCTGTGACATTTTATTCCCTACTCCCTATCACATTTTATTCCCACTCTCTGTGACATTTCATTCCCTTCTCCCTGTGACATTTTATTCTCTCGCCCTGTGACATTTTATTCCCTTCTCCCTGTGACATTTTATTCCCTCTTCCTGTAACATTTTATTCCCTTCTCCCTGTGACATTTTATTCCCTCTCCCTGTGACACTTTTTTCCCTTCTCCCTGTGACATTTTATTCCCTCTCCCTGTTACATTTTATTCCGTCTCCCTGTGACAGTTTATTCCCTTCTCCCTGTGACATTTTATTCCCTTCTCCCTGTGACATTCTATTCCCTTCTCCCTGTGACATTTCATTCCCTCTCCCTGTGACATTTCATTCCCTCCCCCTTTGACATTTCATTCTCTATCCCCGTGACATTTTATTCCCTCTCGCTGTTAAATATTATTCCCTCTTCCTGTGACTTTTTATTCCCTTCTCCCTTTGACATTTTATTCCCTCTCGCTGTAATTTTTTATTCCCTCTCCCTGTGATATTTTATTTCCTTCTCCCTGTGACATTTTATTCCCACTCCCTTTGACATTTTATTCCCTTCTCCTAGTGACATTTTATTCCCTTCTCACTGTGACATTTCATTCCCTCTCCCTGTGACGTTTTATTCCCTTTCCTGTGACATTTTATTCCCTTTTCCCTGTGACATTTTATTCCTTCTCCCCGTGACAATTTATTCCCTCTCCCTGTGAAATTTTATTCCCTCTTCCTGTGACTTTTTATTCCCTTCTCCCTGTGACATTTTATTCCCTCTCCCTGTGATTTTTTATTCCCTCTCCCTGTGAAATTTTATTCCTTATCCCTGTGATATTTTATTTCCTTCTCCCTGTGACATTTTATTCCCTTCTCCCTGTGAAATTTTATTCCCTCCCCCTGTGAAATTTTATTCCTTCACCCTGTGACATTTTATTCCCTTCTCCATGTGACATTTTATTCCTTCTCTCTGTGACATTTTATTCCCTCTCCCTGTGACATTTTATTCCTTCACCCTGTGACATTTTATTCCCTTCTCCATGTGACATTTTATTCCCTTCTCCCTGTGACATTTTATTCCCTTCTCCCTCTGACATTTTAATCCCTTCTCCCTGTGACATTAATTCCCTCTCCATGTGACATTTTATTCCTTCACCCTGTGACATTTTATTCCCTTCTCCCTGTGACTTTTTATTCCCTCTCCCTGTGACATTACATTCCCTCCCCCTGTGACATTTCTTTCCCTTCTCCCTGTGACATTTCATTCCCTCCACCTGTGACATTTCATTCCCTTTCCCTGTGACATTTCATTCTCTAACCCTGTGACATTTCATTCCCTCTTCCTGTGACTTTTTATTCCCTCTCCATGTGAAATTTTATTCCCTTCTCCCTGTTTCATTTAATTCCCTTCTCCCTCTGACATTTTAATCCCTTCCCCCTCTGACATTTTATTCCCTCTCCCTGTGACATTTTATTCCTATTCCCTGTGACATTTTATTCCCTTCTCCCGGTGACATTTTATTCCCTCTCCCTGTGATTTTTTATTCCCTCTCCCTGCGAAATTTTTTTCCATCTCCCTGTAACATTTTAATCCCTCTCCCTGTGACATTTTATTCCCTTCTCCCTGTGATATTTTATTTCCTTCTCCCTCTGACATTTTATTCCCTTCTCCCTATGACATTTTAATCCTTCTCCCTGTGACATTTTATTCTATCTCCCTGTGACATTTTATTCCCTCTCCCTGTGACATTTTATTCCTTCTCCCTGTGACATTTTATTCCTTTCTCACTTTGACATTTTTTCCCTTCTCCCTGTGACATTTTATTTCCTTCTCCCTCTGACATTTTATTCCCGCTCCCTGTGACATTTTATTACCTTCTCCCTCTGACATTTTATTCCCTCTCCCTGTGACATTTTATTCCTTCTCCCTGTGACATTTTATTCCCTTCTCCATGTGACATTTTATTCCCTTCTCCTAGTGACATTTTATTCCCTTCTGCCTGTGACATTTTCTTTCCTTCTCACTGTGACATTTTTTCCCTTCTTCCTGAGACCTTTTATTCCCTTCTCCCTGTGACATTTTATTCCTTCACCCTGTGACATGTTATTCCCTTCTCCCTGTGACATTTCATTCCCTTCTCCCTGTGACATTTTATTCCCTCACCATGTGACATTTTATTCCCTTCTCCCTGTGACATTTTATTTCCTTCTCCCGGTGACTTTTTATTCCCTCTCCCTGTGAAATTTTATTCCATCTCCCTGTAATATTTTATTTCATTCTCCCTGTGACATTTTATTCACTTCTCCCTGTGACATTTTATTTCCTTCCACCTGTGACATTTCATTCCCTCTCCCTGTGACATTTTATTCCCTTCTCCCTGTGACATTTTATTCCCTTTTCCCTGTGACATTTTATTCCTTCTCCCTGTGACATTTTATTCTCTCGCCCTGTGACATTTTATTCCCTTCTCCCTGTGACATTTTATTCCCTCTTCCTGTAACATTTTATTCCCTTCTCCCTGTGACATTTTATTCCCTCTCCCTGTGACATTTTATTCCGTCTCCCTGTGACAGTTTAATCCCTTCTCCCTGAGACATTTTATTCCCTTCTCCCTGTGACATTCTATTCCCTTCTCCCTGTGACATTTCATTCCCTCTTCCTGTGACATTTCATTCCCTCCCCCTTTGACATTTCATTCTCTATCCCCGTGACATTTTATTCCCTCTCGCTGTTAAATATTATTCCCTCTTCCTGTGACTTTTTATTCCCTTCTCCCTTTGATATTTTATTCCCTCTCGCTGTGATTTTTTATTCCCTCTCCCTGTGACGTTTTATTCCCTCTTCCTGTGACATTTTATTCCCTTTTCCCTGTGACATTTTATTCCTTCTCCCCGTGACAATTTATTCCCTCTCCCTGTGAAATTTTATTCCCTCTTCCTGTGACTTTTTATTCCCTTCTCCATGTGACATTTTATTCCCTCTCCCTGTGACATTTTATTCCTTCACCCTGTGACATGTTATTCCCTTCTCCCTGTGACATTTCATTCCCTTCTCCCTGTGACATTTTATTCCCTCACCATGTGACATTTTATTCCCTTCTCCCTGTGACATTTTATTTCCTTCTCCCGGTGACTTTTTATTCCCTCTCCATGTTCCATTTTATTCCCTTCTCCCTGTGACATTTTATTCCCTTCTCCCTGTGACATTTTAATCCCTTCTCCCTGTGACATTTTATTCCCTTCTCCCTGTGACATTTTAATCCCTTCTCCCTGTGACATTTTATTCCCTCTCCCTGTGACATTTTATTCCTATTCCATGTGACATTTCATTCCCTCTCCTTGTGACATTTTATTCCCTTCTCCCTGAGTCATTTTATTCCCTTCTCCTTCTGTCATTTTCTTCCCTTCTCCGTGTGACATTTCATTCCCTCTCACTGTGACACTTTATTCCCTCTTCCTGTGACATTTTATTCCCTTCTCCCTGTGACATTTTATTCCCTTCTCTGGGTGACATTTTATTCCCTCTCCCTGTGACATTTTATTCCCTCTCCCTGTGACAGTTTATTCCCTTCTCCCTGTGACATTTTATTCCCACTATCTTTGATTTTTTATTCCCTCTCCCTGTGAAATTTTATTCCTTTTCCATGTGATATTTTATTTCCTTCTCCCTGTGAAATTTTATTCCCTTCTCACTGTGACATTTCATTCCCTCTCCCTGTGACGTTTTATTCCCTCTTCCTTTGACATCTTATTCCCTTCTCCCTGTGACAATTCATTCCCTCCTCCTATGACATTTCGTTCCCCTCTAACTGTGACATTTCATTCCCTCCCCCTGTGACATCTTATTCCCTCTCCTTGGGATATTTTATTCCCTTCTCCCTGTGTCGTTTCATTCCCTCTCCCCGTGACATTTTATTCCCACTCCCTGTGATTTTTATTCCCTCTCCATGTGAAATTTTATTACATCTCCCTGTAATATTTTATTTCATTCTCCCTGTGACATTTTATTCCCTTCTCCCTTTGACAATTCATTCCCACCTCCTGTGATATTTCTTTCCCTTCTACCTGTGACATTTCATTCCCTCCACCTGTGACATCTTATTCCGTCTGCTTGGGATATTTTATTCCCTTCTCCCTGTGTCGTTTCATTCCCTCTCCCCGTGACATTTTATTCCATATCCCTGTGATTTTTTATTCCCTCTCCCTGTGAAATTTTATTCCATCTCCCTGTAATATTTTATTTCATTCTCCCTGTGACATTTTATTCACTTCTCCCTGTGACATTTTATTTCCTTCCACCTGTGACATTTCATTCCCTCTCCCTGTGACATTTTATTCCCTTCTCCCTGTGACATTTTATTCCCTTCTCCCTGTGACATTTTATTCCTTCTCCCTGTGACATTTTATTCCCTCTCCCTGTGACATTTTATTCCCTTCTCCCTGTGACATTTTATTCCCTTCTCCCTGTGACATTTTATTCCCTCTTCCTGTAACATTTTATTCCCTTCTCCCTGTGACATTTTATTCCCTCTCCCTGTGACATTTTATTCCGTCTCCCTGTGACAGTTTATTCCCTTCTCCCTGAGACATTTTATTCCCTTCTCCCTGTGACATTCTATTCCCTTCTCCCTGTGACATTTCATTCCCTCTCCCTGTGACATTTCATTCCCTCCCCCTTTGACATTTCATTCTCTATCCCCTTGACATTTTATTCCCTCTCGCTGTTAAATATTATTCCCTCTTCCTGTGACTTTTTATTCCCTTCTCCCTTTGATATTTTATTCCCTCTCGCTGTGATTTTTTATTCCCTCTCCCTGTGATATTTTATTTCCTTCTCCCTGTGACATTTTATTCCCACTTCCTTTGACATTTTATTCCCTTCTCCTAGTGACATTTTATTCCCTTCTCACTGTGACATTTCATTCCCTCTCCCTGTGACGTTTTATTCCCTCTTCCTGTGACATTTTATTCCCTTTTCCCTGTGACATTTTATTCCTTCTCCCCGTGACAATTTATTCCCTCTCCCTGTGAAATTTTATTCCCTCTTCCTGTGACTTTTTATTCCCTTCTCCATGTGACATTTTATTCCCTCTCCCTGTGACATTTTATTCCTTCACCCTGTGACATGTTATTCCCTTCTCCCTGTGACATTTCATTCCCTTCTCCCTGTGACATTTTATTCCCTCACCATGTGACATTTTATTCCCTTCTCCCTGTGACATTTTATTTCCTTCTCCCGGTGACTTTTTATTCCCTCTCCATGTTCCATTTTATTCCCTTCTCCCTGTGACATTTTATTCCCTTCTCCCTGTGACATTTTAATCCCTTCTCCCTGTGACATTTTATTCCCTTCTCCCTGTGACATTTTAATCCCTTCTCCCTGTGACATTTTATTCCCTCTCCCTGTGACATTTTATTCCTATTCCATGTGACATTTCATTCCCTCTCCTTGTGACATTTTATTCCCTTCTCCCTGAGTCATTTTATTCCCTTCTCCTTCTGTCATTTTCTTCCCTTCTCCGTGTGACATTTCATTCCCTCTCACTGTGACACTTTATTCCCTCTTCCTGTGACATTTTATTCCCTTCTCCCTGTGACATTTTATTCCCTTCTCTGGGTGACATTTTATTCCCTCTCCCTGTGACATTTTATTCCCTCTCCCTGTGACAGTTTATTCCCTTCTCCCTGTGACATTTTATTCCCACTATCTTTGATTTTTTATTCCCTCTCCCTGTGAAATTTTATTCCTTTTCCATGTGATATTTTATTTCCTTCTCCCTGTGAAATTTTATTCCCTTCTCACTGTGACATTTCATTCCCTCTCCCTGTGACGTTTTATTCCCTCTTCCTTTGACATCTTATTCCCTTCTCCCTGTGACAATTCATTCCCTCCTCCTATGACATTTCGTTCCCCTCTAACTGTGACATTTCATTCCCTCCCCCTGTGACATCTTATTCCCTCTCCTTGGGATATTTTATTCCCTTCTCCCTGTGTCGTTTCATTCCCTCTCCCCGTGACATTTTATTCCCACTCCCTGTGATTTTTATTCCCTCTCCATGTGAAATTTTATTACATCTCCCTGTAATATTTTATTTCATTCTCCCTGTGACATTTTATTCCCTTCTCCCTTTGACAATTCATTCCCACCTCCTGTGATATTTCTTTCCCTTCTACCTGTGACATTTCATTCCCTCCACCTGTGACATCTTATTCCGTCTGCTTGGGATATTTTATTCCCTTCTCCCTGTGTCGTTTCATTCCCTCTCCCCGTGACATTTTATTCCATATCCCTGTGATTTTTTATTCCCTCTCCCTGTGAAATTTTATTCCATCTCCCTGTAATATTTTATTTCATTCTCCCTGTGACATTTTATTCACTTCTCCCTGTGACATTTTATTTCCTTCCACCTGTGACATTTCATTCCCTCTCCCTGTGACATTTTATTCCCTTCTCCCTGTGACATTTTATTCCCTTCTCCCTGTGACATTTTATTCCTTCTCCCTGTGACATTTTATTCCCTCTCCCTGTGACATTTTATTCCCTTCTCCCTGTGACATTTTATTCCCTTCTCCCTGTGACATTTTATTCCCTCTTCCTGTAACATTTTATTCCCTTCTCCCTGTGACATTTTATTCCCTCTCCCTGTGACATTTTATTCCGTCTCCCTGTGACAGTTTATTCCCTTCTCCCTGAGACATTTTATTCCCTTCTCCCTGTGACATTCTATTCCCTTCTCCCTGTGACATTTCATTCCCTCTCCCTGTGACATTTCATTCCCTCCCCCTTTGACATTTCATTCTCTATCCCCTTGACATTTTATTCCCTCTCGCTGTTAAATATTATTCCCTCTTCCTGTGACTTTTTATTCCCTTCTCCCTTTGATATTTTATTCCCTCTCGCTGTGATTTTTTATTCCCTCTCCCTGTGATATTTTATTTCCTTCTCCCTGTGACATTTTATTCCCACTTCCTTTGACATTTTATTCCCTTCTCCTAGTGACATTTTATTCCCTTCTCACTGTGACATTTCATTCCCTCTCCCTGTGACGTTTTATTCCCTCTTCCTGTGACATTTTATTCCCTTTTCCCTGTGACATTTTATTCCTTCTCCCCGTGACAATTTATTCCCTCTCCCTGTGAAATTTTATTCCCTCTTCCTGTGACTTTTTATTCCCTTCTCCCTGTGACATTTTATTCCCTCTCCCTGTGATTTTTTATTCCCTCTCCCTGTGAAATTTTATTCCTTATCGCTGTGATATTTTATTTCCTTCTCCCTGTGACATTTTATTCCCTTCTCCCTGTGAAATTTTATTCCCTCTCTCTGTGAAATTTTATTCCTTCACCCTGTGACATTTTATTCCCTCTCCCTGTGACATTTTATTCCTTCTCTCTGTGACATTTTATTCCCTTCTCCCTGTGACATTTCCTTCCCTTCACCCTGTGACATTTGATTCCCTCTCCCTGTGATATTTAATTCCCTTCTCCCTGTGACATTTTATTCCCTTCTCCCAGTGACATTTTATTCCCTTCTCCCTGTGACATTTTATTTCCTTCTCACTGTGACATTTTTTCCCTTCTGCCTGAGAGCTTTTATTCCCTTCTCCCTGTGACAATTCATTCCCTTCTCCCTGTGACATTTTATTCCCTCTCCATGTGACATTTTATTCCCTTCTCCCTGTGACATTTTATTTCCTTCTCCCTGTGACTTTTTATTCCCTCTCCATGTGACATTTTATTCCCTTCTCCCTGTGACATTTTATTCCCTTCTCCCTCTGACATTTTAATCCCTTCTCCCTGTGACATTTCATTCCCTTTCCCTGTGACATTTCATTCTCTAACCCTGTGACATTTCATTCCCTCTTCCTGTGACTTTTTATTCCCTCTCCATGTGACATTTTATTCCCTTCTCCCTGTTTCATTTAATTCCCTTCTCCCTCTGACATTTTAATCCCTTCTCCCTCTGACATTTTATTCCCTCTCCCTGTGACATTTTATTCCTATTCCCTGTGACATTTTATTCCCTTCTCCCGGTGACATTTTATTCCCTCTCCCTGTGATTTTTTATTCCCTCTCCCTGCGAAATTTTTTTCCATCTCCCTGTGACATTTTATTCCCTCTCCCTGTGACATTTTATTCCCTTCTCCCTGTGATATTTTATTTCCTTCTCCCTCTGACATTTTATTCCCTTCTCCCTATGACATTTTAATCCTTCTCCCTGTGACATTTTATTCTATCTCCCTGTGACATTTTATTCCTTCTCCCTGTGACATTTTATTCCTTTCTCACTTTGACATTTTTTCCCTTCTCCCTGTGACATTTTATTCCTTCTCCCTGTGACATTTTATTCCTTTCTCACTTTGACATTTTTTCCCTTCTCCCTGTGACATTTTATTACCTTCTCCCTCTGACATTTTATTCCTTCTCCCTGTGACATTTTATTCCTTTCTCACTTTGACATTTTTTCCCTTCTCCCTGTGACATTTTATTACCTTCTCCCTCTGACATTTTATTCCCTCTCCCTGTGACATTTTATTCCTTCTCCCTGTGACATTTTATTCCCACTCCCTTTGATTTTTTATTCCCTCTCCCTGTGAAATGTTATTCCTTTTCCCTGTGATATTTTATTTCCTTCTCCCTGTGACATTTTATTCCCTTCTCCCTGTGACATTTTATTCCCTTCTCCATGTGACATTTCATTCCTTCTCCCTGTGACATTTGATTCCCTCTCCCTGTGATATTTAATTCCCTTCTCCCTGTGACATTTTATTCCCTTCTCCTAGTGACATTTTATTCCCTTCTGCCTGTGACATTTTCTTTCCTTCTCACTGTGACATTTTTTCCCTTCTTCCTGAGACCTTTTATTCCCTTCTCCCTGTGACATTTTATTCCTTCACCCTGTGACATGTTATTCCCTTCTCCCTGTGACATTTCATTCCCTTCTCCCTGTGACAATTTATTCCCTCACCATGTGACATTTTATTCCCTTCTCCCTGTGACATTTTATTTCCTTCTCCCTGTAATATTTTATTTCATTCTCCCTGTGACATTTTATTCACTTCTCCCTGTGACATTTTATTTCCTTCCACCTGTGACATTTCATTCCCTCTCCCTGTGACATTTTATTCCCTTCTCCCTGTGACATTTTATTTCCTTCTCCCTGTGACATTTTATTCCTTCTCCCTGTGACATTTTATTCTCTCGCCCTGTGACATTTTATTCCCTTCTCCCTGTGACATTTTATTCCCTCTTCCTGTAACATTTTATTCCCTTCTCCCTGTGACATTTTATTCCCTCTCCCTGTGACATTTTATTCCGTCTCCCTGTGACAGTTTATTCCCTTCTCCCTGAGACATTTTATTCCCTTCTCCCTGTGACATTCTATTCCCTTCTCCCTGTGACATTTCATTCCCTCTCCCTGTGACATTTCATTCCCTCCCCCTTTGACATTTCATTCTCTATCCCCGTGACATTTTATTCCCTCTCGCTGTTAAATATTATTCCCTCTTCCTGTGACTTTTTATTCCCTTCTCCCTTTGATATTTTATTCCCTCTCGCTGTGATTTTTTATTCCCTCTCCCTGTGATATTTTATTTCCTTCTCCCTGTGACATTTTATTCCCACTTCCTTTGACATTTTATTCCCTTCTCCTAGTGACATTTTATTCCCTTCTCACTGTGACATTTCATTCCCTCTCCCTGTGACGTTTTATTCCCTCTTCCTGTGACATTTTATTCCCTTTTCCCTGTGACATTTTATTCCTTCTCCCCTTGACAATTTATTCCCTCTCCCTGTGAAATTTTATTCCCTCTTCCTGTGACTTTTTATTCCCTTCTCCATGTGACATTTTATTCCCTCTCCCTGTGATTTTTTATTCCCTCTCCCTGTGAAATTTTATTCCTTATCGCTGTGATATTTTATTTCCTTCTCCCTGTGACATTTTATTCCCCTCTCCCTGTGAAATTTTATTCCCTCTCTCTGTGAAATTTTATTCCTTCACCCTGTGACATTTTATTCCCTCTCCCTGTGACATTTTATTCCTTCACCCTGTGACATTTTATTCCCTTCTCCATGTGACATTTTATTCCTTCTCTCTGTGACATTTTATTCCCTTCTCCCTGTGACATTTCCTTCACTTCACCCTGTGACATTTGATTCCCTCTCCCTGTGATATTTAATTCCCTTCTCCCTGTGACATTTTATTCCCTTCTCCCAGTGACATTTTATTCCCTTCTCCCTGTGACATTTTATTTCCTTCTCACTGTGACATTTTTTCCCTTCTGCCTGAGACCTTTTATTCCCTTCTCCCTGTGACAATTCATTCCCTTCTCCCTGTGACATTTTATTCCCTCTCCATGTGACATTTTATTCCCTTCTCCCTGTGACATTTTATTTCCTTCTCCCTGTGACTTTTTATTCCCTCTCCATGTGACATTTTATTCCCTTCTCCCTGTGACATTTTATTCCCTTCTCCCTCTGACATTTTAATCCCTTCTCCCTGTGACATTAATTCCCTCTCCATGTGACATTTTATTCCTTCACCCTGTGACATTTTATTCCCTTCTCCCTGTGACTTTTTATTCCCTCTCCCTGTGACATTACATTCCCTCCCCCTGTGACATTTCTTTCCCTTCTCCCTGTGACATTTCATTCCCTCCCCCTGTGACATTTCATTCCCTTTCCCTGTGACATTTCATTCTCTAACCCTGTGACATTTCATTCCCTCTTCCTGTGACTTTTTATTCCCTCTCCATGTGACATTTTATTCCCTTCTCCCTGTTTCATTTAATTCCCTTCTCCCTCTGACATTTTAATCCCTTCTCCCTCTGACATTTTATTCCCTCTCCCTGTGACATTTTATTCCTATTCCCTGTGACATTTTATTCCCTTCTCCCGGTGACATTTTATTCCCTCTCCCTGTGATTTTTTATTCCCTCTCCCTGCGAAATTTTTTTCCATCTCCCTGTGACATTTTATTCCCTCTCCCTGTGACATTTTATTCACTTCTCCCTGTGATATTTTATTTCCTTCTCCCTCTGACATTTTATTCCCTTCTCCCTATGACATTTTAATCCTTCTCCCTGTGACATTTTATTCTATCTCCCTGTGACATTTTATTCCCTCTCCCTGTGACATTTTATTCCTTCTCCCTGTGACATTTTATTCCTTTCTCACTTTGACATTTTTTCCCTTCTCCCTGTGACATTTTATTTCCTTCTCCCTCTGACATTTTATTCCCGCTCCCTGTGACATTTTATTACCTTCTCCCTCTGACATTTTATTCCCTCTCCCTGTGACATTTTATTCCTTCTCCCTGTGACATTTTATTCCCACTCCCTTTGATTTTTTATTCCCTCTCCCTGTGAAATTTTATTCCTTTTCCCTGTGATATTTTATTTCCTTCTCCCTGTGACATTTTATTCCCTTCTCCCTGTGACATTTTATTCCCTTCTCCATGTGACATTTCATTCCTTCTCCCTGTGACATTTGATTCCCTCTCCCTGTGATATTTAATTCCCTTCTCCCTGTGACATTTTATTCCCTTCTCCTAGTGACATTTTATTCCCTTCTGCCTGTGACATTTTCTTTCCTTCTCACTGTGACATTTTTTCCCTTCTTCCTGAGACCTTTTATTCCCTTCTCCCTGTGACATTTTATTCCTTCACCCTGTGACATGTTATTCCCTTCTCCCTGTGACATTTCATTCCCTTCTCCCTGTGACATTTTATTCCCTCACCATGTGACATTTTATTCCCTTCTCCCTGTGACATTTTATTTCCTTCCCCGGTGACTTTTTATTCCCTCTCCATGTGACATTTTATTCCCTTCTCCCTGTGACATTTTATTCCCTTCTCCCTGTGACATTTTAATCCCTTCTCCCTGTGACATTTTATTCCCTTCTCCCTGTGACATTTTAATCCCTTCTCCCTGTGACATTTTATTCCCTCTCCCTGTGACATTTTATTCCTATTCCATGTGACATTTCATTCCCTCTCCTTGTGACATTTTATTCCTTCTCCCTGTGACAGTTTATTCCCTTCTCCCTGAGACATTTTATTCCCTTCTCCCTGTGACATTCTATTCCCTTCTCCCTGTGACATTTCATTCCCTCTCCCTGTGACATTTCATTCCCTCCCCCTTTGACATTTCATTCTCTATCCCCGTGACATTTTATTCCCTCTCGCTGTTAAATATTATTCCCTCTTCCTGTGACTTTTTATTCCCTTCTCCCTTTGATATTTTATTCCCTCTCGCTGTGATTTTTTATTCCCTCTCCCTGTGATATTTTATTTCCTTCTCCCTGTGACATTTTATTCCCACTTCCTTTGACATTTTATTCCCTTCTCCTAGTGACATTTTATTCCCTTCTCACTGTGACATTTCATTCCCTCTCCCTGTGACGTTTTATTCCCTCTTCCTGTGACATTTTATTCCCTTTTCCCTGTGACATTTCATTCCTTCTCCCCGTGACAATTTATTCCCTCTCCCTGTGAAATTTTATTCCCTCTTCCTGTGACTTTTTATTCCCTTCTCCATGTGACATTTTATTCCCTCTCCCTGTGATTTTTTATTCCCTCTCCCTGTGAAATTTTATTCCTTATCGCTGTGATATTTTATTTCCTTCTCCCTGTGACATTTTATTCCCCTCTCCCTGTGAAATTTTATTCCCTCTCTCTGTGAAATTTTATTCCTTCACCCTGTGACATTTTATTCCCTCTCCCTGTGACATTTTATTCCTTCACCCTGTGACATTTTATTCCCTTCTCCATGTGACATTTTATTCCTTCTCTCTGTGACATTTTATTCCCTTCTCCCTGTGACATTTCCTTCACTTCACCCTGTGACATTTGATTCCCTCTCCCTGTGATATTTAATTCCCTTCTCCCTGTGACATTTTATTCCCTTCTCCCAGTGACATTTTATTCCCTTCTCCCTGTGACATTTTATTTCCTTCTCACTGTGACATTTTTTCCCTTCTGCCTGAGACCTTTTATTCCCTTCTCCCTGTGACAATTCATTCCCTTCTCCCTGTGACATTTTATTCCCTCTCCATGTGACATTTTATTCCCTTCTCCCTGTGACATTTTATTTCCTTCTCCCTGTGACTTTTTATTCCCTCTCCATGTGACATTTTATTCCCTTCTCCCTGTGACATTTTATTCCCTTCTCCCTCTGACATTTTAATCCCTTCTCCCTGTGACATTAATTCCCTCTCCATGTGACATTTTATTCCTTCACCCTGTGACATTTTATTCCCTTCTCCCTGTGACTTTTTATTCCCTCTCCCTGTGACATTACATTCCCTCCCCCTGTGACATTTCTTTCCCTTCTCCCTGTGACATTTCATTCCCTCCCCCTGTGACATTTCATTCCCTTTCCCTGTGACATTTCATTCTCTAACCCTGTGACATTTCATTCCCTCTTCCTGTGACTTTTTATTCCCTCTCCATGTGACATTTTATTCCCTTCTCCCTGTTTCATTTAATTCCCTTCTCCCTCTGACATTTTAATCCCTTCTCCCTCTGACATTTTATTCCCTCTCCCTGTGACATTTTATTCCTATTCCCTGTGACATTTTATTCCCTTCTCCCGGTGACATTTTATTCCCTCTCCCTGTGATTTTTTATTCCCTCTCCCTGCGAAATTTTTTTCCATCTCCCTGTGACATTTTATTCCCTCTCCCTGTGACATTTTATTCCCTTCTCCCTGTGATATTTTATTTCCTTCTCCCTCTGACATTTTATTCCCTTCTCCCTATGACATTTTAATCCTTCTCCCTGTGACATTTTATTCTATCTCCCTGTGACATTTTATTCCCTCTCCCTGTGACATTTTATTCCTTTCTCACTTTGACATTTTTTCCCTTCTCCCTGTGACATTTTATTTCCTTCTCCCTCTGACATTTTATTCCCGCTCCCTGTGACATTTTATTACCTTCTCCCTCTGACATTTTATTCCCTCTCCCTGTGACATTTTATTCCTTCTCCCTGTGACATTTTATTCCCACTCCCTTTGATTTTTTATTCCCTCTCCCTGTGAAATTTTATTCCTTTTCCCTGTGATATTTTATTTCCTTCTGCCTGTGACATTTTATTCCCTTCTCCCTGTGACATTTTATTCCCTTCTCCATGTGACATTTCATTCCTTCTCCCTGTGACATTTGATTCCCTCTCCCTGTGATATTTCATTCCCTTCTCCCTGTGACATTTTATTCCCTTCTCCTAGTGACATTTTATTCCCTTCTGCCTGTGACATTTTCTTTCCTTCTCAGTGTGACATTTTTTCCCTTCTTCCTGAGACCTTTTATTCCCTTCTCCCTGTGACATTTTATTCCTTCACCCTGTGACATGTTATTCCCTTCTCCCTGTGACATTTCATTCCCTTCTCCCTGTGACATTTTATTCCCTCACCATGTGACATTTTATTCCCTTCTCCCTGTGACATTTTATTTCCTTCCCCGGTGACTTTTTATTCCCTCTCCATGTGACATTTTATTCCCTTCTCCCTGTGACATTTTATTCCCTTCTCCCTGTGACATTTTAATCCCTTCTCCCTGTGACATTTTATTCCCTTCTCCCTGTGACATTTTAATCCCTTCTCCCTGTGACATTTTATTCCCTCTCCCTGTGACATTTTATTCCTATTCCATGTGACATTTCATTCCCTCTCCTTGTGACATTTTATTCCCTTCTCCCTGAGTCATTTTATTCCCTTCTCCCTCTGTCATTTTCTTCCCTTCTCCCTGTGACATTTTATTCCCTCTCACTGTGACACTTTATTCCCTCTTCCTGTGACATTTTATTCCCTTCTCCCTGTGACATTTTATTCCCTTCTCTGGGTGACATTTTATTCCCTCTCACAGTGATTTTTTATTCCCTCTCCCTGCGAAATTTTTTTCCATCTCCCTGTGACATTTTATTCCCTCTCCCTGTGACATTTTATTCCCTTCTCCCTGAGATATTTTATTTCCTTCTCCCTCTGACATTTTATTCCCTTCTTCCTGTGACATTTTATTCTATCTCCCTGTGACATTTTATTCCCTCTCCCTGTGACATTTTATTCCTTCTCACTGTGACATTTCATTCCCTCTCCCTGTGACGTTTTATTCCCTCTTCCTTTGACATCTTATTCCCTTCTCCCTGTGACAATTCATTCCCTCCTCCTATGACATTTCTTTCCCCTCTAACTGTGACATTTCATTCCCTCCCCCTGTGACATCTTATTCCCTCTCCTTGGGATATTTTATTCCCTTCTCCCTGTGTCGTTTCATTCCCTCTCCCCGTGACATTTTATTCCCACTCCCTGTGATTTTTTATTCCCTCTCCATGTGAAATTTTATTACATCTCCCTGTAATATTTTATTTCATTCTCCCTGTGACATTTTATTCCCTTCTCCCTTTGACAATTCATTCCCACCTCCTGTGATATTTCTTTCCCTTCTACCTGTGACATTTCATTCCCTCCACCTGTGACATCTTATTCCGTCTGCTTGGGATATTTTATTCCCTTCTCCCTGTGTCGTTTCATTCCCTCTCCCCGTGACATTTTATTCCCTATCCCTGTGATTTTTTATTCCCTCTCCCTGTGAAATTTTATTCCATCTCCCTGTAATATTTTATTTCATTCTCCCTGTGACATTTTATTCACTTCTCCCTGTGACATTTTATTTCCTTCTCCCTGTGACATTTTATTCTCTCGCCCTGTGACATTTTATTCCCTTCTCCCTGTGACATTTTATTCCCTCATCCTGTAACATTTTATTCCCTTCTCCCTGTGACATTTTATTCCCTCTCCCTGTGACATTTTATTCCCTTCTCCCTGTGACATTTTATTCCCTTCTCCCTGTGACATTTTATTCTCTCGCCCTGTGACATTTTATTCCCTTCTCCCTGTGACATTTTATTCCCTCATCCTGTAACATTTTATTCCCTTCTCCCTGTGACATTTTATTCCCTCTCCCTGTGACATTTTATTCCCTCTCCCTGTGACATTTTATTCCGTCTCCCTGTGACAGTTTATTCCCTTCTCCCTGAGACATTTTATTCCCTTCTCCCTGTGACATTCTATTCCCTTCTCCCTGTGACATTTCATTCCCTCTCCCTGTGACATTTCATTCCCTCCCCCTTTGACATTTCATTCTCTATCCCCGTGACATTTTATTCCCTCTCGCTGTTAAATATTATTCCCTCTTCCTGTGACTTTTTATTCCCTTCTCCCTTTGATATTTTATTCCCTCTCGCTGTGATTTTTTATTCCCTCTCCCTGTGATATTTTATTTCCTTCTCCCTGTGACATTTTATTCCCACTTCCTTTGACATTTTATTCCCTTCTCCTAGTGACATTTTATTCCCTTCTCACTGTGACATTTCATTCCCTCTCCCTGTGACGTTTTATTCCCTCTTCCTGTGACATTTTATTCCCTTTTCCCTGTGACATTTTATTCCTTCTCCCCGTGACAATTTATTCCCTCTCCCTGTGAAATTTTATTCCCTCTTCCTGTGACTTTTTATTCCCTTCTCCCTGTGACATTTTATTCCCTCTCCCTGTGATTTTTTATTCCCTCTCCCTGTGAAATTTTATTCCTTATCGATGTGATATTTTATTTCCTTCTCCCTGTGACATTTTATTCCCTTCTCCCTGTGAAATTTTATTCCCTCTCTCTGTGAAATTTTATTCCTTCACCCTGTGACATTTTATTCCCTCTCCCTGTGACATTTTATTCCTTCACCCTGTGACATTTTATTCCCTTCTTTATGTGACATTTTATTCCTTCTCTCTGTGACATTTTATTCCCTTCTCCCTGTGACATTTCCTTCCCTTCACCCTGTGACATTTGATTCCCTCTCCCTGTGATATTTAATTCCCTTCTCCCTGTGACATTTTATTCCCTTCTCACTGTGACATTTCATTCCCTCTCCCTGTGACGTTTTATTCCCTCTTCCTGTGACATTTTATTCCCTTTTCCCTGTGACATTTTATTCCTTCTCCCCGTGACAATTTATTCCCTCTCCCTGTGAAATTTTATTCCCTCTTCCTGTGACTTTTTATTCCCTTCTCCATGTGACATTTTATTCCCTCTCCCTTTGATTTTTTATTCCCTCTCCCTGTGAAATTTTATTCCTTATCGCTGTGATATTTTATTTCCTTCTCCCTGTGACATTTTATTCCCCTCTCCCTGTGAAATTTTATTCCCTCTCTCTGTGAAATTTTATTCCTTCACCCTGTGACATTTTATTCCCTCTCCCTGTGACATTTTATTCCTTCACCCTGTGACATTTTATTCCCTTCTCCATGTGACATTTTATTCCTTCTCTCTGTGACATTTTATTCCCTTCTCCCTGTGACATTTCCTTCACTTCACCCTGTGACATTTGATTCCCTCTCCCTGTGATATTTAATTCCCTTCTCCCTGTGACATTTTATTCCCTTCTCCCAGTGACATTTTATTCCCTTCTCCCTGTGACATTTTATTTCCTTCTCACTGTGACATTTTTTCCCTTCTGCCTGAGACCTTTTATTCCCTTCTCCCTGTGACAATTCATTCCCTTCTCCCTGTGACATTTTATTCCCTCTCCATGTGACATTTTATTCCCTTCTCCCTGTGACATTTTATTTCCTTCTCCCTGTGACTTTTTATTCCCTCTCCATGTGACATTTTATTCCCTTCTCCCTGTGACATTTTATTCCCTTCTCCCTCTGACATTTTAATCCCTGCTCCCTGTGACATTAATTCCCTCTCCATGTGACATTTTATTCCTTCACCCTGTGACATTTTATTCCCTTCTCCCTGTGACTTTTTATTCCCTCTCCCTGTGACATTACATTCCCTCCCCCTGTGACATTTCTTTCCCTTCTCCCTGTGACATTTCATTCCCTCCCCCTGTGACATTTCATTCCCTTTCCCTGTGACATTTCATTCTCTAACCCTGTGACATTTCATTCCCTCTTCCTGTGACTTTTTATTCCCTCTCCATGTGACATTTTATTCCCTTCTCCCTGTTTCATTTAATTCCCTTCTCCCTCTGACATTTTAATCCCTTCTCCCTCTGACATTTTATTCCCTCTCCCTGTGACATTTTATTCCTATTCCCTGTGACATTTTATTCCCTTCTCCCGGTGACATTTTATTCCCTCTCCCTGTGATTTTTTATTCCCTCTCCCTGCGAAATTTTTTTCCATCTCCCTGTGACATTTTATTCCCTCTCCCTGTGACATTTTATTCCCTTCTCCCTGTGATATTTTATTTCCTTCTCCCTCTGACATTTTATTCCCTTCTCCCTATGACATTTTAATCCTTCTCCCTGTGACATTTTATTCTATCTCCCTGTGACATTTTATTCCCTCTCCCTGTGACATTTTATTCCTTTCTCACTTTGACATTTTTTCCCTTCTCCCTGTGACATTTTATTTCCTTCTCCCTCTGACATTTTATTCCCGCACCCTGTGACATTTTATTACCTTCTCCCTCTGACATTTTATTCCCTCTCCCTGTGACATTTTATTCCTTCTCCCTGTGACATTTTATTCCCACTCCCTTTGATTTTTTATTCCCTCTCCCTGTGAAATTTTATTCCTTTTCCCTGTGATATTTTATTTCCTTCTCCCTGTGACATTTTATTCCCTTCTCCCTGTGACATTTTATTCCCTTCTCCATGTGACATTTCATTCCTTCTCCCTGTGACATTTGATTCCCTCTCCCTGTGATATTTAATTCCCTTCTCCCTGTGACATTTTATTCCCTTCTCCTAGTGACATTTTATTCCCTTCTGCCTGTGACATTTTCTTTCCTTCTCACTGTGACATTTTTTCCCTTCTTCCTGAGACCTTTTATTCCCTTCTCCCTGTGACATTTTATTCCTTCACCCTGTGACATGTTATTCCCTTCTCCCTGTGACATTTCATTCCCTTCTCCCTGTGACATTTTATTCCCTCACCATGTGACATTTTATTCCCTTCTCCCTGTGACATTTTATTTCCTTCCCCGGTGACTTTTTATTCCCTCTCCATGTGACATTTTATTCCCTTCTCCCTGTGACATTTTATTCCCTTCTCCCTGTGACATTTTAATCCCTTCTCCCTGTGACATTTTATTCCCTTCTCCCTGTGACATTTTAATCCCTTCTCCCTGTGACATTTTATTCCCTCTCCCTGTGACATTTTATTCCTATTCCATGTGACATTTCATTCCCTCTCCTTGTGACATTTTATTCCCTTCTCCCTGAGTCATTTTATTCCCTTCTCCCTCTGTCATTTTCTTCCCTTCTCCCTGTGACATTTGATTCCCTCTCCCTGTGATATTTAATTCCCTTCTCCCTGTGACATTTTATTCCCTTCTCCCAGTGACATTTTATTCCCTTCTCCCTGTGACATTTTATTTCCTTCTCACTGTGACATTTTTTCCCTTCTGCCTGAGACCTTTTATTCCCTTCTCCATGTGACATTTCATTCCTTCTCCCTGTGACATTTGATTCCCTCTCCCTGTGATATTTAATTCCCTTCTCCCTGTGACATTTTATTCCCTTCTCCTAGTGACATTTTATTCCCTTCTGCCTGTGACATTTTCTTTCCTTCTCACTGTGACATTTTTTCCCTTCTTCCTGAGACCTTTTATTCCCTTCTCCCTGTGACATTTTATTCCTTCACCCTGTGACATGTTATTCCCTTCTCCCTGTGACATTTCATTCCCTTCTCCCTGTGACATTTTATTCCCTCACCATGTGACATTTTATTCCCTTCTCCCTGTGACATTTTATTTCCTTCCCCGGTGACTTTTTATTCCCTCTCCATGTGACATTTTATTCCCTTCTCCCTGTGACATTTTATTCCCTTCTCCCTGTGACATTTTAATCCCTTCTCCCTGTGACATTTTATTCCCTTCTCCCTGTGACATTTTAATCCCTTCTCCCTGTGACATTTTATTCCCTCTCCCTGTGACATTTTATTCCTATTCCATGTGACATTTCATTCCCTCTCCTTGTGACATTTTATTCCCTTCTCCCTGAGTCATTTTATTCCCTTCTCCCTCTGTCATTTTCTTCCCTTCTCCCTGTGACATTTGATTCCCTCTCCCTGTGATATTTAATTCCCTTCTCCCTGTGACATTTTATTCCCTTCTCCCAGTGACATTTTATTCCCTTCTCCCTGTGACATTTTATTTCCTTCTCACTGTGACATTTTTTCCCTTCTGCCTGAGACCTTTTATTCCCTTCTCCCTGTGACAATTCATTCCCTTCTCCCTGTGACATTTTATTCCCTCTCCATGTGACATTTTATTCCCTTCTCCCTGTGACATTTTATTTCCTTCTCCCTGTGACTTTTTATTCCCTCTCCATGTGACATTTTATTCCCTTCTCCCTGTGACATTTTATTCCCTTCTCCCTCTGACATTTTAATCCCTGCTCCCTGTGACATTAATTCCCTCTCCATGTGACATTTTATTCCTTCACCCTGTGACATTTTATTCCCTTCTCCCTGTGACTTTTTATTCCCTCTCCCTGTGACATTACATTCCCTCCCCCTGTGACATTTCTTTCCCTTCTCCCTGTGACATTTCATTCCCTCCCCCTGTGACATTTCATTCCCTTTCCCTGTGACATTTCATTCTCTAACCCTGTGACATTTCATTCCCTCTTCCTGTGACTTTTTATTCCCTCTCCATGTGACATTTTATTCCCTTCTCCCTGTTTCATTTAATTCCCTTCTCCCTCTGACATTTTAATCCCTTCTCCCTCTGACATTTTATTCCCTCTCCCTGTGACATTTTATTCCTATTCCCTGTGACATTTTATTCCCTTCTCCCGGTGACATTTTATTCCCTCTCCCTGTGATTTTTTATTCCCTCTCCCTGCGAAATTTTTTTCCATCTCCCTGTGACATTTTATTCCCTCTCCCTGTGACATTTTATTCCCTTCTCCCTGTGATATTTTATTTCCTTCTCCCTCTGACATTTTATTCCCTTCTCCCTATGACATTTTAATCCTTCTCCCTGTGACATTTTATTCTATCTCCCTGTGACATTTTATTCCCTCTCCCTGTGACATTTTATTCCTTTCTCACTTTGACATTTTTTCCCTTCTCCCTGTGACATTTTATTTCCTTCTCCCTCTGACATTTTATTCCCGCACCCTGTGACATTTTATTACCTTCTCCCTCTGACATTTTATTCCCTCTCCCTGTGACATTTTATTCCTTCTCCCTGTGACATTTTATTCCCACTCCCTTTGATTTTTTATTCCCTCTCCCTGTGAAATTTTATTCCTTTTCCCTGTGATATTTTATTTCCTTCTCCCTGTGACATTTTATTCCCTTCTCCCTGTGACATTTTATTCCCTTCTCCATGTGACATTTCATTCCTTCTCCCTGTGACATTTGATTCCCTCTCCCTGTGATATTTAATTCCCTTCTCCCTGTGACATTTTATTCCCTTCTCCTAGTGACATTTTATTCCCTTCTGCCTGTGACATTTTCTTTCCTTCTCACTGTGACATTTTTTCCCTTCTTCCTGAGACCTTTTATTCCCTTCTCCCTGTGACATTTTATTCCTTCACCCTGTGACATGTTATTCCCTTCTCCCTGTGACATTTCATTCCCTTCTCCCTGTGACATTTTATTCCCTCACCATGTGACATTTTATTCCCTTCTCCCTGTGACATTTTATTTCCTTCCCCGGTGACTTTTTATTCCCTCTCCATGTGACATTTTATTCCCTTCTCCCTGTGACATTTTATTCCCTTCTCCCTGTGACATTTTAATCCCTTCTCCCTGTGACATTTTATTCCCTTCTCCCTGTGACATTTTAATCCCTTCTCCCTGTGACATTTTATTCCCTCTCCCTGTGACATTTTATTCCTATTCCATGTGACATTTCATTCCCTCTCCTTGTGACATTTTATTCCCTTCTCCCTGAGTCATTTTATTCCCTTCTCCCTCTGTCATTTTCTTCTCTTCTCCCTGTGACATTTTATTCCCTCTCACTGTGACACTTTATTCCCTCTTCCTGTGACATTTTATTCCCTTCTCCCTGTGACATTTTATTCCCTTCTCTGGGTGACATTTTATTCCCTCTCACAGTGATTTTTTATTCCCTCTCCCTGCGAAATTTTTTTCCATCTCCCTGTGACATTTTATTCCCTCTCCCTGTGACATTTTATTCCCTTCTCCCTGTGATATTTTATTTCCTTCTCCCTCTGACATTTTATTCCCTTCTCCCTATGACATTTTATTCCTTCTCCCTGTGACATTTTATTCCCTCTCCCTGTGACATTTTATTCCTTCTCACTGTGACATTTCATTCCCTCTCCCTGTGACGTTTTATTCCCTCTTCCTTTGACATCTTATTCCCTTCTCCCTGTGACAATTCATTCCCTCCTCCTATGACATTTCTTTCCCCTCTAACTGTGACATTTCATTCCCTCCCCCTGTGACATCTTATTCCCTCTCCTTGGGATATTTTATTCCCTTCTCCCTGTGTCGTTTCATTCCCTCTCCCCGTGACATTTTATTCCCACTCCCTGTGATTTTTTATTCCCTCTCCATGTGAAATTTTATTACATCTCCCTGTAATATTTTATTTCATTCTCCCTGTGACATTTTATTCCCTTCTCCCTTTGACAATTCATTCCCACCTCCTGTGATATTTCTTTCCCTTCTACCTGTGACATTTCATTCCCTCCACCTGTGACATCTTATTCCGTCTGCTTGGGATATTTTATTCCCTTCTCCCTGTGTCGTTTCATTCCCTCTCCCCGTGACATTTTATTCCCTATCCCTGTGATTTTTTATTCCCTCTCCCTGTGAAATTTTATTCCATCTCCCTGTAATATTTTATTTCATTCTCCCTGTGACATTTTATTCACTTCTCCCTGTGACATTTTATTTCCTTCCACCTGTGACATTTCATTCCCTCTCCCTGTGACATTTTATTCCCTTCTCCCTGTGACATTTTATTCCCTTCTCCCTGTGACATTTTATTCCTTCTCCCTGTGACATTTTATTCTCTCGCCCTGTGACATTTTATTCCCTTCTCCCTGTGACATTTTATTCCCTCATCCTGTAACATTTTATTCCCTTCTCCCTGTGACATTTTATTCCCTCTCCCTGTGACATTTTATTCCCTCTCCCTGTGACATTTTATTCCGTCTCCCTGTGACAGTTTATTCCCTTCTCCCTGAGACATTTTATTCCCTTCTCCCTGTGACATTCTATTCCCTTCTCCCTGTGACATTTCATTCCCTCTCCCTGTGACATTTCATTCCCTCCCCCTTTGACATTTCATTCTCTATCCCCGTGACATTTTATTCCCTCTCGCTGTTAAATATTATTCCCTCTTCCTGTGACTTTTTATTCCCTTCTCCCTTTGATATTTTATTCCCTCTCGCTGTGATTTTTTATTCCCTCTCCCTGTGATATTTTATTTCCTTCTCCCTGTGACATTTTATTCCCACTTCCTTTGACATTTTATTCCCTTCTCCTAGTGACATTTTATTCCCTTCTCACTGTGACATTTCATTCCCTCTCCCTGTGACGTTTTATTCCCTCTTCCTGTGACATTTTATTCCCTTTTCCCTGTGACATTTTATTCCTTCTCCCCGTGACAATTTATTCCCTCTCCCTGTGAAATTTTATTCCCTCTTCCTGTGACTTTTTATTCCCTTCTCCCTGTGACATTTTATTCCCTCTCCCTGTGATTTTTTATTCCCTCTCCCTGTGAAATTTTATTCCTTATCGATATGATATTTTATTTCCTTCTCCCTGTGACATTTTATTCCCTTCTCCCTGTGAAATTTTATTCCCTCTCTCTGTGAAATTTTATTCCTTCACCCTGTGACATTTTATTCCCTCTCCCTGTGACATTTTATTCCTTCACCCTGTGACATTTTATTCCCTTCTTTATGTGACATTTTATTCCTTCTCTCTGTGACATTTTATTCCCTTCTCCCTGTGACATTTCCTTCCCTTCACCCTGTGACATTTGATTCCCTCTCCCTGTGATATTTAATTCCCTTCTCCCTGTGACATTTTATTCCCTTCTCACTGTGACATTTCATTCCCTCTCCCTGTGACGTTTTATTCCCTCTTCCTGTGACATTTTATTCCCTTTTCCCTGTGACATTTTATTCCTTCTCCCCGTGACAATTTATTCCCTCTCCCTGTGAAATTTTATTCCCTCTTCCTGTGACTTTTTATTCCCTTCTCCATGTGACATTTTATTCCCTCTCCCTGTGATTTTTTATTCCCTCTCCCTGTGAAATTTTATTCCTTATCGCTGTGATATTTTATTTCCTTCTCCCTGTGACATTTTATTCCCCTCTCCCTGTGAAATTTTATTCCCTCTCTCTGTGAAATTTTATTCCTTCACCCTGTGACATTTTATTCCCTCTCCCTGTGACATTTTATTCCTTCACCCTGTGACATTTTATTCCCTTCTCCATGTGACATTTTATTCCTTCTCTCTGTGACATTTTATTCCCTTCTCCCTGTGACATTTCCTTCACTTCACCCTGTGACATTTGATTCCCTCTCCCTGTGATATTTAATTCCCTTCTCCCTGTGACATTTTATTCCCTTCTCCCAGTGACATTTTATTCCCTTCTCCCTGTGACATTTTATTTCCTTCTCACTGTGACATTTTTTCCCTTCTGCCTGAGACCTTTTATTCCCTTCTCCCTGTGACAATTCATTCCCTTCTCCCTGTGACATTTTATTCCCTCTCCATGTGACATTTTATTCCCTTCTCCCTGTGACATTTTATTTCCTTCTCCCTGTGACTTTTTATTCCCTCTCCATGTGACATTTTATTCCCTTCTCCCTGTGACATTTTATTCCCTTCTCCCTCTGACATTTTAATCCCTGCTCCCTGTGATATTAATTCCCTCTCCATGTGACATTTTATTCCTTCACCCTGTGACATTTTATTCCCTTCTCCCTGTGACTTTTTATTCCCTCTCCCTGTGACATTACATTCCCTCCCCCTGTGACATTTCTTTCCCTTCTCCCTGTGACATTTCATTCCCTCCCCCTGTGACATTTCATTCCCTTTCCCTGTGACATTTCATTCTCTAACCCTGTGACATTTCATTCCCTCTTCCTGTGACTTTTTATTCCCTCTCCATGTGACATTTTATTCCCTTCTCCCTGTTTCATTTAATTCCCTTCTCCCTCTGACATTTTAATCCCTTCTCCCTCTGACATTTTATTCCCTCTCCCTGTGACATTTTATTCCTATTCCCTGTGACATTTTATTCCCTTCTCCCGGTGACATTTTATTCCCTCTCCCTGTGATTTTTTATTCCCTCTCCCTGCGAAATTTTTTTCCATCTCCCTGTGACATTTTATTCCCTCTCCCTGTGACATTTTATTCCCTTCTCCCTGTGATATTTTATTTCCTTCTCCCTCTGACATTTTATTCCCTTCTCCCTATGACATTTTAATCCTTCTCCCTGTGACATTTTATTCTATCTCCCTGTGACATTTTATTCCCTCTCCCTGTGACATTTTATTCCTTTCTCACTTTGACATTTTTTCCCTTCTCCCTGTGACATTTTATTTCCTTCTCCCTCTGACATTTTATTCCCGCACCCTGTGACATTTTATTACCTTCTCCCTCTGACATTTTATTCCCTCTCCCTGTGACATTTTATTCCTTCTCCCTGTGACATTTTATTCCCACTCCCTTTGATTTTTTATTCCCTTTCCCTGTGAAATTTTATTCCTTTTCCCTGTGATATTTTATTTCCTTCTCCCTGTGACATTTTATTCCCTTCTCCCTGTGACATTTTATTCCCTTCTCCATGTGACATTTCATTCCTTCTCCCTGTGACATTTGATTCCCTCTCCCTGTGATATTTAATTCCCTTCTCCCTGTGACATTTTATTCCCTTCTCCTAGTGACATTTTATTCCCTTCTGCCTGTGACATTTTCTTTCCTTCTCACTGTGACATTTTTTCCCTTCTTCCTGAGACCTTTTATTCCCTTCTCCCTGTGACATTTTATTCCTTCACCCTGTGACATGTTATTCCCTTCTCCCTGTGACATTTCATTCCCTTCTCCCTGTGACATTTTATTCCCTCACCATGTGACATTTTATTCCCTTCTCCCTGTGACATTTTATTTCCTTCCCCGGTGACTTTTTATTCCCTCTCCATGTGACATTTTATTCCCTTCTCCCTGTGACATTTTATTCCCTTCTCCCTGTGACATTTTAATCCCTTCTCCCTGTGACATTTTATTCCCTTCTCCCTGTGACATTTTAATCCCTTCTCCCTGTGACATTTTATTCCCTCTCCCTGTGACATTTTATTCCTATTCCATGTGACATTTCATTCCCTCTCCTTGTGACATTTTATTCCCTTCTCCCTGAGTCATTTTATTCCCTTCTCCCTCTGTCATTTTCTTCCCTTCTCCCTGTGACATTTTATTCCCTCTCACTGTGACACTTTATTCCCTCTTCCTGTGACATTTTATTCCCTTCTCCCTGTGACATTTTATTCCCTTCTCTGGGTGACATTTTATTCCCTCTCACAGTGATTTTTTATTCCCTCTCCCTGCGAAATTTTTTTCCATCTCCCTGTGACATTTTATTCCCTCTCCCTGTGACATTTTATTCCCTTCTCCCTGTGATATTTTATTTCCTTCTCCCTCTGACATTTTATTCCCTTCTCCCTATGACATTTTATTCCTTCTCCCTGTGACATTTTATTCTATCTCCCTGTGACATTTTATTCCCTCTCCCTGTGACATTTTATTCCTTCTCACTGTGACATTTCATTCCCTCTCCCTGTGACGTTTTATTCCCTCTTCCTTTGACATCTTATTCCCTTCTCCCTGTGACAATTCATTCCCTCCTCCTATGACATTTCTTTCCCCTCTAACTGTGACATTTCATTCCCTCCCCCTGTGACATCTTATTCCCTCTCCTTGGGATATTTTATTCCCTTCTCCCTGTGTCGTTTCATTCCCTCTCCCCGTGACATTTTATTCCCACTCCCTGTGATTTTTTATTCCCTCTCCATGTGAAATTTTATTACATCTCCCTGTAATATTTTATTTCATTCTCCCTGTGACATTTTATTCCCTTCTCCCTTTGACAATTCATTCCCACCTCCTGTGATATTTCTTTCCCTTCTACCTGTGACATTTCATTCCCTCCACCTGTGACATCTTATTCCGTCTGCTTGGGATATTTTATTCCCTTCTCCCTGTGTCGTTTCATTCCCTCTCCCCGTGACATTTTATTCCCTATCCCTGTGATTTTTTATTCCCTCTCCCTGTGAAATTTTATTCCATCTCCCTGTAATATTTTATTTCATTCTCCCTGTGACATTTTATTCACTTCTCCCTGTGACATTTTATTTCCTTCCACCTGTGACATTTCATTCCCTCTCCCTGTGACATTTTATTCCCTTCTCCCTGTGACATTTTATTCCCTTCTCCCTGTGACATTTTATTCCTTCTCCCTGTGACATTTTATTCTCTCGCCCTGTGACATTTTATTCCCTTCTCCCTGTGACATTTTATTCCCTCATCCTGTAACATTTTATTCCCTTCTCCCTGTGACATTTTATTCCCTCTCCCTGTGACATTTTATTCCCTCTCCCTGTGACATTTTATTCCGTCTCCCTGTGACAGTTTATTCCCTTCTCCCTGAGACATTTTATTCCCTTCTCCCTGTGACATTCTATTCCCTTCTCCCTGTGACATTTCATTCCCTCTCCCTGTGACATTTCATTCCCTCCCCCTTTGACATTTCATTCTCTATCCCCGTGACATTTTATTCCCTCTCGCTGTTAAATATTATTCCCTCTTCCTGTGACTTTTTATTCCCTTCTCCCTTTGATATTTTATTCCCTCTCGCTGTGATTTTTTATTCCCTCTCCCTGTGATATTTTATTTCCTTCTCCCTGTGACATTTTATTCCCACTTCCTTTGACATTTTATTCCCTTCTCCTAGTGACATTTTATTCCCTTCTCACTGTGACATTTCATTCCCTCTCCCTGTGACGTTTTATTCCCTCTTCCTGTGACATTTTATTCCCTTTTCCCTGTGACATTTTATTCCTTCTCCCCGTGACAATTTATTCCCTCTCCCTGTGAAATTTTATTCCCTCTTCCTGTGACTTTTTATTCCCTTCTCCCTGTGACATTTTATTCCCTCTCCCTGTGATTTTTTATTCCCTCTCCCTGTGAAATTTTATTCCTTATCGATGTGATATTTTATTTCCTTCTCCCTGTGACATTTTATTCCCTTCTCCCTGTGAAATTTTATTCCCTCTCTCTGTGAAATTTTATTCCTTCACCCTGTGACATTTTATTCCCTCTCCCTGTGACATTTTATTCCTTCACCCTGTGACATTTTATTCCCTTCTTTATGTGACATTTTATTCCTTCTCTCTGTGACATTTTATTCCCTTCTCCCTGTGACATTTCCTTCCCTTCACCCTGTGACATTTGATTCCCTCTCCCTGTGATATTTAATTCCCTTCTCCCTGTGACATTTTATTCCCTTCTCACTGTGACATTTCATTCCCTCTCCCTGTGACGTTTTATTCCCTCTTCCTGTGACATTTTATTCCCTTTTCCCTGTGACATTTTATTCCTTCTCCCCGTGACAATTTATTCCCTCTCCCTGTGAAATTTTATTCCCTCTTCCTGTGACTTTTTATTCCCTTCTCCATGTGACATTTTATTCCCTCTCCCTGTGATTTTTTATTCCCTCTCCCTGTGAAATTTTATTCCTTATCGCTGTGATATTTTATTTCCTTCTCCCTGTGACATTTTATTCCCCTCTCCCTGTGAAATTTTATTCCCTCTCTCTGTGAAATTTTATTCCTTCACCCTGTGACATTTTATTCCCTCTCCCTGTGACATTTTATTCCTTCACCCTGTGACATTTTATTCCCTTCTCCATGTGACATTTTATTCCTTCTCTCTGTGACATTTTATTCCCTTCTCCCTGTGACATTTCCTTCACTTCACCCTGTGACATTTGATTCCCTCTCCCTGTGATATTTAATTCCCTTCTCCCTGTGACATTTTATTCCCTTCTCCCAGTGACATTTTATTCCCTTCTCCCTGTGACATTTTATTTCCTTCTCACTGTGACATTTTTTCCCTTCTGCCTGAGACCTTTTATTCCCTTCTCCCTGTGACAATTCATTCCCTTCTCCCAGTGACATTTTATTCCCTCTCCATGTGACATTTTATTCCCTTCTCCCTGTGACATTTTATTTCCTTCTCCCTGTGACTTTTTATTCCCTCTCCATGTGACATTTTATTCCCTTCTCCCTGTGACATTTTATTCCCTTCTCCCTCTGACATTTTAATCCCTTCTCCCTGTGACATTAATTCCCTCTCCATGTGACATTTTATTCCTTCACCCTGTGACATTTTATTCCCTTCTCCCTGTGACTTTTTATTCCCTCTCCCTGTGACATTACATTCCCTCCCCCTGTGACATTTCTTTCCCTTCTCCCTGTGACATTTCATTCCCTCCCCCTGTGACATTTCATTCCCTTTCCCTGTGACATTTCATTCTCTAACCCTGTGACATTTCATTCCCTCTTCCTGTGACTTTTTATTCCCTCTCCATGTGACATTTTATTCCCTTCTCCCTGTTTCATTTAATTCCCTTCTCCCTCTGACATTTTAATCCCTTCTCCCTCTGACATTTTATTCCCTCTCCCTGTGACATTTTATTCCCTTCTCCCTGTGACATTTTATTCCCTTCTCTGGGTGACATTTTATTCCCTCTCCCTGTGACATTTTATTCCCTCTCCCTGTGACAGTTTATTCCCTTCTCCCTGTGACATTTTATTCCCACTATCTTTGATTTTTTATTCCCTCTCCCTGTGAAATTTTATTCCTTTTCCATGTGATATTTTATTTCCTTCTCCCTGTGAAATTTTATTCCCTTCTCACTGTGACATTTCATTCCCTCTCCCTGTGACGTTTTATTCCCTCTTCCTCTGACATCTTATTCCCTTCTCCCTGTGACAATTCATTCCCTCCTCCTATGACATTTCGTTCCCCTCTAACTGTGACATTTCATTCCCTCCCCCTGTGACATCTTATTCCCTCTCCTTGGGATATTTTATTCCCTTCTCCCTGTGTCGTTTCATTCCCTCTCCCCGTGACATTTTATTCCCACTCCCTGTGATTTTTATTCCCTCTCCATGTGAAATTTTATTACATCTCCCTGTAATATTTTATTTCATTCTCCCTGTGACATTTTATTCCCTTCTCCCTTTGACAATTCATTCCCACCTCCTGTGATATTTCTTTCCCTTCTACCTGTGACATTTCATTCCCTCCACCTGTGACATCTTATTCCGTCTGCTTGGGATATTTTATTCCCTTCTCCCTGTGTCGTTTCATTCCCTCTCCCCGTGACATTTTATTCCCTATCCCTGTGATTTTTTATTCCCTCTCCCTGTGAAATTTTATTCCATCTCCCTGTAATATTTTATTTCATTCTCCCTGTGACATTTTATTCACTTCTCCCTGTGACATTTTATTTCCTTCCACCTGTGACATTTCATTCCCTCTCCCTGTGACATTTTATTCCCTTCTCCCTGTGACATTTTATTCCCTTCTCCCTGTGACATTTTATTCCTTCTCCCTGTGACATTTTATTCTCTCGCCCTGTGACATTTTATTCCCTTCTCCCTGTGACATTTTATTCCCTCTTCCTGTAACATTTTATTCCCTTCTCCCTGTGACATTTTATTCCCTCTCCCTGTGACATTTTATTCCGTCTCCCTGTGACAGTTTATTCCCTTCTCCCTGAGACATTTTATTCCCTTCTCCCTGTGACATTCTATTCCCTTCTCCCTGTGACATTTCATTCCCTCTCCCTGTGACATTTCATTCCCTCCCCCTTTGACATTTCATTCTCTATCCCCTTGACATTTTATTCCCTCTCGCTGTTAAATATTATTCCCTCTTCCTGTGACTTTTTATTCCCTTCTCCCTTTGATATTTTATTCCCTCTCGCTGTGATTTTTTATTCCCTCTCCCTGTGATATTTTATTTCCTTCTCCCTGTGACATTTTATTCCCACTTCCTTTGACATTTTATTCCCTTCTCCTAGTGACATTTTATTCCCTTCTCACTGTGACATTTCATTCCCTCTCCCTGTGACGTTTTATTCCCTCTTCCTGTGACATTTTATTCCCTTTTCCCTGTGACATTTTATTCCTTCTCCCCGTGACAATTTATTCCCTCTCCCTGTGAAATTTTATTCCCTCTTCCTGTGACTTTTTATTCCCTTCTCCCTGTGACATTTTATTCCCTCTCCCTGTGATTTTTTATTCCCTCTCCCTGTGAAATTTTATTCCTTATCGCTGTGATATTTTATTTCCTTCTCCCTGTGACATTTTATTCCCTTCTCCCTGTGAAATTTTATTCCCTCTCTCTGTGAAATTTTATTCCTTCACCCTGTGACATTTTATTCCCTCTCCCTGTGACATTTTATTCCTTCTCTCTGTGACATTTTATTCCCTTCTCCCTGTGACATTTCCTTCCCTTCACCCTGTGACATTTGATTCCCTCTCCCTGTGATATTTAATTCCCTTCTCCCTGTGACATTTTATTCCCTTCTCCCAGTGACATTTTATTTCCTTCTCCCTGTGACTTTTTATTCCCTCTCCATGTGACATTTTATTCCCTTCTCCCTGTGACATTTTATTCCCTTCTCCCTCTGACATTTTAATCCCTTCTCCCTGTGACATTTCATTCCCTTTCCCTGTGACATTTCATTCTCTAACCCTGTGACATTTCATTCCCTCTTCCTGTGACTTTTTATTCCCTCTCCATGTGACATTTTATTCCCTTCTCCCTGTTTCATTTAATTCCCTTCTCCCTCTGACATTTTAATCCCTTCTCCCTCTGACATTTTATTCCCTCTCCCTGTGACATTTTATTCCTATTCCCTGTGACATTTTATTCCCTTCTCCCGGTGACATTTTATTCCCTCTCCCTGTGATTTTTTATTCCCTCTCCCTGCGAAATTTTTTTCCATCTCCCTGTGACATTTTATTCCCTCTCCCTGTGACATTTTATTCCCTTCTCCCTGTGATATTTTATTTCCTTCTCCCTCTGACATTTTATTCCCTTCTCCCTATGACATTTTAATCCTTCTCCCTGTGACATTTTATTCTATCTCCCTGTGACATTTTATTCCTTCTCCCTGTGACATTTTATTCCTTTCTCACTTTGACATTTTTTCCCTTCTCCCTGTGACATTTTATTCCTTCTCCCTGTGACATTTTATTCCTTTCTCACTTTGACATTTTTTCCCTTCTCCCTGTGACATTTTATTACCTTCTCCCTCTGACATTTTATTCCTTCTCCCTGTGACATTTTATTCCTTTCTCACTTTGACATTTTTTCCCTTCTCCCTGTGACATTTTATTACCTTCTCCCTCTGACATTTTATTCCCTCTCCCTGTGACATTTTATTCCTTCTCCCTGTGACATTTTATTCCCACTCCCTTTGATTTTTTATTCCCTCTCCCTGTGAAATTTTATTCCTTTTCCCTGTGATATTTTATTTCCTTCTCCCTGTGACATTTTATTCCCTTCTCCCTGTGACATTTTATTCCCTTCTCCATGTGACATTTCATTCCTTCTCCCTGTGACATTTGATTCCCTCTCCCTGTGATATTTAATTCCCTTCTCCCTGTGACATTTTATTCCCTTCTCCTAGTGACATTTTATTCCCTTCTGCCTGTGACATTTTCTTTCCTTCTCACTGTGACATTTTTTCCCTTCTTCCTGAGACCTTTTATTCCCTTCTCCCTGTGACATTTTATTCCTTCACCCTGTGACATGTTATTCCCTTCTCCCTGTGACATTTCATTCCCTTCTCCCTGTGACAATTTATTCCCTCACCATGTGACATTTTATTCCCTTCTCCCTGTGACATTTTATTTCCTTCTCCCGGTGACTTTTTATTCCCTCTCCCTGTGAAATTTTATTCCATCTCCCTGTAATATTTTATTTCATTCTCCCTGTGACATTTTATTCACTTCTCCCTGTGACATTTTATTTCCTTCCACCTGTGACATTTCATTCCCTCTCCCTGTGACATTTTATTCCCTTCTCCCTGTGACATTTTATTTCCTTCTCCCTGTGACATTTTATTCCTTCTCCCTGTGACATTTTATTCTCTCGCCCTGTGACATTTTATTCCCTTCTCCCTGTGACATTTTATTCCCTCTTCCTGTAACATTTTATTCCCTTCTCCCTGTGACATTTTATTCCCTCTCCCTGTGACATTTTATTCCGTCTCCCTGTGACAGTTTATTCCCTTCTCCCTGAGACATTTTATTCCCTTCTCCCTGTGACATTCTATTCCCTTCTCCCTGTGACATTTCATTCCCTCTCCCTGTGACATTTCATTCCCTCCCCCTTTGACATTTCATTCTCTATCCCCGTGACATTTTATTCCCTCTCGCTGTTAAATATTATTCCCTCTTCCTGTGACTTTTTATTCCCTTCTCCCTTTGATATTTTATTCCCTCTCGCTGTGATTTTTTATTCCCTCTCCCTGTGATATTTTATTTCCTTCTCCCTGTGACATTTCATTCCCACTTCCTTTGACATTTTATTCCCTTCTCCTAGTGACATTTTATTCCCTTCTCACTGTGACATTTCATTCCCTCTCCCTGTGACGTTTTATTCCCTCTTCCTGTGACATTTTATTCCCTTTTCCCTGTGACATTTTATTCCTTCTCCCCGTGACAATTTATTCCCTCTCCCTGTGAAATTTTATTCCCTCTTCCTGTGACTTTTTATTCCCTTCTCCATGTGACATTTTATTCCCTCTCCCTGTGATTTTTTATTCCCTCTCCCTGTGAAATTTTATTCCTTATCGCTGTGATATTTTATTTCCTTCTCCCTGTGACATTTTATTCCCCTCTCCCTGTGAAATTTTATTCCCTCTCTCTGTGAAATTTTATTCCTTCACCCTGTGACATTTTATTCCCTCTCCCTGTGACATTTTATTCCTTCACCCTGTGACATTTTATTCCCTTCTCCATGTGACATTTTATTCCTTCTCTCTGTGACATTTTATTCCCTTCTCCCTGTGACATTTCCTTCACTTCACCCTGTGACATTTGATTCCCTCTCCCTGTGATATTTAATTCCCTTCTCCCTGTGACATTTTATTCCCTTCTCCCAGTGACATTTTATTCCCTTCTCCCTGTGACATTTTATTTCCTTCTCACTGTGACATTTTTTCCCTTCTGCCTGAGACCTTTTATTCCCTTCTCCCTGTGACAATTCATTCCCTTCTCCCTGTGACATTTTATTCCCTCTCCATGTGACATTTTATTCCCTTCTCCCTGTGACATTTTATTTCCTTCTCCCTGTGACTTTTTATTCCCTCTCCATGTGACATTTTATTCCCTTCTCCCTGTGACATTTTATTCCCTTCTCCCTCTGACATTTTAATCCCTTCTCCCTGTGACATTAATTCCCTCTCCATGTGACATTTTATTCCTTCACCCTGTGACATTTTATTCCCTTCTCCCTGTGACTTTTTATTCCCTCTCCCTGTGACATTACATTCCCTCCCCCTGTGACATTTCTTTCCCTTCTCCCTGTGACATTTCATTCCCTCCCCCTGTGACATTTCATTCCCTTTCCCTGTGACATTTCATTCTCTAACCCTGTGACATTTCATTCCCTCTTCCTGTGACTTTTTATTCCCTCTCCATGTGACATTTTATTCCCTTCTCCCTGTTTCATTTAATTCCCTTCTCCCTCTGACATTTTAATCCCTTCTCCCTCTGACATTTTATTCCCTCTCCCTGTGACATTTTATTCCTATTCCCTGTGACATTTTATTCCCTTCTCCCGGTGACATTTTATTCCCTCTCCCTGTGATTTTTTATTCCCTCTCCCTGCGAAATTTTTTTCCATCTCCCTGTGACATTTTATTCCCTCTCCCTGTGACATTTTATTCACTTCTCCCTGTGATATTTTATTTCCTTCTCCCTCTGACATTTTATTCCCTTCTCCCTATGACATTTTAATCCTTCTCCCTGTGACATTTTATTCTATCTCCCTGTGACATTTTATTCCCTCTCCCTGTGACATTTTATTCCTTCTCCCTGTGACATTTTATTCCTTTCTCACTTTGACATTTTTTCCCTTCTCCCTGTGACATTTTATTTCCTTCTCCCTCTGACATTTTATTCCCGCTCCCTGTGACATTTTATTACCTTCTCCCTCTGACATTTTATTCCCTCTCCCTGTGACATTTTATTCCTTCTCCCTGTGACATTTTATTCCCACTCCCTTTGATTTTTTATTCCCTCTCCCTGTGAAATTTTATTCCTTTTCCCTGTGATATTTTATTTCCTTCTCCCTGTGACATTTTATTCCCTTCTCCCTGTGACATTTTATTCCCTTCTCCATGTGACATTTCATTCCTTCTCCCTGTGACATTTGATTCCCTCTCCCTGTGATATTTAATTCCCTTCTCCCTGTGACATTTTATTCCCTTCTCCTAGTGACATTTTATTCCCTTCTGCCTGTGACATTTTCTTTCCTTCTCCCTGTGACATTTTATTCCTTCACCCTGTGACATGTTATTCCCTTCTCCCTGTGACATTTCATTCCCTTCTCCCTGTGACATTTTATTCCCTCACCATGTGACATTTTATTCCCTTCTCCCTGTGACATTTTATTTCCTTCCCCGGTGACTTTTTATTCCCTCTCCATGTGACATTTTATTCCCTTCTCCCTGTGACATTTTAATCCCTTCTCCCTGTGACATTTTATTCCCTTCTCCCTGTGACATTTTAATCCCTTCTCCCTGTGACATTTTATTCCCTCTCCCTGTGACATTTTATTCCTATTCCATGTGACATTTCATTCCCTCTCCTTGTGACATTTTATTCCTTCTCCCTGTGACAGTTTATTCCCTTCTCCCTGAGACATTTTATTCCCTTCTCCCTGTGACATTCTATTCCCTTCTCCCTGTGACATTTCATTCCCTCTCCCTGTGACATTTCATTCCCTCCCCCTTTGACATTTCATTCTCTATCCCCGTGACATTTTATTCCCTCTCGCTGTTAAATATTATTCCCTCTTCCTGTGACTTTTTATTCCCTTCTCCCTTTGATATTTTATTCCCTCTCGCTGTGATTTTTTATTCCCTCTCCCTGTGATATTTTATTTCCTTCTCCCTGTGACATTTTATTCCCACTTCCTTTGACATTTTATTCCCTTCTCCTAGTGACATTTTATTCCCTTCTCACTGTGACATTTCATTCCCTCTCCCTGTGACGTTTTATTCCCTCTTCCTGTGACATTTTATTCCCTTTTCCCTGTGACATTTCATTCCTTCTCCCCGTGACAATTTATTCCCTCTCCCTGTGAAATTTTATTCCCTCTTCCTGTGACTTTTTATTCCCTTCTCCATGTGACATTTTATTCCCTCTCCCTGTGATTTTTTATTCCCTCTCCCTGTGAAATTTTATTCCTTATCGCTGTGATATTTTATTTCCTTCTCCCTGTGACATTTTATTCCCCTCTCCCTGTGAAATTTTATTCCCTCTCTCTGTGAAATTTTATTCCTTCACCCTGTGACATTTTATTCCCTCTCCCTGTGACATTTTATTCCTTCACCCTGTGACATTTTATTCCCTTCTCCATGTGACATTTTATTCCTTCTCTCTGTGACATTTTATTCCCTTCTCCCTGTGACATTTCCTTCACTTCACCCTGTGACATTTTATTCCTTCTCCCTGTGACATTTTATTCCCACTCCCTTTGATTTTTTATTCCCTCTCCCTGTGAAATTTTATTCCTTTTCCCTGTGATATTTTATTTCCTTCTGCCTGTGACATTTTATTCCCTTCTCCCTGTGACATTTTATTCCCTTCTCCATGTGACATTTCATTCCTTCTCCCTGTGACATTTGATTCCCTCTCCCTGTGATATTTCATTCCCTTCTCCCTGTGACATTTTATTCCCTTCTCCTAGCGACATTTTATTCCCTTCTGCCTGTGACATTTTCTTTCCTTCTCAGTGTGACATTTTTTCCCTTCTTCCTGAGACCTTTTATTCCCTTCTCCCTGTGACATTTTATTCCCTTCTCCCTGTGACATTTTATTTCCTTCTCCCTGTGACTTTTTATTCCCTCTCCATGTGACATTTTATTCCCTTCTCCCTGTGACATTTTATTCCCTTCTCCCTCTGACATTTTAATCCCTTCTCCCTGTGACATTAATTCCCTCTCCATGTGACATTTTATTCCTTCACCCTGTGACATTTTATTCCCTTCTCCCTGTGACTTTTTATTCCCTCTCCCTGTGACATTACATTCCCTCCCCCTGTGACATTTCTTTCCCTTCTCCCTGTGACATTTCATTCCCTCCCCCTGTGACATTTCATTCCCTTTCCCTGTGACATTTCATTCTCTAACCCTGTGACATTTCATTCCCTCTTCCTGTGACTTTTTATTCCCTCTCCATGTGACATTTTATTCCCTTCTCCCTGTTTCATTTAATTCCCTTCTCCCTCTGACATTTTAATCCCTTCTCCCTCTGACATTTTATTCCCTCTCCCTGTGACATTTTATTCCTATTCCCTGTGACATTTTATTCCCTTCTCCCGGTGACATTTTATTCCCTCTCCCTGTGATTTTTTATTCCCTCTCCCTGCGAAATTTTTTTCCATCTCCCTGTGACATTTTATTCCCTCTCCCTGTGACATTTTATTCCCTTCTCCCTGTGATATTTTATTTCCTTCTCCCTCTGACATTTTATTCCCTTCTCCCTATGACATTTTAATCCTTCTCCCTGTGACATTTTATTCTATCTCCCTGTGACATTTTATTCCCTCTCCCTGTGACATTTTATTCCTTTCTCACTTTGACATTTTTTCCCTTCTCCCTGTGACATTTTATTTCCTTCTCCCTCTGACATTTTATTCCCGCTCCCTGTGACATTTTATTACCTTCTCCCTCTGACATTTTATTCCCTCTCCCTGTGACATTTTATTCCTTCTCCCTGTGACATTTTATTCCCACTCCCTTTGATTTTTTATTCCCTCTCCCTGTGAAATTTTATTCCTTTTCCCTGTGATATTTTATTTCCTTCTGCCTGTGACATTTTATTCCCTTCTCCCTGTGACATTTTATTCCCTTCTCCATGTGACATTTCATTCCTTCTCCCTGTGACATTTGATTCCCTCTCCCTGTGATATTTCATTCCCTTCTCCCTGTGACATTTTATTCCCTTCTCTTAGCGACATTTTATTCCCTTCTGCCTGTGACATTTTCTTTCCTTCTCAGTGTGACATTTTTTCCCTTCTTCCTGAGACCTTTTATTCCCTTCTCCCTGTGACATTTTATTCCTTCACCCTGTGACATGTTATTCCCTTCTCCCTGTGACATTTCATTCCCTTCTCCCTGTGACATTTTATTCCCTCACCATGTGACATTTTATTCCCTTCTCCCTGTGACATTTTATTTCCTTCCCCGGTGACTTTTTATTCCCTCTCCATGTGACATTTTATTCCCTTCTCCCTGTGACATTTTATTCCCTTCTCCCTGTGACATTTTAATCCCTTCTCCCTGTGACATTTTATTCCCTTCTCCCTGTGACATTTTAATCCCTTCTCCCTGTGACATTTTATTCCCTCTCCCTGTGACATTTTATTCCTATTCCATGTGACATTTCATTCCCTCTCCTTGTGACATTTTATTCCCTTCTCCCTGAGTCATTTTATTCCCTTCTCCCTCTGTCATTTTCTTCCCTTCTCCCTGTGACATTTTATTCCCTCTCACTGTGACACTTTATTCCCTCTTCCTGTGACATTTTATTCCCTTCTCCCTGTGACATTTTATTCCCTTCTCTGGGTGACATTTTATTCCCTCTCACAGTGATTTTTTATTCCCTCTCCCTGCGAAATTTTTTTCCATCTCCCTGTGACATTTTATTCCCTCTCCCTGTGACATTTTATTCCCTTCTCCCTGTGATATTTTATTTCCTTCTCCCTCTGACATTTTATTCCCTTCTCCCTGTGACATTTTATTCTATCTCCCTGTGACATTTTATTCCCTCTCCCTGTGACATTTTATTCCTTCTCACTGTGACATTTCATTCCCTCTCCCTGTGACGTTTTATTCCCTCTTCCTTTGACATCTTATTCCCTTCTCCCTGTGACAATTCATTCCCTCCTCCTATGACATTTCTTTCCCCTCTAACTGTGACATTTCATTCCCTCCCCCTGTGACATCTTATTCCCTCTCCTTGGGATATTTTATTCCCTTCTCCCTGTGTCGTTTCATTCCCTCTCCCCGTGACATTTTATTCCCACTCCCTGTGATTTTTTATTGCCTCTCCATGTGAAATTTTATTACATCTCCCTGTAATATTTTATTTCATTCTCCCTGTGACATTTTATTCCCTTCTCCCTTTGACAATTCATTCCCACCTCCTGTGATATTTCTTTCCCTTCTACCTGTGACATTTCATTCCCTCCACCTGTGACATCTTATTCCGTCTGCTTGGGATATTTTATTCCCTTCTCCCTGTGTCGTTTCATTCCCTCTCCCCGTGACATTTTATTCCCTATCCCTGTGATTTTTTATTCCCTCTCCCTGTGAAATTTTATTCCATCTCCCTGTAATATTTTATTTCATTCTCCCTGTGACATTTTATTCACTTCTCCCTGTGACATTTTATTTCCTTCCACCTGTGACATTTCATTCCCTCTCCCTGTGACATTTTATTCCCTTCTCCCTGTGACATTTTATTCCCTTCTCCCTGTGACATTTTATTCTCTCGCCCTGTGACATTTTATTCCCTTCTCCCTGTGACATTTTATTCCCTCATCCTGTAACATTTTATTCCCTTCTCCCTGTGACATTTTATTCCCTCTCCCTGTGACATTTTATTCCCTCTCCCTGTGACATTTTATTCCGTCTCCCTGTGACAGTTTATTCCCTTCTCCCTGAGACATTTTATTCCCTTCTCCCTGTGACATTCTATTCCCTTCTCCCTGTGACATTTCATTCCCTCTCCCTGTGACATTTCATTCCCTCCCCCTTTGACATTTCATTCTCTATCCCCGTGACATTTTATTCCCTCTCGCTGTTAAATATTATTCCCTCTTCCTGTGACTTTTTATTCCCTTCTCCCTTTGATATTTTATTCCCTCTCGCTGTGATTTTTTATTCCCTCTCCCTGTGATATTTTATTTCCTTCTCCCTGTGACATTTTATTCCCACTTCCTTTGACATTTTATTCCCTTCTCCTAGTGACATTTTATTCCCTTCTCACTGTGACATTTCATTCCCTCTCCCTGTGACGTTTTATTCCCTCTTCCTGTGACATTTTATTCCCTTTTCCCTGTGACATTTTATTCCTTCTCCCCGTGACAATTTATTCCCTCTCCCTGTGAAATTTTATTCCCTCTTCCTGTGACTTTTTATTCCCTTCTCCCTGTGACATTTTATTCCCTCTCCCTGTGATTTTTTATTCCCTCTCCCTGTGAAATTTTATTCCTTATCGATGTGATATTTTATTTCCTTCTCCCTGTGACATTTTATTCCCTTCTCCCTGTGAAATTTCATTCCCTCTCTCTGTGAAATTTTATTCCTTCACCCTGTGACATTTTATTCCCTCTCCCTGTGACATTTTATTCCTTCACCCTGTGACATTTTATTCCCTTCTTTATGTGACATTTTATTCCTTCTCTCTGTGACATTTTATTCCCTTCTCCCTGTGACATTTCCTTCCCTTCACCCTGTGACATTTGATTCCCTCTCCCTGTGATATTTAATTCCCTTCTCCCTGTGACATTTTATTCCCTTCTCACTGTGACATTTCATTCCCTCTCCCTGTGACGTTTTATTCCCTCTTCCTGTGACATTTTATTCCCTTTTCCCTGTGACATTTTATTCCTTCTCCCCGTGACAATTTATTCCCTCTCCCTGTGAAATTTTATTCCCTCTTCCTGTGACTTTTTATTCCCTTCTCCATGTGACATTTTATTCCCTCTCCCTGTGATTTTTTATTCCCTCTCCCTGTGAAATTTTATTCCTTATCGCTGTGATATTTTATTTCCTTCTCCCTGTGACATTCTATTCCCCTCTCCCTGTGAAATTTTATTCCCTCTCTCTGTGAAATTTTATTCCTTCACCCTGTGACATTTTATTCCCTCTCCCTGTGACATTTTATTCCTTCACCCTGTGACATTTTATTCCCTTCTCCATGTGACATTTTATTCCTTCTCTCTGTGACATTTTATTCCCTTCTCCCTGTGACATTTCCTTCACTTCACCCTGTGACATTTGATTCCCTCTCCCTGTGATATTTAATTCCCTTCTCCCTGTGACATTTTATTCCCTTCTCCCAGTGACATTTTATTCCCTTCTCCCTGTGACATTTTATTTCCTTCTCACTGTGACATTTTTTCCCTTCTGCCTGAGACCTTTTATTCCCTTCTCCCTGTGACAATTCATTCCCTTCTCCCTGTGACATTTTATTCCCTCTCCATGTGACATTTTATTCCCTTCTCCCTGTGACATTTTATTTCCTTCTCCCTGTGACTTTTTATTCCCTCTCCATGTGACATTTTATTCCCTTCTCCCTGTGACATTTTATTCCCTTCTCCCTCTGACATTTTAATCCCTGCTCCCTGTGACATTAATTCCCTCTCCATGTGACATTTTATTCCTTCACCCTGTGACATTTTATTCCCTTCTCCCTGTGACTTTTTATTCCCTCTCCCTGTGACATTACATTCCCTCCCCCTGTGACATTTCTTTCCCTTCTCCCTGTGACATTTCATTCCCTCCCCCTGTGACATTTCATTCCCTTTCCCTGTGACATTTCATTCTCTAACCCTGTGACATTTCATTCCCTCTTCCTGTGACTTTTTATTCCCTCTCCATGTGACATTTTATTCCCTTCTCCCTGTTTCATTTAATTCCCTTCTCCCTCTGACATTTTAATCCCTTCTCCCTCTGACATTTTATTCCCTCTCCCTGTGACATTTTATTCCTATTCCCTGTGACATTTTATTCCCTTCTCCCGGTGACATTTTATTCCCTCTCCCTGTGATTTTTTATTCCCTCTCCCTGCGAAATTTTTTTCCATCTCCCTGTGACATTTTATTCCCTCTCCCTGTGACATTTTATTCCCTTCTCCCTGTGATATTTTATTTCCTTCTCCCTCTGACATTTTATTCCCTTCTCCCTATGACATTTTAATCCTTCTCCCTGTGACATTTTATTCTATCTCCCTGTGACATTTTATTCCCTCTCCCTGTGACATTTTATTCCTTTCTCACTTTGACATTTTTTCCCTTCTCCCTGTGACATTTTATTTCCTTCTCCCTCTGACATTTTATTCCCGCACCCTGTGACATTTTATTACCTTCTCCCTCTGACATTTTATTCCCTCTCCCTGTGACATTTTATTCCTTCTCCCTGTGACATTTTATTCCCACTCCCTTTGATTTTTTATTCCCTCTCCCTGTGAAATTTTATTCCTTTTCCCTGTGATATTTTATTTCCTTCTCCCTGTGACATTTTATTCCCTTCTCCCTGTGACATTTTATTCCCTTCTCCGTGTGACATTTCATTCCTTCTCCCTGTGACATTTGATTCCCTCTCCCTGTGATATTTAATTCCCTTCTCCCTGTGACATTTTATTCCCTTCTCCTAGTGACATTTTATTCCCTTCTGCCTGTGACATTTTCTTTCCTTCTCACTGTGACATTTTTTCCCTTCTTCCTGAGACCTTTTATTCCCTTCTCCCTGTGACATTTTATTCCTTCACCCTGTGACATGTTATTCCCTTCTCCCTGTGACATTTCATTCCCTTCTCCCTGTGACATTTTATTCCCTCACCATGTGACATTTTATTCCCTTCTCCCTGTGACATTTTATTTCCTTCCCCGGTGACTTTTTATTCCCTCTCCATGTGACATTTTATTCCCTTCTCCCTGTGACATTTTATTCCCTTCTCCCTGTGACATTTTAATCCCTTCTCCCTGTGACATTTTATTCCCTTCTCCCTGTGACATTTTAATCCCTTCTCCCTGTGACATTTTATTCCCTCTCCCTGTGACATTTTATTCCTATTCCATGTGACATTTCATTCCCTCTCCTTGTGACATTTTATTCCCTTCTCCCTGAGTCATTTTATTCCCTTCTCCCTCTGTCATTTTCTTCCCTTCTCCCTGTGACATTTTATTCCCTCTCACTGTGACACTTTATTCCCTCTTCCTGTGACATTTTATTCCCTTCTCCCTGTGACATTTTATTCCCTTCTCTGGGTGACATTTTATTCCCTCTCACAGTGATTTTTTATTCCCTCTCCCTGCGAAATTTTTTTCCATCTCCCTGTGACATTTTATTCCCTCTCCCTGTGACATTTTATTCCCTTCTCCCTGTGATATTTTATTTCCTTCTCCCTCTGACATTTTATTCCCTTCTCCCTATGACATTTTATTCCTTCTCCCTGTGACATTTTATTCTATCTCCCTGTGACATTTTATTCCCTCTCCCTGTGACATTTTATTCCTTCTCACTGTGACATTTCATTCCCTCTCCCTGTGACGTTTTATTCCCTCTTCCTTTGACATCTTATTCCCTTCTCCCTGTGACAATTCATTCCCTCCTCCTATGACATTTCTTTCCCCTCTAACTGTGACATTTCATTCCCTCCCCCTGTGACATCTTATTCCCTCTCCTTGGGATATTTTATTCCCTTCTCCCTGTGTCGTTTCATTCCCTCTCCCCGTGACATTTTATTCCCACTCCCTGTGATTTTTTATTCCCTCTCCATGTGAAATTTTATTACATCTCCCTGTAATATTTTATTTCATTCTCCCTGTGACATTTTATTCCCTTCTCCCTTTGACAATTCATTCCCACCTCCTGTGATATTTCTTTCCCTTCTACCTGTGACATTTCATTCCCTCCACCTGTGACATCTTATTCCGTCTGCTTGGGATATTTTATTCCCTTCTCCCTGTGTCGTTTCATTCCCTCTCCCCGTGACATTTTATTCCCTATCCCTGTGATTTTTTATTCCCTCTCCCTGTGAAATTTTATTCCATCTCCCTGTAATATTTTATTTCATTCTCCCTGTGACATTTTATTCACTTCTCCCTGTGACATTTTATTTCCTTCCACCTGTGACATTTCATTCCCTCTCCCTGTGACATTTTATTCCCTTCTCCCTGTGACATTTTATTCCCTTCTCCCTGTGACATTTTATTCCTTCTCCCTGTGACATTTTATTCTCTCGCCCTGTGACATTTTATTCCCTTCTCCCTGTGACATTTTATTCCCTCATCCTGTAACATTTTATACCCTTCTCCCTGTGACATTTTATTCCCTCTCCCTGTGACATTTTATTCCCTCTCCCTGTGACATTTTATTCCGTCTCCCTGTGACAGTTTATTCCCTTCTCCCTGAGACATTTTATTCCCTTCTCCCTGTGACATTCTATTCCCTTCTCCCTGTGACATTTCATTCCCTCTCCCTGTGACATTACATTCCCTCCCCCTTTGACATTTCATTCTCTATCCCCGTGACATTTTATTCCCTCTCGCTGTTAAATATTATTCCCTCTTCCTGTGACTTTTTATTCCCTTCTCCCTTTGATATTTTATTCCCTCTCGCTGTGATTTTTTATTCCCTCTCCCTGTGATATTTTATTTCCTTCTCCCTGTGACATTTTATTCCCACTTCCTTTGACATTTTATTCCCTTCTCCTAGTGACATTTTATTCCCTTCTCACTGTGACATTTCATTCCCTCTCCCTGTGACGTTTTATTCCCTCTTCCTGTGACATTTTATTCCCTTTTCCCTGTGACATTTTATTCCTTCTCCCCGTGACAATTTATTCCCTCTCCCTGTGAAATTTTATTCCCTCTTCCTGTGACTTTTTATTCCCTTCTCCCTGTGACATTTTATTCCCTCTCCCTGTGATTTTTTATTCCTTATCGATGTGATATTTTATTTCCTTCTCCCTGTGACATTTTATTCCCTTCTCCCTGTGAAATTTTATTCCCTCTCTCTGTGAAATTTTATTCCTTCACCCTGTGACATTTTATTCCCTCTCCCTGTGACATTTTATTCCTTCACCCTGTGACATTTTATTCCCTTCTTTATGTGACATTTTATTCCTTCTCTCTGTGACATTTTATTCCCTTCTCCCTGTGACATTTCCTTCCCTTCACCCTGTGACATTTGATTCCCTCTCCCTGTGATATTTAATTCCCTTCTCCCTGTGACATTTTATTCCCTTCTCACTGTGACATTTCATTCCCTCTCCCTGTGACGTTTTATTCCCTCTTCCTGTGACATTTTATTCCCTTTTCCCTGTGACATTTTATTCCTTCTCCCCGTGACAATTTATTCCCTCTCCCTGTGAAATTTTATTCCCTCTTCCTGTGACTTTTTATTCCCTTCTCCATGTGACATTTTATTCCCTCTCCCTGTGATTTTTTATTCCCTCTCCCTGTGAAATTTTATTCCTTATCGCTGTGATATTTTATTTCCTTCTCCCTGTGACATTTTATTCCCCTCTCCCTGTGAAATTTTATTCCCTCTCTCTGTGAAATTTTATTCCTTCACCCTGTGACATTTTATTCCCTCTCCCTGTGACATTTTATTCCTTCACCCTGTGACATTTTATTCCCTTCTCCATGTGACATTTTATTCCTTCTCTCTGTGACATTTTATTCCCTTCTCCCTGTGACATTTCCTTCACTTCACCCTGTGACATTTGATTCCCTCTCCCTGTGATATTTAATTCCCTTCTCCCTGTGACATTTTATTCCCTTCTCCCAGTGACATTTTATTCCCTTCTCCCTGTGACATTTTATTTCCTTCTCACTGTGACATTTTTTCCCTTCTGCCTGAGACCTTTTATTCCCTTCTCCCTGTGACAATTCATTCCCTTCTCCCAGTGACATTTTATTCCCTCTCCATGTGACATTTTATTCCCTTCTCCCTGTGACATTTTATTTCCTTCTCCCTGTGACTTTTTATTCCCTCTCCATGTGACATTTTATTCCCTTCTCCCTGTGACATTTTATTCCCTTCTCCCTCTGACATTTTAATCCCTTCTCCCTGTGACATTAATTCCCTCTCCATGTGACATTTTATTCCTTCACCCTGTGACATTTTATTCCCTTCTCCCTGTGACTTTTTATTCCCTCTCCCTGTGACATTACATTCCCTCCCCCTGTGACATTTCTTTCCCTTCTCCCTGTGACATTTCATTCCCTCCCCCTGTGACATTTCATTCCCTTTCCCTGTGACATTTCATTCTCTAACCCTGTGACATTTCATTCCCTCTTCCTGTGACTTTTTATTCCCTCTCCATGTGACATTTTATTCCCTTCTCCCTGTTTCATTTAATTCCCTTCTCCCTCTGACATTTTAATCCCTTCTCCCTCTGACATTTTATTCCCTCTCCCTGTGACATTTTATTCCTATTCCCTGTGACATTTTATTCCCTTCTCCCGGTGACATTTTATTCCCTCTCCCTGTGATTTTTTATTCCCTCTCCCTGCGAAATTTTTTTCCATCTCCCTGTGACATTTTATTCCCTCTCCCTGTGACATTTTATTCCCTTCTCCCTGTGATATTTTATTTCCTTCTCCCTCTGACATTTTATTCCCTTCTCCCTATGACATTTTAATCCTTCTCCCTGTGACATTTTATTCTATCTCCCTGTGACATTTTATTTCCTCTCCCTGTGACATTTTATTCCTTTCTCACTTTGACATTTTTTCCCTTCTCCCTGTGACATTTTATTTCCTTCTCCCTCTGACATTTTATTCCCGCACCCTGTGACATTTTATTACCTTCTCCCTCTGACATTTTATTCCCTCTCCCTGTGACATTTTATTCCTTCTCCCTGTGACATTTTATTCCCACTCCCTTTGATTTTTTATTCCCTCTCCCTGTGAAATTTTATTCCTTTTCCCTGTGATATTTTATTTCCTTCTCCCTGTGACATTTTATTCCCTTCTCCCTGTGACATTTTATTCCCTTCTCCATGTGACATTTCATTCCTTCTCCCTGTGACATTTGATTCCCTCTCCCTGTGATATTTAATTCCCTTCTCCCTGTGACATTTTATTCCCTTCTCCTAGTGACATTTTATTCCCTTCTGCCTGTGACATTTTCTTTCCTTCTCACTGTGACATTTTTTCCCTTCTTCCTGAGACCTTTTATTCCCTTCTCCCTGTGACATTTTATTCCTTCACCCTGTGACATGTTATTCCCTTCTCCCTGTGACATTTCATTCCCTTCTCCCTGTGACATTTTATTCCCTCACCATGTGACATTTTATTCCCTTCTCCCTGTGACATTTTATTTCCTTCCCCGGTGACTTTTTATTCCCTCTCCATGTGACATTTTATTCCCTTCTCCCTGTGACATTTTATTCCCTTCTCCCTGTGACATTTTAATCCCTTCTCCCTGTGACATTTTATTCCCTTCTCCCTGTGACATTTTAATCCCTTCTCCCTGTGACATTTTATTCCCTCTCCCTGTGACATTTTATTCCTATTCCATGTGACATTTCATTCCCTCTCCTTGTGACATTTTATTCCCTTCTCCCTGAGTCATTTTATTCCCTTCTCCCTCTGTCATTTTCTTCCCTTCTCCCTGTGACATTTTATTCCCTCTCACTGTGACACTTTATTCCCTCTTCCTGTGACATTTTATTCCCTTCTCCCTGTGACATTTTATTCCCTTCTCTGGGTGACATTTTATTCCCTCTCACAGTGATTTTTTATTCCCTCTCCCTGCGAAATTTTTTTCCATCTCCCTGTGACATTTTATTCCCTCTCCCTGTGACATTTTATTCCCTTCTCCCTGTGATATTTTATTTCCTTCTCCCTCTGACATTTTATTCCCTTCTCCCTATGACATTTTATTCCTTCTCCCTGTGACATTTTATTCTATCTCCCTGTGACATTTTATTCCCTCTCCCTGTGACATTTTATTCCTTCTCACTGTGACATTTCATTCCCTCTCCCTGTGACGTTTTATTCCCTCTTCCTTTGACATCTTATTCCCTTCTCCCTGTGACAATTCATTCCCTCCTCCTATGACATTTCTTTCCCCTCTAACTGTGACATTTCATTCCCTCCCCCTGTGACATCTTATTCCCTCTCCTTGGGATATTTTATTCCCTTCTCCCTGTGTCGTTTCATTCCCTCTCCCCGTGACATTTTATTCCCACTCCCTGTGATTTTTTATTCCCTCTCCATGTGAAATTTTATTACATCTCCCTGTAATATTTTATTTCATTCTCCCTGTGACATTTTATTCCCTTCTCCCTTTGACAATTCATTCCCACCTCCTGTGATATTTCTTTCCCTTCTACCTGTGACATTTCATTCCCTCCACCTGTGACATCTTATTCCGTCTGCTTGGGATATTTTATTCCCTTCTCCCTGTGTCGTTTCATTCCCTCTCCCCGTGACATTTTATTCCCTATCCCTGTGATTTTGAATTCCCTCTCCCTGTGAAATTTTATTCCATCTCCCTGTAATATTTTATTTCATTCTCCCTGTGACATTTTATTCACTTCTCCCTGTGACATTTTATTTCCTTCCACCTGTGACATTTCATTCCCTCTCCCTGTGACATTTTATTCCCTTCTCCCTGTGACATTTTATTCCCTTCTCCCTGTGACATTTTATTCCTTCTCCCTGTGACATTTTATTCTCTCGCCCTGTGACATTTTATTCCCTTCTCCCTGTGACATTTTATTCCCTCATCCTGTAACATTTTATTCCCTTCTCCCTGTGACATTTTATTCCCTCTCCCTGTGACATTTTATTCCCTCTCCCTGTGACATTTTATTCCGTCTCCCTGTGACAGTTTATTCCCTTCTCCCTGAGACATTTTATTCCCTTCTCCCTGTGACATTCTATTCCCTTCTCCCTGTGACATTTCATTCCCTCTCCCTGTGACATTTCATTCCCTCCCCCTTTGACATTTCATTCTCTATCCCCGTGACATTTTATTCCCTCTCGCTGTTAAATATTATTCCCTCTTCCTGTGACTTTTTATTCCCTTCTCCCTTTGATATTTTATTCCCTCTCGCTGTGATTTTTTATTCCCTCTCCCTGTGATATTTTATTTCCTTCTCCCTGTGACATTTTATTCCCACTTCCTTTGACATTTTATTCCCTTCTCCTAGTGACATTTTATTCCCTTCTCACTGTGACATTTCATTCCCTCTCCCTGTGACGTTTTATTCCCTCTTCCTGTGACATTTTATTCCCTTTTCCCTGTGACATTTTATTCCTTCTCCCCGTGACAATTTATTCCCTCTCCCTGTGAAATTTTATTCCCTCTTCCTGTGACTTTTTATTCCCTTCTCCCTGTGACATTTTATTCCCTCTCCCTGTGATTTTTTATTCCCTCTCCCTGTGAAATTTTATTCCTTATCGATGTGATATTTTATTTCCTTCTCCCTGTGACATTTTATTCCCTTCTCCCTGTGAAATTTTATTCCCTCTCTCTGTGAAATTTTATTCCTTCACCCTGTGACATTTTATTCCCTCTCCCTGTGACATTTTATTCCTTCACCCTGTGACATTTTATTCCCTTCTTTATGTGACATTTTATTCCTTCTCTCTGTGACATTTTATTCCCTTCTCCCTGTGACATTTCCTTCCCTTCACCCTGTGACATTTGATTCCCTCTCCCTGTGATATTTAATTCCCTTCTCCCTGTGACATTTTATTCCCTTCTCCCAGTGACATTTTATTCCCTTCTCCCTGTGACATTTTATTCCCTTCTCCCTGTGACATTTTATTCCCTTCTCCCTCTGACATTTTAATCCCTTCTCCCTGTGACATTAATTCCCTCTCCATGTGACATTTTATTCCTTCACCCTGTGACATTTTATTCCCTTCTCCCTGTGACTTTTTATTCCCTCTCCCTGTGACATTACATTCCCTCCCCCTGTGACATTTCTTTCCCTTCTCCCTGTGACATTTCATTCCCTCCCCCTGTGACATTTCATTCCCTTTCCCTGTGACATTTCATTCTCTAACCCTGTGACATTTCATTCCCTCTTCCTGTGACTTTTTATTCCCTCTCCATGTGACATTTTATTCCCTTCTCCCTGTTTCATTTAATTCCCTTCTCCCTCTGACATTTTAATCCCTTCTCCCTCTGACATTTTATTCCCTCTCCCTGTGACATTTTATTCCTATTCCCTGTGACATTTTATTCCCTTCTCCCGGTGACATTTTATTCCCTCTCCCTGTGATTTTTTATTCCCTCTCCCTGCGAAATTTTTTTCCATCTCCCTGTGACATTTTATTCCCTCTCCCTGTGACATTTTATTCCCTTCTCCCTGTGATATTTTATTTCCTTCTCCCTCTGACATTTTATTCCCTTCTCCCTATGACATTTTAATCCTTCTCCCTGTGACATTTTATTCTATCTCCCTGTGACATTTTATTCCCTCTCCCTGTGACATTTTATTCCTTTCTCACTTTGACATTTTTTCCCTTCTCCCTGTGACATTTTATTTCCTTCTCCCTCTGACATTTTATTCCCGCTCCCTGTGACATTTTATTACCTTCTCCCTCTGACATTTTATTCCCTCTCCCTGTGACATTTTATTCCTTCTCCCTGTGACATTTTATTCCCACTCCCTTTGATTTTTTATTCCCTCTCCCTGTGAAATTTTATTCCTTTTCCCTGTGATATTTTATTTCCTTCTCCCTGTGACATTTTATTCCCTTCTCCCTGTGACATTTTATTCCCTTCTCCATGTGACATTTCATTCCTTCTCCCTGTGACATTTTATTCCCTTCTCCTAGTGACATTTTATTCCCTTCTGCCTGTGACATTTTCTTTCCTTCTCACTGTGACATTTTTTCCCTTCTTCTTGAGACCTTTTATTCCCTTCTCCCTGTGACATTTTATTCCTTCACCCTGTGACATGTTATTCCCTTCTCCCTGTGACATTTCATTCCCTTCTCCCTGTGACATTTTATTCCCTCACCATGTGACATTTTATTCCCTTCTCCCTGTGACATTTTATTTCCTTCCCCGGTGACTTTTTATTCCCTCTCCATATGACATTTTATTCCCTTCTCCCTGTGACATTTTATTCCCTTCTCCCTGTGACATTTTAATCCCTTCTCCCTGTGACATTTTATTCCCTTCTCCCTGTGACATTTTAATCCCTTCTCCCTGTGACATTTTATTCCCTCTCCCTGTGACATTTTATTCCTATTCCATGTGACATTTCATTCCCTCTCCTTGTGACATTTTATTCCCTTCTCCCTGAGTCATTTTATTCCCTTCTCCCTCTGTCATTTTCTTCCCTTCTCCCTGTGACATTTTATTCCCTCTCACTGTGACACTTTATTCCCTCTTCCTGTGACATTTTATTCCCTTCTCCCTGTGACATTTTATTCCCTTCTCTGGGTGACATTTTATTCACTCTCACAGTGATTTTTTATTCCCTCTCCCTGCGAAATTTTTTTCCATCTCCCTGTGACATTTTATTCCCTCTCCCTGTGACATTTTATTCCCTTCTCCCTGTGATATTTTATTTCCTTCTCCCTCTGACATTTTATTCCCTTCTCCCTTTGACATTTTATTCTATCTCCCTGTGACATTTCATTCCCTCTCCCTGTGACGTTTTATTCCCTCTTCCTTTGACATCTTATTCCCTTCTCCCTGTGACAATTCATTCCCTCCTCCTATGACATTTCTTTCCCCTCTAACTGTGACATTTCATTCCCTCCCCCTGTGACATCTTATTCCCTCTCCTTGGGATATTTTATTCCCTTCTCCCTGTGTCGTTTCATTCCCTCTCCCCGTGACATTTTATTCCCACTCCCTGTGATTTTTTATTCCCTCTCCATGTGAAATTTTATTACATCTCCCTGTAATATTTTATTTCATTCTCCCTGTGACATTTTATTCCCTTCTCCCTTTGACAATTCATTCCCACCTCCTGTGATATTTCTTTCCCTTCTACCTGTGACATTTCATTCCCTCCACCTGTGACATCTTATTCCGTCTGCTTGGGATATTTTATTCCCTTCTCCCTGTGTCGTTTCATTCCCTCTCCCCGTGACATTTTATTCCCTATCCCTGTGATTTTTTATTCCCTCTCCCTGTGAAATTTTATTCCATCTCCCTGTAATATTTTATTTCATTCTCCCTGTGACATTTTATTCACTTCTCCCTGTGACATTTTATTTCCTTCCACCTGTGACATTTCATTCCCTCTCCCTGTGACATTTTATTCCCTTCTCCCTGTGACATTTTATTCCCTTCTCCCTGTGACATTTTATTCCTTCTCCCTGTGACATTTTATTCTCTCGCCCTGTGACATTTTATTCCCTTCTCCCTGTGACATTTTATTCCCTCATCCTGTAACATTTTATTCCCTTCTCCCTGTGACATTTTATTCCCTCTCCCTGTGACATTTTATTCCCTCTCCCTGTGACATTTTATTCCGTCTCCCTGTGACAGTTTATTCCCTTCTCCCTGAGACATTTTATTCCCTTCTCCCTGTGACATTCTATTCCCTTCTCCCTGTGACATTTCATTCCCTCTCCCTGTGACATTTCATTCCCTCCCCCTTTGACATTTCATTCTCTATCCCCGTGACATTTTATTCCCTCTCGCTGTTAAATATTATTCCCTCTTCCTGTGACTATTTATTCCCTTCTCCCTTTGATATTTTATTCCCTCTCGCTGTGATTTTTTATTCCCTCTCCCTGTGATATTTTATTTCCTTCTCCCTGTGACATTTTATTCCCACTTCCTTTGACATTTTATTCCCTTCTCCTAGTGACATTTTATTCCCTTCTCACTGTGACATTTCATTCCCTCTCCCTGTGACGTTTTATTCCCTCTTCCTGTGACATTTTATTCCCTTTTCCCTGTGACATTTTATTCCTTCTCCCCGTGACAATTTATTCCCTCTCCCTGTGAAATTTTATTCCCTCTTCCTGTGACTTTTTATTCCCTTCTCCCTGTGACATTTTATTCCCTCTCCCTGTGATTTTTTATTCCCTCTCCCTGTGAAATTTTATTCCTTATCGATGTGATATTTTATTTCCTTCTCCCTGTGACATTTTATTCCCTTCTCCCTGTGAAATTTTATTCCCTCTCTCTGTGAAATTTTATTCCTTCACCCTGTGACATTTTATTCCCTCTCCCTGTGACATTTTATTCCTTCACCCTGTGACATTTTATTCCCTTCTTTATGTGACATTTTATTCCTTCTCTCTGTGACATTTTATTCCCTTCTCCCTGTGACATTTCCTTCCCTTCACCCTGTGACATTTGATTCCCTCTCCCTGTGATATTTAATTCCCTTCTCCCTGTGACATTTTATTCCCTTCTCACTGTGACATTTCATTCCCTCTCCCTGTGACGTTTTATTCCCTCTTCCTGTGACATTTTATTCCCTTTTCCCTGTGACATTTTATTCCTTCTCCCCGTGACAATTTATTCCCTCTCCCTGTGAAATTTTATTCCCTCTTCCTGTGACTTTTTATTCCCTTCTCCATGTGACATTTTATTCCCTCTCCCTGTGATTTTTTATTCCCTCTCCCTGTGAAATTTTATTCCTTATCGCTGTGATATTTTATTTCCTTCTCCCTGTGACATTTTATTCCCCTCTCCCTGTGAAATTTTATTCCCTCTCTCTGTGAAATTTTATTCCTTCACCCTGTGACATTTTATTCCCTCTCCCTGTGACATTTTATTCCTTCACCCTGTGACATTTTATTCCCTTCTCCATGTGACATTTTATTCCTTCTCTCTGTGACATTTTATTCCCTTCTCCCTGTGACATTTCCTTCACTTCACCCTGTGACATTTGATTCCCTCTCCCTGTGATATTTAATTCCCTTCTCCCTGTGACATTTTATTCCCTTCTCCCAGTGACATTTTATTCCCTTCTCCCTGTGACATTTTATTTCCTTCTCACTGTGACATTTTTTCCCTTCTGCCTGAGACCTTTTATTCCCTTCTCCCTGTGACAATTCATTCCCTTCTCCCTGTGACATTTTATTCCCTCTCCATGTGACATTTTATTCCCTTCTCCCTGTGACATTTTATTTCCTTCTCCCTGTGACTTTTTATTCCCTCTCCATGTGACATTTTATTCCCTTCTCCCTGTGACATTTTATTCCCTTCTCCCTCTGACATTTTAATCCCTTCTCCCTGTGACATTAATTCCCTCTCCATGTGACATTTTATTCCTTCACCCTGTGACATTTTATTCCCTTCTCCCTGTGACTTTTTATTCCCTCTCCCTGTGACATTACATTCCCTCCCCCTGTGACATTTCTTTCCCTTCTCCCTGTGACATTTCATTCCCTCCCCCTGTGACATTTCATTCCCTTTCCCTGTGACATTTCATTCTCTAACCCTGTGACATTTCATTCCCTCTTCCTGTGACTTTTTATTCCCTCTCCATGTGACATTTTATTCCCTTCTCCCTGTTTCATTTAATTCCCTTCTCCCTCTGACATTTTAATCCCTTCTCCCTCTGACATTTTATTCCCTCTCCCTGTGACATTTTATTCCTATTCCCTGTGACATTTTATTCCCTTCTCCCGGTGACATTTTATTCCCTCTCCCTGTGATTTTTTATTCCCTCTCCCTGCGAAATTTTTTTCCATCTCCCTGTGACATTTTATTCCCTCTCCCTGTGACATTTTATTCCCTTCTCCCTGTGATATTTTATTTCCTTCTCCCTCTGACATTTTATTCCCTTCTCCCTATGACATTTTAATCCTTCTCCCTGTGACATTTTATTCTATCTCCCTGTGACATTTTATTCCCTCTCCCTGTGACATTTTATTCCTTTCTCACTTTGACATTTTTTCCCTTCTCCCTGTGACATTTTATTTCCTTCTCCCTCTGACATTTTATTCCCGCACCCTGTGACATTTTATTACCTTCTCCCTCTGACATTTTATTCCCTCTCCCTGTGACATTTTATTCCTTCTCCCTGTGACATTTTATTCCCACTCCCTTTGATTTTTTATTCCCTCTCCCTGTGAAATTTTATTCCTTTTCCCTGTGATATTTTATTTCCTTCTCCCTGTGACATTTTATTCCCTTCTCCCTGTGACATTTTATTCCCTTCTCCATGTGACATTTCATTCCTTCTCCCTGTGACATTTGATTCCCTCTCCCTGTGATATTTAATTCCCTTCTCCCTGTGACATTTTATTCCCTTCTCCTAGTGACATTTTATTCCCTTCTGCCTGTGACATTTTCTTTCCTTCTCACTGTGACATTTTTTCCCTTCTTCCTGAGACCTTTTATTCCCTTCTCCCTGTGACATTTTATTCCTTCAACCTGTGACATGTTATTCCCTTCTCCCTGTGACATTTCATTCCCTTCTCCCTGTGACATTTTATTCCCTCACCATGTGACATTTTATTCCCTTCTCCCTGTGACATTTTATTTCCTTCCCCGGTGACTTTTTATTCCCTCTCCATGTGACATTTTATTCCCTTCTCCCTGTGACATTTTATTCCCTTCTCCCTGTGACATTTTAATCCCTTCTCCCTGTGACATTTTATTCCCTTCTCCCTGTGACATTTTAATCCCTTCTCCCTGTGACATTTTATTCCCTCTCCCTGTGACATTTTATTCCTATTCCATGTGACATTTCATTCCCTCTCCTTGTGACATTTTATTCCCTTCTCCCTGAGTCATTTTATTCCCTTCTCCCTCTGTCATTTTCTTCCCTTCTCCCTGTGACATTTTATTCCCTCTCACTGTGACACTTTATTCCCTCTTCCTGTGACATTTTATTCCCTTCTCCCTGTGACATTTTATTCCCTTCTCTGGGTGACATTTTATTCCCTCTCACAGTGATTTTTTATTCCCTCTCCCTGCGAAATTTTTTTCCATCTCCCTGTGACATTTTATTCCCTCTCCCTGTGACATTTTATTCCCTTCTCCCTGTGATATTTTATTTCCTTCTCCCTCTGACATTTTATTCCCTTCTCCCTATGACATTTTATTCCTTCTCCCTGTGACATTTTATTCTATCTCCCTGTGACATTTTATTCCCTCTCCCTGTGACATTTTATTCCTTCTCACTGTGACATTTCATTCCCTCTCCCTGTGACGTTTTATTCCCTCTTCCTTTGACATCTTATTCCCTTCTCCCTGTGACAATTCATTCCCTCCTCCTATGACATTTCTTTCCCCTCTAACTGTGACATTTCATTCCCTCCCCCTGTGACATCTTATTCCCTCTCCTTGGGATATTTTATTCCCTTCTCCCTGTGTCGTTTCATTCCCTCTCCCCGTGACATTTTATTCCCACTCCCTGTGATTTTTTATTCCCTCTCCATGTGAAATTTTATTACATCTCCCTGTAATATTTTATTTCATTCTCCCTGTGACATTTCATTCCCTTCTCCCTTTGACAATTCATTCCCACCTCCTGTGATATTTCTTTCCCTTCTACCTGTGACATTTCATTCCCTCCACCTGTGACATCTTATTCCGTCTGCTTGGGATATTTTATTCCCTTCTCCCTGTGTCGTTTCATTCCCTCTCCCCGTGACATTTTATTCCCTATCCCTGTGATTTTTTATTCCCTCTCCCTGTGAAATTTTATTCCATCTCCCTGTAATATTTTATTTCATTCTCCCTGTGACATTTTATTCACTTCTCCCTGTGACATTTTATTTCCTTCCACCTGTGACATTTCATTCCCTCTCCCTGTGACATTTTATTCCCTTCTCCCTGTGACATTTTATTCCCTCATCCTGTAACATTTTATTCCCTTCTCCCTGTGACATTTTATTCCCTCTCCCTGTGACATTTTATTCCCTCTCCCTGTGACATTTTATTCCGTCTCCCTGTGACAGTTTATTCCCTTCTCCCTGAGACATTTTATTCCCTTCTCCCTGTGACATTCTATTCCCTTCTCCCTGTGACATTTCATTCCCTCTCCCTGTGACATTTCATTCCCTCCCCCTTTGACATTTCATTCTCTATCCCCGTGACATTTTATTCCCTCTCGCTGTTAAATATTATGCCCTCTTCCTGTGACTTTTTATTCCCTTCTCCCTTTGATATTTTATTCCCTCTCGCTGTGATTTTTTATTCCCTCTCCCTGTGATATTTTATTTCCTTCTCCCTGTGACATTTTATTCCCACTTCCTTTGACATTTTATTCCCTTCTCCTAGTGACATTTTATTCCCTTCTCACTGTGACATTTCATTCCCTCTCCCTGTGACGTTTTATTCCCTCTTCCTGTGACATTTTATTCCCTTTTCCCTGTGACATTTTATTCCTTCTCCCCGTGACAATTTATTCCCTCTCCCTGTGAAATTTTATTCCCTCTTCCTGTGACTTTTTATTCCCTTCTCCCTGTGACATTTTATTCCCTCTCCCTGTGATTTTTTATTCCCTCTCCCTGTGACTTTTTATTCCCTCTCCATGTGACATTTTATTCCCTTCTCCCTGTGACATTTTATTCCCTTCTCCCTCTGACATTTTAATCCCTTCTCCCTGTGACATTTCATTCCCTTTCCCTGTGACATTTCATTCTCTAACCCTGTGACATTTCATTCCCTCTTCCTGTGACTTTTTATTCCCTCTCCATGTGACATTTTATTCCCTTCTCCCTGTTTCATTTAATTCCCTTCTCCCTCTGACATTTTAATCCCTTCTCCCTCTGACATTTTATTCCCTCTCCCTGTGACATTTTATTCCTATTCCCTGTGACATTTTATTCCCTTCTCCCGGTGACATTTTATTCACTCTCCCTGTGATTTTCTATTCCCTCTCCCTGCAAAATTTTTTTCCATCTCCCTGTGACATTTTATTCCCTCTCCCTGTGACATTTCATTCCCTTCTCCCTGTGATATTTTATTTCCTTCTCCCTCTGACATTTTATTCCCTTCTCCCTATGACATTTTAATCCTTCTCCCTGTGACATTTTATTCTATCTCCCTGTGACATTTTATTCCCTCTCCCTGTGACATTTTATTCCTTCTCCCTGTGACATTTTATTCCTTTCTCACTTTGACATTTTTTCCCTTCTCCCTGTGACATTTTATTTCCTTCTCCCTCTGACATTTTATTCCCGCTCCCTGTGACATTTTATTACCTTCTCCCTCTGACATTTTATTCCCTCTCCCTGTGACATTTTATTCCTTCTCCCTGTGACATTTTATTCCCACTCCCTTTGATTTTTTATTCCCTCTCCCTGTGAAATTTTATTCCTTTTCCCTGTGATATTTTATTTCCTTCTCCCTGTGACATTTTATTCCCTTCTCCCTGTGACATTTTATTCCCTTCTCCATGTGACATTTCATTCCTTCTCCCTGTGACATTTGATTCCCTCTCCCTGTGATATTTAATTCCCTTCTCCCTGTGACATTTTATTCCCTTCTCCTAGTGACATTTTATTCCCTTCTGCCTGTGACATTTTCTTTCCTTCTCACTGTGACATTTTTTCCCTTCTTCCTGAGACCTTTTATTCCCTTCTCCCTGTGACATTTTATTCCTTCACCCTGTGACATGTTATTCCCTTCTCCCTGTGACATTTCATTCCCTTCTCCCTGTGACATTTTATTCCCTCACCATGTGACATTTTATTCCCTTCTCCCTGTGACATATTATTTCCTTCTCCCGGTGACTTTTTATTCCCTCTCCCTGTGAAATTTTATTCCATCTCCCTGTAATATTTTATTTCATTCTCCCTGTGACATTTTATTCACTTCTCCCTGTGACATTTTATTTCCTTCCACCTGTGACATTTCATTCCCTCTCCCTGTGACATTTTATTCCCTTCTCCCTGTGACATTTTATTCCCTTTTCCCTGTGACATTTTATTCCTTCTCCCTGTGACATTTTATTCTCTCGCCCTGTGACATTTTATTCCCTTCTCCCTGTGACATTTTATTCCCTCTTCCTGTAACATTTTATTCCCTTCTCCCTGTGACATTTTATTCCCTTCTCCCTGTGACATTCTATTCCCTTCTCCCTGTGACATTTCATTCCCTCTCCCTGTGACATTTCATTCCCTCCCCCTTTGACATTTCATTCTCTATCCCCGTGACATTTTATTCCCTCTCGCTGTTAAATATTATTCCCTCTTCCTGTGACTTTTTATTCCCTTCTCCCTTTGATATTTTATTCCCTCTCGCTGTGATTTTTTATTCCCTCTCCCTGTGATATTTTATTTCCTTCTCCCTGTGACATTTTATTCCCACTTCCTTTGACATTTTATTCCCTTCTCCTAGTGACATTTTATTCCCTTCTCACTGTGACATTTCATTCCCTCTCCCTGTGACGTTTTATTCCCTCTTCCTGTGACATTTTATTCCCTTTTCCCTGTGACATTTTATTCCTTCTCCCCGTGACAATTTATTCCCTCTCCCTGTGAAATTTTATTCCCTCTTCCTGTGACTTTTTATTCCCTTCTCCATGTGACATTTTATTCCCTCTCCCTGTGATTTTTTATTCCCTCTCCCTGTGAAATTTTATTCCTTATCGCTGTGATATTTTATTTCCTTCTCCCTGTGACATTTTATTCCCCTCTCCCTGTGAAATTTTATTCCCTCTCTCTTTGAAATTTTATTCCTTCACCCTGTGACATTTTATTCCCTCTCCCTGTGACATTTTATTCCTTCACCCTGTGACATTTTATTCCCTTCTCCATGTGACATTTTATTCCTTCTCTCTGTGACATTTTATTCCCTTCTCCCTGTGACATTTCCTTCACTTCACCCTGTGACATTTGATTCCCTCTCCCTGTGATATTTAATTCCCTTCTCCCTGTGACATTTTATTCCCTTCTCCCAGTGACATTTTATTCTCTTCCCCCGTGACATTTTATTTCCTTCTCACTGTGACATTTTTTCCCTTCTGCCTGAGACCTTTTATTCCCTTCTCCCTGTGACATTTTATTCCCTCTCCATGTGACATTTTATTCCCTTCTCCCAGTGACATTTTATTTCCTTCTCCCTGTGACTTTTTATTCCCTCTCCATGTGACATTTTATTCCCTTCTGCCTGTGACATTTTATTCCCTTCTCCCTCTGACATTTTAATCCCTTCTCCCTGTGACATTAATTCCCTCTCCATGTGACATTTTATTCCTTCACCCTGTGACATTTTATTCCCTTCTCCCTGTGACTTTTTATTCCCTCTCCCTGTGACATTACATTCCCTCCCCCTGTGACATTTCTTTCCCTTCTCCCTGTGACATTTCATTCCCTCCCCCTGTGACATTTCATTCCCTTTCCCTGTGACATTTCATTCTCTAACCCTGTGACATTTCATTCCCTCTTCCTGTGACTTTTTATTCCCTCTCCATGTGACATTTTATTCCCTTCTCCCTGTTTCATTTAATTCCCTTCTCCCTCTGACATTTTAATCCCTTCTCCCTCTGACATTTTATTCCCTCTCCCTGTTTCATTTTATTCCTATTCCCTGTGACATTTTATTCCCTTCTCCCGGTGACATTTTATTCCCTCTCCCTGTGACATTTTATTCCTTCTCCCTGTGACATTTTATTCCTTTCTCACTTTGACATTTTTTCCCTTCTCCCTGTGACATTTTATTTCCTTCTCCCTCTGACATTTTATTCCCGCTCCCTGTGACATTTTATTACCTTCTCCCTCTGACATTTTATTCCCTCTCCCTGTGACATTTTATTCCTTCTCCCTGTGACATTTTATTCCCACTCCCTTTGATTTTTTATTCCCTCTCCCTGTGAAATTTTATTCCTTTTCCCTGTGATATTTTATTTCCTTCTCCCTGTGACATTTTATTCCCTTCTCCCTGTGACATTTTATTCCCTTCTCCATGTGACATTTCATTCCTTCTCCCTGTGACATTTGATTCCCTCTCCCTGTGATATTTAATACCCTTCTCCCTGTGACATTTTATTCCCTTCTCCTAGTGACATTTTATTCCCTTCTGCCTGTGACATTTTCTTTCCTTCTCACTGTGACATTTTTTCCCTTCTTCCTGAGACCTTTTATTCCCTTCTCCCTGTGACATTTTATTCCTTCACCCTGTGACATGTTATTCCCTTCTCCCTGTGACATTTCATTCCCTTCTCCCTGTGACATTTTATTCCCTCACCATGTGACATTTTATTCCCTTCTCCCTGTGACATTTTATTTCCTTCTCCCGGTGACTTTTTATTCCCTCTCCATGTGACATTTTATTCCCTTCTCCCTGTGACATTTTATTCCCTTCTCCCTGTGACATTTTAATCCCTTCTCCCTGTGACATTTTATTCCCTTCTCCCTGTGACATTTTAATCCCTTCTCCCTGTGACATTTTATTCCCTCTCCCTGTGACATTTTATTCCTATTCCATGTGACATTTCATTCCCTCTCCTTGTGACATTTTATTCCCTTCTCCCTGAGTCATTTTATTCCCTTCTCCCTCTGTCATTTTCTTCCCTTCTCCGTGTGACATTTCATTCCCTCTCACTGTGACACTTTATTCCCTCTTCCTGTGACATTTTATTCCCTTCTCCCTGTGACATTTTATTCCCTTCTCTGGGTGACATTTTATTCCCTCTCACAGTGATTTTTTATTCCCTCTCCCTGCGAAATTTTTTTCCATCTCCCTGTGACATTTTATTCCCTCTCCCTGTGACATTTTATTCCCTTCTCCCTGTGATATTTTATTTCCTTCTCCCTCTGACATTTTATTCCCTTCTCCCTATGACATTTTATTCCTTCTCCCTGTGACATTTTATTCTATCTCCCTGTGACATTTTATTCCCTCTCCCTGTGACATTTTATTCCTTCTCCCTGTGACATTTTATTCCTTTCTCACTTTGACATTTTTTCCCTTCTTCCTGTGACATTTTATTCGCTTCTCCCTGTGACATTTTATTCCCTCTCCCTGTGACATTTTATTCCCTCTCCCTGCGACATTTTATTCCCTTCTCCCTGTGACATTTTATTTCCTTCTCACTCTGACATTTTATTCCCGCTCCCTGTGACATTTGATTCCCTTCTCCCTCTGACATTTTATTCCCTCTCCCTGTGACATTTTATTCCTTCTCCCTGTGACATTTTATTCCCTTCTCCCTGTGACTTTTCATTCCCTCTCCCTGTGACATTTCATTCCCTCCCCCTTTGACATTTCATTCCCTTTTCCCTGTGACATTTTATTCCTTCTCCCCGTGACAATTTATTCCCTCTCCCTGTGAAATTTTATTCCCTCTTCCTGTTACTTTTTATTGCCTTCTCCCTGTGAAATTTTATTCCTTTTCCCTGTGATATTTTATTTCCTTCTCCCTGTGAAATTTTATTCCTTCACCCTGTGACATTTTATTCCCTTCTCCATGTGACATTTTATTCCTTCTCTCTGTGACATTTTATTCACTTCTCCCTGTGACATTTTCTTCCCTTCACCCTGTGACATTTGATTCCCTCTCCCTGTGATAATTAATTCCCTTCTCCCTGTGACATTTTACTCTCTTCTCCCAGTGACATTTTATTCACTTCTCCCTGTGACATTTTACTCTCTTCTCCCTGTGACATTTTACTCTCTTCTCCCTGTGACATTTCATTCCCTTCTCCCTGTGACATTTTATTCCCTCTCCATGTGACATTTTATTCCCTTCTCCCTTTGATATTTTATTCCCTCTCGCTGTGATTTTTTATTCCCTCTCCCTGTGATATTTTATTTCCTTCTCCCTGTGACATTTTATTCCCACTTCCTTTGACATTTTATTCCCTTCTCCTAGTGACATTTTATTCCCTTCTCACTGTGACATTTCATTCCCTCTCCCTGTGACGTTTTATTCCCTCTTCCTGTGACATTTTATTCCCTTTTCCCTGTGACATTTTATTCCTTCTCCCCGTGACAATTTATTCCCTCTCCCTGTGAAATTTTATTCCCTCTTCCTGTGACTTTTTATTCCCTTCTCCCTGTGACATTTTATTCCCTCTCCCTGTGATTTTTTATTCCCTCTCCCTGTGAAATTTTATTCCTTATCGATGTGATATTTTATTTCCTTCTCCCTGTGACATTTAATTCCCTTCTCCCTGTGAAATTTTATTCCCTCTCTCTGTGAAATTTTATTCCTTCACCCTGTGACATTTTATTCCCTCTCCCTGTGACATTTTATTCCTTCACCCTGTGACATTTTATTCCCTTCTTTATGTGACATTTTATTCCTTCTCTCTGTGACATTTTATTCCCTTCTCCCTGTGACATTTCCTTCCCTTCACCCTGTGACATTTGATTCCCTCTCCCTGTGATATTTAATTGCCTTCTCCCTGTGACATTTTATTCCCTTCTCACTGTGACATTTCATTCCCTCTCCCTGTGACGTTTTATTCCCTCTTCCTGTGACATTTTATTCCCTTTTCCCTGTGACATTTTATTCCTTCTCCCCGTGACAATTTATTCCCTCTCCCTGTGAAATTTTATTCCCTCTTCCTGTGACTTTTTATTCCCTTCTCCATGTGACATTTTATTCCCTCTCCCTGTGATTTTTTATTCCCTCTCCCTGTGAAATTTTATTCCTTATCGCTGTGATATTTTATTTCCTTCTCCCTGTGACATTTTATTCCCCTCTCCCTGTGAAATTTTATTCCCTCTCTCTGTGAAATTTTATTCCTTCACCCTGTGACATTTTATTCCCTCTCCCTGTGACATTTTATTCCTTCACCCTGTGACATTTTATTCCCTTCTCCATGTGACATTTTATTCCTTCTCTCTGTGACATTTTATTCCCTTCTCCCTGTGACATTTCCTTCACTTCACCCTGTGACATTTGATTCCCTCTCCCTGTGATATTTAATTCCCTTCTCCCTGTGACATTTTATTCCCTTCTCCCAGTGACATTTTATTCCCTTCTCCCTGTGACATTTTATTTCCTTCTCACTGTGACATTTTTTCCCTTCTGCCTGAGACCTTTTATTCCCTTCTCCCTGTGACAATTCATTCCCTTCTCCCTGTGACATTTTATTCCCTCTCCATGTGACATTTTATTCCCTTCTCCCTGTGACATTTTATTTCCTTCTCCCTGTGACTTTTTATTCCCTCTCCATGTGACATTTTATTCCCTTCTCCCTGTGACATTTTATTCCCTTCTCCCTCTGACATTTTAATCCCTTCTCCCTGTGACATTAATTCCCTCTCCATGTGACATTTTATTCCTTCACCCTGTGACATTTTATTCCCTTCTCCCTGTGACTTTTTATTCCCTCTCCCTGTGACATTACATTCCCTCCCCCTGTGACATTTCTTTCCCTTCTCCCTGTGACATTTCATTCCCTCCCCCTGTGACATTTCATTCCCTTTCCCTGTGACATTTCATTCTCTAACCCTGTGACATTTCATTCCCTCTTCCTGTGACTTTTTATTCCCTCTCCATGTGACATTTTATTCCCTTCTCCCTGTTTCATTTAATTCCCTTCTCCCTCTGACATTTTAATCCCTTCTCCCTCTGACATTTTATTCCCTCTCCCTGTGACATTTTATTCCTATTCCCTGTGACATTTTATTCCCTTCTCCCGGTGACATTTTATTCCCTCTCCCTGTGATTTTTTATTCCCTCTCCCTGCGAAATTTTTTTCCATCTCCCTGTGACATTTTATTCCCTCTCCCTGTGACATTTTATTCCCTTCTCCCTGTGATATTTTATTTCCTTCTCCCTCTGACATTTTATTCCCTTTTCCCTATGACATTTTAATCCTTCTCCCTGTGACATTTTATTCTATCTCCCTGTGACATTTTATTCTATCTCTCTGTGACATTTTATTCCCTTCTCCCTGTGACATTTCCTTCACTTCACCCTGTGACATTTGATTCCCTCTCCCTGTGATATTTAATTCCCTTCTCCCTGTGACATTTTATTCCCTTCTCCCAGTGACATTTTATTCCCTTCTCCCTGTGACATTTTATTTCCTTCTCCCAGTGACATTTTATTCCCTTCTCCCTGTGAAATTTTATTCCCTCTCTCTGTGAAATTTTATTCCTTCACCCTGTGACATTTTATTCCCTCTCCCTGTGACATTTTATTCCTTCACCCTGTGACATTTTATTCCCTTCTTTATGTGACATTTTATTCCTTCTCTCTGTGACATTTTATTCCCTTCTCCCTGTGACATTTCCTTCCCTTCACCCTGTGACATTTGATTCCCTCTCCCTGTGATATTTAATTCCCTTCTCCCTGTGACATTTTATTCCCTTCTCACTGTGACATTTCATTCCCTCTCCCTGTGACGTTTTATTCCCTCTTCCTGTGACATTTTATTCCCTTTTCCCTGTGACATTTTATTCCTTCTCCCCGTGACAATTTATTCCCTCTCCCTGTGAAATTTTATTCCCTCTTCCTGTGACTTTTTATTCCCTTCTCCATGTGACATTTTATTCCCTCTCCCTGTGATTTTTTATTCCCTCTCCCTGTGAAATTTTATTCCTTATCGCTGTGATATTTTATTTCCTTCTCCCTGTGACATTTTATTCCCCTCTCCCTGTGAAATTTTATTCCCTCTCTCTGTGAAATTTTATTCCTTCACCCAGTGACATTTTATTCCCTCTCCCTGTGACATTTTATTCCTTCACCCTGTGACATTTTATTCCCTTCTCCATGTGACATTTTATTCCTTCTCTCTGTGACATTTTATTCCCTTCTCCCTGTGACATTTCCTTCACTTCACCCTGTGACATTTGATTCCCTCTCCCTGTGATATTTAATTCCCTTCTCCCTGTGACATTTTATTCCCTTCTCCCAGTGACATTTTATTCCCTTCTCCCTGTGACATTTTATTTCCTTCTCACTGTGACATTTTTTCCCTTCTGCCTGAGACCTTTTATTCCCTTCTCCCTGTGACAATTCATTCCCTTCTCCCTGTGACATTTTATTCCCTCTCCATGTGACATTTTATTCCCTTCTCCCTGTGACATTTTATTTCCTTCTCCCTGTGACTTTTTATTCCCTCTCCATGTGACATTTTATTCCCTTCTCCCTGTGACATTTTATTCCCTTCTCCCTCTGACATTTTAATCCCTTCTCCCTGTGACATTAATTCCCTCTCCATGTGACATTTTATTCCTTCACCCTGTGACATTTTATTCCCTTCTCCCTGTGACTTTTTATTCCCTCTCCCTGTGACATTACATTCCCTCCCCCTGTGACATTTCTTTCCCTTCTCCCTGTGACATTTCATTCCCTCCCCCTGTGACATTTCATTCCCTTTCCCTGTGACATTTCATTCTCTAACCCTGTGACATTTCATTCCCTCTTCCTGTGACTTTTTATTCCCTCTCCATGTGACATTTTATTCCCTTCTCCCTGTTTCATTTAATTCCCTTCTCCCTCTGACATTTTAATCCCTTCTCCCTCTGACATTTTATTCCCTCTCCCTGTGACATTTTATTCCTATTCCCTGTGACATTTTATTCCCTTCTCCCGGTGACATTTTATTCCCTCTCCCTGTGATTTTTTATTCCCTCTCCCTGCGAAATTTTTTTCCATCTCCCTGTGACATTTTATTCCCTCTCCCTGTGACATTTTATTCCCTTCTCCCTGTGATATTTTATTTCCTTCTCCCTCTGACATTTTATTCCCTTCTCCCTATGACATTTTAATCCTTCTCCCTGTGACATTTTATTCTATCTCCCTGTGACATTTTATTCCCTCTCCCTGTGACATTTTATTCCTTTCTCACTTTGACATTTTTTCCCTTCTCCCTGTGACATTTTATTTCCTTCTCCCTCTGACATTTTATTCCCGCTCCCTGTGACATTTTATTACCTTCTCCCTCTGACATTTTATTCCCTCTCCCTGTGACATTTTATTCCTTCTCCCTGTGACATTTTATTCCCACTCCCTTTGATTTTTTATTCCCTCTCCCTGTGAAATTTTATTCCTTTTCCCTGTGATATTTTATTTCCTTCTCCCTGTGACATTTTATTCCCTTCTCCCTGTGACATTTTATTCCCTTCTCCATGTGACATTTCATTCCTTCTCCCTGTGACATTTGATTCCCTCTCCCTGTGATATTTAATTCCCTTCTCCCTGTGACATTTTATTCCCTTCTCCTAGTGACATTTTATTCCCTTCTGCCTGTGACATTTTCTTTCCTTCTCACTGTGACATTTTTTCCCTTCTTCCTGAGACCTTTTATTCCCTTCTCCCTGTGACATTTTATTCCTTCACCCTGTGACATGTTATTCCCTTCTCCCTGTGACATTTCATTCCCTTCTCCCTGTGACATTTTATTCCCTCACCATGTGACATTTTATTCCCTTCTCCCTGTGACATTTTATTTCCTTCCCCGGTGACTTTTTATTCCCTCTCCATGTGACATTTTATTCCCTTCTCCCTGTGACATTTTATTCCCTTCTCCCTGTGACATTTTAATCCCTTCTCCCTGTGACATTTTATTCCCTTCTCCCTGTGACATTTTAATCCCTTCTCCCTGTGACATTTTATTCCCTCTCCCTGTGACATTTTATTCCTATTCCATGTGACATTTCATTCCCTCTCCTTGTGACATTTTATTCCCTTCTCCCTGAGTCATTTTATTCCCTTCTCCCTCTGTCATTTTCTTCCCTTCTCCCTGTGACATTTTATTCCCTCTCACTGTGACACTTTATTCCCTCTTCCTGTGACATTTTATTCCCTTCTCCCTGTGACATTTTATTCCCTTCTCTGGGTGACATTTTATTCCCTCTCACAGTGATTTTTTATTCCCTCTCCCTGCGAAATTTTTTTCCATCTCCCTGTGACATTTTATTCCCTCTCCCTGTGACATTTTATTCCCTTCTCCCTGTGATATTTTATTTCCTTCTCCCTCTGACATTTTATTCCCTTCTCCCTATGACATTTTATTCCTTCTCCCTGTGACATTTTATTCTATCTCCCTGTGACATTTTATTCCCTCTCCCTGTGACATTTTATTCCTTCTCACTGTGACATTTCATTCCCTCTCCCTGTGACGTTTTATTCCCTCTTCCTTTGACATCTTATTCCCTTCTCCCTGTGACAATTCATTCCCTCCTCCTATGACATTTCTTTCCCCTCTAACTGTGACATTTCATTCCCTCCCCCTGTGACATCTTATTCCCTCTCCTTGGGATATTTTATTCCCTTCTCCCTGTGTCGTTTCATTCCCTCTCCCCGTGACATTTTATTCCCACTCCCTGTGATTTTTTATTCCCTCTCCATGTGAAATTTTATTACATCTCCCTGTAATATTTTATTTCATTCTCCCTGTGACATTTTATTCCCTTCTCCCTTTGACAATTCATTCCCACCTCCTGTGATATTTCTTTCCCTTCTACCTGTGACATTTCATTCCCTCCACCTGTGACATCTTATTCCGTCTGCTTGGGATATTTTATTCCCTTCTCCCTGTGTCGTTTCATTCCCTCTCCCCGTGACATTTTATTCCCTATCCCTGTGATTTTTTATTCCCTCTCCCTGTGAAATTTTATTCCATCTCCCTGTAATATTTTATTTCATTCTCCCTGTGACATTTTATTCACTTCTCCCTGTGACATTTTATTTCCTTCCACCTGTGACATTTCATTCCCTCTCCCTGTGACATTTTATTCCCTTCTCCCTGTGACATTTTATTCCCTTCTCCCTGTGACATTTTATTCCTTCTCCCTGTGACATTTTATTCTCTCGCCCTGTGACATTTTATTCCCTTCTCCCTGTGACATTTTATTCCCTCATCCTGTAACATTTTATTCCCTTCTCCCTGTGACATTTTATTCCCTCTCCCTGTGACATTTTATTCCCTCTCCCTGTGACATTTTATTCCGTCTCCCTGTGACAGTTTATTCCCTTCTCCCTGAGACATTTTATTCCCTTCTCCCTGTGACATTCTATTCCCTTCTCCCTGTGACATTTCATTCCCTCCCCCTTTGACATTTCATTCTCTATCCCCGTGACATTTTATTCCCTCTCGCTGTTAAATATTATTCCCTCTTCCTGTGACTTTTTATTCCCTTCTCCCTTTGATATTTTATTCCCTCTCGCTGTGATTTTTTATTCCCTCTCCCTGTGATATTTTATTTCCTTCTCCCTGTGACATTTTATTCCCACTTCCTTTGACATTTTATTCCCTTCTCCTAGTGACATTTTATTCCCTTCTCACTGTGACATTTCATTCCCTCTCCCTGTGACGTTTTATTCCCTCTTCCTGTGACATTTTATTCCCTTTTCCCTGTGACATTTTATTCCTTCTCCCCGTGACAATTTATTCCCTCTCCCTGTGAAATTTTATTCCCTCTTCCTGTGACTTTTTATTCCCTTCTCCCTGTGACATTTTATTCCCTCTCCCTGTGATTTTTTATTCCCTCTCCCTGTGAAATTTTATTCCTTATCGATGTGATATTTTATTTCCTTCTCCCTGTGACATTTTATTCCCTTCTCCCTGTGAAATTTTATTCCCTCTCTCTGTGAAATTTTATTCCTTCACCCTGTGACATTTTATTCCCTCTCCCTGTGACATTTTATTCCTTCACCCTGTGACATTTTATTCCCTTCTTTATGTGACATTTTATTCCTTCTCTCTGTGACATTTTATTCCCTTCTCCCTGTGACATTTCCTTCCCTTCACCCTGTGACATTTGATTCCCTCTCCCTGTGATATTTAATTCCCTTCTCCCTGTGACATTTTATTCCCTTCTCCCAGTGACATTTTATTCCCTCTCCATGTGACATTTTATTCCCTTCTCCCTGTGACATTTTATTTCCTTCTCCCTGTGACTTTTTATTCCCTCTCCATGTGACATTTTATTCCCTTCTCCCTGTGACATTTTATTCCCTTCTCCCTCTGACATTTTAATCCCTTCTCCCTGTGACATTTCATTCCCTTTCCCTGTGACATTTCATTCTCTAACCCTGTGACATTTCATTCCCTCTTCCTGTGACTTTTTATTCCCTCTCCATGTGACATTTTATTCCCTTCTCCCTGTTTCATTTAATTCCCTTCTCCCTCTGACATTTTAATCCCTTCTCCCTCTGACATTTTATTCCCTCTCCCTGTGACATTTTATTCCTATTCCCTGTGACATTTTATTCCCTTCTCCCTGTGACTTTTTATTCCCTCTCCCTGTGACATTACATTCCCTCCCCCTGTGACATTTCTTTCCCTTCTCCCTGTGACATTTCATTCCCTCCCCCTGTGACATTTCATTCCCTTTCCCTGTGACATTTCATTCTCTAACCCTGTGACATTTCATTCCCTCTTCCTGTTACTTTTTATTCCCTCTCCATGTGACATTTTATTCCCTTCTCCCTGTTTCATTTAATTCCCTTCTCCCTCTGACATTTTAATCCCTTCTCCCTCTGACATTTTATTCCCTCTCCCTGTGATTTTTTATTCCCTCTCCCTGCGAAATTTTTTTCCATCTCCCTGTGATATTTTATTCCCTCTCCCTGTGACATTTTATTCCCTTCTCCCTGTGATATTTTATTTCCTTCTCCCTCTGACATTTTATTCCCTTCTCCCTATGACATTTTAATCCTTCTCCCTGTGACATTTTATTCTATCTCCCTGTGACATTTTATTCTATCTCTCTGTGACATTTTATTCCCTTCTCCCTGTGACATTTCCTTCACTTCACCCTGTGACATTTGATTCCCTCTCCCTGTGATATTTAATTCCCTTCTCCCTGTGACATTTTATTCCCTTCTCCCAGTGACATTTTATTCCCTTCTCCCTGTGACATTTTATTTCCTTCTCCCAGTGACATTTTATTCCCTTCTCCCTGTGAAATTTTATTCCCTCTCTCTGTGAAATTTTATTCCTTCACCCTGTGACATTTTATTCCCTCTCCCTGTGACATTTTATTCCTTCAACCTGTGACATTTTATTCCCTTCTATATGTGACATTTTATTCCTTCTCTCTGTGACATTTTATTCCCTTCTCCCTGTGACATTTCCTTCCCTTCACCCTGTGACATTTGATTCCCTCTCCCTGTGATATTTAATTCCCTTCTCCCTGTGACATTTTATTCCCTTCTCACTGTGACATTTCATTCCCTCTCCCTGTGACGTTTTATTCCCTCTTCCTGTGACATTTTATTCCCTTTTCCCTGTGACATTTTATTCCTTCTCCCCGTGACAATTTATTCCCTCTCCCTGTGAAATTTTATTCCCTCTTCCTGTGACTTTTTATTCCCTTCTCCATGTGACATTTTATTCCCTCTCCCTGTGATTTTTTATTCCCTCTCCCTGTGAAATTTTATTCCTTATCGCTGTGATATTTTATTTCCTTCTCCCTGTGACATTTTATTCCCCTCTCCCTGTGAAATTTTATTCCCTCTCTCTGTGAAATTTTATTCCTTCACCCTGTGACATTTTATTCCCTCTCCCTGTGACATTTTATTCCTTCACCCTGTGACATTTTATTCCCTTCTCCATGTGACATTTTATTCCTTCTCTCTGTGACATTTTATTCCCTTCTCCCTGTGACATTTCCTTCACTTCACCCTGTGACATTTGATTCCCTCTCCCTGTGATATTTAATTCCCTTCTCCCTGTGACATTTTATTCCCTTCTCCCAGTGACATTTTATTCACTTCTCCCTGTGACATTTTATTTCCTTCTCACTGTGACATTTTTTCCCTTCTGCCTGAGACCTTTTATTCCCTTCTCCCTGTGACAATTCATTCCCTTCTCCCTGTGACATTTTATTCCCTCTCCATGTGACATTTTATTCCCTTCTCCCTGTGACATTTTATTTCCTTCTCCCTGTGACTTTTTATTCCCTCTCCATGTGACATTTTATTCCCTTCTCCCTGTGACATTTTATTCCCTTCTCCCTCTGACATTTTAATCCCTTCTCCCTGTGACATTAATTCCCTCTCCATGTGACATTTTATTCCTTCACCCTGTGACATTTTATTCCCTTCTCCCTGTGACTTTTTATTCCCTCTCCCTGTGACATTACATTCCCTCCCCCTGTGACATTTCTTTCCCTTCTCCCTGTGACATTTCATTCCCTCCCCCTGTGACATTTCATTCCCTTTCCCTGTGACATTTCATTCTCTAACCCTGTGACATTTCATTCCCTCTTCCTGTGACTTTTTATTCCCTCTCCATGTGACATTTTATTCCCTTCTCCCTGTTTCATTTAATTCCCTTCTCCCTCTGACATTTTAAACCCTTCTCCCTCTGACATTTTATTCCCTCTCCCTGTGACATTTTATTCCTATTCCCTGTGACATTTTATTCCCTTCTCCCGGTGACATTTTATTCCCTCTCCCTGTGATTTTTTATTCCCTCTCCCTGCGAAATTTTTTTCCATCTCCCTGTGACATTTTATTCCCTCTCCCTGTGACATTTTATTCCCTTCTCCCTGTGATATTTTATTTCCTTCTCCCTCTGACATTTTATTCCCTTCTCCCTATGACATTTTAATCCTTCTCCCTGTGACATTTTATTCTATCTCCCTGTGACATTTTATTCCCTCTCCCTGTGACATTTTATTCCTTTCTCACTTTGACATTTTTTCCCTTCTCCCTGTGACATTTTATTTCCTTCTCCCTCTGACATTTTATTCCCGCTCCCTGTGACATTTTATTACCTTCTCCCTCTGACATTTTATTCCCTCTCCCTGTGACATTTTACTCCTTCTCCCTGTGACATTTTATTCCCACTCCCTTTGATTTTTTATTCCCTCTCCCTGTGAAATTTTATTCCTTTTCCCTGTGATATTTTATTTCCTTCTCCCTGTGACATTTTATTCCCTTCTCCCTGTGACATTTTATTCCCTTCTCCATGTGACATTTCATTCCTTCTCCCTGTGACATTTGATTCCCTCTCCCTGTGATATTTAATTCCCTTCTCCCTGTGACATTTTATTCCCTTCTCCTAGTGACATTTTATTCCCTTCTGCCTGTGACATTTTCTTTCCTTCTCACTGTGACATTTTTTCCCTTCTTCCTGAGACCTTTTATTCCCTTCTCCCTGTGACATTTTATTCCTTCACCCTGTGACATGTTATTCCCTTCTCCCTGTGACATTTCATTCCCTTCTCCCTGTGACATTTTATTCCCTCACCATGTGACATTTTATTCCCTTCTCCCTGTGACATTTTATTTCCTTCCCCGGTGACTTTTTATTCCCTCTCCATGTGACATTTTATTCCCTTCTCCCTGTGACATTTTATTCCCTTCTCCCTGTGACATTTTAATCCCTTCTCCCTGTGACATTTTATTCCCTTCTCCCTGTGACATTTTAATCCCTTCTCCCTGTGACATTTTATTCCCTCTCCCTGTGACATTTTATTCCTATTCCATGTGACATTTCATTCCCTCTCCTTGTGACATTTTATTCCCTTCTCCCTGAGTCATTTTATTCCCTTCTCCCTCTGTCATTTTCTTCCCTTCTCCCTGTGACATTTTATTCCCTCTCACTGTGACACTTTATTCCCTCTTCCTGTGACATTTTATTCCCTTCTCCCTGTGACATTTTATTCCCTTCTCTGGGTGACATTTTATTCCCTCTCACAGTGATTTTTTATTCCCTCTCCCTGCGAAATTTTTTTCCATCTCCCTGTGACATTTTATTCCCTCTCCCTGTGACATTTTATTCCCTTCTCCCTGTGATATTTTATTTCCTTCTCCCTCTGACATTTTATTCCCTTCTCCCTATGACATTTTATTCCTTCTCCCTGTGACATTTTATTCTATCTCCCTGTGACATTTTATTCCCTCTCCCTGTGACATTTTATTCCTTCTCACTGTGACATTTCATTCCCTCTCCCTGTGACGTTTTATTCCCTCTTCCTTTGACATCTTATTCCCTTCTCCCTGTGACAATTCATTCCCTCCTCCTATGACATTTCTTTCCCCTCTAACTGTGACATTTCATTCCCTCCCCCTGTGACATCTTATTCCCTCTCCTTGGGATATTTTATTCCCTTCTCCCTGTGTCGTTTCATTCCCTCTCCCCGTGACATTTTATTCCCACTCCCTGTGATTTTTTATTCCCTCTCCATGTGAAATTTTATTACATCTCCCTGTAATATTTTATTTCATTCTCCCTATGACATTTTATTCCCTTCTCCCTTTGACAATTCATTCCCACCTCCTGTGATATTTCTTTCCCTTCTACCTGTGACATTTCATTCCCTCCACCTGTGACATCTTATTCCGTCTGCTTGGGATATTTTATTCCCTTCTCCCTGTGTCGTTTCATTCCCTCTCCCTGTGAAATTTTATTCCATCTCCCTGTAATATTTTATTTCATTCTCCCTGTGACATTTTATTCACTTCTCCCTGTGACATTTTATTTCCTTCCACCTGTGACATTTCATTCCCTCTCCCTGTGACATTTTATTCCCTTCTCCCTGTGACATTTTATTCCCTTCTCCCTGTGACATTTTATTCCTTCTCCCTGTGACATTTTATTCTCTCGCCCTGTGACATTTTATTCCCTTCTCCCTGTGACATTTTATTTCCTTCCACCTGTGACATTTCATTCCCTCTCCCTGTGACATTTTATTCCCTTCTCCCTGTGACATTTTATTCCCTTCTCCCTGTGACATTTTATTCCTTCTCCCTGTGACATTTTATTCTCTCGCCCTGTGACATTTTATTCCCTTCTCCCTGTGACATTTTATTCCATCTCCCTGTAATATTTTATTTCATTCTCCCTGTGACATTTTATTCACTTCTCCCTGTGACATTTTATTTCCTTCCACCTGTGACATTTCATTCCCTCTCCCTGTGACATTTTATTCCCTTCTCCCTGTGACATTTTATTCCCTTCTCCCTGTGACATTTTATTCCTTCTCCCTGTGACATTTTATTCTCTCGCCCTGTGACATTTTATTCCCTTCTCCCTGTGACATTTTATTCCATCTCCCTGTAATATTTTATTTCATTCTCCCTGTGACATTTTATTCACTTCTCCCTGTGACATTTTATTTCCTTCCACCTGTGACATTTCATTCCCTCTCCCTGTGACATTTTATTCCCTTCTCCCTGTGACATTTTATTCCCTTCTCCCTGTGACATTTTATTCCTTCTCCCTGTGACATTTTATTCTCTCGCCCTGTGACATTTTATTCCCTTCTCCCTGTGACATTTTTTTCCATCTCCCTGTGACATTTTATTCCCTATCCCTGTGATTTTTTATTCCCTCTCCCTGTGAAATTTTATTTCATCTCCCTGTAATATTTTATTTCATTCTCCCTGTGACATTTTATTCACTTCTCCCTGTGACATTTTATTTCCTTCCACCTGTGACATTTCATTCCCTCTCCCTGTGACATTTTATTCCCTTCTCCCTGTGACATTTTATTCCCTTCTCCCTGTGACATTTTATTCCTTCTCCCTGTGACATTTTATTCTCTCGCCCTGTGACATTTTATTCCCTTCTCCCTGTGACATTTTATTCCCTCATCCTGTAACATTTTATTCCCTTCTCCCTGTGACATTTTATTCCCTCTCCCTGTGACATTTTATTCACTTCTCCCTGTGACATTTTATTTCCTTCCACCTGTGACATTTCATTCCCTCTCCCTGTGACATTTTATTCCCTTCTCCCTGTGACATTTTATTCCCTTCTCCCTGTGACATTTTATTCCTTCTCCCTGTGACATTTTATTCTCTCGCCCTGTGACATTTTATTCCCTTCTCCCTGTGACATTTTATTCCCTCATCCTGTAACATTTTATTCCCTTCTCCCTGTGACATTTTATTCCCTCTCCCTGTGACATTTTATTCCCTCTCCCTGTGACATTTTATTCCGTCTCCCTGTGACAGTTTATTCCCTTCTCCCTGAGACATTTTATTCCCTTCTCCCTGTGACATTCTATTCCCTTCTCCCTGTGACATTTCATTCCCTCTCCCTGTGACATTTCATTCCCTCCCCCTTTGACATTTCATTCTCTATCCCCGTGACATTTTATTCCCTATCGCTGTTAAATATTATTCCCTCTTCCTGTGACTTTTTATTCCCTTCTCCCTTTGATATTTTATTCCCTCTCGCTGTGATTTTTTATTCCCTCTCCCTGTGATATTTTATTTCCTTCTCCCTGTGACATTTTATTCCCACTTCCTTTGACATTTTATTCCCTTCTCCTAGTGACATTTTATTCCCTTCTCACTGTGACATTTCATTCCCTCTCCCTGTGACGTTTTATTCCCTCTTCCTGTGACATTTTATTCCCTTTTCCCTGTGACATTTTATTCCTTCTCCCCGTGACAATTTATTCCCTCTCCCTGTGAAATTTTATTCCCTCTTCCTGTGACTTTTTATTCCCTTCTCCCTGTGACATTTTATTCCCTCTCCCTGTGATTTTTTATTCCCTCTCCCTGTGAAATTTTATTCCTTATCGATGTGATATTTTATTTCCTTCTCCCTGTGACATTTTATTCCCTTCTCCCTGTGAAATTTTATTCCCTCTCTCTGTGAAATTTTATTCCTTCACCCTGTGACATTTTATTCCCTCTCCCTGTGACATTTTATTCCTTCACCCTGTGACATTTTATTCCCTTCTTTATGTGACATTTTATTCCTTCTCTCTGTGACATTTTATTCCCTTCTCCCTGTGACATTTCCTTCCCTTCACCCTGTGACATTTGATTCCCTCTCCCTGTGATATTTAATTCCCTTCTCCCTGTGACATTTTATTCCCTTCTCCCAGTGACATTTTATTCCCTTCTCCCTGTGACATTTTATTTCCTTCTCACTGTGACATTTTTTCCCTTCTGCCTGAGACCTTTTATTCCCTCTCCCTGTGACATTTTATTCCCTTCTCCCTGTGACATTTCATTCCCTCTTCCTGTTACTTTTTATTCCCTCTCCATGTGACATTTTATTCCCTTCTCCCTGTTTCATTTAATTCCCTTCTCCCTCTGACATTTTAATCCCTTCTCCCTCTGACATTTTATTCCCTCTCCCTGTGACATTTTATTCCTATTCCCTGTGACATTTTATTCCCTTCTCCCGGTGACATTTTATTCCCTCTCCCTGTGATTTTTTATTCCCTCTCCCTGCGAAATTTTTTTCCATCTCCCTGTGATATTTTATTCCCTCTCCCTGTGACATTTTATTCCCTTCTCCCTGTGATATTTTATTTCCTTCTCCCTCTGACATTTTATTCCCTTCTCCCTATGACATTTTAATCCTTCTCCCTGTGACATTTTATTCTATCTCCCTGTGACATTTTATTCTATCTCTCTGTGACATTTTATTCCCTTCTCCCTGTGACATTTCCTTCACTTCACCCTGTGACATTTGATTCCCTCTCCCTGTGATATTTAATTCCCTTCTCCCTGTGACATTTTATTCCCTTCTCCCAGTGACATTTTATTCCCTTCTCCCTGTGACATTTTATTTCCTTCTCCCAGTGACATTTTATTCCCTTCTCCCTGTGAAATTTTATTCCCTCTCTCTGTGAAATTTTATTCCTTCACCCTGTGACATTTTATTCCCTCTCCCTGTGACATTTTATTCCTTCACCCTGTGACATTTTATTCCCTTCTTTATGTGACATTTTATTCCTTCTCTCTGTGACATTTTATTCCCTTCTCCCTGTGACATTTCCTTCCCTTCACCCTGTGACATTTGATTCCCTCTCCCTGTGATATTTAATTCCCTTCTCCCTGTGACATTTTATTCCCTTCTCCCTGTGACGTTTTATTCCCTCTTCCTGTGACATTTTATTCCCTTTTCCCTGTGACATTTTATTCCTTCTCCCCGTGACAATTTATTCCCTCTCCCTGTGAAATTTTATTCCCTCTTCCTGTGACTTTTTATTCCCTTCTCCATGTGACATTTTATTCCCTCTCCCTGTGATTTTTTATTCCCTCTCCCTGTGAAATTTTATTCCTTATCGCTGTGATATTTTATTTCCTTCTCCCTGTGACATTTTATTCCCCTCTCCCTGTGAAATTTTATTCCCTCTCTCTGTGAAATTTTATTCCTTCACCCTGTGACATTTTATTCCCTCTCCCTGTGACATTTTATTCCTTCACCCTGTGACATTTTATTCCCTTCTCCATGTGACATTTTATTCCTTCTCTCTGTGACATTTTATTCCCTTCTCCCTGTGACATTTCCTTCACTTCACCCTGTGACATTTGATTCCCTCTCCCTGTGATATTTAATTCCCTTCTCCCTGTGACATTTTATTCCCTTCTCCCAGTGACATTTTATTCACTTCTCCCTGTGACATTTTATTTCCTTCTCACTGTGACATTTTTTCCCTTCTGCCTGAGACCTTTTATTCCCTTCTCCCTGTGACAATTCATTCCCTTCTCCCTGTGACATTTTATTCCCTCTCCATGTGACATTTTATTCCCTTCTCCCTGTGACATTTTATTTCCTTCTCCCTGTGACTTTTTATTCCCTCTCCATGTGACATTTTATTCCCTTCTCCCTGTGACATTTTATTCCCTTCTCCCTCTGACATTTTAATCCCTTCTCCCTGTGACATTAATTCCCTCTCCATGTGACATTTTATTCCTTCACCCTGTGACATTTTATTCCCTTCTCCCTGTGACTTTTTATTCCCTCTCCCTGTGACATTACATTCCCTCCCCCTGTGACATTTCTTTCCCTTCTCCCTGTGACATTTCATTCCCTCCCCCTGTGACATTTCATTCCCTTTCCCTGTGACATTTCATTCTCTAACCCTGTGACATTTCATTCCCTCTTCCTGTGACTTTTTATTCCCTCTCCATGTGACATTTTATTCCCTTCTCCCTGTTTCATTTAATTCCCTTCTCCCTCTGACATTTTAAACCCTTCTCCCTCTGACATTTTATTCCCTCTCCCTGTGACATTTTATTCCTATTCCCTGTGACATTTTATTCCCTTCTCCCGGTGACATTTTATTCCCTCTCCCTGTGATTTTTTATTCCCTCTCCCTGCGAAATTTTTTTCCATCTCCCTGTGACATTTTATTCCCTCTCCCTGTGACATTTTATTCCCTTCTCCCTGTGATATTTTATTTCCTTCTCCCTCTGACATTTTATTCCCTTCTCCCTATGACATTTTAATCCTTCTCCCTGTGACATTTTATTCTATCTCCCTGTGACATTTTATTCCCTCTCCCTGTGACATTTTATTCCTTTCTCACTTTGACATTTTTTCCCTTCTCCCTGTGACATTTTATTTCCTTCTCCCTCTGACATTTTATTCCCGCTCCCTGTGACATTTTATTACCTTCTCCCTCTGACATTTTATTCCCTCTCCCTGTGACATTTTATTCCTTCTCCCTGTGACATTTTATTCCCACTCCCTTTGATTTTTTATTCCCTCTCCCTGTGAAATTTTATTCCTTTTCCCTGTGATATTTTATTTCCTTCTCCCTGTGACATTTTATTCCCTTCTCCCTGTGACATTTTATTCCCTTCTCCATGTGACATTTCATTCCTTCTCCCTGTGACATTTGATTCCCTCTCCCTGTGATATTTAATTCCCTTCTCCCTGTGACATTTTATTCCCTTCTCCTAGTGACATTTTATTCCCTTCTGCCTGTGACATTTTCTTTCCTTCTCACTGTGACATTTTTTCCCTTCTTCCTGAGACCTTTTATTCCCTTCTCCCTGTGACATTTTATTCCTTCACCCTGTGACATGTTATTCCCTTCTCCCTGTGACATTTCATTCCCTTCTCCCTGTGACATTTTATTCCCTCACCATGTGACATTTTATTCCCTTCTCCCTGTGACATTTTATTTCCTTCCCCGGTGACTTTTTATTCCCTCTCCATGTGACATTTTATTCCCTTCTCCCTGTGACATTTTATTCCCTTCTCCCTGTGACATTTTAATCCCTTCTCCCTGTGACATTTTATTCCCTTCTCCCTGTGACATTTTAATCCCTTCTCCCTGTGACATTTTATTCCCTCTCCCTGTGACATTTTATTCCTATTCCATGTGACATTTCATTCCCTCTCCTTGTGACATTTTATTCCCTTCTCCCTGAGTCATTTTATTCCCTTCTCCCTCTGTCATTTTCTTCCCTTCTCCCTGTCACATTTTATTCCCTCTCACTGTGACACTTTATTCCCTCTTCCTGTGACATTTTATTCCCTTCTCCCTGTGACATTTTATTCCCTTCTCTGGGTGACATTTTATTCCCTCTCACAGTGATTTTTTATTCCCTCTCCCTGCGAAATTTTTTTCCATCTCCCTGTGACATTTTATTCCCTCTCCCTGTGACATTTTATTCCCTTCTCCCTGTGATATTTTATTTCCTTCTCCCTCTGACATTTTATTCCCTTCTCCCTATGACATTTTATTCCTTCTCCCTGTGACATTTTATTCTATCTCCCTGTGACATTTTATTCCCCCTCCCTGTGACATTTTATTCCTTCTCACTGTGACATTTCATTCCCTCTCCCTGTGACGTTTTATTCCCTCTTCCTTTGACATCTTATTCCCTTCTCCCTGTGACAATTCATTCCCTCCTCCTATGACATTTCTTTCCCCTCTAACTGTGACATTTCATTCCCTCCCCCTGTGACATCTTATTCCCTCTCCTTGGGATATTTTATTCCCTTCTCCCTGTGTCGTTTCATTCCCTCTCCCCGTGACATTTTATTCCCACTCCCTGTGATTTTTTATTCCCTCTCCATGTGAAATTTTATTACATCTCCCTGTAATATTTTATTTCATTCTCCCTATGACATTTTATTCCCTTCTCCCTTTGACAATTCATTCCCACCTCCTGTGATATTTCTTTCCCTTCTACCTGTGACATTTCATTCCCTCCACCTGTGACATCTTATTCCGTCTGCTTGGGATATTTTATTCCCTTCTCCCTGTGTCGTTTCATTCCCTCTCCCTGTGAAATTTTATTCCATCTCCCTGTAATATTTTATTTCATTCTCCCTGTGACATTTTATTCACTTCTCCCTGTGACATTTTATTTCCTTCCACCTGTGACATTTCATTCCCTCTCCCTGTGACATTTTATTCCCTTCTCCCTGTGACATTTTATTCCCTTCTCCCTGTGACATTTTATTCCTTCTCCCTGTGACATTTTATTCTCTCGCCCTGTGACATTTTATTCCCTTCTCCCTGTGACATTTTATTTCCTTCCACCTGTGACATTTCATTCCCTCTCCCTGTGACATTTTATTCCCTTCTCCCTGTGACATTTTATTCCCTTCTCCCTGTGACATTTTATTCCTTCTCCCTGTGACATTTTATTCTCTCGCCCTGTGACATTTTATTCCCTTCTCCCTGTGACATTTTATTCCATCTCCCTGTAATATTTTATTTCATTCTCCCTGTGACATTTTATTCACTTCTCCCTGTGACATTTTATTTCCTTCCACCTGTGACATTTCATTCCCTCTCCCTGTGACATTTTATTCCCTTCTCCCTGTGACATTTTATTCCCTTCTCCCTGTGACATTTTATTCCTTCTCCCTGTGACATTTTATTCTCTCGCCCTGTGACATTTTATTCCCTTCTCCCTGTGACATTTTATTCCATCTCCCTGTAATATTTTATTTCATTCTCCCTGTGACATTTTATTCACTTCTCCCTGTGACATTTTATTTCCTTCCACCTGTGACATTTCATTCCCTCTCCCTGTGACATTTTATTCCCTTCTCCCTGTGACATTTTATTCCCTTCTCCCTGTGACATTTTATTCCTTCTCCCTGTGACATTTTATTCTCTCGCCCTGTGACATTTTATTCCCTTCTCCCTGTGACATTTTTTTCCATCTCCCTGTGACATTTTATTCCCTATCCCTGTGATTTTTTATTCCCTCTCCCTGTGAAATTTTATTCCATCTCCCTGTAATATTTTATTTCATTCTCCCTGTGACATTTTATTCACTTCTCCCTGTGACATTTTATTTCCTTCCACCTGTGACATTTCATTCCCTCTCCCTGTGACATTTTATTCCCTTCTCCCTGTGACATTTTATTCCCTTCTCCCTGTGACATTTTATTCCTTCTCCCTGTGACATTTTATTCTCTCGCCCTGTGACATTTTATTCCCTTCTCCCTGTGACATTTTATTCCCTCATCCTGTAACATTTTATTCCCTTCTCCCTGTGACATTTTATTCCCTCTCCCTGTGACATTTTATTCACTTCTCCCTGTGACATTTTATTTCCTTCCACCTGTGACATTTCATTCCCTCTCCCTGTGACATTTTATTCCCTTCTCCCTGTGACATTTTATTCCCTTCTCCCTGTGACATTTTATTCCTTCTCCCTGTGACATTTTATTCTCTCGCCCTGTGACATTTTATTTCCTTCTCCCTGTGACATTTTATTCCCTCATCCTGTAACATTTTATTCCCTTCTCCCTGTGACATTTTATTCCCTCTCCCTGTGACATTTTATTCCCTCTCCCTGTGACATTTTATTCCGTCTCCCTGTGACAGTTTATTCCCTTCTCCCTGAGACATTTTATTCCCTTCTCCCTGTGACATTCTATTCCCTTCTCCCTGTGACATTTCATTCCCTCTCCCTGTGACATTTCATTCCCTCCCCCTTTGACATTTCATTCTCTATCCCCGTGACATTTTATTCCCTATCGCTGTTAAATATTATTCCCTCTTCCTGTGACTTTTTATTCCCTTCTCCCTTTGATATTTTATTCCCTCTCGCTGTGATTTTTTATTCCCTCTCCCTGTGATATTTTATTTCCTTCTCCCTGTGACATTTTATTCCCACTTCCTTTGACATTTTATTCCCTTCTCCTAGTGACATTTTATTCCCTTCTCACTGTGACATTTCATTCCCTCTCCCTGTGACGTTTTATTCCCTCTTCCTGTGACATTTTATTCCCTTTTCCCTGTGACATTTTATTCCTTCTCCCCGTGACAATTTATTCCCTCTCCCTGTGAAATTTTATTCCCTCTTCCTGTGACTTTTTATTCCCTTCTCCCTGTGACATTTTATTCCCTCTCCCTGTGATTTTTTATTCCCTCTCCCTGTGAAATTTTATTCCTTATCGATGTGATATTTTATTTCCTTCTCCCTGTGACATTTTATTCCCTTCTCCCTGTGAAATTTTATTCCCTCTCTCTGTGAAATTTTATTCCTTCACCCTGTGACATTTTATTCCCTCTCCCTGTGACATTTTATTCCTTCACCCTGTGACATTTTATTCCTTCTCTCTGTGACATTTTATTCCCTTCTCCCTGTGACATTTCCTTCCCTTCACCCTGTGACATTTGATTCCCTCTCCCTGTGATATTTAATTCCCTTCTCCCTGTGACATTTTATTCCCTTCTCCCAGTGACATTTTATTCCCTTCTCCCTGTGACATTTTATTTCCTTCTCACTGTGACATTTTTTCCCTTCTGCCTGAGACCTTTTATTCCCTTCTCCCTGTGACAATTCATTCCCTTCGCCCTATGACATTTTATTCCCTCTCCATGTGACATTTTATTCCCTTCTCCCTGTGACATTTTATTTCCTTCTCCCTGTGACTTTTTATTCCCTCTCCATGTGACATTTTATTCCCTTCTCCCTGTGACATTTTATTCCCTTCTCCCTCTGACATTTTAATCCCTTCTCCCTGTGACATTTCATTCCCTTTCCCTGTGACATTTCATTCTCTAACCCTGTGACATTTCATTCCCTCTTCCTGTGACTTTTTATTCCCTCTCCATGTGACATTTTATTCCCTTCTCCCTGTTTCATTTAATTCCCTTCTCCCTCTGACATTTTAATCCCTTCTCCCTCTGACATTTTATTCCCTCTCCCTGTGACATTTTATTCCTATTCCCTGTGACATTTTATTCCCTTCTCCCGGTGACATTTTATTCCCTCTCCCTGTGATTTTCTATTCCCTCTCCCTGCGAAATTTTTTTCCATCTCCCTGTGACATTTTATTCCCTCTCCCTGTGACATTTTATTCCCTTCTCCCTGTGATATTTTATTTCCTTCTCCCTCTGACATTTTATTCCCTTCTCCCTATGACATTTTAATCCTCCTCCCTGTGACATTTTATTCTATCTCCCTGTGACATTTTATTCCCTCTCCCTGTGACATTTTATTCCTTCTCCCTGTGACATTTTATTCCTTTCTCACTTTGACATTTTTTCCCTTCTCCCTGTGACATTTTATTTCCTTCTCCCTCTGACATTTTATTCCCGCTCCCTGTGACATTTTATTACCTTCTCCCTCTGACATTTTATTCCCTCTCCCTGTGACATTTTATTCCTTCTCCCTGTGACATTTTATTCCCACTCCCTTTGATTTTTTATTCCCTCTCCCTGTGAAATTTTATTCCTTTTCCCTGTGATATTTTATTTCCTTCTCCCTGTGACATTTTATTCCCTTCTCCCTGTGACATTTTATTCCCTTCTCCATGTGACATTTCATTCCTTCTCCCTGTGACATTTGATTCCCTCTCCCTGTGATATTTAATTCCCTTCTCCCTGTGACATTTTATTCCCTTCTCCTAGTGACATTTTATTCCCTTCTGCCTGTGACATTTTCTTTCCTTCTCACTGTGACATTTTTTCCCTTCTTCCTGAGACCTTTTATTCCCTTCTCCCTGTGACATTTTATTCCTTCACCCTGTGACATGTTATTCCCTTCTCCCTGTGACATTTCATTCCCTTCTCCCTGTGACATTTTATTCCCTCACCATGTGACATTTTATTCCCTTCTCCCTGTGACATATTATTTCCTTCTCCCGGTGACTTTTTATTCCCTCTCCCTGTGAAATTTTATTCCATCTCCCTGTAATATTTTATTTCATTCTCCCTGTGACATTTTATTCACTTCTCCCTGTGACATTTTATTTCCTTCCACCTGTGACATTTCATTCCCTCTCCCTGTGACATTTTATTCCCTTCTCCCTGTGACATTTTATTCCCTTTTCCCTGTGACATTTTATTCCTTCTCCCTGTGACATTTTATTCTCTCGCCCTGTGACATTTTATTCCCTTCTCCCTGTGACATTTTATTCCCTCTTCCTGTAACATTTTATTCCCTTCTCCCTGTGACATTTTATTCCCTTCTCCCTGTGACATTCTATTCCCTTCTCCCTGTGACATTTCATTCCCTCTCCCTGTGACATTTCATTCCCTCCCCCTTTGACATTTCATTCTCTATCCCCGTGACATTTTATTCCCTCTCGCTGTTAAATATTATTCCCTCTTCCTGTGACTTTTTATTCCCTTCTCCCTTTGATATTTTATTCCCTCTCGCTGTGATTTTTTATTCCCTCTCCCTGTGATATTTTATTTCCTTCTCCCTGTGACATTTTATTCCCACTTCCTTTGACATTTTATTCCCTTCTCCTAGTGACATTTTATTCCCTTCTCACTGTGACATTTCATTCCCTCTCCCTGTGACGTTTTATTCCCTCTTCCTGTGACATTTTATTCCCTTTTCCCTGTGACATTTTATTCCTTCTCCCCGTGACAATTTATTCCCTCTCCCTGTGAAATTTTATTCCCTCTTCCTGTGACTTTTTATTCCCTTCTCCATGTGACATTTTATTCCCTCTCCCTGTGATTTTTTATTCCCTCTCCCTGTGAAATTTTATTCCTTATCGCTGTGATATTTTATTTCCTTCTCCCTGTGACATTTTATTCCCCTCTCCCTGTGAAATTTTATTCCCTCTCTCTTTGAAATTTTATTCCTTCACCCTGTGACATTTTATTCCCTCTCCCTGTGACATTTTATTCCTTCACCCTGTGACATTTTATTCCCTTCTCCATATGACATTTTATTCCTTCTCTCTGTGACATTTTATTCCCTTCTCCCTGTGACATTTCCTTCACTTCACCCTGTGACATTTGATTCCCTCTCCCTGTGATATTTAATTCCCTTCTCCCTGTGACATTTTATTCCCTTCTCCCAGTGACATTTTATTCTCTTCCCCTGTGACATTTTATTTCCTTCTCACTGTGACATTTTTTCCCTTCTGCCTGAGACCTTTTATTCCTTTCTCCCTGTGACATTTTATTCCCTCTCCATGTGACATTTTATTCCCTTCTCCCAGTGACATTTTATTTCCTTCTCCCTGTGACTTTTTATTCCCTCTCCATGTGACATTTTATTCCCTTCTCCCTGTGACATTTTATTCCCTTCTCCCTCTGACATTTTAATCCCTTCTCCCTGTGACATTAATTCCCTCTCCATGTGACATTTTATTCCTTCACCCTGTGACATTTTATTCCCTTCTCCCTGTGACTTTTTATTCCCTCTCCCTGTGACATTACATTCCCTCCCCCTGTGACATTTCTTTCCCTTCTCCCTGTGACATTTCATTCCCTCCCCCTGTGACATTTCATTCCCTTTCCCTGTGACATTTCATTCTCTAACCCTGTGACATTTCATTCCCTCTTCCTGTGACTTTTTATTCCCTCTCCATGTGACATTTTATTCCCTTCTCCCTGTTTCATTTAATTCCCTTCTCCCTCTGACATTTTAATCCCTTCTCCCTCTGACATTTTATTCCCTCTCCCTGTTTCATTTTATTCCTATTCCCTGTGACATTTTATTCCCTTCTCCCGGTGACATTTTATTCCCTCTCCCTGTGACATTTTATTCCTTCTCCCTGTGACATTTTATTCCTTTCTCACTTTGACATTTTTTCCCTTCTCCCTGTGACATTTTATTTCCTTCTCCCTCTGACATTTTATTCCCGCTGCCTGTGACATTTTATTACCTTCTCCCTCTGACATTTTATTCCCTCTCCCTGTGACATTTTATTCCTTCTCCCTGTGACATTTTATTCCCACTCCCTTTGATTTTTTATTCCCTCTCCCTGTGAAATTTTATTCCTTTTCCCTGTGATATTTTATTTCCTTCTCCCTGTGACATTTTATTCCCTTCTCCCTGTGACATTTTATTCCCTTCTCCATGTGACATTTCATTCCTTCTCCCTGTGACATTTGATTCCCTCTCCCTGTGATATTTAATACCCTTCTCCCTGTGACATTTTATTCCCTTCTCCTAGTGACATTTTATTCCCTTCTGCCTGTGACATTTTCTTTCCTTCTCACTGTGACATTTTTTCCCTTCTTCCTGAGACCTTTTATTCCCTTCTCCCTGTGACATTTTATTCCTTCACCCTGTGACATGTTATTCCCTTCTCCCTGTGACATTTCATTCCCTTCTCCCTGTGACATTTTATTCCCTCACCATGTGACATTTTATTCCCTTCTCCCTGTGACATTTTATTTCCTTCTCCCGGTGACTTTTTATTCCCTCTCCATGTGACATTTTATTCCCTTCTCCCTGTGACATTTTATTCCCTTCTCCCTGTGACATTTTAATCCCTTCTCCCTGTGACATTTTATTCCCTTCTCCCTGTGACATTTTAATCCCTTCTCCCTGTGACATTTTATTCCCTCTCCCTGTGACATTTTATTCCTATTCCATGTGACATTTCATTCCCTCTCCTTGTGACATTTTATTCCCTTCTCCCTGAGTCATTTTATTCCCTTCTCCCTCTGTCATTTTCTTCCCTTCTCCGTGTGACATTTCATTCCCTCTCACTGTGACACTTTATTCCCTCTTCCTGTGACATTTTATTCCCTTCTCCCTGTGACATTTTATTCCCTTCTCTGGGTGACATTTTATTCCCTCTCACAGTGATTTTTTATTCCCTCTCCCTGCGAAATTTTTTTCCATCTCCCTGTGACATTTTATTCCCTCTCCCTGTGACATTTTATTCCCTTCTCCCTGTGATATTTTATTTCCTTCTCCCTCTGACATTTTATTCCCTTCTCCCTATGACATTTTATTCCTTCTCCCTGTGACATTTTATTCTATCTCCCTGTGACATTTTATTCCCTCTCCCTGTGACATTTTATTCCTTCTCCCTGTGACATTTTATTCCTTTCTCACTTTGACATTTTTTCCCTTCTCCCTGTGACATTTTATTCCCTCTCCCTGTGACATTTTATTCCCTCTCCCTGTGACATTTTATTCCCTTCTCCCTGTGACATTTTATTTCCTTCTCCCTCTGACATTTTATTCCCGCTCCCTGTGACATTTGATTCCCTTCTCCCTCTGACATTTTATTCCCTCTCCCTGTGACATTTTATTCCTTCTCCCTGTGACATTTTATTCCCTTCTCCCTGTGACTTTTCATTCCCTCTCCCTGTGACATTTCATTCCCTCCCCCTTTGACATTTCATTCCCTTTTCCCTGTGACATTTTATTCCTTCTCCCCGTGACAATTTATTCCCTCTCCCTGTGAAATTTTATTCCCTCTTCCTGTGACTTTTTATTGCCTTCTCCCTGTGAAATTTTATTCCTTTTCCCTGTGATATTTTATTTCCTTCTCCCTGTGAAATTTTATTCCTTCACCCTGTGACATTTTATTCCCTTCTCCATGTGACATTTTATTCCTTCTCTCTGTGACATTTTATTCACTTCTCCCTGTGACATTTTCTTCCCTTCACCCTGTGACATTTTCTTCCCTTCTCCCTGTGACATTTTACTCTCTTCTCCCAGTGACATTTTATTCACTTCTCCCTGTGACATTTTACTCTCTTCTCCCTGTGACATTTTACTCTCTTCTCCCTGTGACATTTCATTCCCTTCTCCCTGTGACATTTTATTCCCTCTCCATGTGACATTTTATTCCCTTCTCCCTGTGACATGTTATTTCCTTCTCCCTGTGACTTTTTATTCCCTCTCCATGTGACATTTTATTCCCTTCTCCCTGTGACATTTTATTCCCTTCTCCCTCTGACATTTTAATCACTTCTCACTGTGACATTAATTCCCTCTCCCTGTGACATTTCATTCCTTCACCCTGTGTCATTTTATTCCCTTCTCCCTGTGACTTTTTATTCCCTCTCCCTGTGACATTACATTCCTTCTCCCTGTGACATTTCATTCCCTCCCCCTGTGACATTTCATTCCCTTTCCCTGTGACATTTCATTCTCTAACCCTGTGACATTTCATTCCCTCTTCCTGTGACTTTTTATTCCCTTCTCCCTGTGACATTTTATTCCCTCTCCCTGTGATTTTTTATTCCCTCTCCCTGTGAAATTTTATTCCCTCTTCCTGTGACTTTTTATTCCCATCTCCCTGTGACATTTTATTCCCACTCCCTTTGATTTTTTATTCCCTCTCCCTGTGAAATTTTATTCCTTTACCCTGTGATATTTTATTTCCTTCTCCCTGTGACATTTTATTCCCTTCTCCCTGTGACATTTTATTCCCTTCTCCATGTGACATTTCATTCCTTCTCCCAGTGACATTTGATTCCCTCTCCCTGTGATATTTAATTCCCTTCTCCCTGTGACATTTTATTCCCTTCTCCCAGTGACATTTTATTCCCTTCTGCCTGTGACATTTTATTTCCTTCTCACTGTGACATTTTTTCCCTTCTTCCTGAGACCTTTTATTCCCTTCTCCCTGTGACATTTTATTCCTTCTCCCTGTGACATGTTATTCCCTTCTCCCTGTGACATTTCATTCCCTTCTCCCTGTGACGTTTTATTCCCTCACCATGTGACATTTTATTCCCTTCTCCCTGTGACATTTTATTTCCTTCTCCCTGTGACTTTTTATTCCCTCTCAATGTGACATGTTATTCCCTTCTCCCTGTGACATTTCATTCCCTTCTCCCTGTGACGTTTTATTCCCTCACCATGTGACATTTTATTCCCTTCTCCCTGTGACATTTTATTTCCTTCTCCCTGTGACTTTTTATTCCCTCTCAATGTGACATTTTATTCCCTCTCCCTGTGACATTACATTCCTTCTCCCTGTGACATTTCATTCCCTCCCCCTGTGACATTTCATTCCCTTTCCCTGTGACATTTCATTCTCTAACCCTGTGACATTTCATTCCCTCTTCCTGTGACTTTTTATTCCCTTCTCCCTGTGACATTTTATTCCCTCTCCCTGTGATTTTTTATTCCCTCTCCCTGTGAAATTTTATTCCCTCTTCCTGTGACTTTTTATTCCCATCTCCCTGTGACATTTTATTCCCACTCCCTGTGACATTTTATTCCCTTCTCCATGTGACATTTCATTCCTTCTCCCAGTGACATTTGATTCCCTCTCCCTGTGATATTTAATTCCCTTCTCCCTGTGACATTTTATTCCCTTCTCCCAGTGACATTTTATTCCCTTCTGCCTGTGACATTTTATTTCCTTCTCACTGTGACATTTTTTCCCTTCTTCCTGAGACCTTTTATTCCCTTCTCCCTGTGACATTTTATTCCTTCTCCCTGTGACATGTTATTCCCTTCTCCCTGTGACATTTCATTCCCTTCTCCCTGTGACGTTTTATTCCCTCACCATGTGACATTTTATTCCCTTCTCCCTGTGACATTTTATTTCCTTCTCCCTGTGACTTTTTATTCCCTCTCAATGTGACATTTTATTCCCTTCTCCCTGTGACATTTTATTCCCTTCTCCCTCTGACATTTTAATCCCTTCTCCCTGTCACATTTTATTCCCTCTTCCTGTGACATTTTATTCCTATTCCCTGTGACATTTTATTCCCTCTTCCCTGTGACTTTTTATTCCCTCTCCCTGTGACATTTCTTTCCCTTCTCCCTGTGAAATTTCATTCCCTCCCCCTGTGGCATTTCATTCCCTTTCCCTGTGACATTTCATTCCCTAACCCTGTGACATTTCATTCCCTCTCCTTGTGACATTTTATTCCCTTCTCCCTGTATCATTTTATTCCCTTCTCCCTCTGTCATTTTCTTCCCTTCTCCGTGTGACATTTCATTCCCTCTCACTGTGACATTTTATTCCCTCTTCCTGTGACATTTTATTCCATTCTCCCTGTGACATTTTATTCCCTTCTGCCTGTGACATTTTATTTCCTTCTCACTGTTACATTTTTTCCCTTCTTCCTGAGACCTTTTATTCCCTTCTCCCTGTGACATTTTATTCCTTCTCCCTGTGACATTTTATTCCCTCTTCCTGTAACATTTTATTCCCTTCTCCCTATCACATTTTATTCCCACTCTCTGTGACATTTCATTCCCTTCTCCCTGTGACATTTTATTTTCTCGCCCTGTGACATTTTATTCCCTTCTCCCTGTGACATTTTATTCCCTCTTCCTGTAACATTTTATTCCCTTCTCCCTGTGACATTTTATTCCCTCTCCCTGTGACATTTTTTTCCCTTCTCCCTGTGACATTTTATTCCCTCTCCCTTTTACATTTTATTCCGTCTCCCTGTGACAGTTTATTCCCTTCTCCCTGTGACATTTTATTCCCTTCTCCCTGTGACATTCTATTCCCTTCTCCCTGTGACATTCCATTCCCTCTCCCTGTGACATTTCATTCCCTCCCCCTTTGACATTTCATTCTCTATCCCCGTGACATTTTATTCCCTCTCGCTGTTAAATATTATTCCCTCTTCCAGTGACTTTTTATTCCCTTCTCCCTTTGACATTTTATTCCCTCTCGCTGTAATTTTTTATTCCCTCTCCCTGTGATATTTTATTTCCTTCTCCCTGTGACATTTTATTCCCACTCCCTTTGACATTTTATTCCCTTCTCCTAGTGACATTTTATTCCCTTCTCACTGTGACATTTCATTCCCTCTCCCTGTGACGTTTTATTCCCTCTTCCTGTGACATTTTATTCCCTTTTCCCTGTGACATTTTATTCCTTCTCCCCGTGACAATTTATTCCCTCAACCTGTGAAATTTTATTCCCTCTTCCTGTGACTTTTTATTCCCTTCTCCCTGTGACGTTTTATTCCCTCTCCCTGTGATTTTTTATTCCCTCTCCCTGTGAAATTTTATTCCTTATCCCTGTGATATTTTATTTCCTTCTCCCTGTGACATTTTATTCCCTTCTCCCTGTGAAATTTTATTCCCTCCCCCTGTGAAATTTTATTCCTTCACCCTGTGACATTTTATTCCTTCACCCTGTGACATTTTATTCCCTTCTCCATGTGACATTTTATTCCTTCTCTCTGTGACATTTTATTCCCTTCTCCCAGTGACATTTCCTTCCCTTCACCCTGTGACATTTGATTCCCTCTCCCTGTGATATTTAATTCCCTTCTCCCAGTGACATTTTATTCCCTTCTCCCAGTGACATTTTTTCCCTTCTCCCTGCGACCTTTTATTCCCTTCTCCCTGTGACAATTCATTCCCTTCTCCCTGTGACATTTTATTCCCTCTCCATGTGACATTTTATTCCCTTCTCCCTGTGACATTTTATTTCCTTCTCCCTGTGACTTTTTATTCCCTCTCCATGTGACATTTTATTCCCTTCTCCCTGTGACATTTTATTCCCTTCTCCCTCTGACATTTTAATCCCTTCTCCCTGTGACATTAATTCCCTCTCCATGTGACATTTTATTCCTTCACCCTGTGACATTTTATTCCCTTCTCCCTGTGACTTTTTATTCCCTCTCCCTGTGACATTACATTCCCTCCCCCTGTGACATTTCTTTCCCTTCTCCCTGTGACATTTCATTCCCTCTTCCTGTGACTTTTTATTCCCTCTTCATGTGACATTTTATTCCCTTCTCCCTGTGACATTTCATTCTCTAACCCTGTGACATTTCATTCCCTCTCCCTGTGACTTTTTATTCCCTTCTCCCTGTGACATTTTATTTGCCTCTCCCTGTGATTTTTTATTCCCTCTCCCTGTGAAATTTTATTCCCTCTTCCTGTGACTTTTTATTCCCATCTCCCTGTGACATTTTATTCCCACTCCCTTTGATTTTTTATTCCCTCTCCCTGTGAAATTTTATTCCTTTACCCTGTGATATTTTATTTCCTTCTCCCTGTGACATTTTATTCCCTTCTCCCTGTGACATTTTATTCCCTTCTCCATGTGACATTTCATTCCTTCTCCCAGTGACATTTGATTCCCTCTCCCTGTGATATTTAATTCCCTTCTCCCTGTGACATTTTATTCCCTTCTCCCAGTGACATTTTATTCCCTTCTGCCTGTGACATTTTATTTCCTTCTCACTGTGACATTTTTTCCCTTCTTCCTGAGACCTTTTATTCCCTTCTCCCTGTGACATTTTATTCCTTCTCCCTGTGACATGTTATTCCCTTCTCCCTGTGACATTTCATTCCCTTCTCCCTGTGACATTTTATTCCCTCACCATGTGACATTTTATTCCCTTCTCCCTGTGACATTTTATTTCCTTCTCCCTGTGACTTTTTATTCCCTCTCAATGTGACATTTTATTCCCTTCTCCCTGTGACATTTTATTCCCTTCTCCCTCTGACATTTTAATCCCTTCTCACTGTGACATTTTATTCCATCTTCCTGTGACATTTTCTTCCTATTCCCTGTGACATTTTATTCCCTTCTCCCTGTGACTTTTTATTCCCTCTCCCTGTGACATTTCTTTCCCTTCTCCCTGTGACATTTCATTCCCTCCCCCTGTGGCATTTCATTCCCTTTCCCTGTGACATTTCATTCCCTAACCCTGTGACATTTCATTCCCTCTCCTTGTGACATTTTATTCCCTTCTCCCTGTATCATTTTATTCCCTTCTCCCTCTGTCATTTTCTTCCCTTCTCCGTGTGACATTTCATTCCCTCTCACTGTGACATTTTATTCCCTCTTCCTGTGACATTTTATTCCCTTCTCCCGGTGACATTTTATTCCCTCTCCCTGTGATTTTTTATTCCCTCTCACTGCGAATTTTTTTTCCATCTCCCTGTGACATTTTATTCCCTCTCCCTGTGACATTTTATTCTCTCGCCCTGTGACATTTTATTCCCTTCTCCCTGTGACATTTTATTCCCTCTTCCTGTAACATTTTATTCCCTTCTCCCTGTGACATTTTATTCCCTCTCCCTGTGACATTTTTTTCCCTTCTCCCTGTGACATTTTATTCCCTCTCCCTGTTACATTTTATTCCGTCTCCCTGTGACAGTTTATTCCCTTCTCCCTGTGACATTTTATTCCCTTCTCCCTGTGACATTCTATTCCCTTCTCCCTGTGACATTTCATTCCCTCTCCCTGTGACATTTCATTCCCTCCCCCTTTGACATTTCATTCTCTATCCCCGTGACATTTTATTCCCTCTCGCTGTTAAATATTATTCCCTCTTCCTGTGACTTTTTATTCCCTTCTCCCTTTGACATTTTATTCCCTCTCGCTGTAATTTTTTATTCCCTCTCCCTGTGATATTTTATTTCCTTCTCCCTGTGACATTTTATTCCCACTCCCTTTGACATTTTATTCCCTTCTCCTAGTGACATTTTATTCCCTTCTCACTGTGACATTTCATTCCCTCTCCCTGTGACGTTTTATTCCCTCTTCCTGTGACATTTTATTCCCTTTTCCCTGTGACATTTTATTCCTTCTCCCCGTGACAATTTATTCCCTCTCCCTGTGAAATTTTATTCCCTCTTCCTGTGACTTTTTATTCCCTTCTCCCTGTGACATTTTATTCCCTCTCCCTGTGATTTTTTATTCCCTCTCCCTGTGAAATTTTATTCCTTATCCCTGTGATATTTTATTTCCTTCTCCCTGTGACATTTTATTCCCTTCTCCCTGTGAAATTTTATTCCCTCCCCCTGTGAAATTTTATTCCTTCACCCTGTGACATTTTATTCCCTCTCCCTGTGACATTTTATTCCTTCACCCTGTGACATTTTATTCCCTTCTCCATGTGACATTTTATTCCTTCTCTCTGTGACATTTTATTCCCTTCTCCCAGTGACATTTCCTTCCCTTCACCCTGTGGCATTTGATTCCCTCTCCCTGTGATATTTAATTCCCTTCTCCCAGTGACATTTTATTCCCTTCTCCCAGTGACATTTTATTCCCTTCTCCCTGTGACATTTTATTTCCTTCTCACTGTGACATTTTTTCCCTTCTGCCTGCGACCTTTTATTCCCTTCTCCCTGTGACAATTCATTCCCTTCTCCCTGTGACATTTTATTCCCTTCTCCCAGTGACATTTTATTCCCTTCTCCCTGTGACATTTTATTTCCTTCTCACTGTGACATTTTTTCCCTTCTGCCTGAGACCTTTTATTCCCTTCTCCCTGTGACAATTCATTCCCTTCTCCCTGTGACATTTTATTCCCTCTCCATGTGACATTTTATTCCCTTCTCCCTGAGACATTTTATTTCCTTCTCCCTGTGACTTTTTATTCCCTCTCCATGTGATATTTTATTCCCTTCTCCCTGTGACATTTTATTCCCTTCTCCCTCTGACATTTTAATCCCTTCTCCCTGTGACATTAATTCCCTCTCCATGTGACATTTTATTCCTTCACCCTGTGACATTTTATTCCCTTCTCCCTGTGACTTTTTATTCCCTCTCCCTGTGACATTACATTCCCTCCCCCTGTGACATTTCTTTCCCTTCTCCCTGTGACTTTTTATTCCCTCTCCATGTGACATTTTATTCCCTTCTCCCTGTTTCATTTAATTCCCTTCTCCCTCTGACATTTTAATCCCTTCTCCCTCTGACATTTTATTCCCTCTCCCTGTGACATTTTATTCCTATTCCCTGTGACATTTTATTCCCTTCTCCCGGTGACATTTTATTCCCTCTCCCTGTGATTTTTTATTCCCTCTCCCTGCGAAATTTTTTTCCATCTCCCTGTAACATTTTATTCCCTCTCCCTGTGACATTTTATTCCCTTCTCCCTGTGATATTTTATTTCCTTCTCCCTCTGACATTTTATTCCCTTCTCCCTATGACATTTTAATCCTTCTCCCTGTGACATTTTATTCTATCTCCCTGTGACATTTTATTCCCTCTCCCTGTGACATTTTATTCCTTCTCCCTGTGACATTTTATTCCTTTCTCACTTTGACATTTTTTCCCTTCTCTCTGTGACATTTTATTTCCTTCTCCCTCTGACATTTTATTCCCGCTCCCTGTGACATTTTATTACCTTCTCCCTCTGACATTTTATTCCCTCTCCCTGTGACATTTTATTCCTTCTCCCTGTGACATTTTATTCCCTTCTCCATGTGACATTTCATTCCTTCTCCCTGTGACATTTGATTCCCTCTCCCTGTGATATTTAATTCCCTTCTCCCTGTGACATTTTATTCCCTTCTCCTAGTGACATTTTATTCCCTTCTGCCTGTGACATTTTCTTTCCTTCTCACTGTGACATTTTTTCCCTTCTTCCTGAGACCTTTTATTCCCTTCTCCCTGTGACATTTTATTCCTTCACCCTGTGACATGTTATTCCCTTCTCCCTGTGACATTTCATTCCCTTCTCCCTGTGACATTTTATTCCCTCACCATGTGACATTTTATTCCCTTCTCCCTGTGACATTTTATTTCCTTCTCCCGGTGACTTTTTATTCCCTCTCCCTGTGAAATTTTATTCCATCTCCCTGTAATATTTTATTTCATTCTCCCTGTGACATTTTATTCACTTCTCCCTGTGACATTTTATTTCCTTCCACCTGTGACATTTCATTCCCTCTCCCTGTGACATTTTATTCCCTTCTCCCTTTGACATTTTATTCCCTTTTCCCTGTGACATTTTATTCCTTCTCCCTGTGACATTTTATTCTCTCGCCCTGTGACATTTTATTCCCTTCTCCCTGTGACATTTTATTCCCTCTTCCTGTAACATTTTATTCCCTTCTCCCTGTGACATTTTATTCCCTCTCCCTGTGACATTTTATTCCGTCTCCCTGTGACAGTTTATTCCCTTCTCCCTGAGACATTTTATTCCCTTCTCCCTGTGACATTCTATTCCCTTCTCCCTGTGACATTTCATTCCCTCTCCCTGTGACATTTCATTCCCTCCCCCTTTGACATTTCATTCTCTATCCCCGTGACATTTTATTCCCTCTCGCTGTTAAATATTATTCCCTCTTCCTGTGACTTTTTATTCCCTTCTCCCTTTGATATTTTATTCCCTCTCGCTGTGATTTTTTATTCCCTCTCCCTGTGATATTTTATTTCCTTCTCCCTGTGACATTTTATTCCCACTTCCTTTGACATTTTATTCCCTTCTCCTAGTGACATTTTATTCCCTTCTCACTGTGACATTTCATTCCCTCTCCCTGTGATGTTTTATTCCCTCTTCCTGTGACATTTTATTCCCTTTTCCCTGTGACATTTTATTCCTTCTCCCCGTGACAATTTATTCCCTCTCCCTGTGAAATTTTATTCCCTCTTCCTGTGACTTTTTATTCCCTTCTCCATGTGACATTTTATTCCCTCTCCCTGTGATTTTTTATTCCCTCTCCCTGTGAAATTTTATTCCTTATCGCTGTGATATTTTATTTCCTTCTCCCTGTGACATTTTATTCCCCTCTCCCTGTGAAATTTTATTCCCTCTCTCTGTGAAATTTTATTCCTTCACCCTGTGACATTTTATTCCCTCTCCCTGTGACATTTTATTCCTTCACCCTGTGACATTTTATTCCCTTCTCCATGTGACATTTTATTCCTTCTCTCTGTGACATTTTATTCCCTTCTCCCTGTGACATTTCCTTCACTTCACCCTGTGACATTTGATTCCCTCTCCCTGTGATATTTAATTCCCTTCTCCCTGTGACATTTTATTCCCTTCTCCCAGTGACATTTTATTCTCTTCTCCCTGTGACATTTTATTTCCTTCTCACTGTGACATTTTTTCCCTTCTGCCTGAGATCTTTTATTCCCTTCTCCCTGTGACAATTCATTCCCTTCTCCCTGTGACATTTTATTCCCTCTCCATGTGACATTTTATTCCCTTCTCCCTGTGACATTTTATTTCCTTCTCCCTGTGACTTTTTATTCCCTCTCCATGTGACATTTTATTCCCTTCTCCCTGTGACATTTTATTCCCTTCTCCCTCTGACATTTTAATCCCTTCTCCCTGTGACATTAATTCCCTCTCCATGTGACATTTTATTCCTTCACCCTGTGACATTTTATTCCCTTCGCCCTGTGACTTTTTATTCCCTCTCCCTGTGACATTACATTCCCTCCCCCTGTGACATTTCTTTCCCTTCTCCCTGTGACATTTCATTCCCTCCCCCTGTGACATTTCATTCCCTTTCCCTGTGACATTTCATTCTCTAACCCTGTGACATTTCATTCCCTCTTCCTGTGACTTTTTATTCCCTCTCCATGTGACATTTTATTCCCTTCTCCCTGTTTCATTTAATTCCCTTCTCCCTCTGACATTTTAATCCCTTCTCCCTCTGACATTTTATTCCCTCTCCCTGTGACATTTTATTCCTATTCCCTGTGACATTTTATTCCCTTCTCCCGGTGACATTTTATTCCCTCTCCCTGTGACATTTTATTCCTTCTCCCTGTGACATTTTATTCCTTTCTCACTTTGACATTTTTTCCCTTCTCCCTGTGACATTTTATTTCCTTCTCCCTCTGACATTTTATTCCCGCTCCCTGTGACATTTTATTACCTTCTCCCTCTGACATTTTATTCCCTCTCCCTGTGACATTTTATTCCTTCTCCCTGTGACATTTTATTCCCACTCCCTTTGATTTTTTATTCCCTCTCCCTGTGAAATTTTATTCCTTTTCCCTGTGATATTTTATTTCCTTCTCCCTGTGACATTTTATTCCCTTCTCCCTGTGACATTTTATTCCCTTCTCCATGTGACATTTCATTCCTTCTCCCTGTGACATTTGATTCCCTCTCCCTGTGATATTTAATTCCCTTCTCCCTGTGACATTTTATTCCCTTCTCCTAGTGACATTTTATTCCCTTCTGCCTGTGACATTTTCTTTCCTTCTCACTGTGACATTTTTTCCCTTCTTCCTGAGACCTTTTATTCCCTTCTCCCTGTGACATTTTATTCCTTCACCCTGTGACATGTTATTCCCTTCTCCCTGTGACATTTCATTCCCTTCTCCCTGTGACATTTTATTCCCTCACCATGTGACATTTTATTCCCTTCTCCCTGTGACATTTTATTTCCTTCTCCCGGTGACTTTTTATTCCCTCTCCATGTGACATTTTATTCCCTTCTCCCTGTGACATTTTATTCCCTTCTCCCAGTGACATTTTAATCCCTTCTCCCTGTGACATTTTATTCCCTTCTCCCTGTGACATTTTAATCCCTTCTCCCTGTGACATTTTATTCCCTCTCCCTGTGACATTTTATTCCTATTCCATGTGACATTTCATTCCCTCTCCTTGTGACATTTTATTCCCTTCTCCCTGAGTCATTTTATTCCCTTCTCCCTCTGTCATTTTCTTCCCTTCTCCGTGTGACATTTCATTCCCTCTCACTGTGACACTTTATTCCCTCTTCCTGTGACATTTTATACCCTTCTCCCTGTGACATTTTATTCCCTTCTCTGGGTGACATTTTATTCCCTCTCACAGTGATTTTTTATTCCCTCTCCCTGCGAAATTTTTTTCCATCTCCCTGTGACATTTTATTCCCTCTCCCTGTGACATTTTATTCCCTTCTCCCTGTGATATTTTATTTCCTTCTCCCTCTGACATTTTATTCCCTTCTCCCTATGACATTTTATTCCTTCTCCCTGTGACATTTTATTTCCTTCTCCCTGTGACATTTTATTCCCTCTCCCTGTGACATTTTATTCCCTCTCCCTGTGACATTTTATTCCCTTCTCCCTGTGACATTTTATTTCCTTCTCCCTCTGACATTTTATTCCCGCTCCCTGTGACATTTTATTCCCTTCTCCCTCTGACATTTTATTCCCTCTCCCTGTGACATTTTATTCCTTCTCCCTGTGACATTTTATTCCCTTCTCCCTGTGACTTTTCATTCCCTCTCCCTGTGACATTTCATTCCCTCCCCCTTTGACATTTCATTCCCTTTTCCCTGTGACATTTTATTCCTTCTCCCCGTGACAATTTATTCCCTCTCCCTGTGAAATTTTATTCCCTCTTCCTGTGACTTTTTATTCCCTTCTCCCTGTGAAATTTTATTCCTTTTCCCTGTGATATTTTATTTCCTTCTCCCTGTGAAATTTTATTCCTTCTCTCTGTGACATTTTATTCACTTCTCCCTGTGACATTTTCTTCCCTTCACCCTGTGACATTTGATTCCCTCTCCCTGTGATAATTAATTCCCTTCTCCCTGTGACATTTTACTCTCTTCTCCCAGTGACATTTTATTCCCTTCTCCCTGTGACATTTCATTCCCTTCTCCCTGTGACATTTTATTCCCTCTCCATGTGACATTTTATTCCCTTCTCCCTGTGACATTTTATTTCCTTCTCCCTGTGACTTTTTATTCCCTCTCCATGTGACATTTTATTCCCTTCTCCCTGTGACATTTTATTCCCTTCTCCCTCTGACATTTTAATCACTTCTCCCTGTGACATTAATTCCCTCTCCCTGTGACATTTCATTCCTTCACCCTGTGTCATTTTATTCCCTTCTCCCTGTGACTTTTTATTCCCTCTCCCTGTGACATTACATTCCCTCCGCTGTGACATTTCTTTCCCTTCTCCCTGTGACATTTCATTCCCTCCCCCTGTGACATTTCATTCCCTTTCCCTGTGACATTTCATTCTCTAACCCTGTGACATTTCATTCCCTCTCCTTGTGACATTTTATTCCCTTCTCCCTGTATCATTTTATTCCCTTCTCCCTCTGTCATTTTCTTCCCTTCTCCGTGTGACATTTCATTCCCTCTCACTGTGACATTTTATTCCCTCTTCCTGAGACCTTTTATTCCCTTCTCCCTGTGACATTTTATTCCTTCTCCCTGTGACATTTTATTCCCTCTTCCTGTAACATTTTATTCCCTTCTCCCTATCACATTTTATTCCCACTCTCTGTGACATTTCATTCCCTTCTCCCTGTGACATTTTATTTTCTCGCCCTGTGACATTTTATTCCCTTCTCCCTGTGACATTTTATTCCCTCTTCCTGTAACATTTTATTCCCTTCTCCCTGTGACATTTTATTCCCTCTCCCTGTGACATTTTTTTCCCTTCTCCCTGTGACATTTTATTCCCTCTCCCTTTTACATTTTATTCCGTCTCCCTGTGACAGTTTATTCCCTTCTCCCTGTGACATTTTATTCCCTTCTCCCTGTGACATTCTATTCCCTTCTCCCTGTGACATTCCATTCCCTCTCCCTGTGACATTTCATTCCCTCCCCCTTTGACATTTCATTCTCTATCCCCGTGACATTTTATTCCCTCTCGCTGTTAAATATTATTCCCTCTTCCAGTGACTTTTTATTCCCTTCTCCCTTTGACATTTTATTCCCTCTCGCTGTAATTTTTTATTCCCTCTCCCTGTGATATTTTATTTCCTTCTCCCTGTGACATTTTATTCCCACTCCCTTTGACATTTTATTCCCTTCTCCTAGTGACATTTTATTCCCTTCTCACTGTGACATTTCATTCCCTCTCCCTGTGACGTTTTATTCCCTCTTCCTGTGACATTTTATTCCCTTTTCCCTGTGACATTTTATTCCTTCTCCCCGTGACAATTTATTCCCTCTCCCTGTGAAATTTTATTCCCTCTTCCTGTGACTTTTTATTCCCTTCTCCCTGTGACGTTTTATTCCCTCTCCCTGTGATTTTTTATTCCCTCTCCCTGTGACATTTTATTCCCTTCTCCCTGTGACATTTTATTCCCTTCTCCCTGAGTCATTTTCTTCCCTTCTCCCTCTGTCATTTTCTTCCCTTCTCCGTGTGACATTTCATTCCCTCTCACTGTGACACTTTATTCCCTCTTCCTGTGACATTTTATACCCTTCTCCCTGTGACATTTTATTCCCTTCTCTGGGTGACATTTTATTCCCTCTCACAGTGATTTTTTATTCCCTCTCCCTGCGAAATTTTTTTCCATCTCCCTGTGACATTTTATTCCCTATCCCTGTGACATTTTATTCCCTTCTCCCTGTGATATTTTATTTCCTTCTCCCTCTGACATTTTATTCCCTTCTCCCTATGACATTTTATTCCTTCTCCCTGTGACATTTTATTCTATCTCCCTGTGACATTTTATTCCCTCTCCCTGTGACATTTTATTCCTTCTCCCTGTGACATTTTATTCCTTTCTCACTTTGACATTTTTTCCCTTCTCCCAGTGACATTTTATTCCCTCCTTCCTGTGACATTTTATTCGCTTCTCCCTGTGACATTTTATTTCCTTCTCCCTGTGACATTTTATTCCCTCTCCCTGTGACATTTTATTCCCTCTCCCTGTGACATTTTATTCCCTTCTCCCTGTGACATTTTATTTCCTTCTCCCTCTGACATTTTATTCCCGCTCCCTGTGACATTTTATTCCCTTCTCCCTCTGACATTTTATTCCCTCTCCCTGTGACATTTTATTCCTTCTCCCTGTGACATTTTATTCCCTTCTCCCTGTGACTTTTCATTCCCTCTCCCTGTGACATTTCATTCCCTCCCCCTTTGACATTTCATTCCCTTTTCCCTGTGACATTTTATTCCTTCTCCCCGTGACAATTTATTCCCTCTCCCTGTGAAATTTTATTCCCTCTTCCTGTGACTTTTTATTCCCTTCTCCCTGTGAAATTTTATTCCTTTTCCCTGTGATATTTTATTTCCTTCTCCCTGTGAAATTTTATTCCTTCTCTCTGTGACATTTTATTCACTTCTCCCTGTGACATTTTCTTCCCTTCACCCTGTGACATTTGATTCCCTCTCCCTGTGATAATTAATTCCCTTCTCCCTGTGACATTTTACTCTCTTCTCCCAGTGACATTTTATTCCCTTCTCCCTGTGACATTTCATTCCCTTCTCCCTGTGACATTTTATTCCCTCTCCATGTGACATTTTATTCCCTTCTCCCTGTGACATTTTATTTCCTTCTCCCTGTGACTTTTTATTCCCTCTCCATGTGACATTTTATTCCCTTCTCCCTGTGACATTTTATTCCCTTCTCCCTCTGACATTTTAATCACTTCTCCCTGTGACATTAATTCCCTCTCCCTGTGACATTTCATTCCTTCACCCTGTGTCATTTTATTCCCTTCTCCCTGTGACTTTTTATTCCCTCTCCCTGTGACATTACATTCCCTCCGCTGTGACATTTCTTTCCCTTCTCCCTGTGACATTTCATTCCCTCCCCCTGTGACATTTCATTCCCTTTCCCTGTGACATTTCATTCTCTAACCCTGTGACATTTCATTCCCTCTTCCTGTGACTTTTTATTCCCTTCTCCCTGTGACATTTTATTCCCTCTCCCTGTGATTTTTTATTCCCTCTCCCTGTGAAATTTTATTCCCTCTTCCTGTGACTTTTTATTCCCATCTCCCTGTGACATTTTATTCCCACTCCCTTTGATTTTTTATTCCCTCTCCCTGTGAAATTTTATTCCTTTACCCTGTGATATTTTATTTCCTTCTCCCTGTGACATTTTATTCCCTTCTCCCTGTGACATTTTATTCCCTTCTCCATGTGACATTTCATTCCTTCTCCCAGTGACATTTGATTCCCTCTCCCTGTGATATTTAATTCCCTCTCCCTGTGATATTTAATTCCCTTCTCCCTGTGACATTTTATTCCCTTCTCCCAGTGACATTTTATTCCCTTCTGCCTGTGACATTTTATTTCCTTCTCACTGTGACATTTTTTCCCTTCTTCCTGAGACCTTTTATTCCCTTCTCCCTGTGACATTTTATTCCTTCTCCCTGTGACATGTTATTCCCTTCTCCCTGTGACATTTCATTCCCTTCTCCCTGTGACGTTTTATTCCCTCACCATGTGACATTTTATTCCCTTCTCCCTGTGACATTTTATTTCCTTCTCCCTGTGACTTTTTATTCCCTCTCAATGTGACATTTTATTCCCTTCTCCCTGTGACATTTTATTCCCTTCTCCCTCTGACATTTTAATCCCTTCTCCCTGTCACATTTTATTCCCTCTTCCTGTGACATTTTATTCCTATTCCCTGTGACATTTTATTCCCTCTTCCCTGTGACTTTTTATTCCCTCTCCCTGTGACATTTCTTTCCCTTCTCCCTGTGAAATTTCATTCCCTCCCCCTGTGGCATTTCATTCCCTTTCCCTGTGACATTTCATTCCCTAACCCTGTGACATTTCATTCCCTCTCCTTGTGACATTTTATTCCCTTCTCCCTGTATCATTTTATTCCCTTCTCCCTCTGTCATTTTCTTCCCTTCTCCGTGTGACATTTCATTCCCTCTCACTGTGACATTTTATTCCCTCTTCCTGAGACCTTTTATTCCCTTCTCCCTGTGACATTTTATTCCTTCTCCCTGTGACATTTTATTCCCTCTTCCTGTAACATTTTATTCCCTTCTCCCTATCACATTTTATTCCCACTCTCTGTGACATTTCATTCCCTTCTCCCTGTGACATTTTATTTTCTCGCCCTGTGACATTTTATTCCCTTCTCCCTGTGACATTTTATTCCCTCTTCCTGTAACATTTTATTCCCTTCTCCCTGTGACATTTTATTCCCTCTCCCTGTGACATTTTTTTCCCTTCTCCCTGTGACATTTTATTCCCTCTCCCTTTTACATTTTATTCCGTCTCCCTGTGACAGTTTATTCCCTTCTCCCTGTGACATTTTATTCCCTTCTCCCTGTGACATTCTATTCCCTTCTCCCTGTGACATTCCATTCCCTCTCCCTGTGACATTTCATTCCCTCCCCCTTTGACATTTCATTCTCTATCCCCGTGACATTTTATTCCCTCTCGCTGTTAAATATTATTCCCTCTTCCAGTGACTTTTTATTCCCTTCTCCCTTTGACATTTTATTCCCTCTCGCTGTAATTTTTTATTCCCTCTCCCTGTGATATTTTATTTCCTTCTCCCTGTGACATTTTATTCCCACTCCCTTTGACATTTTATTCCCTTCTCCTAGTGACATTTTATTCCCTTCTCACTGTGACATTTCATTCCCTCTCCCTGTGACGTTTTATTCCCTCTTCCTGTGACATTTTATTCCCTTTTCCCTGTGACATTTTATTCCTTCTCCCCGTGACAATTTATTCCCTCTCCCTGTGAAATTTTATTCCCTCTTCCTGTGACTTTTTATTCCCTTCTCCCTGTGACGTTTTATTCCCTCTCCCTGTGATTTTTTATTCCCTCTCCCTGTGAAATTTTATTCCTTATCCCTGTGATATTTATTTCCTTCTCCCTGTGACATTTTATTCCCTTCTCCCTGTGAAATTTTATTCCCTCCCCCTGTGAAATTTTATTCCTTCACCCTGTGACATTTTATTCCCTCTCCCTGTGACATTTTATTCCTTCACCCTGTGACATTTTATTCCCTTCTCCATGTGACATTTTATTCCTTCTCTCTGTGACATTTTATTCCCTTCTCCCAGTGACATTTCCTTCCCTTCACCCTGTGACATTTTATTCCCTCTCCCTGTGACATTTTATTCCTTCACCCTGTGACATTTTATTCCCTTCTCCCAGTGACATTTTATTCCCTTCTCCCTGCGACCTTTTATTCGCTTCTCCCTGTGACAATTCATTCCCTTCTCCCTGTGACATTTTATTCCCTCTCCATGTGACATTTTATTCCCTTCTCCCTGTGACATTTTATTTCCTTCTCCCTGTGACTTTTTATTCCCTCTCCATGTGACATTTTATTCCCTTCTCCCTGTGACATTTTATTCCCTTCTCCCTCTGACATTTTAATCCCTTCTCCCTGTGACATTAATTCCCTCTCCATGTGACATTTTATTCCTTCACCCTGTGACATTTTATTCCCTTCTCCCTGTGACTTTTTATTCCCTCTCCCTGTGACATTACATTCCCTCCCCCTGTGACATTTCTTTCCCTTCTCCCTGTGACATTTCATTCCCTCTTCCTGTGACTTTTTATTCCCTCTTCATGTGACATTTTATTCCCTTCTCCCTGTGACATTTCATTCTCTAACCCTGTGACATTTCATTCCCTCTTCCTGTGACTTTTTATTCCCTTCTCCCTGTGACATTTTATTTGCCTCTCCCTGTGATTTTTTATTCCCTCTCCCTGTGAAATTTTATTCCCTCTTCCTGTGACTTTTTATTCCCATCTCCCTGTGACATTTTATTCCCACTCCCTTTGATTTTTTATTCCCTCTCCCTGTGAAATTTTATTCCTTTACCCTGTGATATTTTATTTCCTTCTCCCTGTGACATTTTATTCCCTTCTCCCTGTGACATTTTATTCCCTTCTCCATGTGACATTTCATTCCTTCTCCCAGTGACATTTGATTCCCTCTCCCTGTGATATTTAATTCCCTTCTCCCTGTGACATTTTATTCCCTTCTCCCAGTGACATTTTATTCCCTTCTGCCTGTGACATTTTATTTCCTTCTCACTGTGACATTTTTTCCCTTCTTCCTGAGACCTTTTATTCCCTTCTCCCTGTGACATTTTATTCCTTCTCCCTGTGACATGTTATTCCCTTCTCCCTGTGACATTTCATTCCCTTCTCCCTGTGACATTTTATTCCCTCACCATGTGACATTTTATTCCCTTCTCCCTGTGACATTTTATTTCCTTCTCCCTGTGACTTTTTATTCCCTCTCAATGTGACATTTTATTCCCTTCTCCCTGTGACATTTTATTCCCTTCTCCCTCTGACATTTTAATCCCTTCTCACTGTGACATTTTATTCCATCTTCCTGTGACATTTTATTCCTATTCCCTGTGACATTTTATTCCCTTCTCCCTGTGACTTTTTATTCCCTCTCCCTGTGACATTTCTTTCCCTTCTCCCTGTGGCATTTCATTCCCTTTCCCTGTGACATTTCATTCCCTAACCCTGTGACATTTCATTCCCTCTCCTTGTGACATTTTATTCCCTTCTCCCTGTATCATTTTATTCCCTTCTCCCTCTGTCATTTTCTTCCCTTCTCCGTGTGACATTTCATTCCCTCTCACTGTGACATTTTATTCCCTCTTCCTGTGACATTTTATTCCCTTCTCCCTGTGACATTTTATTCCCTTCTCCCGGTGACATTTTATTCCCTCTCCCTGTGATTTTTTATTCCCTCTCACTGCGAAATTTTTTTCCATCTCCCTGTGACATTTTATTCCCTCTCCCTGTGACATTTTATTCTCTCGCCCTGTGACATTTTATTCCCTTCTCCCTGTGACATTTTATTCCCTCTTCCTGTAACATTTTATTCCCTTCTCCCTGTGACATTTTATTCCCTCTCCCTGTGACATTTTTTTCCCTTCTCCCTGTGACATTTTATTCCCTCTCCCTGTTACATTTTATTCCGTCTCCCTGTGACAGTTTATTCCCTTCTCCCTGTGACATTTTATTCCCTTCTCCCTGTGACATTCTATTCCCTTCTCCCTGTGACATTTCATTCCCTCTCCCTGTGACATTTCATTCCCTCCCCCTTTGACATTTCATTCTCTATCCCCGTGACATTTTATTCCCTCTCGCTGTTAAATATTATTCCCTCTTCCTGTGACTTTTTATTCCCTTCTCCCTTTGACATTTTATTCCCTCTCGCTGTAATTTTTTATTCCCTCTCCCTGTGATATTTTATTTCCTTCTCCCTGTGACATTTTATTCCCACTCCCTTTGACATTTTATTCCCTTCTCCTAGTGACATTTTATTCCCTTCTCACTGTGACATTTCATTCCCTCTCCCTGTGACGTTTTATTCCCTCTTCCTGTGACATTTTATTCCCTTTTCCCTGTGACATTTTATTCCTTCTCCCCGTGACAATTTATTCCCTCTCCCTGTGAAATTTTATTCCCTCTTCCTGTGACTTTTTATTCCCTTCTCCCTGTGACATTTTATTCCCTCTCCCTGTGATTTTTTATTCCCTCTCCCTGTGAAATTTTATTCCTTATCCCTGTGATATTTTATTTCCTTCTCCCTGTGACATTTTATTCCCTTCTCCCTGTGAAATTTTATTCCCTCCCCCTGTGAAATTTTATTCCTTCACCCTGTGACATTTTATTCCCTCTCCCTGTGACATTTTATTCCTTCACCCTGTGACATTTTATTCCCTTCTCCATGTGACATTTTATTCCTTCTCTCTGTGACATTTTATTCCCTTCTCCCAGTGACATTTCCTTCCCTTCACCCTGTGGCATTTGATTCCCTCTCCCTGTGATATTTAATTCCCTTCTCCCAGTGACATTTTATTCCCTTCTCCCAGTGACATTTTATTCCCTTCTCCCTGTGACATTTTATTTCCTTCTCACTGTGACATTTTTTCCCTTCTGCCTGCGACCTTTTATTCCCTTCTCCCTGTGACAATTCATTCCCTTCTCCCTGTGACGTTTTATTCCCTCTCCATGTGACATTTTATTCCCTTCTCCCTGTGACATTTTATTTCCTTCTCCCTGTGACTTTTTATTCCCTCTCCATGTGACATTTTATTCCCTTCTCCCTGTGACATTTTATTCCCTTCTCCCTCTGACATTTTAATCCCTTCTCCCTGTGACATTAATTCCCTCTCCATGTGACATTTTATTCCTTCACCCTGTGACATTTTATTCCCTTCTCCCTGTGACTTTTTATTCCCTCTCCCTGTGACATTACATTCCCTCCCCCTGTGACATTTCTTTCCCTTCTCCCTGTGACTTTTTATTCCCTCTCCATGTGACATTTTATTCCCTTCTCCCTGTTTCATTTAATTCCCTTCTCCCTCTGACATTTTAATCCCTTCTCCCTCTGACATTTTATTCCCTCTCCCTGTGACATTTTATTCCTATTCCCTGTGACATTTTATTCCCTTCTCCCGGTGACATTTTATTCCCTCTCCCTGTGATTTTTTATTCCCTCTCCCTGCGAAATTTTTTTCCATCTCCCTGTAACATTTTATTCCCTCTCCCTGTGACATTTTATTCCCTTCTCCCTGTGATATTTTATTTCCTTCTCCCTCTGACATTTTATTCCCTTCTCCCTATGACATTTTAATCCTTCTCCCTGTGACATTTTATTCTATCTCCCTGTGACATTTTATTCCCTCTCACTGTGACATTTTATTCCTTCTCCCTGTGACATTTTATTCCTTTCTCACTTTGACATTTTTTCCCTTCTCCCTGTGACATTTTATTTCCTTCTCCCTCTGACATTTTATTCCCGCTCCCTGTGACATTTTATTACCTTCTCCCTCTGACATTTTATTCCCTCTCCCTGTGACATTTTATTCCTTCTCCCTGTGACATTTTATTCCCTTCTCCATGTGACATTTCATTCCTTCTCCCTGTGACATTTGATTCCCTCTCCCTGTGATATTTAATTCCCTTCTCCCTGTGACATTTTATTCCCTTCTCCTAGTGACATTTTATTCCCTTCTGCCTGTGACATTTTCTTTCCTTCTCACTGTGACATTTTTTCCCTTCTTCCTGAGACCTTTTATTCCCTTCTCCCTGTGACATTTTATTCCTTCACCCTGTGACATGTTATTCCCTTCTCCCTGTGACATTTCATTCCCTTCTCCCTGTGACATTTTATTCCCTCACCATGTGACATTTTATTCCCTTCTCCCTGTGACATTTTATTTCCTTCTCCCGGTGACTTTTTATTCCCTCTCCCTGTGAAATTTTATTCCATCTCCCTGTAATATTTTATTTCATTCTCCCTGTGACATTTTATTCACTTCTCCCTGTGACATTTTATTTCCTTCCACCTGTGACATTTCATTCCCTCTCCCTGTGACATTTTATTCCCTTCTCCCTTTGACATTTTATTCCCTTTTCCCTGTGACATTTTATTCCTTCTCCCTGTGACATTTTATTCTCTCGCCCTGTGACATTTTATTCCCTTCTCCCTGTGACATTTTATTCCCTCTTCCTGTAACATTTTATTCCCTTCTCCCTGTGACATTTTATTCCCTCTCCCTGTGACATTTTATTCCGTCTCCCTGTGACAGTTTATTCCCTTCTCCCTGAGACATTTTATTCCCTTCTCCCTGTGACATTCTATTCCCTTCTCCCTGTGACATTTCATTCCCTCTCCCTGTGACATTTCATTCCCTCCCCCTTTGACATTTCATTCTCTATCCCCGTGACATTTTATTCCCTCTCGCTGTTAAATATTATTCCCTCTTCCTGTGACTTTTTATTCCCTTCTCCCTTTGATATTTTATTCCCTCTCGCTGTGATTTTTTATTCCCTCTCCCTGTGATATTTTATTTCCTTCTCCCTGTGACATTTTATTCCCACTTCCTTTGACATTTTATTCCCTTCTCCTAGTGACATTTTATTCCCTTCTCACTGTGACATTTCATTCCCTCTCCCTGTGATGTTTTATTCCCTCTTCCTGTGACATTTTATTCCCTTTTCCCTGTGACATTTTATTCCTTCTCCCCGTGACAATTTATTCCCTCTCCCTGTGAAATTTTATTCCCTCTTCCTGTGACTTTTTATTCCCTTCTCCATGTGACATTTTATTCCCTCTCCCTGTGATTTTTTATTCCCTCTCCCTGTGAAATTTTATTCCTTATCGCTGTGATATTTTATTTCCTTCTCCCTGTGACATTTTATTCCCCTCTCCCTGTGAAATTTTATTCCCTCTCTCTGTGAAATTTTATTCCTTCACCCTGTGACATTTTATTCCCTCTCCCTGTGACATTTTATTCCTTCACCCTGTGACATTTTATTCCCTTCTCCATGTGACATTTTATTCCTTCTCTCTGTGACATTTTATTCCCTTCTCCCTGTGACATTTCCTTCACTTCACCCTGTGACATTTGATTCCCTCTCCCTGTGATATTTAATTCCCTTCTCCCTGTGACATTTTATTCCCTTCTCCCAGTGACATTTTATTCTCTTCTCCCTGTGACATTTTATTTCCTTCTCACTGTGACATTTTTTCCCTTCTGCCTGAGATCTTTTATTCCCTTCTCCCTGTGACAATTCATTCCCTTCTCCCTGTGACATTTTATTCCCTCTCCATGTGACATTTTATTCCCTTCTCCCTGTGACATTTTATTTCCTTCTCCCTGTGACTTTTTATTCCCTCTCCATGTGACATTTTATTCCCTTCTCCCTGTGACATTTTATTCCCTTCTCCCTCTGACATTTTAATCCCTTCTCCCTGTGACATTAATTCCCTCTCCATGTGACATTTTATTCCTTCACCCTGTGACATTTTATTCCCTTCGCCCTGTGACTTTTTATTCCCTCTCCCTGTGACATTACATTCCCTCCCCCTGTGACATTTCTTTCCCTTCTCCCTGTGACATTTCATTCCCTCCCCCTGTGACATTTCATTCCCTTTCCCTGTGACATTTCATTCTCTAACCCTGTGACATTTCATTCCCTCTTCCTGTGACTTTTTATTCCCTCTCCATGTGACATTTTATTCCCTTCTCCCTGTTTCATTTAATTCCCTTCTCCCTCTGACATTTTAATCCCTTCTCCCTCTGACATTTTATTCCCTCTCCCTGTGACATTTTATTCCTATTCCCTGTGACATTTTATTCCCTTCTCCCGGTGACATTTTATTCCCTCTCCCTGTGACATTTTATTCCTTCTCCCTGTGACATTTTATTCCTTTCTCACTTTGACATTTTTTCCCTTCTCCCTGTGACATTTTATTTCCTTCTCCCTCTGACATTTTATTCCCGCTCCCTGTGACATTTTATTACCTTCTCCCTCTGACATTTTATTCCCTCTCCCTGTGACATTTTATTCCTTCTCCCTGTGACATTTTATTCCCACTCCCTTTGATTTTTTATTCCCTCCCCTGTGAAATTTTATTCCTTTTCCCTGTGATATTTTATTTCCTTCTCCCTGTGACATTTTATTCCCTTCTCCCTGTGACATTTTATTCCCTTCTCCATGTGACATTTCATTCCTTCTCCCTGTGACATTTGATTCCCTCTCCCTGTGATATTTAATTCCCTTCTCCCTGTGACATTTTATTCCCTTCTCCTAGTGACATTTTATTCCCTTCTGCCTGTGACATTTTCTTTCCTTCTCACTGTGACATTTTTTCCCTTCTTCCTGAGACCTTTTATTCCCTTCTCCCTGTGACATTTTATTCCTTCACCCTGTGACATGTTATTCCCTTCTCCCTGTGACATTTCATTCCCTTCTCCCTGTGACATTTTATTCCCTCACCATGTGACATTTTATTCCCTTCTCCCTGTGACATTTTATTTCCTTCTCCCGGTGACTTTTTATTCCCTCTCCATGTGACATTTTATTCCCTTCTCCCTGTGACATTTTATTCCCTTCTCCCTGTGACATTTTAATCCCTTCTCCCTGTGACATTTTATTCCCTTCTCCCTGTGACATTTTAATCCCTTCTCCCTGTGACATTTCATTCCCTCTCCTTGTGACATTTTATTCCCTTCTCCCTGAGTCATTTTATTCCCTTCTCCCTCTGTCATTTTCTTCCCTTCTCCGTGTGACATTTCATTCCCTCTCACTGTGACACTTTATTCCCTCTTCCTGTGACATTTTATACCCTTCTCCCTGTGACATTTTATTCCCTTCTCTGGGTGACATTTTATTCCCTCTCACAGTGATTTTTTATTCCCTCTCCCTGCGAAATTTTTTTCCATCTCCCTGTGACATTTTATTCTATCTCCCTGTGACATTTTATTCCCTCCTTCCTGTGACATTTTATTCCTTCTCCCTGTGACATTTTATTCCTTTCTCACTTTGACATTTTTTCCCTTCTCCCAGTGACATTTTATTCCCTCCTTCCTGTGACATTTTATTCGCTTCTCCCTGTGACATTTTATTTCCTTCTCCCTGTGACATTTTATTCCCTCTCCCTGTGACATTTTATTCCCTCTCCCTGTGACATTTTATTCCCTTCTCCCTGTGACATTTTATTTCCTTCTCCCTCTGACATTTTATTCCCGCTCCCTGTGACATTTTATTCCCTTCTCCCTCTGACATTTTATTCCCTCTCCCTGTGACATTTTATTCCTTCTCCCTGTGACATTTTATTCCCTTCTCCCTGTGACTTTTCATTCCCTCTCCCTGTGACATTTCATTCCCTCCCCCTTTGACATTTCTTTCCCTTCTCCCTGTGACATTTCATTCCCTCCCCCTGTGACATTTCATTCCCTTTCCCTGTGACATTTCATTCTCTAACCCTGTGACATTTCATTCCCTCTTCCTGTGACTTTTTATTCCCTTCTCCCTGTGACATTTTATTCCCTCTCCCTGTGATTTTTTATTCCCTCTCCCTGTGAAATTTTATTCCCTCTTCCTGTGACTTTTTATTCCCATCTCCCTGTGACATTTTATTCCCACTCCCTTTGATTTTTTATTCCCTCTCCCTGTGAAATTTTATTCCTTTACCCTGTGATATTTTATTTCCTTCTCCCTGTGACATTTTATTCCCTTCTCCCTGTGACATTTTATTCCCTTCTCCATGTGACATTTCATTCCTTCTCCCAGTGACATTTGATTCCCTCTCCCTGTGATATTTAATTCCCTTCTCCCTGTGACATTTTATTCCCTTCTCCCAGTGACATTTTATTCCCTTCTGCCTGTGACTTTTTATTTCCTTCTCACTGTGACATTTTTTCCCTTCTTCCTGAGACCTTTTATTCCCTTCTCCCTGTGACATTTTATTCCTTCTCCCTGTGACATGTTATTCCCTTCTCCCTGTGACATTTCATTCCCTTCTCCCTGTGACATTTTATTCCCTCACCATGTGACATTTTATTCCCTTCTCCCTGTGACATTTTATTTCCTTCTCCCTGTGACTTTTTATTCCCTCTCAATGTGACATTTTATTCCCTTCTCCCTGTGACATTTTATTCCCTTCTCCCTCTGACATTTTAATCCCTTCTCCCTGTTACATTTTATTCCCTCTTCCTGTGACATTTTATTCCTATTCCCTGTGACATTTTATTCCCTTCTCCCTGTGACTTTTTATTCCCTCTCCCTGTGACATTTCTTTCCCTTCTCCCTGTGACATTTCATTCCCTCCCCCTGTGGCATTTCATTCCCTTTCCCTGTGACATTTCATTCCCTAACCCTGTGACATTTCATTCCCTCTCCTTGTGACATTTTATTCCCTTCTCCCTGTATCATTTTATTCCCTTCTCCCTCTGTCATTTTCTTCCCTTCTCCGTGTGACATTTCATTCCCTCTCACTGTGACATTTTATTCCCTCTTCCTGTGACATTTTATTCCCTTCTCCCTGTGACATTTTATTTCATTCTCCCTGTGACATTTTATTCCCTTCTCCCGGTGACATTTTATTCCCTCTCCCTGTGATTTTTTACTCCCTTCTCCCTGTGACATTTTATTCTCTCGCCCTGTGACATTTTATTCCCTTCTCCCTGTGACATTTTATTCCCTCTTCCTGTAACATTTTATTCCCTTCTCCCTGTGACATTTTATTCCCTCTCCCTGTGACATTTTTTTCCCTTCTCCCTGTGACATTTTATTCCCTCTCCCTTTTACATTTTATTCCGTCTCCCTGTGACAGTTTATTCCCTTCTCCCTGTGACATTTTATTCCCTTCTCCCTGTGACATTCTATTCCCTTCTCCCTGTGACATTTCATTCCCTCTCCCTGTGACATTTCATTCCCTCCCCCTTTGACATTTCATTCTCTATCCCCGTGACATTTTATTCCCTCTCGCTGTTAAATATTATTCCCTCTTCCTGTGACTTTTTATTCCCTTCTCCCTTTGACATTTTATTCCCTCTCGCTGTAATTTTTTATTCCCTCTCCCTGTGATATTTTATTTCCTTCTCCCTGTGACATTTTATTCCCACTCCCTTTGACATTTTATTCCCTTCTCCTAGTGAAATTTTATTCCCTTCTCACTGTGACATTTCATTCCCTCTCCCTGTGACGTTTTATTCCCTCTTCCTGTGACATTTTATTCCCTTTTCCCTGTGACATTTTATTCCTTCTCCCCGTGACAATTTATTCCCTCTCCCTGTGAAATTTTATTCCCTCTTCCTGTGACTTTTTATTCCCTTCTCCCTGTGACGTTTTATTCCCTCTCCCTGTGATATTTTATTCCCTCTCCCTGTGAAATTTTATTCCTTATCCCTGTGATATTTTATTTCCTTCTCCCTGTGACATTTTATTCCCTTCTCCCTGTGAAATTTTATTCCCTCCCCCTGTGAAATTTTATTCCTTCACCCTGTGACATTTTATTCCCTCTCCCTGTGACATTTTATTCCTTCACCCTGTGACATTTTATTCCCTTCTCCATGTGACATTTTATTACTTCTCTGTGACATTTTATTCCCTTCTCCCAGTGACATTTCCTTCCCTTCACCCTGTGACATTTGATTCCCTCTCCCAGTGATATTTAATTCCCTTCTCCCAGTGACATTTTATTCCCTTCTCCCAGTGACATTTTATTCCCTTCTCCCTGTGACATTTTATTTCCTTCTCACTGTGACATTTTTTCCCTTCTGCCTGCGACCTTTTATTCCCTTCTCCCTGTGACAATTCATTCCCTTCTCCCTGTGACATTTTATTCCCTCTCCATGTGACATTTTATTCCCTTCTCCCTGTGACATTTTATTTCCTTCTCCCTGTGACTTTTTATTCCCTCTCCATGTGACATTTTATTCCCTTCTCCCTGTGACATTTTATTCCCTTCTCCCTCTGACATTTTAATCCCTTCTCCCTGTGACATTAATTCCCTCTCCATGTGACATTTTATTCCTTCACCCTGTGACATTTTATTCCCTTCTCCCTGTGACTTTTTATTCCCTCTCCCTGTGACATTACATTCCCTCCCCCTGTGACATTTCTTTCCCTTCTCCCTGTGACATTTCATTCCCTCTTCCTGTGACTTTTTATTCCCTCTTCATGTGACATTTTATTCCCTTCTCCCTGTGACATTTCATTCTCTAACCCTGTGACATTTCATTCCCTCTTCCTGTGACTTTTTATTCCCTTCTCCCTGTGACATTTTATTTGCCTCTCCCTGTGATTTTTTATTCCCTCTCCCTGTGAAATTTTATTCCCTCTTCCTGTGACTTTTTATTCCCATCTCCCTGTGACAGTTTATTCCCACTCCCTTTGATGTTTTATTCCCTCTCCCTGTGAAATTTTATTCCTTTACCCTGTGATATTTTATTTCCTTCTCCCTGTGACATTTTATTCCCTTCTCCCTGTGACATTTTATTCCCTTCTCCATGTGACATTTCATTCCTTCTCCCAGTGACATTTGATTCCCTCTCCCTGTGATATTTAATTCCCTTCTCCCTGTGACATTTTATTCCCTTCTCCCAGTGACATTTTATTCCCTTCTGCCTGTGACATTTTATTTCCTTCTCACTGTGACATTTTTTCCCTTCTTCCTGAGACCTTTTATTCCCTTCTCCCTGTGACATTTTATTCCTTCTCCCTGTGACATGTTATTCCCTTCTCCCAGTGACATTTCATTCCCTTCTCCCTGTGACATTTTATTCCCTCACCATGTGACATTTTATTCCCTTCTCCCTGTGACATTTTATTTCCTTCTCCCTGTGACTTTTTATTCCCTCTCAATGTGACATTTTATTCCCTTCTCCCTGTGACATTTTATTCCCTTCTCCCTCTGACATTTTAATCCCTTCTCCCTGTGACATTTTATTCCATCTTCCTGTGACATTTTATTCCTATTCCCTGTGACATTTTATTCCCTTCTCCCTGTGACTTTTTATTCCCTCTCCCTGTGACATTTCTTTCCCTTCTCCCTGTGACATTTCATTCCCTCCCCCTGTGGCATTTCATTCCCTTTCCCTGTGACATTTCATTCCCTAACCCTGTGACATTTCATTCCCTCTCCTTGTGACATTTTATTCCCTTCTCCCTGTATCATTTTATTCCCTTCTCCCTCTGTCATTTTCTTCCCTTCTCCGTGTGACATTTCATTCCCTCTCACTGTGACATTTTATTCCCTCTTCCTGTGACATTTTATTCCCTTCTCCCGGTGACATTTTATTCCCTCTCCCTGTGATTTTTTATTCCCTCTCACTGCGAAATTTTTTTCCATCTCCCTGTGACATTTTATTCCCTCTCCCTGTGACAATTTATTCCCTTCTCCCTATCACATTTTATTCCCACTCTCTGTGACATTTCATTCCCTTCTCCCTGTGACATTTTATTCTCTCGCCCTGTGACATTTTATTCCCTTCTCCCTGTGACATTTTATTCCCTCTTCCTGTAACATCTTATTCCCTTCTCCCTGTGACATTTTATTCCCTCTCCCTGTGACATTTTTTTCCCTTCTCCCTGTGACATTTTATTCCCTCTCCCTGTTACATTTTATTCCGTCTCCCTGTGACATTTTATTCCCTTCTCCCTGTGACATTTTATTCCCTTCTCCCTGTGACATTCTATTCCCTTCTCCCTGTGACATTTCATTCCCTCTCCCTGTGACATTTCATTCCCTCCCCCTTTGACATTTCATTCTCTATCCCCGTGACATTTTATTCCCTCTCGCTGTTAAATATTATTCCCTCTTCCTGTGACTTTTTATTCCCTTCTCCCTTTGACATTTTATTCCCTCTCGCTGTAATTTTTTATTCCCTCTCCCTGTGATATTTTATTTCCTTCTCCCTGTGACATTTTATTCCCACTCCCTTTGACATTTTATTCCCTTCTCCTAGTGACATTTTATTCCCTTCTCACTGTGACATTTCATTCCCTCTCCCTGTGACGTTTTATTCCCTCTTCCTGTGACATTTTATTCCCTTTTCCCTGTGACATTTTATTCCTTCTCCCCGTGACAATTTATTCCCTCTGCCTGTGAAATTTTATTCCCTCTTCCTGTGACTTTTTATTCCCTTCTCCCTGTGACATTTTATTCCCTCTCCCTGTGAAATTTTATTCCTTATCCCTGTGATATTTTATTCCCTCCCCCTGTGAAATTTTATTCCTTCACCCTGTGACATTTTATTCCCTCTCCCTGTGACATTTTATTCCTTCACCCTGTGACATTTTATTCCCTTCTCCATGTGACATTTTATTCCTTCTCTCTGTGACATTTTATTCCCTTCTCCCAGTGACATTTCCTTCCCTTCACCCTGTGGCATTTGATTCCCTCTCCCTGTGATATTTAATTCCCTTCTCCCAGTGACATTTTATTCCCTTCTCCCAGTGACATTTTATTCCCTTCTCCCTGTGACATTTTATTTCCTTCTCACTGTGACATTTTTTCCCTTCTGCCTGCGACCTTTTATTCCCTTCTCCCTGTGACAATTCATTCCCTTCTCCCTGTGACGTTTTATTCCCTCTCCATGTGACATTTTATTCCCTTCTCCCTGTGACATTTTATTTCCTTCTCCCTGTGACTTTTTATTCCCTCTCCATGTGACATTTTATTCCCTTCTCCCTGTGACATTTTATTCCCTTCTCCCTCTGACATTTTAATCCCTTCTCCCTGTGACATTAATTCCCTCTCCATGTGACATTTTATTCCTTCGCCCTGTGACATTTTATTCCCTTCTCCCTGTGACTTTTTATTCCCTCCCCCTGTGACATTTCATTCCCTTTCCCTGTGACATTTCATTCTCTAACCCTGTGACATTTCATTCCCTCTTCCTGTGACTTTTTATTCCCTCTCCATGTGACATTTTATTCCCTTCTCCCTGTTTCATTTAATTCCCTTCTCCCTCTGACATTTTAATCCCTTCTCCCTCTGACATTTTATTCCCTCTCCCTGTGACATTTTATTCCTATTCCCTGTGACATTTTATTCCCTTCTCCCGGTGACATTTTATTCCCTCTCCCTGTGATTTTTTATTCCCTCTCCCTGCGAAATTTTTTTCCATCTCCCTGTAACATTTTATTCCCTCTCCATGTGACATTTTATTCCCTTCTCCCTGTGATATTTTATTTCCTTCTCCCTCTGACATTTTATTCCCTTCTCCCTATGACATTTTAATCCTTCTCCCTGTGACATTTTATTCTATCTCCCTGTGACATTTTATTCCCTCTCCCTGTGACATTTTATTCCTTCTCCCTGTGACATTTTATTCCTTTCTCACTTTGACATTTTTTCCCTTCTCCCTGTGACATTTTATTTCCTTCACCCTCTGACATTTTATTCCCGCTCCCTGTGACATTTTATTACCTTCTCCCTCTGACATTTTATTCCCTCTCCCTGTGACATTTTATTCCTTCTCCCTGTGACATTTTATTCCCACTCCCTTTGATTTTTTATTCCCTCTCCCTGTGAAATTTTATTCCTTTTCCCTGTGATATTTTATTTCCTTCTCCCTGTGACATTTTATTCCCTTCTCCCTGTGACATTTTATTCCCTTCTCCATGTGACATTTCATTCCTTCTCCCTGTGACATTTGATTCCCTCTCCCTGTGATATTTAATTCCCTTCTCCCTGTGACATTTTATTCCCTTCTCCTAGTGACATTTTATTCCCTCTCCCTGTGACATTTTATTCCTATTCCATGTGACATTTTATTCCCTTCTCCCTGTGACTTTTTATTCCCTCTCCCTGTGACATTTCATTCCCTCCCCCTGTGGCATTTCATTCCCTTTCCATGTGACATTTCATTCCCTAACCCTGTGACATTTCATTCCCTCTCCTTGTGACATTTTATTCCCTTCTCCCTGAGTCATTTTATTCCCTTCTCCCTCTGTCATTTTCTTCCCTTCTCCGTGTGACATTTCATTCCCTCTCACTGTGACATTTTATTCCCTCTTCCTGTGACATTTTATTCCCTTCTCCCTGTGACATTTTATTCCCTTCTCTGGGTGACATTTTATTCCCTCTCACTGTGATTTTTTATTCCCTCTCCCTGCGAAATTTTTTTCCATCTCCCTGTGACATTTTATTCCCTCTCCCTGTGACATTTTATTCCCTTCTCCCTGTGATATTTTATTTCCTTCTCCCTCTGACATTTTATTCCCTTCTCCCTATGACATTTTATTCCTTCTCCCTGTGACATTTTATTCTATCTCCCTGTGACATTTTATTCCCTCTCCCTGTGACATTTTATTCCTTCTCCCTGTGACATTTTATTCCTTTCTCACTTTGACATTTTTTCCCTTCTCCCAGTGACATTTTATTCCCTCCTTCCTGTGACATTTTATTCCCTTCTCCCTGTGACATTTTTTTCCTTCTCCCTGTGACATTTTATTCCCTCTCCCTGTGACATTTTATTCCCTTCTCCCTGTGACATTTTATTTCCTTCTCCCTCTGACATTTTATTCCCGCTCCCTGTGACATTTTATTCCCTTCTCCCTCTGACATTTTATTCCCTCTCCCTGTGACATTTTATTCCTTCTCCCTGTGACATTTTATTCCCTTCTCCGTGTGACTTTTCATTCCCTCTCCCTGTGACATTTCATTCCCTCCCCCTTTGACATTTCATTCCCTTTTCCCTGTGACATTAATTCCCTCTCCCTGTGACATTTCATTCCTTCACCCTGTGTCATTTTATTCCCTTCTCCCTGTGACTTTTTATTCACTCTCCCTGTGACATTACATTCCCTCCGCTGTGACATTTCTTTCCCTTCTCCCTGTGACATTTCATTCCCTCCCCCTGTGACATTTCATTCCCTTTCCCTGTGACATTTCATTCTCTAACCCTGTGACATTTCATTCCCTCTTCCTGTGACTTTTTATTCCCTTCTCCCTGTGACATTTTATTCCCTCTCCCTGTGATTTTTTATTCCCTCTCCCTGTGAAATTTTATTCCCTCTTCCTGTGACTTTTTATTCCCATCTCCCTGTGACATTTTATTCCCACTCCCTTTGATTTTTTATTCCCTCTCCCTGTGAAATTTTATTCCTTTACCCTGTGATATTTTATTTCCTTCTCCCTGTGACATTTTATTCCCTTCTCCCTGTGACATTTTATTCCCTTCTCCATGTGACATTTCATTCCTTCTCCCAGTGACATTTGATTCCCTCTCCCTGTGATATTTAATTCCCTTCTCCCTGTGACATTTTATTCCCTTCTCCCAGTGACATTTTATTCCCTTCTGCCTGTGACATTTTATTTCCTTCTCACTGTGACATTTTTTCCCTTCTTCCTGAGACCTTTTATTCCCTTCTCCCTGTGACATTTTATTCCTTCTCCCTGTGACATGTTATTCCCTTCTCCCTGTGACATTTCATTCCCTTCTCCCTGTGACATTTTATTCCCTCACCATGTGACATTTTATTCCCTTCTCCCTGTGACATTTTATTTCCTTCTCCCTGTGACTTTTTATTCCCTCTCAATGTGACATTTTATTCCCTTCTCCCTGTGACATTTTATTCCCTTCTCCCTCTGACATTTTAATCCCTTCTCCCTGTCACATTTTATTCCCTCTTCCTGTGACATTTTATTCCTATTCCCTGTGACATTTTATTCCCTTCTCCCTGTGACTTTTTATTCCCTCTCCCTGTGACATTTCTTTCCCTTCTCCCTGTGACATTTCATTCCCTCCCCCTGTGGCATTTCATTCCCTTTCCCTGTGACATTTCATTCCCTAACCCTGTGACATTTCATTCCCTCTCCTTGTGACATTTTATTCCCTTCTCCCTGTATCATTTTATTCCCTTCTCCCTCTGTCATTTTCTTCCCTTCTCCGTGTGACATTTCATTCCCTCTCACTGTGACATTTTATTCCCTCTTCCTGTGACATTTTATTCCCTTCTCCCGGTGACATTTTATTCCCTCTCCCTGTGATTTTTTACTCCCTTCTCCCTGTGACATTTTATTCTCTCGCCCTGTGACATTTTATTCCCTTCTCCCTGTGACATTTTATTCCCTCTTCCTGTAACATTTTATTCCCTTCTCCCTGTGACATTTTATTCCCTCTCCCTGTGACATTTTTTTCCCTTCTCCCTGTGACATTTTATTCCCTCTACCTTTTACATTTTATTCCGTCTCCCTGTGACAGTTTATTCCCTTCTCCCTGTGACATTTTATTCCCTTCTCCCTGTGACATTCTATTCCCTTCTCCCTGTGACATATCATTCCCTCTCCCTGTGACATTTCATTCCCTCCCCCTTTGACATTTCATTCTCTATCCCCGTGACATTTTATTCCCTCTCGCTGTTAAATATTATTCCCTCTTCCTGTGACTTTTTATTCCCTTCTCCCTTTGACATTTTATTCCCTCTCGCTGTAATTTTTTATTCCCTCTCCCTGTGATATTTTATTTCCTTCTCCCTGTGACATTTTATTCCCACTCCCTTTGACATTTTATTCCCTTCTCCTAGTGAAATTTTATTCCCTTCTCACTGTGACATTTCATTCCCTCTCCCTGTGACGTTTTATTCCCTCTTCCTGTGACATTTTATTCCCTTTTCCCTGTGACATTTTATTCCTTCTCCCCGTGACAATTTATTCCCTCTCCCTGTGAAATTTTATTCCCTCTTCCTGTGACTTTTTATTCCCTTTTCACTGTGACGTTTTATTCCCTCTCCCTGTGATTTTTTATTCCCTCTCCCTGTGAAATTTTATTCCTTATCCCTGTGATATTTTATTTCCTTCTCCCTGTGACATTTTATTCCCTTCTCCCTGTGAAATTTTATTCCCTCCCCCTGTGAAATTTTATTCCTTCACCCTGTGACATTTTATTCCCTCTCCCTGTGACATTTTATTCCTTCACCCTGTGACATTTTATTCCCTTCTCCATGTGACATTTTATTCCTTCTCTCTGTGACATTTTATTCCCTTCTCCCAGTGACATTTCCTTCCCTTCACCCTGTGACATTTGATTCCCTCTCCCTGTGATATTTAATTCCCTTCTCCCAGTGACATTTTATTCCCTTCTCCCAGTGACATTTTATTCCCTTCTCCCTGTGACATTTTATTTCCTTCTCACTGTGACATTTTTTCCCTTCTGCCTGCGACCTTTTATTCCCTTCTCCCTGTGACAATTCATTCCCTTCTCCCTGTGACATTTTATTCCCTCTCCATGTGACATTTTATTCCCTTCTCCCTGTGACATTTTATTTCCTTCTCCCTGTGACTTTTTATTCCCTCTCCATGTGACATTTTATTCCCTTCTCCCTGTGACATTTTATTCCCTTCTCCCTCTGACATTTTAATCCCTTCTCCCTGTGAAATTAATTCCCTCTCCATGTGACATTTTATTCCTTCACCCTGTGACATTTTATTCCCTTCTCCCTGTGACTTTTTATTCCCTCTCCCTGTGACATTACATTCCCTCCCCTTGTGACATTTCTTTCCCTTCTCCCTGTGACATTTCATTCCCTCTTCCTGTGACTTTTTATTCCCTCTTCATGTGACATTTTATTCCCTTCTCCCTGTGACATTTCATTCTCTAACCCTGTGACATTTCATTCCCTCTTCCTGTGACTTTTTATTCCCTTCTCCCTGTGACATTTTATTTGCCTCTCCCTGTGATTTTTTATTCCCTCTCCCTGTGAAATTTTATTCCCTCTTCCTGTGACTTTTTATTCCCATCTCCCTGTGACATTTTATTCCCACTCCCTTTGATTTTTTATTCCCTCTCCCTGTGAAATTTTATTCCTTTACCCTGTGGTATTTTATTTCCTTCTCCCTGTGACATTTTATTCCCTTCTCCCTGTGACATTTTATTCCCTTCTCCATGTGACATTTCATTCCTTCTCCCAGTGACATTTGATTCCCTCTCCCTGTGATATTTAATTCCCTTCTCCCTGTGACATTTTATTCCCTTCTCCCAGTGACATTTTATTCCCTTCTGCCTGTGACATTTTATTTCCTTCTCACTGTGACATTTTTTCCCTTCTTCCTGAGACCTTTTATTCCCTTCTCCCTGTGACATTTTATTCCTTCTCCCTGTGACATGTTATTCCCTTCTCCCTGTGACATTTCATTCCCTTCTCCCTGTGACATTTTATTCCCTCACCATGTGACATTTTATTCCCTTCTCCCTGTGACATTTTATTTCCTTCTCCCTGTGACTTTTTATTCCCTCTCAATGTGACATTTTATTCCCTTCTCCCTGTGACATTTTATTCCCTTCTCCCTCTGACATTTTAATCCCTTCTCCCTGTGACATTTTATTCCTATTCCCTGTGACATTTTATTCCCTTCTCCCTGTGACTTTTTATTCCCTCTCCCTGTGACATTTCTTTCCCTTCTCCCTGTGACATTTCATTCCCTCCCCCTGTGGCATTTCATTCCCTTTCCCTGTGACATTTCATTCCCTCTCCTTGTGACATTTTATTACCTTCTCCCTGTATCATTTTATTCCCTTCTCCCTCTGTCATTTTCTTCCCTTCTCCGTGTGACATTTCATTCCCTCTCACTGTGACATTTTATTCCCTCTTCCTGTGACATTTTATTCCCTTCTCCCGGTGACATTTTATTCCCTCTCCCTGTGATTTTTTATTCCCTCTCACTGCGAAATTTTTTTCCATCTCCCTGTGACATTTTATTCCCTCTCCCTGTGACATTTTATTCCCTTCTCCCTATCACATTTTATTCCCACTCTCTGTGACATTTCATTCCCTTCTCCCTGTGACATTTTATTCTCTCGCCCTGTGACATTTTATTCCCTTCTCCCTGTGACATTTTATTCCCTCTTCCTGTGACATTTTATTCCCTTCTCCCGGTGACATTTTATTCCCTCTCCCTGTGATTTTTTATTCCCTCTCACTGCGAAATTTTTTTCCATCTCCCTGTGACATTTTATTCCCTCTCCCTGTGACATTTTATTCCCTTCTCCCTATCACATTTTATTCCCACTCTCTGTGACATTTCATTCCCTTCTCCCTGTGACATTTTATTCTCTCGCCCTGTGACATTTTATTCCCTTCTCCCTGTGACATTTTATTCCCTCTCCCTGTGACATTTTTTTCCCTTCTCCCTGTGACATTTTATTCCCTCTCCCTGTTACATTTTATTCCGTCTCCCTGTGACATTTTATTCCCTTCTCCCTGTGACATTTTATTCCCTTCTCCCTGTGACATTCTATTCCCTTCTCCCTGTGACATTTCATTCCCTCTCCCTGTGACATTTCATTCCCTCCCCCTTTGACATTTCATTCTCTATCCCCGTGACATTTTATTCCCTCTCGCTGTTAAATATTATTCCCTCTTCCTGTGACTTTTTATTCCCTTCTCCCTTTGACATTTTATTCCCTCTCGCTGTAATTTTTTATTCCCTCTCCCTGTGATATTTTATTTCCTTCTCCCTGTGACATTTTATTCCCACTCCCTTTGACATTTTATTCCCTTCTCCTAGTGACATTTTATTCCCTTCTCACTGTGACATTTTATTCCCTTCTCCCTGTGAAATTTTATTCCCTCCCCCTGTGAAATTTTATTCCTTCACCCTGTGACATTTTATTCCCTCTCCCTGTGACATTTTATTCCTTCACCCTGTGACATTTTATTCCCTTCTCCATGTGACATTTTATTCCTTCTCTCTGTGACATTTTATTCCCTTCTCCCAGTGACATTTCCTTCCCTTCACCCTGTGGCATTTGATTCCCTCTCCCTGTGATATTTAATTCCCTTCTCCCAGTGACATTTTATTCCCTTCTCCCAGTGACATTTTATTCCCTTCTCCCTGTGACATTTTATTACCTTCTCACTGTGACATTTTTTCCCTTCTGCCTGCGACCTTTTATTCCCTTCTCCCTGTGACATTTCATTCCCTTCTCCCTGTGACGTTTTATTCCCTCTCCATGTGACATTTTATTCCCTTCTCCCTGTGACATTTTATTTCCTTCTCCCTGTGACTTTTTATTCCCTCTCCATGTGACATTTTATTCCTTCACCCTGTGACATTTTATTCCCTTCTCCCTGTGACTTTTTATTCCCTCTCCCTGTGACATTACATTCCCTCCCCCTGTGACATTTCTTTCCCTTCTCCCTGTGACATTTCATTCCCTCCCCCTGTGACATTTCATTCCCTTTCCCTGTGACATTTCATTCTCTAACCCTGTGACATTTCATTCCCTCTTCCTGTGACTTTTTATTCCCTCTCCATGTGACATTTTATTCCCTTCTCCCTGTTTCATTTAATTCCCTTCTCCCTCTGACATTTTAATCCCTTCTCCCTCTGACATTTTATTCCCTCTCCCTGTGACATTTTATTCCTATTCCCTGTGACATTTTATTCCCTTCTCCCGGTGACATTTTATTCCCTCTCCCTGTGATTTTTTATTCCCTCTCCCTGCGAAATTTTTTTCCATCTCCCTGTAACATTTTATTCCCTCTCCCTGTGACATTTTATTCCCTTCTCCCTGTGATATTTTATTTCCTTCTCCCTCTGACATTTTATTCCCTTCTCCCTATGACATTTTAATCCTTCTCCCTGTGACATTTTATTCTATCTCCCTGTGACATTTTATTCCCTCTCCCTGTGACATTTTATTCCTTCTCCCTGTGACATTTTATTCCTTTCTCACTTTGACATTTTTTCCCTTCTCCCTGTGACATTTTATTTCCTTCTCCCTCTGACATTTTATTCCCGCTCCCTGTGACATTTTATTACCTTCTCCCTCTGACATTTTATTCCCTCTCCCTGTGACATTTGATTCCCTCTCCCTGTGATATTTAATTCCCTTCTCCCAGTGACATTTTATTCCCTTCTCCCAGTGACATTTTATTCCCTTCTCCCTGTGACATTTTATTTCCTTCTCACTGTGACATTTTTTCCCTTCTGCCTGCGACCTTTTATTCCCTTCTCCCTGTGACAATTCATTCCCTTCTCCCTGTGACATTTTATTCCCTCTCCATGTGACATTTTATTCCCTTCTCCCTGTGACATTTTATTTCCTTCTCCCTGTGACTTTTTATTCCCTCTCCATGTGACATTTTATTCCCTTCTCCCTGTGACATTTTATTCCCTTCTCCCTCTGACATTTTAATCCCTTCTCCCTGTGACATTAATTCCCTCTCCATGTGACATTTTATTCCTTCACCCTGTGACATTTTATTCCCTTCTCCCTGTGACTTTTTATTCCCTCTCCCTGTGACATTACATTCCCTCCCCCTGTGACATTTCTTTCCCTTCTCCCTGTGACATTTCATTCCCTCTTCCTGTGACTTTTTATTCCCTCTTCATGTGACATTTTATTCCCTTCTCCCTGTGACATTTCATTCTCTAACCCTGTGACATTTCATTCCCTCTTCCTGTGACTTTTTATTCCCTTCTCCCTGTGACATTTTATTTGCCTCTCCCTGTGATTTTTTATCCCCTCTCCCTGTGAAATTTTATTCCCTCTTCCTGTGACTTTTTATTCCCATCTCCCTGTGACATTTTATTCCCACTCCCTTTGATTTTTTATTCCCTCTCCCTGTGAAATTTTATTCCTTTACCCTGTGGTATTTTATTTCCTTCTCCCTGTGACATTTTATTCCCTTCTCCCTGTGACATTTTATTCCCTTCTCCATGTGACATTTCATTCCTTCTCCCAGTGACATTTGATTCCCTCTCCCTGTGATATTTAATTCCCTTCTCCCTGTGACATTTTATTCCCTTCTCCCAGTGACATTTTATTCCCTTCTGCCTGTGACATTTTATTTCCTTCTCACTGTGACATTTTTTCCCTTCTTCCTGAGACCTTTTATTCCCTTCTCCCTGTGACATTTTATTCCTTCTCCCTGTGACATGTTATTCCCTTCTCCCTGTGACATTTCATTCCCTTCTCCCTGTGACATTTTATTCCCTCACCATGTGACATTTTATTCCCTTCTCCCTGTGACATTTTATTTCCTTCTCCCTGTGACTTTTTATTCCCTCTCAATGTGACATTTTATTCCCTTCTCCCTGTGACATTTTATTCCCTTCTCCCTCTGACATTTTAATCCCTTCTCCCTGTGACATTTTATTCCATCTTCCTGTGACATTTTATTCCTATTCCCTGTGACATTTTATTCCCTTCTCCCTGTGACTTTTTATTCCCTCTCCCTGTGACATTTCTTTCCCTTCTCCCTGTGACATTTCATTCCCTCCCCCTGTGGCATTTCATTCCCTTTCCCTGTGACATTTCATTCCCTAACCCTGTGACATTTCATTCCCTCTCCTTGTGACATTTTATTACCTTCTCCCTGTATCATTTTATTCCCTTCTCCCTCTGTCATTTTCTTCCCTTCTCCGTGTGACATTTCATTCCCTCTCACTGTGACATTTTATTCCCTCTTCCTGTGACATTTTATTCCCTTCTCCCGGTGACATTTTATTCCCTCTCCCTGTGATTTTTTATTCCCTCTCACTGCGAAATTTTTTTCCATCTCCCTGTGACATTTTATTCCCTCTCCCTGTGACATTTTATTCCCTTCTCCCTATCACATTTTATTCCCACTCTCTGTGACATTTCATTCCCTTCTCCCTGTGACATTTTATTCTCTCGCCCTGTGACATTTCATTCCCTTCTCCCTGTGACATTTTATTCCCTCTTCCTGTAACATTTTATTCCCTTCTCCCTGTGACATTTTATTCCCTCTCCCTGTGACATTTTTTTCCCTTCACCCTGTGACATTTTATTCCCTCTCCCTGTTACATTTTATTCCGTCTCCCTGTGACATTTTATTCCCTTCTCCCTGTGACATTTTATTCCCTTCTCCCTGTGACATTCTATTCCCTTCTCCCTGTGACATTTCATTCCCTCTCCCTGTGACATTTCATTCCCTCCCCCTTTGACATTTCATTCTCTATCCCCGTGACATTTTATTCCCTCTCGCTGTTAAATATTATTCCCTCTTCCTGTGACTTTTTATTCCCTTCTCCCTTTGACATTTTATTCCCTCTCGCTGTAATTTTTTATTCCCTCTCCCTGTGATATTTTATTTCCTTCTCCCTGTGACATTTTATTCCCACTCCCTTTGACATTTTATTCCCTTCTCCTAGTGACATTTTATTCCCTTCTCACTGTGACATTTTATTCCCTTCTCCCTGTGAAATTTTATTCCCTCCCCCTGTGAAATTTTATTCCTTCACCCTGTGACATTTTATTCCCTCTCCCTGTGACATTTTATTCCTTCACCCTGTGACATTTTATTCCCTTCTCCATGTGACATTTTATTCCTTCTCTCTGTGACATTTTATTCCCTTCTCCCAGTGACATTTCCTTCCCTTCACCCTGTGGCATTTGATTCCCTCTCCCTGTGATATTTAATTCCCTTCTCCCAGTGACATTTTATTCCCTTCTCCCAGTGACATTTTATTCCCTTCTCCCTGTGACATTTTATTTCCTTCTCACTGTGACATTTTTTCCCTTCTGCCTGCGACCTTTTATTCCCTTCTCCCTGTGACAATTCATTCCCTTCTCCCTGTGACGTTTTATTCCCTCTCCATGTGACATTTTATTCCCTTCTCCCTGTGACATTTTATTTCCTTCTCCCTGTGACTTTTTATTCCCTCTCCATGTGACATTTTATTCCTTCACCCTGTGACATTTTATTCCCTTCTCCCTGTGACTTTTTATTCCCTCTCCCTGTGACATTACATTCCCTCCCCCTGTGATATTTCTTTCCCTTCTCCCTGTGACATTTCATTCCCTCCCCCTGTGACATTTCATTCCCTTTCCCTGTGACATTTCATTCTCTAACCCTGTGACATTTCATTCCCTCTTCCTGTGACTTTTTATTCCCTCTCCATGTGACATTTTATTCCCTTCTCCCTGTTTCATTTAATTCCCTTCTCCCTCTGACATTTTAATCCCTTCTCCCTCTGACATTTTATTCCCTCTCCCTGTGACATTTTATTCCTATTCCCTGTGACATTTTATTCCCTTCTCCCGGTGACATTTTATTCCCTCTCCCTGTGATTTTTTATTCCCTCTCCCTGCGAAATTTTTTTCCATCTCCCTGTAACATTTTATTCCCTCTCCCTGTGACATTTTATTCCCTTCTCCCTGTGATATTTTATTTCCTTCTCCCTCTGACATTTTATTCCCTTCTCCCTATGACATTTTATTCCCTCTTCCTGTGACATTTTATTCCCTTCTCCCGGTGACATTTTATTCCCTCTCCCTGTGATTTTTTATTCCCTCTCACTGCGAAATTTTTTTCCATCTCCCTGTGACATTTTATTCCCTTCTCCCTATCACATTTTATTCCCACTCTCTGTGACATTTCATTCCCTTCTCCCTGTGACATTTTATTCTCTCGCCCTGTGACATTTCATTCCCTTCTCCCTGTGACATTTTATTCCCTCTTCCTGTAACATTTTATTCCCTTCTCCCTGTGACATTTTATTCCCTCTCCCTGTGACATTTTTTTCCCTTCTCCCTGTGACATTTTATTCCCTCTCCCTGTTACATTTTATTCCGTCTCCCTGTGACATTTTATTCCCTTCTCCCTGTGACATTTTATTCCCTTCTCCCTTTGACATTCTATTCCCTTCTCCCTGTGACATTTCATTCCCTCTCCCTGTGACATTTCATTCCCTCCCCCTTTGACATTTCATTCTCTATCCCCGTGACATTTTATTCCCTCTCGCTGTTAAATATTATTCCCTCTTCCTGTGACTTTTTATTCCCTTCTCCCTTTGACATTTTATTCCCTCTCGCTGTAATTTTTTATTCCCTCTCCCTGTGATATTTTATTTCCTTCTCCCTGTGACATTTTATTCCCACTCCCTTTGACATTTTATTCCCTTCTCCTAGTGACATTTTATTCCCTTCTCACTGTGACATTTTATTCCCTTCTCCCTGTGAAATTTTATTCCCTCCCCCTGTGAAATTTTATTCCTTCACCCTGTGACATTTTATTCCCTCTCCCTGTGACATTTTATTCCTTCACCCTGTGACATTTTATTCCCTTCTCCATGTGACATTTTATTCCTTCTCTCTGTGACATTTTATTCCCTTCTCCCAGTGACATTTCCTTCCCTTCACCCTGTGGCATTTGATTCCCTCTCCCTGTGATATTTAATTCCCTTCTCCCAGTGACATTTTATTCCCTTCTCCCAGTGACATTTTATTCCCTTCTCCCTGTGACATTTTATTTCCTTCTCACTGTGACATTTTTTCCCTTCTGCCTGCGACCTTTTATTCACTTCTCCCTGTGACAATTCATTCCCTTCTCCCTGTGACGTTTTATTCCCTCTCCATGTGACATTTTATTCCCTTCTCCCTGTGACATTTTATTTCCTTCTCCCTGTGACTTTTTATTCCCTCTCCATGTGACATTTTATTCCTTCACCCTGTGACATTTTATTCCCTTCTCCCTGTGACTTTTTATTCCCTCTCCCTGTGACATTACATTCCCTCCCCCTGTGACATTTCTTTCCCTTCTCCCTGTGACATTTCATTCCCTCCCCCTGTGACATTTCATTCCCTTTCCCTGTGACATTTCATTCTCTAACCCTGTGACATTTCATTCCCTCTTCCTGTGACTTTTTATTCCCTCTCCATGTGACATTTTATTCCCTTCTCCCTGTTTCATTTAATTCCCTTCTCCCTCTGACATTTTAATCCCTTCTCCCTCTGACATTTTATTCCCTCTCCCTGTGACATTTTATTCCTATTCCCTGTGACATTTTATTCCCTTCTCCCGGTGACATTTTATTCCCTCTCCCTGTGATTTTTTATTCCCTCTCCCTGCGAAATTTTTTTCCATCTCCCTGTAACATTTTATTCCCTCTCCCTGTGACATTTTATTCCCTTCTCCCTGTGATATTTTATTTCCTTCTCCCTCTGACATTTTATTCCCTTCTCCCTATGACATTTTAATCCTTCTCCCTGTGACATTTTATTCTATCTCCCTGTGACATTTTATTCCCTCTCCCTGTGACATTTTATTCCTTCTCCCTGTGACATTTTATTCCTTTCTCACTTTGACATTTTTTCCCTTCTCCCTGTGACATTTTATTTCCTTCTCCCTCTGACATTTTATTCCCGCTCCCTGTGACATTTTATTACCTTCTCCCTCTGACATTTTATTCCCTCTCCCTGTGACATTTTATTCCTTCTCCCTGTGACATTTTATTCCCTTCTCCATGTGACATTTCATTCCTTCTCCCTGTGACATTTGATTCCCTTTCCCTGTGATATTTAATTCCCTTCTCCCTGTGACATTTTATTCCCTTCTCCTAGTGACATTTTATTCCCTTCTGCCTGTGACATTTTCTTTCCTTCTCACTGTGACATTTTTTCCCTTCTTCCTGAGACCTTTTATTCCCTTCTCCCTGTGACATTTTATTCCTTCACCCTGTGACATGTTATTCCCTTCTCCCTGTGACATTTCATTCCCTTCTCCCTGTGACATTTTATTCCCTCACCATGTGACATTTTATTCCCTTCTCCCTGTGACATTTTATTTCCTTCTCCCGGTGACTTTTTATTCCCTCTCCCTGTGAAATTTTATTCCATCTCCCTGTAATATTTTATTTCATTCTCCCTGTGACATTTTATTCACTTCTCCCTGTGACATTTTATTTCCTTCCACCTGTGACATTTCATTCCCTCTTCCTGTGACTTTTTATTCCCTCTTCATGTGACATTTTATTCCCTTCTCCCTGTGACATTTCATTCTCTAACCCTGTGACATTTCATTCCCTCTTCCTGTGACTTTTTATTCCCTTCTCCCTGTGACATTTTATTTGCCTCTCCCTGTGATTTTTTATTCCCTCTCCCTGTGAAATTTTATTCCCTCTTCCTGTGACTTTTTATTCCCATCTCCCTGTGACATTTTATTCCCACTCCCTTTGATTTTTTATTCCCTCTCCCTGTGAAATTTTATTCCTTTACCCTGTGATATTTTATTTCCTTCTCCCTGTGACATTTTATTCCCTTCTCCCTGTGACATTTTATTCCCTTCTCCATGTGACATTTCATTCCTTCTCCCAGTGACATTTGATTCCCTTCTCCCAGTGACATTTTATTCCCTTCTGCCTGTGACATTTTATTTCCTTCTCACTGTGACATTTTTTCCCTTCTTCCTGAGACCTTTTATTCCCTTCTCCCTGTGACATTTTATTCCTTCTCCCTGTGACATGTTATTCCCTTCTCCCTGTGACATTTCATTCCCTTCTCCCTGTGACATTTTATTTCCTTCTCCCTGTGACATGTTATTCCCTTCTCCCTGTGACATTTCATTCCCTTCTCCCTGTGACATTTTATTCCCTTCTCCCTGTGACATTTTATTTCCTTCTCCCTGTGACTTTTTATTCCCTCTCAATGTGACATTTTATTCCCTTCTCCCTCTGACATTTTAATCCCTTCTCCCTGTGACATTTTATTCCATCTTCCTGTGACATTTTATTCCTATTCCCTGTGACATTTTATTCCCTTCTCCCTGTGACTTTTTATTCCCTCTCCCTGTGACATTTCTTTCCCTTCTCCCTGTGACATTTCATTCCCTTTCCCTGTGACATTTCATTCCCTAACCCTGTGACATTTCATTCCCTCTCCTTGTGACATTTTATTCCCTTCTCCCTGTATCATTTTATTCCCTTCTCCCTCTGTCATTTTCTTCCCTTCTCCGTGTGACATTTCATTCCCTCTCACTGTGACATTTTATTCCCTCTTCCTGTGACATTTTATTCCCTTCTCCCGGTGACATTTTATTCCCTCTCCCTGTGATTTTTTATTCCCTTTCACTGCGAAATTTTTTTCCATCTCCCTGTGACATTTTATTCCCTCTCCCTGTGACATTTTATTCCCTTCTCCCTATCACATTTTATTCCCACTCTCTGTGACATTTCATTCCCTTCTCCCTGTGACATTTTATTCTCTCGCCCTGTGACATTTTATTCCCTTTTCCCTGTGACATTTTATTCCCTCTTCCTGTAACATTTTATTCCCTTCTCCCTGTGACATTTTATTCCCTCTCCCTGTGACATTTTTTTCCCTTCTCCCTGTGACATTTTATTCCCTCTCCCTGTTACATTTTATTCCGTCTCCCTGTGACAGTTTATTCCCTTCTCCCTGTGACATTTTATTCCCTTCTCCCTGTGACATTCTATTCCCTTCTCCCTGTGACATTTCATTCCCTCTCCCTGTGACATTTCATTCCCTCCCCCTTTGACATTTCATTCTCTATCCCCGTGACATTTTATTCCCTCTCGCTGTTAAATATTATTCCCTCTTCCTGTGACTTTTTATTCCCTTCTCCCTTTGACATTTTATTCCCTCTCGCTGTAATTTTTTATTCCCTCTCCCTGTGATAATTTATTTCCTTCTCCTAGTGACATTTTATTCCCTTCTCACTGTGACATTTCATTCCCTCTCCCTGTGACGTTTTATTCCCTCTTCCTGTGACATTTTATTCCCTTTTCCCTGTGACATTTTATTCCTTCTCCCCGTGACAATTTATTCCCTCTCCCTGTGAAATTTTATTCCCTCTTCCTGTGACTTTTTATTCCCTTCTCCCTGTGACATTTTATTCCCTCTCCCTGTGATTTTTTATTCCCTCTCCCTGTGAAATTTTATTCCTTATCCCTGTGATATTTTATTTCCTTCTCCCTGTGACATTTTATTCCCTTCTCCCTGTGAAATTTTATTCCCTCCCCCTGTGAAATTTTATTCCTTCACCCTGTGACATTTTATTCCCTCTCCCTGTGACATTTTATTCCTTCACCCTGTGACATTTTATTCCCTTCTCCATGTGACATTTTATTCCTTCTCTCTGTGACATTTTATTCCCTTCTCCCAGTGACATTTCCTTCCCTTCACCCTGTGGCATTTGATTCCCTCTCCCTGTGATATTTAATTCCCTTCTCCCAGTGACATTTTATTCCCTTCTCCATGTGACATTTTATTCCCTTCTCCCTGTGACATTTTATTTCCTTCTCCCTGTGACTTTTTATTCCCTCTCCATGTGACATTTTATTCCCTTCTCCCTGTGACATTTTATTCCCTTCTCCCTCTGACATTTTAATCCCTTCTCCCTGTGACATTAATTCCCTCTCCATTTGACATTTTATTCCTTCACCCTGTGACATTTTATTCCCTTCTCCCTGTGACTTTTTATTCCCTCTCCCTGTGACATTACATTCCCTCCCCCTGTGACATTTCTTTCCCTTCTCCCTGTGACATTTCATTCCCTCTCCTTGTGACATTTTATTCCCTTCTCCCTGTATCATTTTATTCCCTTCTCCCTCCGTCATTTTCTTCCCTTCTCCGTGTGACATTTCATTCCCTCTCACTGTGACATTTTATTCCCTCTTCCTGTGACATTTTATTCCCTTCTCCCGGTGACATTTTATTCCCTCTCCCTGTGATTTTTTATTCCCTCTCACTGCGAAATTTTTTTCCATCTCCCTGTGACATTTTATTCCCTCTCCCTGTGACATTTTATTCCCTTCTCCCTATCACATTTTATTCCCACTCTCTGTGACATTTCATTCCCTTCTCCCTGTGACATTTTATTCTCTCGCCCTGTGACATTTTATTCCCTTCTCCCTGTGACATTTTATTCCCTCTTCCTGTAACATTTTATTCCCTTCTCCCTGTGACATTTTATTCCCTCTCCCTGTGACACTTTTTTCCCTTCTCCCTGTGACATTTTATTCCCTCTCCCTGTTACATTTTATTCCGTCTCCCTGTGACAGTTTATTCCCTTCTCCCTGTGACATTTTATTCCCTTCTCCCTGTGACATTCTATTCCCTTCTCCCTGTGACATTTCATTCCCTCTCCCTGTGACATTTCATTCCCTCCCCCTTTGACATTTAATTCTCTATCCCCGTGACATTTTATTCCCTCTCGCTGTTAAATATTATTCCCTCTTCCTGTGACTTTTTATTCCCTTCTCCCTTTGACATTTTATTCCCTCTCGCTGTAATTTTTTATTCCCTCTCCCTGTGATATTTTATTTCCTTCTCCCTGTGACATTTTATTCCCACTCCCTTTGACATTTTATTCCCTTCTCCTAGTGACATTTTATTCCCTTCTCACTGTGACATTTCATTCCCTCTCCCTGTGACGTTTTATTCCCTCTTCCTGTGACATTTTATTCCCTTTTCCCTGTGACATTTTATTCCTTCTCCCCGTGACAATTTATTCCCTCTCCCTGTGAAATTTTATTCCTTATCCCTGTGATATTTTATTTCCTTCTCCCTGTGACATTTTATTCCCTTCTCCCTGTGACATTTTATTCCCTCTCCCTGTGATTTTTTATTCCCTCTCCCTGTGAAATTTTATTCCTTATCCCTGTGATATTTTATTTCCTTCTCCCTGTGACATTTTATTCCCTTCTCCCTGTGAAATTTTATTCCCTCCCCCTGTGAAATTTTATTCCTTCACCCTGTGACATTTTATTCCCTCTCCCTGTGACATTTTATTCCTTCACCCTGTGACATTTTATTCCCTTCTCCATGTGACATTTTATTCCTTCTCTCTGTGACATTTTATTCCCTTCTCCCAGTGACATTTCCTTCCCTTCACCCTGTGGCATTTGATTCCCTCTCCCTGTGATATTTAATTCCCTTCTCCCAGTGACATTTTATTCCCTTCTCCCAGTGACATTTTATTCCCTTCTCCCTGTGACATTTTATTTCCTTCTCACTGTGACATTTTTTCCCTTCTGCCTGCGACCTTTTATTCCCTTCTCCCTGTGACAATTCATTCCCTTCTCCCTGTGACGTTTTATTCCCTCTCCATGTGACATTTTATTCCCTTCTCCCTGTGACATTTTATTTCCTTCTCCCTGTGACTTTTTATTCCCTCTCCATGTGACATTTTATTCCTTCACCCTGTGACATTTTATTCCCTTCTCCCTGTGACTTTTTATTCCCTCTCCCTGTGACATTACATTCCCTCCCCCTGTGACATTTCTTTCCCTTCTCCCTGTGACATTTCATTCCCTCCCCCTGTGACATTTCATTCCCTTTCCCTGTGACATTTCATTCTCTAACCCTGTGACATTTCATTCCCTCTTCCTGTGACTTTTTATTCCCTCTCCATGTGACATTTTATTCCCTTCTCCCTGTTTCATTTAATTCCCTTCTCCCTCTGACATTTTAATCCCTTCTCCCTCTGACATTTTATTCCCTCTCCCTGTGACATTTTATTCCTATTCCCTGTGACATTTTATTCCCTTCTCCCGGTGACATTTTATTCCCTCTCCCTGTGATTTTTTATTCCCTCTCCCTGCGAAATTTTTTTCCATCTCCCTGTAACATTTTATTCCCTCTCCCTGTGACATTTTATTCCCTTCTCCCTGTGATATTTTATTTCCTTCTCCCTCTGACATTTTATTCCCTTCTCCCTATGACATTTTAATCCTTCTCCCTGTGACATTTTATTCTATCTCCCTGTGACATTTTATTCCCTCTCCCTGTGACATTTTATTCCTTCTCCCTGTGACATTTTATTCCTTTCTCACTTTGACATTTTTTCCCTTCTCCCTGTGACATTTTATTTCCTTCTCCCTCTGACATTTTATTCCCGCTCCCTGTGACATTTTATTACCTTCTCCCTCTGACATTTTATTCCCTCTCCCTGTGACATTTTATTCCTTCTCCCTGTGACATTTTATTCCCTTCTCCATGTGACATTTCATTCCTTCTCCCTGTGACATTTGATTCCCTCTCCCTGTGATATTTAATTCCCTTCTCCCTGTGACATTTTATTCCCTTCTCCTAGTGACATTTTATTCCCTTCTGCCTGTGACATTTTCTTTCCTTCTCACTGTGACATTTTTAACCTTCTTCCTGAGACCTTTTATTCCCTTCTCCCTGTGACATTTTATTCCTTCACCCTGTGACATGTTATTCCCTTCTCCCTGTGACATTTCATTCCCTTCTCCCTGTGACATTTTATTCCCTCACCATGTGACATTTTATTCCCTTCTCCCTGTGACATTTTATTTCCTTCTCCCGGTGACTTTTTATTCCCTCTCCCTGTGAAATTTTATTCCATCTCCCTGTAATATTTTATTTCATTCTCCCTGTGACATTTTATTCACTTCTCCCTGTGACATTTTATTTCCTTCCACCTGTGACATTTCATTCCCTCTCCCTGTGACATTTTATTCCCTTCTCCCTGTGACATTTTATTCCCTTTTCCCTGTGACATTTTATTCCTTCTCCCTGTGACATTTTATTCTCTCGCCCTGTGACATTTTATTCCCTTCTCCCTGTGACATTTTATTCCCTCTTCCTGTAACATTTTATTCCCTTCTCCCTGTGACATTTTATTCCCTCTCCCTGTGACATTTTATTCCGTCTCCCTGTGACAGTTTATTCCCTTCTCCCTGAGACATTTTATTCCCTTCTCCCTGTGACATTCTATTCCCTTCTCCCTGTGACATTTCATTCCCTCTCCCTGTGACATTTCATTCCCTCCCCCTTTGACATTTCATTCTCTATCCCCGTGACATTTTATTCCCTCTCGCTGTTAAATATTATTCCCTCTTCCTGTGACTTTTTATTTTCTTCTCCCTTTGATATTTTATTCCCTCTCGCTGTGATTTTTTATTCCCTCTCCCTGTGATATTTTATTTCCTTCTCCCTGTGACATTTTATTCCCACTTCCTTTGACATTTTATTCCCTTCTCCTAGTGACATTTTATTCCCTCTCCCTGTGACGTTTTATTCCCTCTTCCTGTGACATTTTATTCCCTTTTCCCTGTGACATTTTATTCCTTCTCCCCGTGACAATTTATTCCCTCTCCCTGTGAAATTTTATTCCCTCTTCCTGTGACTTTTTATTCCCTTCTCCATGTGACATTTTATTCCCTCTCCCTGTGACATTTTATTCCTTCACCCTGTGACATGTTATTCCCTTCTCCCTGTGACATTTCATTCCCTTCTCCCTGTGACATTTTATTCCCTCACCATGTGACATTTTATTCCCTTCTCCCTGTGACATTTCATTCCCTTCTCCCTGTGAAATTTTATTCCTTTACCCTGTGATATTTTATTTCCTTCTCCCTGTGACATTTTATTCCCTTCTCCCTGTGACATTTTATTCCCTTCTCCATGTGACATTTCATTCCTTCTCCCAGTGACATTTGATTCCCTCTCCCTGTGATATTTAATTCCCTTCTCCCTGTGACATTTTATTCCCTTCTCCCAGTGACATTTTATTCCCTTCTGCCTGTGACTTTTTATTTCCTTCTCACTGTGACATTTTTTCCCTTCTTCCTGAGACCTTTTATTCCCTTCTCCCTGTGACATTTTATTCCTTCTCCCTGTGACATGTTATTCCCTTCTCCCTGTGACATTTCATTCCCTTCTCCCTGTGACATTTTATTCCCTCACCATGTGACATTTTATTCCCTTCTCCCTGTGACATTTTATTTCCTTCTCCCTGTGACTTTTTATTCCCTCTCAATGTGACATTTTATTCCCTTCTCCCTGTGACATTTTATTCCCTTCTCCCTCTGACATTTTAATCCCTTCTCCCTGTTACATTTTATTCCCTCTTCCTGTGACATTTTATTCCTATTCCCTGTGACATTTTATTCCCTTCTCCCTGTGACTTTTTATTCCCTCTCCCTGTGACATTTCTTTCCCTTCTCCCTGTGACATTTCATTCCCTCCCCCTGTGGCATTTCATTCCCTTTCCCTGTGACATTTCATTCCCTAACCCTGTGACATTTCATTCCCTCTCCTTGTGACATTTTATTCCCTTCTCCCTGTATCATTTTATTCCCTTCTCCCTCTGTCATTTTCTTCCCTTCTCCGTGTGACATTTCATTCCCTCTCACTGTGACATTTTATTCCCTCTTCCTGTGACATTTTATTCCCTTCTCCCTGTGACATTTTATTTCATTCTCCCTGTGACATTTTATTCCCTTCTCCCGGTGACATTTTATTCCCTCTCCCTGTGATTTTTTACTCCCTTCTCCCTGTGACATTTTATTCTCTCGCCCTGTGACATTTTATTCCCTTCTCCCTGTGACATTTTATTCCCTCTTCCTGTAACATTTTATTCCCTTCTCCCTGTGACATTTTATTCCCTCTCCCTGTGACATTTTTTTCCCTTCTCCCTGTGACATTTTATTCCCTCTCCCTTTTACATTTTATTCCGTCTCCCTGTGACAGTTTATTCCCTTCTCCCTGTGACATTTTATTCCCTTCTCCCTGTGACATTCTATTCCCTTCTCCCTGTGACATTTCATTCCCTCTCCCTGTGACATTTCATTCCCTCCCCCTTTGACATTTCATTCTCTATCCCCGTGACATTTTATTCCCTCTCGCTGTTAAATATTATTCCCTCTTCCTGTGACTTTTTATTCCCTTCTCCCTTTGACATTTTATTCCCTCTCGCTGTAATTTTTTATTCCCTCTCCCTGTGATATTTTATTTCCTTCTCCCTGTGACATTTTATTCCCACTCCCTTTGACATTTTATTCCCTTCTCCTAGTGAAATTTTATTCCCTTCTCACTGTGACATTTCATTCCCTCTCCCTGTGACGTTTTATTCCCTCTTCCTGTGACATTTTATTCCCTTTTCCCTGTGACATTTTATTCCTTCTCCCCGTGACAATTTATTCCCTCTCCCTGTGAAATTTTATTCCCTCTTCCTGTGACTTTTTATTCCCTTCTCCCTGTGACGTTTTATTCCCTCTCCCTGTGATATTTTATTCCCTCTCCCTGTGAAATTTTATTCCTTATCCCTGTGATATTTTATTTCCTTCTCCCTGTGACATTTTATTCCCTTCTCCCTGTGAAATTTTATTCCCTCCCCCTGTGAAATTTTATTCCTTCACCCTGTGACATTTTATTCCCTCTCCCTGTGACATTTTATTCCTTCACCCTGTGACATTTTATTCCCTTCTCCATGTGACATTTTATTACTTCTCTGTGACATTTTATTCCCTTCTCCCAGTGACATTTCCTTCCCTTCACCCTGTGACATTTGATTCCCTCTCCCAGTGATATTTAATTCCCTTCTCCCAGTGACATTTTATTCCCTTCTCCCAGTGACATTTTATTCCCTTCTCCCTGTGACATTTTATTTCCTTCTCACTGTGACATTTTTTCCCTTCTGCCTGCGACCTTTTATTCCCTTCTCCCTGTGACAATTCATTCCCTTCTCCCTGTGACATTTTATTCCCTCTCCATGTGACATTTTATTCCCTTCTCCCTGTGACATTTTATTTCCTTCTCCCTGTGACTTTTTATTCCCTCTCCATGTGACATTTTATTCCCTTCTCCCTGTGACATTTTATTCCCTTCTCCCTCTGACATTTTAATCCCTTCTCCCTGTGACATTAATTCCCTCTCCATGTGACATTTTATTCCTTCACCCTGTGACATTTTATTCCCTTCTCCCTGTGACTTTTTATTCCCTCTCCCTGTGACATTACATTCCCTCCCCCTGTGACATTTCTTTCCCTTCTCCCTGTGACATTTCATTCCCTCTTCCTGTGACTTTTTATTCCCTCTTCATGTGACATTTTATTCCCTTCTCCCTGTGACATTTCATTCTCTAACCCTGTGACATTTCATTCCCTCTTCCTGTGACTTTTTATTCCCTTCTCCCTGTGACATTTTATTTGCCTCTCCCTGTGATTTTTTATTCCCTCTCCCTGTGAAATTTTATTCCCTCTTCCTGTGACTTTTTATTCCCATCTCCCTGTGACAGTTTATTCCCACTCCCTTTGATGTTTTATTCCCTCTCCCTGTGAAATTTTATTCCTTTACCCTGTGATATTTTATTTCCTTCTCCCTGTGACATTTTATTCCCTTCTCCCTGTGACATTTTATTCCCTTCTCCATGTGACATTTCATTCCTTCTCCCAGTGACATTTGATTCCCTCTCCCTGTGATATTTAATTCCCTTCTCCCTGTGACATTTTATTCCCTTCTCCCAGTGACATTTTATTCCCTTCTGCCTGTGACATTTTATTTCCTTCTCACTGTGACATTTTTTCCCTTCTTCCTGAGACCTTTTATTCCCTTCTCCCTGTGACATTTTATTCCTTCTCCCTGTGACATGTTATTCCCTTCTCCCAGTGACATTTCATTCCCTTCTCCCTGTGACATTTTATTCCCTCACCATGTGACATTTTATTCCCTTCTCCCTGTGACATTTTATTTCCTTCTCCCTGTGACTTTTTATTCCCTCTCAATGTGACATTTTATTCCCTTCTCCCTGTGACATTTTATTCCCTTCTCCCTCTGACATTTTAATCCCTTCTCCCTGTGACATTTTATTCCATCTTCCTGTGACATTTTATTCCTATTCCCTGTGACATTTTATTCCCTTCTCCCTGTGACTTTTTATTCCCTCTCCCTGTGACATTTCTTTCCCTTCTCCCTGTGACATTTCATTCCCTCCCCCTGTGGCATTTCATTCCCTTTCCCTGTGACATTTCATTCCCTAACCCTGTGACATTTCATTCCCTCTCCTTGTGACATTTTATTCCCTTCTCCCTGTATCATTTTATTCCCTTCTCCCTCTGTCATTTTCTTCCCTTCTCCGTGTGACATTTCATTCCCTCTCACTGTGACATTTTATTCCCTCTTCCTGTGACATTTTATTCCCTTCTCCCGGTGACATTTTATTCCCTCTCCCTGTGATTTTTTATTCCCTCTCACTGCGAAATTTTTTTCCATCTCCCTGTGACATTTTATTCCCTCTCCCTGTGACAATTTATTCCCTTCTCCCTATCACATTTTATTCCCACTCTCTGTGACATTTCATTCCCTTCTCCCTGTGACATTTTATTCTCTCGCCCTGTGACATTTTATTCCCTTCTCCCTGTGACATTTTATTCCCTCTTCCTGTAACATCTTATTCCCTTCTCCCTGTGACATTTTATTCCCTCTCCCTGTGACATTTTTTTCCCTTCTCCCTGTGACATTTTATTCCCTCTCCCTGTTACATTTTATTCCGTCTCCCTGTGACATTTTATTCCCTTCTCCCTGTGACATTTTATTCCCTTCTCCCTGTGACATTCTATTCCCTTCTCCCTGTGACATTTCATTCCCTCTCCCTGTGACATTTCATTCCCTCCCCCTTTGACATTTCATTCTCTATCCCCGTGACATTTTATTCCCTCTCGCTGTTAAATATTATTCCCTCTTCCTGTGACTTTTTATTCCCTTCTCCCTTTGACATTTTATTCCCTCTCGCTGTAATTTTTTATTCCCTCTCCCTGTGATATTTTATTTCCTTCTCCCTGTGACATTTTATTCCCACTCCCTTTGACATTTTATTCCCTTCTCCTAGTGACATTTTATTCCCTTCTCACTGTGACATTTCATTCCCTCTCCCTGTGACGTTTTATTCCCTCTTCCTGTGACATTTTATTCCCTTTTCCCTGTGACATTTTATTCCTTCTCCCCGTGACAATTTATTCCCTCTGCCTGTGAAATTTTATTCCCTCTTCCTGTGACTTTTTATTCCCTTCTCCCTGTGACATTTTATTCCCTCTCCCTGTGAAATTTTATTCCTTATCCCTGTGATATTTTATTCCCTCCCCCTGTGAAATTTTATTCCTTCACCCTGTGACATTTTATTCCCTCTCCCTGTGACATTTTATTCCTTCACCCTGTGACATTTTATTCCCTTCTCCATGTGACATTTTATTCCTTCTCTCTGTGACATTTTATTCCCTTCTCCCAGTGACATTTCCTTCCCTTCACCCTGTGGCATTTGATTCCCTCTCCCTGTGATATTTAATTCCCTTCTCCCAGTGACATTTTATTCCCTTCTCCCAGTGACATTTTATTCCCTTCTCCCTGTGACATTTTATTTCCTTCTCACTGTGACATTTTTTCCCTTCTGCCTGCGACCTTTTATTCCCTTCTCCCTGTGACAATTCATTCCCTTCTCCCTGTGACGTTTTATTCCCTCTCCATGTGACATTTTATTCCCTTCTCCCTGTGACATTTTATTTCCTTCTCCCTGTGACTTTTTATTCCCTCTCCATGTGACATTTTATTCCCTTCTCCCTGTGACATTTTATTCCCTTCTCCCTCTGACATTTTAATCCCTTCTCCCTGTGACATTAATTCCCTCTCCATGTGACATTTTATTCCTTCGCCCTGTGACATTTTATTCCCTTCTCCCTGTGACTTTTTATTCCCTCCCCCTGTGACATTTCATTCCCTTTCCCTGTGACATTTCATTCTCTAACCCTGTGACATTTCATTCCCTCTTCCTGTGACTTTTTATTCCCTCTCCATGTGACATTTTATTCCCTTCTCCCTGTTTCATTTAATTCCCTTCTCCCTCTGACATTTTAATCCCTTCTCCCTCTGACATTTTATTCCCTCTCCCTGTGACATTTTATTCCTATTCCCTGTGACATTTTATTCCCTTCTCCCGGTGACATTTTATTCCCTCTCCCTGTGATTTTTTATTCCCTCTCCCTGCGAAATTTTTTTCCATCTCCCTGTAACATTTTATTCCCTCTCCATGTGACATTTTATTCCCTTCTCCCTGTGATATTTTATTTCCTTCTCCCTCTGACATTTTATTCCCTTCTCCCTATGACATTTTAATCCTTCTCCCTGTGACATTTTATTCTATCTCCCTGTGACATTTTATTCCCTCTCCCTGTGACATTTTATTCCTTCTCCCTGTGACATTTTATTCCTTTCTCACTTTGACATTTTTTCCCTTCTCCCTGTGACATTTTATTTCCTTCACCCTCTGACATTTTATTCCCGCTCCCTGTGACATTTTATTACCTTCTCCCTCTGACATTTTATTCCCTCTCCCTGTGACATTTTATTCCTTCTCCCTGTGACATTTTATTCCCACTCCCTTTGATTTTTTATTCCCTCTCCCTGTGAAATTTTATTCCTTTTCCCTGTGATATTTTATTTCCTTCTCCCTGTGACATTTTATTCCCTTCTCCCTGTGACATTTTATTCCCTTCTCCATGTGACATTTCATTCCTTCTCCCTGTGACATTTGATTCCCTCTCCCTGTGATATTTAATTCCCTTCTCCCTGTGACATTTTATTCCCTTCTCCTAGTGACATTTTATTCCCTCTCCCTGTGACATTTTATTCCTATTCCATGTGACATTTTATTCCCTTCTCCCTGTGACTTTTTATTCCCTCTCCCTGTGACATTTCATTCCCTCCCCCTGTGGCATTTCATTCCCTTTCCATGTGACATTTCATTCCCTAACCCTGTGACATTTCATTCCCTCTCCTTGTGACATTTTATTCCCTTCTCCCTGAGTCATTTTATTCCCTTCTCCCTCTGTCATTTTCTTCCCTTCTCCGTGTGACATTTCATTCCCTCTCACTGTGACATTTTATTCCCTCTTCCTGTGACATTTTATTCCCTTCTCCCTGTGACATTTTATTCCCTTCTCTGGGTGACATTTTATTCCCTCTCACTGTGATTTTTTATTCCCTCTCCCTGCGAAATTTTTTTCCATCTCCCTGTGACATTTTATTCCCTCTCCCTGTGACATTTTATTCCCTTCTCCCTGTGATATTTTATTTCCTTCTCCCTCTGACATTTTATTCCCTTCTCCCTATGACATTTTATTCCTTCTCCCTGTGACATTTTATTCTATCTCCCTGTGACATTTTATTCCCTCTCCCTGTGACATTTTATTCCTTCTCCCTGTGACATTTTATTCCTTTCTCACTTTGACATTTTTTCCCTTCTCCCAGTGACATTTTATTCCCTCCTTCCTGTGACATTTTATTCCCTTCTCCCTGTGACATTTTTTTCCTTCTCCCTGTGACATTTTATTCCCTCTCCCTGTGACATTTTATTCCCTTCTCCCTGTGACATTTTATTTCCTTCTCCCTCTGACATTTTATTCCCGCTCCCTGTGACATTTTATTCCCTTCTCCCTCTGACATTTTATTCCCTCTCCCTGTGACATTTTATTCCTTCTCCCTGTGACATTTTATTCCCTTCTCCGTGTGACTTTTCATTCCCTCTCCCTGTGACATTTCATTCCCTCCCCCTTTGACATTTCATTCCCTTTTCCCTGTGACATTAATTCCCTCTCCCTGTGACATTTCATTCCTTCACCCTGTGTCATTTTATTCCCTTCTCCCTGTGACTTTTTATTCACTCTCCCTGTGACATTACATTCCCTCCGCTGTGACATTTCTTTCCCTTCTCCCTGTGACATTTCATTCCCTCCCCCTGTGACATTTCATTCCCTTTCCCTGTGACATTTCATTCTCTAACCCTGTGACATTTCATTCCCTCTTCCTGTGACTTTTTATTCCCTTCTCCCTGTGACATTTTATTCCCTCTCCCTGTGATTTTTTATTCCCTCTCCCTGTGAAATTTTATTCCCTCTTCCTGTGACTTTTTATTCCCATCTCCCTGTGACATTTTATTCCCACTCCCTTTGATTTTTTATTCCCTCTCCCTGTGAAATTTTATTCCTTTACCCTGTGATATTTTATTTCCTTCTCCCTGTGACATTTTATTCCCTTCTCCCTGTGACATTTTATTCCCTTCTCCATGTTACATTTCATTCCTTCTCCCAGTGACATTTGATTCCCTCTCCCTGTGATATTTAATTCCCTTCTCCCTGTGACATTTTATTCCCTTCTCCCAGTGACATTTTATTCCCTTCTGCCTGTGACATTTTATTTCCTTCTCACTGTGACATTTTTTCCCTTCTTCCTGAGACCTTTTATTCCCTTCTCCCTGTGACATTTTATTCCTTCTCCCTGTGACATGTTATTCCCTTCTCCCTGTGACATTTCATTCCCTTCTCCCTGTGACATTTTATTCCCTCACCATGTGACATTTTATTCCCTTCTCCCTGTGACATTTTATTTCCTTCTCCCTGTGACTTTTTATTCCCTCTCAATGTGACATTTTATTCCCTTCTCCCTGTGACATTTTATTCCCTTCTCCCTCTGACATTTTAATCCCTTCTCCCTGTCACATTTTATTCCCTCTTCCTGTGACATTTTATTCCTATTCCCTGTGACATTTTATTCCCTTCTCCCTGTGACTTTTTATTCCCTCTCCCTGTGACATTTCTTTCCCTTCTCCCTGTGACATTTCATTCCCTCCCCCTGTGGCATTTCATTCCCTTTCCCTGTGACATTTCATTCCCTAACCCTGTGACATTTCATTCCCTCTCCTTGTGACATTTTATTCCCTTCTCCCTGTATCATTTTATTCCCTTCTCCCTCTGTCATTTTCTTCCCTTCTCCGTGTGACATTTCATTCCCTCTCACTGTGACATTTTATTCCCTCTTCCTGTGACATTTTATTCCCTTCTCCCGGTGACATTTTATTCCCTCTCCCTGTGATTTTTTACTCCCTTCTCCCTGTGACATTTTATTCTCTCGCCCTGTGACATTTTATTCCCTTCTCCCTGTGACATTTTATTCCCTCTTCCTGTAACATTTTATTCCCTTCTCCCTGTGACATTTTATTCCCTCTCCCTGTGACATTTTTTTCCCTTCTCCCTGTGACATTTTATTCCCTCTACCTTTTACATTTTATTCCGTCTCCCTGTGACAGTTTATTCCCTTCTCCCTGTGACATTTTATTCCCTTCTCCCTGTGACATTCTATTCCCTTCTCCCTGTGACATATCATTCCCTCTCCCTGTGACATTTCATTCCCTCCCCCTTTGACATTTCATTCTCTATCCCCGTGACATTTTATTCCCTCTCGCTGTTAAATATTATTCCCTCTTCCTGTGACTTTTTATTCCCTTCTCCCTTTGACATTTTATTCCCTCTCGCTGTAATTTTTTATTCCCTCTCCCTGTGATATTTTATTTCCTTCTCCCTGTGACATTTTATTCCCACTCCCTTTGACATTTTATTCCCTTCTCCTAGTGAAATTTTATTCCCTTCTCACTGTGACATTTCATTCCCTCTCCCTGTGACGTTTTATTCCCTCTTCCTGTGACATTTTATTCCCTTTTCCCTGTGACATTTTATTCCTTCTCCCCGTGACAATTTATTCCCTCTCCCTGTGAAATTTTATTCCCTCTTCCTGTGACTTTTTATTCCCTTCTCACTGTGACGTTTTATTCCCTCTCCCTGTGATTTTTTATTCCCTCTCCCTGTGAAATTTTATTCCTTATCCCTGTGATATTTTATTTCCTTCTCCCTGTGACATTTTATTCCCTTCTCCCTGTGAAATTTTATTCCCTCCCCCTGTGAAATTTTATTCCTTCACCCTGTGACATTTTATTCCCTCTCCCTGTGACATTTTATTCCTTCACCCTGTGACATTTTATTCCCTTCTCCATGTGACATTTTATTCCTTCTCTCTGTGACATTTTATTCCCTTCTCCCAGTGACATTTCCTTCCCTTCACCCTGTGACATTTGATTCCCTCTCCCTGTGATATTTAATTCCCTTCTCCCAGTGACATTTTATTCCCTTCTCCCAGTGACATTTTATTCCCTTCTCCCTGTGACATTTTATTTCCTTCTCACTGTGACATTTTTTCCCTTCTGCCTGCGACCTTTTATTCCCTTCTCCCTGTGACAATTCATTCCCTTCTCCCTGTGACATTTTATTCCCTCTCCATGTGACATTTTATTCCCTTCTCCCTGTGACATTTTATTTCCTTCTCCCTGTGACTTTTTATTCCCTCTCCATGTGACATTTTATTCCCTTCTCCCTGTGACATTTTATTCCCTTCTCCCTCTGACATTTTAATCCCTTCTCCCTGTGAAATTAATTCCCTCTCCATGTGACATTTTATTCCTTCACCCTGTGACATTTTATTCCCTTCTCCCTGTGACTTTTTATTCCCTCTCCCTGTGACATTACATTCCCTCCCCTTGTGACATTTCTTTCCCTTCTCCCTGTGACATTTCATTCCCTCTTCCTGTGACTTTTTATTCCCTCTTCATGTGACATTTTATTCCCTTCTCCCTGTGACATTTCATTCTCTAACCCTGTGACATTTCATTCCCTCTTCCTGTGACTTTTTATTCCCTTCTCCCTGTGACATTTTATTTGCCTCTCCCTGTGATTTTTTATTCCCTCTCCCTGTGAAATTTTATTCCCTCTTCCTGTGACTTTTTATTCCCATCTCCCTGTGACATTTTATTCCCACTCCCTTTGATTTTTTATTCCCTCTCCCTGTGAAATTTTATTCCTTTACCCTGTGGTATTTTATTTCCTTCTCCCTGTGACATTTTATTCCCTTCTCCCTGTGACATTTTATTCCCTTCTCCATGTGACATTTCATTCCTTCTCCCAGTGACATTTGATTCCCTCTCCCTGTGATATTTAATTCCCTTCTCCCTGTGACATTTTATTCCCTTCTCCCAGTGACATTTTATTCCCTTCTGCCTGTGACATTTTATTTCCTTCTCACTGTGACATTTTTTCCCTTCTTCCTGAGACCTTTTATTCCCTTCTCCCTGTGACATTTTATTCCTTCTCCCTGTGACATGTTATTCCCTTCTCCCTGTGACATTTCATTCCCTTCTCCCTGTGACATTTTATTCCCTCACCATGTGACATTTTATTCCCTTCTCCCTGTGACATTTTATTTCCTTCTCCCTGTGACTTTTTATTCCCTCTCAATGTGACATTTTATTCCCTTCTCCCTGTGACATTTTATTCCCTTCTCCCTCTGACATTTTAATCCCTTCTCCCTGTGACATTTTATTCCTATTCCCTGTGACATTTTATTCCCTTCTCCCTGTGACTTTTTATTCCCTCTCCCTGTGACATTTCTTTCCCTTCTCCCTGTGACATTTCATTCCCTCCCCCTGTGGCATTTCATTCCCTTTCCCTGTGACATTTCATTCCCTCTCCTTGTGACATTTTATTACCTTCTCCCTGTATCATTTTATTCCCTTCTCCCTCTGTCATTTTCTTCCCTTCTCCGTGTGACATTTCATTCCCTCTCACTGTGACATTTTATTCCCTCTTCCTGTGACATTTTATTCCCTTCTCCCGGTGACATTTTATTCCCTCTCCCTGTGATTTTTTATTCCCTCTCACTGCGAAATTTTTTTCCATCTCCCTGTGACATTTTATTCCCTCTCCCTGTGACATTTTATTCCCTTCTCCCTATCACATTTTATTCCCACTCTCTGTGACATTTCATTCCCTTCTCCCTGTGACATTTTATTCTCTCGCCCTGTGACATTTTATTCCCTTCTCCCTGTGACATTTTATTCCCTCTTCCTGTGACATTTTATTCCCTTCTCCCGGTGACATTTTATTCCCTCTCCCTGTGATTTTTTATTCCCTCTCACTGCGAAATTTTTTTCCATCTCCCTGTGACATTTTATTCCCTCTCCCTGTGACATTTTATTCCCTTCTCCCTATCACATTTTATTCCCACTCTCTGTGACATTTCATTCCCTTCTCCCTGTGACATTTTATTCTCTCGCCCTGTGACATTTTATTCCCTTCTCCCTGTGACATTTTATTCCCTCTCCCTGTGACATTTTTTTCCCTTCTCCCTGTGACATTTTATTCCCTCTCCCTGTTACATTTTATTCCGTCTCCCTGTGACATTTTATTCCCTTCTCCCTGTGACATTTTATTCCCTTCTCCCTGTGACATTCTATTCCCTTCTCCCTGTGACATTTCATTCCCTCTCCCTGTGACATTTCATTCCCTCCCCCTTTGACATTTCATTCTCTATCCCCGTGACATTTTATTCCCTCTCGCTGTTAAATATTATTCCCTCTTCCTGTGACTTTTTATTCCCTTCTCCCTTTGACATTTTATTCCCTCTCGCTGTAATTTTTTATTCCCTCTCCCTGTGATATTTTATTTCCTTCTCCCTGTGACATTTTATTCCCACTCCCTTTGACATTTTATTCCCTTCTCCTAGTGACATTTTATTCCCTTCTCACTGTGACATTTTATTCCCTTCTCCCTGTGAAATTTTATTCCCTCCCCCTGTGAAATTTTATTCCTTCACCCTGTGACATTTTATTCCCTCTCCCTGTGACATTTTATTCCTTCACCCTGTGACATTTTATTCCCTTCTCCATGTGACATTTTATTCCTTCTCTCTGTGACATTTTATTCCCTTCTCCCAGTGACATTTCCTTCCCTTCACCCTGTGGCATTTGATTCCCTCTCCCTGTGATATTTAATTCCCTTCTCCCAGTGACATTTTATTCCCTTCTCCCAGTGACATTTTATTCCCTTCTCCCTGTGACATTTTATTACCTTCTCACTGTGACATTTTTTCCCTTCTGCCTGCGACCTTTTATTCCCTTCTCCCTGTGACATTTCATTCCCTTCTCCCTGTGACGTTTTATTCCCTCTCCATGTGACATTTTATTCCCTTCTCCCTGTGACATTTTATTTCCTTCTCCCTGTGACTTTTTATTCCCTCTCCATGTGACATTTTATTCCTTCACCCTGTGACATTTTATTCCCTTCTCCCTGTGACTTTTTATTCCCTCTCCCTGTGACATTACATTCCCTCCCCCTGTGACATTTCTTTCCCTTCTCCCTGTGACATTTCATTCCCTCCCCCTGTGACATTTCATTCCCTTTCCCTGTGACATTTCATTCTCTAACCCTGTGACATTTCATTCCCTCTTCCTGTGACTTTTTATTCCCTCTCCATGTGACATTTTATTCCCTTCTCCCTGTTTCATTTAATTCCCTTCTCCCTCTGACATTTTAATCCCTTCTCCCTCTGACATTTTATTCCCTCTCCCTGTGACATTTTATTCCTATTCCCTGTGACATTTTATTCCCTTCTCCCGGTGACATTTTATTCCCTCTCCCTGTGATTTTTTATTCCCTCTCCCTGCGAAATTTTTTTCCATCTCCCTGTAACATTTTATTCCCTCTCCCTGTGACATTTTATTCCCTTCTCCCTGTGATATTTTATTTCCTTCTCCCTCTGACATTTTATTCCCTTCTCCCTATGACATTTTAATCCTTCTCCCTGTGACATTTTATTCTATCTCCCTGTGACATTTTATTCCCTCTCCCTGTGACATTTTATTCCTTCTCCCTGTGACATTTTATTCCTTTCTCACTTTGACATTTTTTCCCTTCTCCCTGTGACATTTTATTTCCTTCTCCCTCTGACATTTTATTCCCGCTCCCTGTGACATTTTATTACCTTCTCCCTCTGACATTTTATTCCCTCTCCCTGTGACATTTGATTCCCTCTCCCTGTGATATTTAATTCCCTTCTCCCAGTGACATTTTATTCCCTTCTCCCAGTGACATTTTATTCCCTTCTCCCTGTGACATTTTATTTCCTTCTCACTGTGACATTTTTTCCCTTCTGCCTGCGACCTTTTATTCCCTTCTCCCTGTGACAATTCATTCCCTTCTCCCTGTGACATTTTATTCCCTCTCCATGTGACATTTTATTCCCTTCTCCCTGTGACATTTTATTTCCTTCTCCCTGTGACTTTTTATTCCCTCTCCATGTGACATTTTATTCCCTTCTCCCTGTGACATTTTATTCCCTTCTCCCTCTGACATTTTAATCCCTTCTCCCTGTGACATTAATTCCCTCTCCATGTGACATTTTATTCCTTCACCCTGTGACATTTTATTCCCTTCTCCCTGTGACTTTTTATTCCCTCTCCCTGTGACATTACATTCCCTCCCCCTGTGACATTTCTTTCCCTTCTCCCTGTGACATTTCATTCCCTCTTCCTGTGACTTTTTATTCCCTCTTCATGTGACATTTTATTCCCTTCTCCCTGTGACATTTCATTCTCTAACCCTGTGACATTTCATTCCCTCTTCCTGTGACTTTTTATTCCCTTCTCCCTGTGACATTTTATTTGCCTCTCCCTGTGATTTTTTATCCCCTCTCCCTGTGAAATTTTATTCCCTCTTCCTGTGACTTTTTATTCCCATCTCCCTGTGACATTTTATTCCCACTCCCTTTGATTTTTTATTCCCTCTCCCTGTGAAATTTTATTCCTTTACCCTGTGGTATTTTATTTCCTTCTCCCTGTGACATTTTATTCCCTTCTCCCTGTGACATTTTATTCCCTTCTCCATGTGACATTTCATTCCTTCTCCCAGTGACATTTGATTCCCTCTCCCTGTGATATTTAATTCCCTTCTCCCTGTGACATTTTATTCCCTTCTCCCAGTGACATTTTATTCCCTTCTGCCTGTGACATTTTATTTCCTTCTCACTGTGACATTTTTTCCCTTCTTCCTGAGACCTTTTATTCCCTTCTCCCTGTGACATTTTATTCCTTCTCCCTGTGACATGTTATTCCCTTCTCCCTGTGACATTTCATTCCCTTCTCCCTGTGACATTTTATTCCCTCACCATGTGACATTTTATTCCCTTCTCCCTGTGACATTTTATTTCCTTCTCCCTGTGACTTTTTATTCCCTCTCAATGTGACATTTTATTCCCTTCTCCCTGTGACATTTTATTCCCTTCTCCCTCTGACATTTTAATCCCTTCTCCCTGTGACATTTTATTCCATCTTCCTGTGACATTTTATTCCTATTCCCTGTGACATTTTATTCCCTTCTCCCTGTGACTTTTTATTCCCTCTCCCTGTGACATTTCTTTCCCTTCTCCCTGTGACATTTCATTCCCTCCCCCTGTGGCATTTCATTCCCTTTCCCTGTGACATTTCATTCCCTAACCCTGTGACATTTCATTCCCTCTCCTTGTGACATTTTATTACCTTCTCCCTGTATCATTTTATTCCCTTCTCCCTCTGTCATTTTCTTCCCTTCTCCGTGTGACATTTCATTCCCTCTCACTGTGACATTTTATTCCCTCTTCCTGTGACATTTTATTCCCTTCTCCCGGTGACATTTTATTCCCTCTCCCTGTGATTTTTTATTCCCTCTCACTGCGAAATTTTTTTCCATCTCCCTGTGACATTTTATTCCCTCTCCCTGTGACATTTTATTCCCTTCTCCCTATCACATTTTATTCCCACTCTCTGTGACATTTCATTCCCTTCTCCCTGTGACATTTTATTCTCTCGCCCTGTGACATTTCATTCCCTTCTCCCTGTGACATTTTATTCCCTCTTCCTGTAACATTTTATTCCCTTCTCCCTGTGACATTTTATTCCCTCTCCCTGTGACATTTTTTTCCCTTCACCCTGTGACATTTTATTCCCTCTCCCTGTTACATTTTATTCCGTCTCCCTGTGACATTTTATTCCCTTCTCCCTGTGACATTTTATTCCCTTCTCCCTGTGACATTCTATTCCCTTCTCCCTGTGACATTTCATTCCCTCTCCCTGTGACATTTCATTCCCTCCCCCTTTGACATTTCATTCTCTATCCCCGTGACATTTTATTCCCTCTCGCTGTTAAATATTATTCCCTCTTCCTGTGACTTTTTATTCCCTTCTCCCTTTGACATTTTATTCCCTCTCGCTGTAATTTTTTATTCCCTCTCCCTGTGATATTTTATTTCCTTCTCCCTGTGACATTTTATTCCCACTCCCTTTGACATTTTATTCCCTTCTCCTAGTGACATTTTATTCCCTTCTCACTGTGACATTTTATTCCCTTCTCCCTGTGAAATTTTATTCCCTCCCCCTGTGAAATTTTATTCCTTCACCCTGTGACATTTTATTCCCTCTCCCTGTGACATTTTATTCCTTCACCCTGTGACATTTTATTCCCTTCTCCATGTGACATTTTATTCCTTCTCTCTGTGACATTTTATTCCCTTCTCCCAGTGACATTTCCTTCCCTTCACCCTGTGGCATTTGATTCCCTCTCCCTGTGATATTTAATTCCCTTCTCCCAGTGACATTTTATTCCCTTCTCCCAGTGACATTTTATTCCCTTCTCCCTGTGACATTTTATTTCCTTCTCACTGTGACATTTTTTCCCTTCTGCCTGCGACCTTTTATTCCCTTCTCCCTGTGACAATTCATTCCCTTCTCCCTGTGACGTTTTATTCCCTCTCCATGTGACATTTTATTCCCTTCTCCCTGTGACATTTTATTTCCTTCTCCCTGTGACTTTTTATTCCCTCTCCATGTGACATTTTATTCCTTCACCCTGTGACATTTTATTCCCTTCTCCCTGTGACTTTTTATTCCCTCTCCCTGTGACATTACATTCCCTCCCCCTGTGACATTTCTTTCCCTTCTCCCTGTGACATTTCATTCCCTCCCCCTGTGACATTTCATTCCCTTTCCCTGTGACATTTCATTCTCTAACCCTGTGACATTTCATTCCCTCTTCCTGTGACTTTTTATTCCCTCTCCATGTGACATTTTATTCCCTTCTCCCTGTTTCATTTAATTCCCTTCTCCCTCTGACATTTTAATCCCTTCTCCCTCTGACATTTTATTCCCTCTCCCTGTGACATTTTATTCCTATTCCCTGTGACATTTTATTCCCTTCTCCCGGTGACATTTTATTCCCTCTCCCTGTGATTTTTTATTCCCTCTCCCTGCGAAATTTTTTTCCATCTCCCTGTAACATTTTATTCCCTCTCCCTGTGACATTTTATTCCCTTCTCCCTGTGATATTTTATTTCCTTCTCCCTCTGACATTTTATTCCCTTCTCCCTATGACATTTTATTCCCTCTTCCTGTGACATTTTATTCCCTTCTCCCGGTGACATTTTATTCCCTCTCCCTGTGATTTTTTATTCCCTCTCACTGCGAAATTTTTTTCCATCTCCCTGTGACATTTTATTCCCTTCTCCCTATCACATTTTATTCCCACTCTCTGTGACATTTCATTCCCTTCTCCCTGTGACATTTTATTCTCTCGCCCTGTGACATTTCATTCCCTTCTCCCTGTGACATTTTATTCCCTCTTCCTGTAACATTTTATTCCCTTCTCCCTGTGACATTTTATTCCCTCTCCCTGTGACATTTTTTTCCCTTCTCCCTGTGACATTTTATTCCCTCTCCCTGTTACATTTTATTCCGTCTCCCTGTGACATTTTATTCCCTTCTCCCTGTGACATTTTATTCCCTTCTCCCTTTGACATTCTATTCCCTTCTCCCTGTGACATTTCATTCCCTCTCCCTGTGACATTTCATTCCCTCCCCCTTTGACATTTCATTCTCTATCCCCGTGACATTTTATTCCCTCTCGCTGTTAAATATTATTCCCTCTTCCTGTGACTTTTTATTCCCTTCTCCCTTTGACATTTTATTCCCTCTCGCTGTAATTTTTTATTCCCTCTCCCTGTGATATTTTATTTCCTTCTCCCTGTGACATTTTATTCCCACTCCCTTTGACATTTTATTCCCTTCTCCTAGTGACATTTTATTCCCTTCTCACTGTGACATTTTATTCCCTTCTCCCTGTGAAATTTTATTCCCTCCCCCTGTGAAATTTTATTCCTTCACCCTGTGACATTTTATTCCCTCTCCCTGTGACATTTTATTCCTTCACCCTGTGACATTTTATTCCCTTCTCCATGTGACATTTTATTCCTTCTCTCTGTGACATTTTATTCCCTTCTCCCAGTGACATTTCCTTCCCTTCACCCTGTGGCATTTGATTCCCTCTCCCTGTGATATTTAATTCCCTTCTCCCAGTGACATTTTATTCCCTTCTCCCAGTGACATTTTATTCCCTTCTCCCTGTGACATTTTATTTCCTTCTCACTGTGACATTTTTTCCCTTCTGCCTGCGACCTTTTATTCACTTCTCCCTGTGACAATTCATTCCCTTCTCCCTGTGACGTTTTATTCCCTCTCCATGTGACATTTTATTCCCTTCTCCCTGTGACATTTTATTTCCTTCTCCCTGTGACTTTTTATTCCCTCTCCATGTGACATTTTATTCCTTCACCCTGTGACATTTTATTCCCTTCTCCCTGTGACTTTTTATTCCCTCTCCCTGTGACATTACATTCCCTCCCCCTGTGACATTTCTTTCCCTTCTCCCTGTGACATTTCATTCCCTCCCCCTGTGACATTTCATTCCCTTTCCCTGTGACATTTCATTCTCTAACCCTGTGACATTTCATTCCCTCTTCCTGTGACTTTTTATTCCCTCTCCATGTGACATTTTATTCCCTTCTCCCTGTTTCATTTAATTCCCTTCTCCCTCTGACATTTTAATCCCTTCTCCCTCTGACATTTTATTCCCTCTCCCTGTGACATTTTATTCCTATTCCCTGTGACATTTTATTCCCTTCTCCCGGTGACATTTTATTCCCTCTCCCTGTGATTTTTTATTCCCTCTCCCTGCGAAATTTTTTTCCATCTCCCTGTAACATTTTATTCCCTCTCCCTGTGACATTTTATTCCCTTCTCCCTGTGATATTTTATTTCCTTCTCCCTCTGACATTTTATTCCCTTCTCCCTATGACATTTTAATCCTTCTCCCTGTGACATTTTATTCTATCTCCCTGTGACATTTTATTCCCTCTCCCTGTGACATTTTATTCCTTCTCCCTGTGACATTTTATTCCTTTCTCACTTTGACATTTTTTCCCTTCTCCCTGTGACATTTTATTTCCTTCTCCCTCTGACATTTTATTCCCGCTCCCTGTGACATTTTATTACCTTCTCCCTCTGACATTTTATTCCCTCTCCCTGTGACATTTTATTCCTTCTCCCTGTGACATTTTATTCCCTTCTCCATGTGACATTTCATTCCTTCTCCCTGTGACATTTGATTCCCTTTCCCTGTGATATTTAATTCCCTTCTCCCTGTGACATTTTATTCCCTTCTCCTAGTGACATTTTATTCCCTTCTGCCTGTGACATTTTCTTTCCTTCTCACTGTGACATTTTTTCCCTTCTTCCTGAGACCTTTTATTCCCTTCTCCCTGTGACATTTTATTCCTTCACCCTGTGACATGTTATTCCCTTCTCCCTGTGACATTTCATTCCCTTCTCCCTGTGACATTTTATTCCCTCACCATGTGACATTTTATTCCCTTCTCCCTGTGACATTTTATTTCCTTCTCCCGGTGACTTTTTATTCCCTCTCCCTGTGAAATTTTATTCCATCTCCCTGTAATATTTTATTTCATTCTCCCTGTGACATTTTATTCACTTCTCCCTGTGACATTTTATTTCCTTCCACCTGTGACATTTCATTCCCTCTTCCTGTGACTTTTTATTCCCTCTTCATGTGACATTTTATTCCCTTCTCCCTGTGACATTTCATTCTCTAACCCTGTGACATTTCATTCCCTCTTCCTGTGACTTTTTATTCCCTTCTCCCTGTGACATTTTATTTGCCTCTCCCTGTGATTTTTTATTCCCTCTCCCTGTGAAATTTTATTCCCTCTTCCTGTGACTTTTTATTCCCATCTCCCTGTGACATTTTATTCCCACTCCCTTTGATTTTTTATTCCCTCTCCCTGTGAAATTTTATTCCTTTACCCTGTGATATTTTATTTCCTTCTCCCTGTGACATTTTATTCCCTTCTCCCTGTGACATTTTATTCCCTTCTCCATGTGACATTTCATTCCTTCTCCCAGTGACATTTGATTCCCTTCTCCCAGTGACATTTTATTCCCTTCTGCCTGTGACATTTTATTTCCTTCTCACTGTGACATTTTTTCCCTTCTTCCTGAGACCTTTTATTCCCTTCTCCCTGTGACATTTTATTCCTTCTCCCTGTGACATGTTATTCCCTTCTCCCTGTGACATTTCATTCCCTTCTCCCTGTGACATTTTATTTCCTTCTCCCTGTGACATGTTATTCCCTTCTCCCTGTGACATTTCATTCCCTTCTCCCTGTGACATTTTATTCCCTTCTCCCTGTGACATTTTATTTCCTTCTCCCTGTGACTTTTTATTCCCTCTCAATGTGACATTTTATTCCCTTCTCCCTCTGACATTTTAATCCCTTCTCCCTGTGACATTTTATTCCATCTTCCTGTGACATTTTATTCCTATTCCCTGTGACATTTTATTCCCTTCTCCCTGTGACTTTTTATTCCCTCTCCCTGTGACATTTCTTTCCCTTCTCCCTGTGACATTTCATTCCCTTTCCCTGTGACATTTCATTCCCTAACCCTGTGACATTTCATTCCCTCTCCTTGTGACATTTTATTCCCTTCTCCCTGTATCATTTTATTCCCTTCTCCCTCTGTCATTTTCTTCCCTTCTCCGTGTGACATTTCATTCCCTCTCACTGTGACATTTTATTCCCTCTTCCTGTGACATTTTATTCCCTTCTCCCGGTGACATTTTATTCCCTCTCCCTGTGATTTTTTATTCCCTTTCACTGCGAAATTTTTTTCCATCTCCCTGTGACATTTTATTCCCTCTCCCTGTGACATTTTATTCCCTTCTCCCTATCACATTTTATTCCCACTCTCTGTGACATTTCATTCCCTTCTCCCTGTGACATTTTATTCTCTCGCCCTGTGACATTTTATTCCCTTTTCCCTGTGACATTTTATTCCCTCTTCCTGTAACATTTTATTCCCTTCTCCCTGTGACATTTTATTCCCTCTCCCTGTGACATTTTTTTCCCTTCTCCCTGTGACATTTTATTCCCTCTCCCTGTTACATTTTATTCCGTCTCCCTGTGACAGTTTATTCCCTTCTCCCTGTGACATTTTATTCCCTTCTCCCTGTGACATTCTATTCCCTTCTCCCTGTGACATTTCATTCCCTCTCCCTGTGACATTTCATTCCCTCCCCCTTTGACATTTCATTCTCTATCCCCGTGACATTTTATTCCCTCTCGCTGTTAAATATTATTCCCTCTTCCTGTGACTTTTTATTCCCTTCTCCCTTTGACATTTTATTCCCTCTCGCTGTAATTTTTTATTCCCTCTCCCTGTGATAATTTATTTCCTTCTCCTAGTGACATTTTATTCCCTTCTCACTGTGACATTTCATTCCCTCTCCCTGTGACGTTTTATTCCCTCTTCCTGTGACATTTTATTCCCTTTTCCCTGTGACATTTTATTCCTTCTCCCCGTGACAATTTATTCCCTCTCCCTGTGAAATTTTATTCCCTCTTCCTGTGACTTTTTATTCCCTTCTCCCTGTGACATTTTATTCCCTCTCCCTGTGATTTTTTATTCCCTCTCCCTGTGAAATTTTATTCCTTATCCCTGTGATATTTTATTTCCTTCTCCCTGTGACATTTTATTCCCTTCTCCCTGTGAAATTTTATTCCCTCCCCCTGTGAAATTTTATTCCTTCACCCTGTGACATTTTATTCCCTCTCCCTGTGACATTTTATTCCTTCACCCTGTGACATTTTATTCCCTTCTCCATGTGACATTTTATTCCTTCTCTCTGTGACATTTTATTCCCTTCTCCCAGTGACATTTCCTTCCCTTCACCCTGTGGCATTTGATTCCCTCTCCCTGTGATATTTAATTCCCTTCTCCCAGTGACATTTTATTCCCTTCTCCATGTGACATTTTATTCCCTTCTCCCTGTGACATTTTATTTCCTTCTCCCTGTGACTTTTTATTCCCTCTCCATGTGACATTTTATTCCCTTCTCCCTGTGACATTTTATTCCCTTCTCCCTCTGACATTTTAATCCCTTCTCCCTGTGACATTAATTCCCTCTCCATTTGACATTTTATTCCTTCACCCTGTGACATTTTATTCCCTTCTCCCTGTGACTTTTTATTCCCTCTCCCTGTGACATTACATTCCCTCCCCCTGTGACATTTCTTTCCCTTCTCCCTGTGACATTTCATTCCCTCTCCTTGTGACATTTTATTCCCTTCTCCCTGTATCATTTTATTCCCTTCTCCCTCCGTCATTTTCTTCCCTTCTCCGTGTGACATTTCATTCCCTCTCACTGTGACATTTTATTCCCTCTTCCTGTGACATTTTATTCCCTTCTCCCGGTGACATTTTATTCCCTCTCCCTGTGATTTTTTATTCCCTCTCACTGCGAAATTTTTTTCCATCTCCCTGTGACATTTTATTCCCTCTCCCTGTGACATTTTATTCCCTTCTCCCTATCACATTTTATTCCCACTCTCTGTGACATTTCATTCCCTTCTCCCTGTGACATTTTATTCTCTCGCCCTGTGACATTTTATTCCCTTCTCCCTGTGACATTTTATTCCCTCTTCCTGTAACATTTTATTCCCTTCTCCCTGTGACATTTTATTCCCTCTCCCTGTGACACTTTTTTCCCTTCTCCCTGTGACATTTTATTCCCTCTCCCTGTTACATTTTATTCCGTCTCCCTGTGACAGTTTATTCCCTTCTCCCTGTGACATTTTATTCCCTTCTCCCTGTGACATTCTATTCCCTTCTCCCTGTGACATTTCATTCCCTCTCCCTGTGACATTTCATTCCCTCCCCCTTTGACATTTAATTCTCTATCCCCGTGACATTTTATTCCCTCTCGCTGTTAAATATTATTCCCTCTTCCTGTGACTTTTTATTCCCTTCTCCCTTTGACATTTTATTCCCTCTCGCTGTAATTTTTTATTCCCTCTCCCTGTGATATTTTATTTCCTTCTCCCTGTGACATTTTATTCCCACTCCCTTTGACATTTTATTCCCTTCTCCTAGTGACATTTTATTCCCTTCTCACTGTGACATTTCATTCCCTCTCCCTGTGACGTTTTATTCCCTCTTCCTGTGACATTTTATTCCCTTTTCCCTGTGACATTTTATTCCTTCTCCCCGTGACAATTTATTCCCTCTCCCTGTGAAATTTTATTCCTTATCCCTGTGATATTTTATTTCCTTCTCCCTGTGACATTTTATTCCCTTCTCCCTGTGACATTTTATTCCCTCTCCCTGTGATTTTTTATTCCCTCTCCCTGTGAAATTTTATTCCTTATCCCTGTGATATTTTATTTCCTTCTCCCTGTGACATTTTATTCCCTTCTCCCTGTGAAATTTTATTCCCTCCCCCTGTGAAATTTTATTCCTTCACCCTGTGACATTTTATTCCCTCTCCCTGTGACATTTTATTCCTTCACCCTGTGACATTTTATTCCCTTCTCCATGTGACATTTTATTCCTTCTCTCTGTGACATTTTATTCCCTTCTCCCAGTGACATTTCCTTCCCTTCACCCTGTGGCATTTGATTCCCTCTCCCTGTGATATTTAATTCCCTTCTCCCAGTGACATTTTATTCCCTTCTCCCAGTGACATTTTATTCCCTTCTCCCTGTGACATTTTATTTCCTTCTCACTGTGACATTTTTTCCCTTCTGCCTGCGACCTTTTATTCCCTTCTCCCTGTGACAATTCATTCCCTTCTCCCTGTGACGTTTTATTCCCTCTCCATGTGACATTTTATTCCCTTCTCCCTGTGACATTTTATTTCCTTCTCCCTGTGACTTTTTATTCCCTCTCCATGTGACATTTTATTCCTTCACCCTGTGACATTTTATTCCCTTCTCCCTGTGACTTTTTATTCCCTCTCCCTGTGACATTACATTCCCTCCCCCTGTGACATTTCTTTCCCTTCTCCCTGTGACATTTCATTCCCTCCCCCTGTGACATTTCATTCCCTTTCCCTGTGACATTTCATTCTCTAACCCTGTGACATTTCATTCCCTCTTCCTGTGACTTTTTATTCCCTCTCCATGTGACATTTTATTCCCTTCTCCCTGTTTCATTTAATTCCCTTCTCCCTCTGACATTTTAATCCCTTCTCCCTCTGACATTTTATTCCCTCTCCCTGTGACATTTTATTCCTATTCCCTGTGACATTTTATTCCCTTCTCCCGGTGACATTTTATTCCCTCTCCCTGTGATTTTTTATTCCCTCTCCCTGCGAAATTTTTTTCCATCTCCCTGTAACATTTTATTCCCTCTCCCTGTGACATTTTATTCCCTTCTCCCTGTGATATTTTATTTCCTTCTCCCTCTGACATTTTATTCCCTTCTCCCTATGACATTTTAATCCTTCTCCCTGTGACATTTTATTCTATCTCCCTGTGACATTTTATTCCCTCTCCCTGTGACATTTTATTCCTTCTCCCTGTGACATTTTATTCCTTTCTCACTTTGACATTTTTTCCCTTCTCCCTGTGACATTTTATTTCCTTCTCCCTCTGACATTTTATTCCCGCTCCCTGTGACATTTTATTACCTTCTCCCTCTGACATTTTATTCCCTCTCCCTGTGACATTTTATTCCTTCTCCCTGTGACATTTTATTCCCTTCTCCATGTGACATTTCATTCCTTCTCCCTGTGACATTTGATTCCCTCTCCCTGTGATATTTAATTCCCTTCTCCCTGTGACATTTTATTCCCTTCTCCTAGTGACATTTTATTCCCTTCTGCCTGTGACATTTTCTTTCCTTCTCACTGTGACATTTTTAACCTTCTTCCTGAGACCTTTTATTCCCTTCTCCCTGTGACATTTTATTCCTTCACCCTGTGACATGTTATTCCCTTCTCCCTGTGACATTTCATTCCCTTCTCCCTGTGACATTTTATTCCCTCACCATGTGACATTTTATTCCCTTCTCCCTGTGACATTTTATTTCCTTCTCCCGGTGACTTTTTATTCCCTCTCCCTGTGAAATTTTATTCCATCTCCCTGTAATATTTTATTTCATTCTCCCTGTGACATTTTATTCACTTCTCCCTGTGACATTTTATTTCCTTCCACCTGTGACATTTCATTCCCTCTCCCTGTGACATTTTATTCCCTTCTCCCTGTGACATTTTATTCCCTTTTCCCTGTGACATTTTATTCCTTCTCCCTGTGACATTTTATTCTCTCGCCCTGTGACATTTTATTCCCTTCTCCCTGTGACATTTTATTCCCTCTTCCTGTAACATTTTATTCCCTTCTCCCTGTGACATTTTATTCCCTCTCCCTGTGACATTTTATTCCGTCTCCCTGTGACAGTTTATTCCCTTCTCCCTGAGACATTTTATTCCCTTCTCCCTGTGACATTCTATTCCCTTCTCCCTGTGACATTTCATTCCCTCTCCCTGTGACATTTCATTCCCTCCCCCTTTGACATTTCATTCTCTATCCCCGTGACATTTTATTCCCTCTCGCTGTTAAATATTATTCCCTCTTCCTGTGACTTTTTATTTTCTTCTCCCTTTGATATTTTATTCCCTCTCGCTGTGATTTTTTATTCCCTCTCCCTGTGATATTTTATTTCCTTCTCCCTGTGACATTTTATTCCCACTTCCTTTGACATTTTATTCCCTTCTCCTAGTGACATTTTATTCCCTCTCCCTGTGACGTTTTATTCCCTCTTCCTGTGACATTTTATTCCCTTTTCCCTGTGACATTTTATTCCTTCTCCCCGTGACAATTTATTCCCTCTCCCTGTGAAATTTTATTCCCTCTTCCTGTGACTTTTTATTCCCTTCTCCATGTGACATTTTATTCCCTCTCCCTGTGACATTTTATTCCTTCACCCTGTGACATGTTATTCCCTTCTCCCTGTGACATTTCATTCCCTTCTCCCTGTGACATTTTATTCCCTCACCATGTGACATTTTATTCCCTTCTCCCTGTGACATTTTATTTCCTTCTCCCGGTGACTTTTTATTCCCTCTCCATGTGCCATTTTATTCCCTTCTCCCTGTGACATTTTATTCCCTTCTCCCTGTGACATTTTAATCCCTTCTCCCTGTGACATTTTATTCCCTTCTCCCTGTGACATTTTAATCCCTTCTCCCTGTGACATTTTATTCCCTCTCCCTGTGACATTTTATTCCTATTCCATGTGACATTTCATTCCCTCTCCTTGTGACATTTTATTCCCTTCTCCCTGAGTCATTTTATTCCCTTCTCCCTCTGTCATTTTCTTCCCTTCTCCGTGTGACATTTCATTCCCTCTCACTGTGACACTTTATTCCCTCTTCCTGTGACATTTTATTCCCTTCTCCCTGTGACATTTTATTCCCTTCTCTGGGTGACATTTTATTCCCTCTCCCTGTGACATTTTATTCCCTCTCCCTGTGACAGTTTATTCCCTTCTCCCTGTGACATTTTATTCCCACTATCTTTGATTTTTTATTCCCTCTCCCTGTGAAATTTTATTCCTTTTCCATGTGATATTTTATTTCCTTCTCCCTGTGAAATTTTATTCCCTTCTCACTGTGACATTTCATTCCCTCTCCCTGTGACGTTTTATTCCCTCTTCCTTTGACATCTTATTCCCTTCTCCCTGTGACAATTCATTCCCTCCTCCTATGACATTTCTTTCCCCTCTAACTGTGACATTTCATTCCCTCCCCCTGTGACATCTTATTCCCTCTCCTTGGGATATTTTATTCCCTTCTCCCTGTATCGTTTCATTCCCTCTCCCCGTGACATTTTATTCCCACTCCCTGTGATTTTTTATTCCCTCTCCATGTGAAATTTTATTACATCTCCCTGTAATATTTTATTTCATTCTCCCTGTGACATTTTATTCCCTTCTCCCTTTGACAATTCATTCCCACCTCCTGTGATATTTCTTTCCCTTCTACCTGTGACATTTCATTCCCTCCACCTGTGACATCTTATTCCGTCTGCTTGGGATATTTTATTCCCTTCTCCCTGTGTCGTTTCATTCCCTCTCCCCGTGACATTTTATTCCCTATCCCTGTGATTTTTTATTCCCTCTCCCTGTGAAATTTTATTCCATCTCCCTGTAATATTTTATTTCATTCTCCCTGTGACATTTTATTCACTTCTCCCTGTGACATTTTATTTCCTTCCACCTGTGACATTTCATTCCCTCTCCCTGTGACATTTTATTCCCTTCTCCCTGTGACATTTTATTCCCTTCTCCCTGTGACATTTTATTCCTTCTCCCTGTGACATTTTATTCTCTCGCCCTGTGACATTTTATTCCCTTCTCCCTGTGACATTTTATTCCCTCTTCCTGTAACATTTTATTCCCTTCTCCCTGTGACATTTTATTCCCTCTCCCTGTGACATTTTATTCCGTCTCCCTGTGACAGTTTATTCCCTTCTCCCTGAGACATTTTATTCCCTTCTCCCTGTGACATTCTATTCCCTTCTCCCTGTGACATTTCATTCCCTTCTCCCAGTGACATTTTATTCCCTTCTCCCTGTGACATTTTATTTCCTTCTCCCTGTGACTTTTTATTCCCTCTCCATGTGACATTTTATTCCCTTCTCCCTGTGACATTTTATTCCCTTCTCCCTCTGACATTTTAATCCCTTCTCCCTGTGACATTAATTCCCTCTCCATTTGACATTTTATTCCTTCACCCTGTGACATTTTATTCCCTTCTCCCTGTGACTTTTTATTCCCTCTCCCTGTGACATTACATTCCCTCCCCCTGTGACATTTCTTTCCCTTCTCCCTGTGACATTTCATTCCCTCTCCTTGTGACATTTTATTCCCTTCTCCCTGTATCATTTTATTCCCTTCTCCCTCTGTCATTTTCTTCCCTTCTCCGTGTGACATTTCATTCCCTCTCACTGTGACATTTTATTCCCTCTTCCTGTGACATTTTATTCCCTTCTCCCGGTGACATTTTATTCCCTCTCCCTGTGATTTTTTATTCCCTCTCACTGCGAAATTTTTTTCCATCTCCCTGTGACATTTTATTCCCTCTCCCTGTGACATTTTATTCCCTACTCCCTATCACATTTTATTCCCACTCTCTGTGACATTTCATTCCCTTCTCCCTGTGACATTTTATTCTCTCGCCCTGTGACATTTTATTCCCTTCTCCCTGTGACATTTTATTCCCTCTTCCTGTAACATTTTATTCCCTTCTCCCTGTGACATTTTATTCCCTCTCCCTGTGACACTTTTTTCCCTTCTCCCTGTGACATTTTATTCCCTCTCCCTGTTACATTTTATTCCGTCTCCCTGTGACAGTTTATTCCCTTCTCCCTGTGACATTTTATTCCCTTCTCCCTGTGACATTCTATTCCCTTCTCCCTGTGACATTTCATTCCCTCTCACTGTGACATTTCATTCCCTCCCCCTTTGACATTTCATTCTCTATCCCCGTGACATTTTATTCCCTCTCGCTGTTAAATATTATTCCCTCTTCCTGTGAATTTTTATTCCCTTCTCCCTTTGACATTTTATTCCCTCTCGCTGTAATTTTTTATTCCCTCTCCCTGTGATATTTTATTTCCTTCTCCCTGTGACATTTTATTCCCACTCCCTTTGACATTTTATTCCCTTCTCCTAGTGACATTTTATTCCCTTCTCACTGTGACATTTCATTCCCTCTCCCTGTGACGTTTTATTCCCTCTCCCTGTGATATTTTATTTCCTTCTCCCTCTGACATTTTATTCCCTTCTCCCTATGACATTTTAATCCTTCTCCCTGTGACATTTTATTCTATCTCCCTGTGACATTTTATTCCCTCTCCCTGTGACATTTTATTCCTTCTCCCTGTGACATTTTATTCCTTTCTCACTTTGACATTTTTTCCCTTCTCCCTGTGACATTTTATTTCCTTCTCCCTCTGACATTTTATTCCCGCTCCCTGTGACATTTTATTACCTTCTCCCTCTGACATTTTATTCCCTCTCCCTGTGACATTTTATTCCTTCTCCCTGTGACATTTTATTCCCTTCTCCATGTGACATTTCATTCCTTCTCCCTGTGACATTTGATTCCCTCTCCCTGTGATATTTAATTCCCTTCTCCCTGTGACATTTTATTCCCTTCTCCTAGTGACATTTTATTCCCTTCTGCCTGTGACATTTTCTTTCCTTCTCACTGTGACATTTTTAACCTTCTTCCTGAGACCTTTTATTCCCTTCTCCCTGTGACATTTTATTCCTTCACCCTGTGACATGTTATTCCCTTCTCCCTGTGACATTTCATTCCCTTCTCCCTGTGACATTTTATTCCCTCACCATGTGACATTTTATTCCCTTCTCCCTGTGACATTTTATTTCCTTCTCCCGGTGACTTTTTATTCCCTCTCCCTGTGAAATTTTATTCCATCTCCCTGTAATATTTTATTTCATTCTCCCTGTGACATTTTATTCACTTCTCCCTGTGACATTTTATTTCCTTCCACCTGTGACATTTCATTCCCTCTCCCTGTGACATTTTATTCCCTTCTCCCTGTGACATTTTATTCCCTTTTCCCTGTGACATTTTATTCCTTCTCCCTGTGACATTTTATTCTCTCGCCCTGTGACATTTTATTCCCTTCTCCCTGTGACATTTTATTCCCTCTTCCTGTAACATTTTATTCCCTTCTCCCTGTGACATTTTATTCCCTCTCCCTGTGACATTTTATTCCGTCTCCCTGTGACAGTTTATTCCCTTCTCCCTGAGACATTTTATTCCCTTCTCCCTGTGACATTCTATTCCCTTCTCCCTGTGACATTTCATTCCCTCTCCCTGTGACATTTCATTCCCTCCCCCTTTGACATTTCATTCTCTATCCCCGTGACATTTTATTCCCTCTCGCTGTTAAATATTATTCCCTCTTCCTGTGACTTTTTATTTTCTTCTCCCTTTGATATTTTATTCCCTCTCGCTGTGATTTTTTATTCCCTCTCCCTGTGATATTTTATTTCCTTCTCCCTGTGACATTTTATTCCCACTTCCTTTGACATTTTATTCCCTTCTCCTAGTGACATTTTATTCCCTCTCCCTGTGACGTTTTATTCCCTCTTCCTGTGACATTTTATTCCCTTTTCCCTGTGACATTTTATTCCTTCTCCCCGTGACAATTTATTCCCTCTCCCTGTGAAATTTTATTCCCTCTTCCTGTGACTTTTTATTCCCTTCTCCATGTGACATTTTATTCCCTCTCCCTGTGACATTTTATTCCTTCACCCTGTGACATGTTATTCCCTTCTCCCTGTGACATTTCATTCCCTTCTCCCTGTGACATTTTATTCCCTCACCATGTGACATTTTATTCCCTTCTCCCTGTGACATTTTATTTCCTTCTCCCGGTGACTTTTTATTCCCTCTCCATGTGCCATTTTATTCCCTTCTCCCTGTGACATTTTATTCCCTTCTCCCTGTGACATTTTAATCCCTTCTCCCTGTGACATTTTATTCCCTTCTCCCTGTGACATTTTAATCCCTTCTCCCTGTGACATTTTATTCCCTCTCCCTGTGACATTTTATTCCTATTCCATGTGACATTTCATTCCCTCTCCTTGTGACATTTTATTCCCTTCTCCCTGAGTCATTTTATTCCCTTCTCCCTCTGTCATTTTCTTCCCTTCTCCGTGTGACATTTCATTCCCTCTCACTGTGACACTTTATTCCCTCTTCCTGTGACATTTTATTCCCTTCTCCCTGTGACATTTTATTCCCTTCTCTGGGTGACATTTTATTCCCTCTCCCTGTGACATTTTATTCCCTCTCCCTGTGACAGTTTATTCCCTTCTCCCTGTGACATTTTATTCCCACTATCTTTGATTTTTTATTCCCTCTCCCTGTGAAATTTTATTCCTTTTCCATGTGATATTTTATTTCCTTCTCCCTGTGAAATTTTATTCCCTTCTCACTGTGACATTTCATTCCCTCTCCCTGTGACGTTTTATTCCCTCTTCCTTTGACATCTTATTCCCTTCTCCCTGTGACAATTCATTCCCTCCTCCTATGACATTTCTTTCCCCTCTAACTGTGACATTTCATTCCCTCCCCCTGTGACATCTTATTCCCTCTCCTTGGGATATTTTATTCCCTTCTCCCTGTATCGTTTCATTCCCTCTCCCCGTGACATTTTATTCCCACTCCCTGTGATTTTTTATTCCCTCTCCATGTGAAATTTTATTACATCTCCCTGTAATATTTTATTTCATTCTCCCTGTGACATTTTATTCCCTTCTCCCTTTGACAATTCATTCCCACCTCCTGTGATATTTCTTTCCCTTCTACCTGTGACATTTCATTCCCTCCACCTGTGACATCTTATTCCGTCTGCTTGGGATATTTTATTCCCTTCTCCCTGTGTCGTTTCATTCCCTCTCCCCGTGACATTTTATTCCCTATCCCTGTGATTTTTTATTCCCTCTCCCTGTGAAATTTTATTCCATCTCCCTGTAATATTTTATTTCATTCTCCCTGTGACATTTTATTCACTTCTCCCTGTGACATTTTATTTCCTTCCACCTGTGACATTTCATTCCCTCTCCCTGTGACATTTTATTCCCTTCTCCCTGTGACATTTTATTCCCTTCTCCCTGTGACATTTTATTCCTTCTCCCTGTGACATTTTATTCTCTCGCCCTGTGACATTTTATTCCCTTCTCCCTGTGACATTTTATTCCCTCTTCCTGTAACATTTTATTCCCTTCTCCCTGTGACATTTTATTCCCTCTCCCTGTGACATTTTATTCCGTCTCCCTGTGACAGTTTATTCCCTTCTCCCTGAGACATTTTATTCCCTTCTCCCTGTGACATTCTATTCCCTTCTCCCTGTGACATTTCATTCCCTTCTCCCAGTGACATTTTATTCCCTTCTCCCTGTGACATTTTATTTCCTTCTCCCTGTGACTTTTTATTCCCTCTCCATGTGACATTTTATTCCCTTCTCCCTGTGACATTTTATTCCCTTCTCCCTCTGACATTTTAATCCCTTCTCCCTGTGACATTAATTCCCTCTCCATTTGACATTTTATTCCTTCACCCTGTGACATTTTATTCCCTTCTCCCTGTGACTTTTTATTCCCTCTCCCTGTGACATTACATTCCCTCCCCCTGTGACATTTCTTTCCCTTCTCCCTGTGACATTTCATTCCCTCTCCTTGTGACATTTTATTCCCTTCTCCCTGTATCATTTTATTCCCTTCTCCCTCTGTCATTTTCTTCCCTTCTCCGTGTGACATTTCATTCCCTCTCACTGTGACATTTTATTCCCTCTTCCTGTGACATTTTATTCCCTTCTCCCGGTGACATTTTATTCCCTCTCCCTGTGATTTTTTATTCCCTCTCACTGCGAAATTTTTTTCCATCTCCCTGTGACATTTTATTCCCTCTCCCTGTGACATTTTATTCCCTACTCCCTATCACATTTTATTCCCACTCTCTGTGACATTTCATTCCCTTCTCCCTGTGACATTTTATTCTCTCGCCCTGTGACATTTTATTCCCTTCTCCCTGTGACATTTTATTCCCTCTTCCTGTAACATTTTATTCCCTTCTCCCTGTGACATTTTATTCCCTCTCCCTGTGACACTTTTTTCCCTTCTCCCTGTGACATTTTATTCCCTCTCCCTGTTACATTTTATTCCGTCTCCCTGTGACAGTTTATTCCCTTCTCCCTGTGACATTTTATTCCCTTCTCCCTGTGACATTCTATTCCCTTCTCCCTGTGACATTTCATTCCCTCTCACTGTGACATTTCATTCCCTCCCCCTTTGACATTTCATTCTCTATCCCCGTGACATTTTATTCCCTCTCGCTGTTAAATATTATTCCCTCTTCCTGTGAATTTTTATTCCCTTCTCCCTTTGACATTTTATTCCCTCTCGCTGTAATTTTTTATTCCCTCTCCCTGTGATATTTTATTTCCTTCTCCCTGTGACATTTTATTCCCACTCCCTTTGACATTTTATTCCCTTCTCCTAGTGACATTTTATTCCCTTCTCACTGTGACATTTCATTCCCTCTCCCTGTGACGTTTTATTCCCTCTTCCTGTGACATTTTATTCCCTTTTCCCTGTGACATTTTATTCCTTCTCCCCGTGACAATTTATTCCCTCTCCCTGTGAAATTGTATTCCCTCTTCCTGTGACTTTTTATTCCCTTCTCCCTGTGACATTTTATTCCCTCTCCCTGTGATTTTTTATTCCCTCTCCCTGTGAAATTTTATTCCTTATCCCTGTGATATTTTATTTCCTTCTCCCTGTGACATTTTATTCCCTTCTCCCTGTGAAATTTTATTCCCTCCCCCTGTGAAATTTTATTCCTTCACCCTGTGACATTTTATTCCCTCTCCCTGTGACATTTTATTCCTTCACCCTGTGACATTTTATTCCCTTCTCCATGTGACATTTTATTCCTTCTCTCTGTGACATTTTATTCCCTTCTCCCAGTGACATTTCCTTCCCTTCACCCTGTGGCATTTGATTCCCTCTCCCTGTGATATTTAATTCCCTTCTCCCAGTGACATTTTATTCCCTTCTCCCAGTGACATTTTATTCCCTTCTCCCTGTGACATTTTATTTCCTTCTCACTGTGACATTTTTTCCCTTCTGCCTGCGACCTTTTATTCCCTTCTCCCTGTGACAATTCATTCCCTTCTCCCTGTGACGTTTTATTCCCTCTCCATGTGACATTTTATTCCCTTCTCCCTGTGACATTTTATTTCCTTCTCCCTGTGACTTTTTATTCCCTCTCCATGTGACATTTTATTCCCTTCTCCCTGTGACATTTTATTTCCTTCTCCCTGTGACTTTTTATTCCCTCTCCATGTGACATTTTATTCCCTTCTCCCTGTGACATTTTATTCCCTTCTCCCTCTGACATTTTAATCCCTTCTCCCTGTGACATTAATTCCCTCTCCATGTGACATTTTATTCCTTCACCCTGTGACATTTTATTCCCTTCTCCCTGTGACTTTTTATTCCCTCTCCCTGTGACATTACATTCCCTCCCCCTGTGACATTTCTTTCCCTTCTCCCTGTGACATTTCATTCCCTCTTCCTGTGACTTTTTATTCCCTCTTCATGTGACATTTTATTCCCTTCTCCCTGTGACATTTCATTCTCTAACCCTGTGACATTTCATTCCCTCTTCCTGTGACTTTTTATTCCCTTCTCCCTGTGACATTTTATTTGCCTCTCCCTGTGATTTTTTATTCCCTCTCCCTGTGAAATTTTATTCCCTCTTCCTGTGACTTTTTATTCCCATCTCCCTGTGACATTTTATTCCCACTCCCTTTGATTTTTTATTCCCTCTCCCTGTGAAATTTTATTCCTTTACCCTGTGATATTTTATTTCCTTCTCCCTGTGACATTTTATTCCCTTCTCCCTGTGACATTTTATTCCCTTCTCCATGTGACATTTCATTCCTTCTCCCAGTGACATTTGATTCCCTTCTCCCAGTGACATTTTATTCCCTTCTGCCTGTGACATTTTATTTCCTTCTCACTGTGACATTTTTTCCCTTCTTCCTGAGACCTTTTATTCCCTTCTCCCTGTGACATTTTATTCCTTCTCCCTGTGACATGTTATTCCCTTCTCCCTGTGACATTTCATTCCCTTCTCCCTGTGACATTTTATTTCCTTCTCCCTGTGACATGTTATTCCCTTCTCCCTGTGACATTTCATTCCCTTCTCCCTGTGACATTTTATTCCCTTCTCCCTGTGACATTTTATTTCCTTCTCCCTGTGACTTTTTATTCCCTCTCAATGTGACATTTTATTCCCTTCTCCCTGTGACATTTTATTCCCTTCTCCCTCTGACATTTTAATCCCTTCTCCCTGTGACATTTTATTCCATCTTCCTGTGACATTTTATTCCTATTCCCTGTGACATTTTATTCCCTTCTCCCTGTGACTTTTTATTCCCTCTCCCTGTGACATTTCTTTCCCTTCTCCCTGTGACATTTCATTCCCTCCCCCTGTGGCATTTCATTCCCTTTCCCTGTGACATTTCATTCCCTAACCCTGTGACATTTCATTCCCTCTCCTTGTGACATTTTATTCCCTTCTCCCTGTATCATTTTATTCCCTTCTCCCTCTGTCATTTTCTTCCCTTCTCCGTGTGACATTTCATTCCCTCTCACTGTGACATTTTATTCCCTCTTCCTGTGACATTTTATTCCCTTCTCCCGGTGACATTTTATTCCCTCTCCCTGTGATTTTTTATTCCCTTTCACTGCGAAATTTTTTTCCATCTCCCTGTGACATTTTATTCCCTCTCCCTGTGACATTTTATTCCCTTCTCCCTGTGACATTTCATTCCCTTCTCCCTGTGACATTTTATTCTCTCGCCCTGTGACATTTCATTCCCTTCTCCCTGTGACATTTTATTCCCTCTTCCTGTAACATTTTATTCCCTTCTCCCTGTGACATTTTATTCCCTTCTCCCTGTGACATTTTATTCCCTTCTCCCTGTGACATTTTATTCCTTCTCCCTGTGACATTTTATTCTCTCGCCCTGTGACATTTTATTCCCTTCTCCCTGTGACATTTTATTCCCTCTCCCTGTGACATTTTTTCCCTTCTCCCTGTGACATTTTATTCCCTCTCCCTGTTACATTTTATTCCGTCTCCCTGTGACAGTTTATTCCCTTCTCCCTGTGACATTTTATTCCCTTCTCCCTGTGACATTCTATTCCCTTCCCCCTGTGACATTTCATTCCCTCTCCCTGTTACATTTCATTCCCTCCCCCTTTGACATTTCATTCTCTATCCCCGTGACATTTTATTCCCTCTCGCTGTTAAATATTATTCCCTCTTCCTGTGACTTTTTATTCCCTTCTCCCTTTGACATTTTATTCCCTCTCGCTGTAATTTTTTATTCCCTCTCCCTGTGATATTTTATTTCCTTCTCCCTGTGACATTTTATTCCCACTCCCTTTGACATTTTATTCCCTTCTCCTAGTGACATTTTATTCCCTTCTCACTGTGACATTTCATTCCCTCTCCCTGTGACATTTTATTCCCTCTTCCCGTGACATTTTATTCCCTTTTCCCTGTGACATTTTATTCCTTCTCCCCGTGACAATTTATTCCCTCTCCCTGTGAAATTTTATTCCCTCTTCCTGTGACTTTTTATTCCCTTCTCCCTGTGACATTTTATTCCCTCTCCCTGTGATTTTTTATTCCCTCTCCCTGTGAAATTTTATTCCTTATCCCTGTGATATTTTATTTCCTTCTCCCTGTGACATTTTATTCCCTTCTCCCTGTGAAATTTTATTCCCTCCCCCTGTGAAATTTTATTCCTTCACCCTGTGACATTTTATTCCCTCTCCCTGTGACATTTTATTCCTTCACCCTGTGACATTTTATTCCCTTCTCCATGTGACATTTTATTCCTTCTCTCTGTGACATTTTATTCCCTTCTCCCAGTGACATTTCCTTCCCTTCACCCTGTGGCATTTGATTCCCTCTCCCTGTGATATTTAATTCCCTTCTCCCAGTGACATTTTATTCCCTTCTCCATGTGACATTTTATTCCCTTCTCCCTGTGACATTTTATTTCCTTCTCCCTGTGACTTTTTATTCCCTCTCCATGCGACATTTTATTCCCTTCTCCCTGTGACATTTTATTCCCTTCTCCCTCTGACATTTTAATCCCTTCTCCCTGTGACATTAATTCCCTCTCCATTTGACATTTTATTCCTTCACCCTGTGACATTTTATTCCCTTCTCCCTGTGACTTTTTATTCCCTCTCCCTGTGACATTACATTCCCTGCCCCTGTGACATTTCTTTCCCTTCTCCCTGTGACATTTCATTCCCTCTCCTTGTGACATTTTATTCCCTTCTCCCTGTATCATTTTATTCCCTTCTCCCTCTGTCATTTTCTTCCCTTCTCCGTGTGACATTTCATTCCCTCTCACTGTGACATTTTATTCCCTCTTCCTGTGACATTTTATTCCCTTCTCCCGGTGACATTTTATTCCCTCTCCCTGTGATTTTTTATTCCCTCTCACTGCGAAATTTTTTTCCATCTCCCTGTGACATTTTATTCCCTCTCCCTGTGACATTTTATTCCCTTCTCCCTATCACATTTTATTCCCACTCTCTGTGACATTTCATTCCCTTCTCCCTGTGACATTTTATTCTCTCGCCCTGTGACATTTTATTCCCTTCTCCCTGTGACATTTTATTCCCTCTTCCTGTAACATTTTATTCCCTTCTCCCTGTGACATTTTATTCCCTCTCCCTGTGACACTTTTTTCCCTTCTCCCTGTGACATTTTATTCCCTCTCCCTGTTACATTTTATTCCGTCTCCCTGTGACAGTTTATTCCCTTCTCCCTGTGACATTTTATTCCCTTCTCCCTGTGACATTCTATTCCCTTCTCCCTGTGACATTTCATTCCCTCTCCCTGTGACATTTCATTCCCTCCCCCTTTGACATTTCATTCTCTATCCCCGTGACATTTTATTCCCTCTCGCTGTTAAATATTATTCCCTCTTCCTGTGACTTTTTATTCCCTTCTCCCTTTGACATTTTATTCCCTCTCGCTGTAATTTTTTATTCCCTCTCCCTGTGATATTTTATTTCCTTCTCCCTGTGACATTTTATTCCCACTCCCTTTGACATTTTATTCCCTTCTCCTAGTGACATTTTATTCCCTTCTCACTGTGACATTTCATTCCCTCTCCCTGTGACGTTTTATTCCCTCTTCCTGTGACATTTTATTCCCTTTTCCCTGTGACATTTTATTCCTTCTCCCCGTGACAATTTATTCCCTCTCCCTGTGAAATTTTATTCCCTCTTCCTGTGACTTTTTATTCCCTTCTCCCTGTGACATTTTATTCCCTCTCCCTGTGATTTTTTATTCCCTCTCCCTGTGAAATTTTATTCCTTATCCCTGTGATATTTTATTTCCTTCTCCCTGTGACATTTTATTCCCCTCTCCCTGTGAAATTTTATTCCTTCACCCTGTGACATTTTATTCCCTCTCCCTGTGACATTTTATTCCTTCACCCTGTGACATTTTATTCCCTTCTCCCTGTGACATTTTATTCCTTCACCCTGTGACATTTTTTCCCTTCTGCCTGCGACCTTTTATTCCCTTCTCCCTGTGACAATTCATTCCCTTCTCCCTGTGACGTTTTATTCCCTCTCCATGTGACATTTTATTCCCTTCTCGCTGTGACATTTTATTTCCTTCTCCCTGTGACTTTTTATTCCCTCTCCATGTGACATTTTATTCCTTCACCCTGTGACATTTTATTCCCTTCTCCCAGTGACTTTTTATTCCCTCTCCCTGTGACATTACATTCCCTCCCCCTGTGACATTTCTTTCCCTTCTCCCTGTGACATTTCATTCCCTCCCCCTGTGACATTTCATTCCCTTTCCCTGTGACATTTCATTCTCTAACCCTGTGACATTTCATTCCCTCTTCCTGTGACTTTTTATTCCCTCTCCATGTGACATTTTATTCCCTTCTCCCTGTTTCATTTAATTCCCTTCTCCCTCTGACATTTTAATCCCTTCTCCCTCTGACATTTTATTCCCTCTACCTGTGACATTTTATTCCTATTCCCTGTGACATTTTATTCCCTTCTCCCGGTGACATTTTATTCCCTCTCCCTGTGATTTTTTATTCCCTCTCCCTGCGAAATTTTATTCCATCTCCCTGTAACATTTTATTCCCTCTCCCTGTGACATTTTATTCCCTTCTCCCTGTGATATTTTATTTCCTTCTCCCTCTGACATTTTATTCCCTTCTCCCTATGACATTTTAATCCTTCTCCCTGTGACATTTTATTCTATCTCCCTGTGACATTTTATTCCCTCTCCCTGTGACATTTTATTCCTTCTCCCTGTGACATTTTATTCCTTTCTCACTTTGACATTTTTTCCCTTCTCCCTGTGACATTTTATTTCCTTCTCCCTCTGACATTTTATTCCCGCTCCCTGTGACATTTTATTACCTTCTCCCTCTGACATTTTATTCCCTCTCCCTGTGACATTTTATTCCTTCTCCCTGTGACATTTTATTCCCTTCTCCATGTGACATTTCATTCCTTCTCCCTGTGACATTTGATTCCCTCTCCCTGTGATATTTAATTCCCTTCTCCCTGTGACATTTTATTCCCTTCTCCTAGTGACATTTTATTCCCTTCTGCCTGTGACATTTTCTTTCCTTCTCACTGTGACATTTTTTCCCTTCTTCCTGAGACCTTTTATTCCCTTCTCCCTGTGACATTTTATTCCTTCACCCTGTGACATGTTATTCCCTTCTCCCTGTGACATTTCATTCCCTTCTCCCTGTGACATTTTATTCCCTCACCATGTGACATTTTATTCCCTTCTCCCTGTGACATTTTATTTCCTTCTCCCGGTGACTTTTTATTCCCTCTCCCTGTGAAATTTTATTCCATCTCCCTGTAATATTTTATTTCATTCTCCCTGTGACATTTTATTCACTTCTCCCTGTGACATTTTATTTCCTTCCACCTGTGACATTTCATTCCCTCTCCCTGTGACATTTTATTCCCTTCTCCCTGTGACATTTTATTCCCTTTTCCCTGTGACATTTTATTCCTTCTCCCTGTGACATTTTATTCTCTCGCCCTGTGACATTTTATTCCCTTCTCCCTGTGACATTTTATTCCCTCTTCCTGTAACATTTTATTCCCTTCTCCCTGTGACATTTTATTCCCTCTCCGTGTGACATTTTATTCCGTCTCCCTGTGACAGTTTATTCCCTTCTCCCTGAGACATTTTATTCCCTTCTCCCTGTGACATTCTATTCCCTTCTCCCTGTGACATTTCATTCCCTCTCCCTGTGACATTTCATTCCCTCCCCCTTTGACATTTCATTCTCTATCCCCGTGACATTTTATTCCCTCTCGCTGTTAAATATTATTCCCTCTTCCTGTGACTTTTTATTCCCTTCTCCCTTTGATATTTTATTCCCTCTCGCTGTGATTTTTTATTCCCTCTCCCTGTGATATTTTATTTCCTTCTCCCTGTGACATTTTATTCCCACTTCCTTTGACATTTTATTCCCTTCTCCTAGTGACATTTTATTCCCTCTCCCTGTGACGTTTTATTCCCTCTTCCTGTGACATTTTATTCCCTTTTCCCTGTGACATTTTATTCCTTCTCCCCGTGACAATTTATTCCCTCTCCCTGTGAAATTTTATTCCCTCTTCCTGTGACTTTTTATTCCCTTCTCCATGTGACATTTTATTCCCTCTCCCTGTGACATTTTATTCCTTCACCCTGTGACATGTTATTCCCTTCTCCCTGTGACATTTCATTCCCTTCTCCCTGTGACATTTTATTCCCTCACCATGTGACATTTTATTCCCTTCTCCCTGTGACATTTTATTTCCTTCTCCCGGTGACTTTTTATTCCCTCTCCATGTGCCATTTTATTCCCTTCTCCCTGTGACATTTTATTCCCTTCTCCCTGTGACATTTTAATCCCTTCTCCCTGTGACATTTTATTCCCTTCTCCCTGTGACATTTTAATCCCTTCTCCCTGTGACATTTTATTCCCTCTCCCTGTGACATTTTATTCCTATTCCATGTGACATTTCATTCCCTCTCCTTGAGACATTTTATTCCCTTCTCCCTGAGTCATTTTATTCCCTTCTCCCTCTGTCATTTTCTTCCCTTCTCCGTGTGACATTTCATTCCCTCTCACTGTGACACTTTATTCCCTCTTCCTGTGACATTTTATTCCCTTCTCCCTGTGACATTTTATTCCCTTCTCTGGGTGACATTTTATTCCCTCTCCCTGTGACATTTTATTCCCTCTCCCTGTGACAGTTTATTCCCTTCTCCCTGTGACATTTTATTCCCACTATCTTTGATTTTTTATTCCCTCTCCCTGTGAAATTTTATTCCTTTTCCATGTGATATTTTTTTTCCTTCTCCCTGTGAAATTTTATTCCCTTCTCACTGTGACATTTCATTCCCTCTCCCTGTGACGTTTTATTCCCTCTTCCTTTGACATCTTATTCCCTTCTCCCTTTGACAATTCATTCCCTCCTCCTATGACATTTCTTTCCCCTCTAACTGTGACATTTCATTCCCTCCCCCTGTGACATCTTATTCCCTCTCCTTGGGATATTTTATTCCCTTCTCCCTGTGTCGTTTCATTCCCTCTCCCCGTGACATTTTATTCCCACTCCCTGTGATTTTTTATTCCCTCTCCATGTGAAATTTTATTACATCTCCCTGTAATATTTTATTTCATTCTCCCTGTGACATTTTATTCCCTTCTCCCTTTGACAATTCATTCCCACCTCCTGTGATATTTCTTTCCCTTCTACCTGTGACATTTCATTCCCTCCACCTGTGACATCTTATTCCGTCTGCTTGGGATATTTTATTCCCTTCTCCCTGTGTCGTTTCATTCCCTCTCCCCGTGACATTTTATTCCCTATCCCTGTGATTTTTTATTCCCTCTCCCTGTGAAATTTTATTCCATCTCCCTGTAATATTTTATTTCATTCTCCCTGTGACATTTTATTCACTTCTCCCTGTGACATTTTATTTCCTTCCACCTGTGACATTTCATTCCCTCTCCCTGTGACATTTTATTCCCTTCTCCCTGTGACATTTTATTCCCTTCTCCCTGTGACATTTTATTCCTTCTCCCTGTGACATTTTATTCTCTCGCCCTGTGACATTTTATTCCCTTCTCCCTGTGACATTTTATTCCCTCTTCCTGTAACATTTTATTCCCTTCTCCCTGTGACATTTTATTCCCTCTCCCTGTGACATTTTATTCCGTCTCCCTGTGACAGTTTATTCCCTTCTCCCTGAGACATTTTATTCCCTTCTCCCTGTGACATTCTATTCCCTTCTCCCTGTGACATTTCATTCCCTTCTCCCAGTGACATTTTATTCCCTTCTCCCTGTGACATTTTATTTCCTTCTCACTGTGACATTTTTTCCCTTCTGCCTGCGACCTTTTATTCCCTTCTCCCTGTGACAATTCATTCCCTTCTCCCTGTGACGTTTTATTCCCTCTCCATGTGACATTTTATTCCCTTCTCCCTGTGACATTTTATTTCCTTCTCCCTGTGACTTTTTATTCCCTCTCCATGTGACATTTTATTCCCTTCTCCCTGTGACATTTTATTTCCTTCTCCCTGTGACTTTTTATTCCCTCTCCATGTGACATTTTATTCCCTTCTCCCTGTGACATTTTATTCCCTTCTCCCTCTGACATTTTAATCCCTTCTCCCTGTGACATTAATTCCCTCTCCATTTGACATTTTATTCCTTCACCCTGTGACATTTTATTCCCTTCTCCCTGTGACTTTTTATTCCCTCTCCCTGTGACATTACATTCCCTCCCCCTGTGACATTTCTTTCCCTTCTCCCTCTGTCATTTTCTTCCCTTCTCCGTGTGACATTTCATTCCCTCTCACTGTGACATTTTATTCCCTCTTCCTGTGACATTTTATTCCCTTCTCCCGGTGACATTTTATTCCCTCTCCCTGTGATTTTTTATTCCCTCTCACTGCGAAATTTTTTTCCATCTCCCTGTGACATTTTATTCCCTCTCCCTGTGACATTTTATTCCCTACTCCCTATCACATTTTATTCCCACTCTCTGTGACATTTCATTCCCTTCTCCCTGTGACATTTTATTCTCTCGCCCTGTGACATTTTATTCCCTTCTCCCTGTGACATTTTATTCCCTCTTCCTGTAACATTTTATTCCCTTCTCCCTGTGACATTTTATTCCCTCTTCCTGTAACATTTTATTCCCTTCTCCCTGTGACATTTTATTCCCTCTCCCTGTGACATTTTATTCCGTCTCCCTGTGACAGTTTATTCCCTTCTCCCTGAGACATTTTATTCCCTTCTCCCTGTGACATTCTATTCCCTTCTCCCTGTGACATTTCATTCCCTCTCCCTGTGACATTTCATTCCCTCCCCCTTTGACATTTCATTCTCTATCCCCGTGACATTTTATTCCCTCTCGCTGTTAAATATTATTCCCTCTTCCTGTGACTTTTTATTCCCTTCTCCCTTTGATATTTTATTCCCTCTCGCTGTGATTTTTTATTCCCTCTCCCTGTGATATTTTATTTCCTTCTCCCTGTGACATTTTATTCCCACTTCCTTTGACATTTTATTCCCTTCTCCTAGTGACATTTTATTCCCTCTCCCTGTGACGTTTTATTCCCTCTTCCTGTGACATTTTATTCCCTTTTCCCTGTGACATTTTATTCCTTCTCCCCGTGACAATTTATTCCCTCTCCCTGTGAAATTTTATTCCCTCTTCCTGTGACTTTTTATTCCCTTCTCCATGTGACATTTTATTCCCTCTCCCTGTGACATTTTATTCCTTCACCCTGTGACATGTTATTCCCTTCTCCCTGTGACATTTCATTCCCTTCTCCCTGTGACATTTTATTCCCTCACCATGTGACATTTTATTCCCTTCTCCCTGTGACATTTTATTTCCTTCTCCCGGTGACTTTTTATTCCCTCTCCATGTGCCATTTTATTCCCTTCTCCCTGTGACATTTTATTCCCTTCTCCCTGTGACATTTTAATCCCTTCTCCCTGTGACATTTTATTCCCTTCTCCCTGTGACATTTTAATCCCTTCTCCCTGTGACATTTTATTCCCTCTCCCTGTGACATTTTATTCCTATTCCATGTGACATTTCATTCCCTCTCCTTGAGACATTTTATTCCCTTCTCCCTGAGTCATTTTATTCCCTTCTCCCTCTGTCATTTTCTTCCCTTCTCCGTGTGACATTTCATTCCCTCTCACTGTGACACTTTATTCCCTCTTCCTGTGACATTTTATTCCCTTCTCCCTGTGACATTTTATTCCCTTCTCTGGGTGACATTTTATTCCCTCTCCCTGTGACATTTTATTCCCTCTCCCTGTGACAGTTTATTCCCTTCTCCCTGTGACATTTTATTCCCACTATCTTTGATTTTTTATTCCCTCTCCCTGTGAAATTTTATTCCTTTTCCATGTGATATTTTTTTTCCTTCTCCCTGTGAAATTTTATTCCCTTCTCACTGTGACATTTCATTCCCTCTCCCTGTGACGTTTTATTCCCTCTTCCTTTGACATCTTATTCCCTTCTCCCTTTGACAATTCATTCCCTCCTCCTATGACATTTCTTTCCCCTCTAACTGTGACATTTCATTCCCTCCCCCTGTGACATCTTATTCCCTCTCCTTGGGATATTTTATTCCCTTCTCCCTGTGTCGTTTCATTCCCTCTCCCCGTGACATTTTATTCCCACTCCCTGTGATTTTTTATTCCCTCTCCATGTGAAATTTTATTACATCTCCCTGTAATATTTTATTTCATTCTCCCTGTGACATTTTATTCCCTTCTCCCTTTGACAATTCATTCCCACCTCCTGTGATATTTCTTTCCCTTCTACCTGTGACATTTCATTCCCTCCACCTGTGACATCTTATTCCGTCTGCTTGGGATATTTTATTCCCTTCTCCCTGTGTCGTTTCATTCCCTCTCCCCGTGACATTTTATTCCCTATCCCTGTGATTTTTTATTCCCTCTCCCTGTGAAATTTTATTCCATCTCCCTGTAATATTTTATTTCATTCTCCCTGTGACATTTTATTCACTTCTCCCTGTGACATTTTATTTCCTTCCACCTGTGACATTTCATTCCCTCTCCCTGTGACATTTTATTCCCTTCTCCCTGTGACATTTTATTCCCTTCTCCCTGTGACATTTTATTCCTTCTCCCTGTGACATTTTATTCTCTCGCCCTGTGACATTTTATTCCCTTCTCCCTGTGACATTTTATTCCCTCTTCCTGTAACATTTTATTCCCTTCTCCCTGTGACATTTTATTCCCTCTCCCTGTGACATTTTATTCCGTCTCCCTGTGACAGTTTATTCCCTTCTCCCTGAGACATTTTATTCCCTTCTCCCTGTGACATTCTATTCCCTTCTCCCTGTGACATTTCATTCCCTTCTCCCAGTGACATTTTATTCCCTTCTCCCTGTGACATTTTATTTCCTTCTCACTGTGACATTTTTTCCCTTCTGCCTGCGACCTTTTATTCCCTTCTCCCTGTGACAATTCATTCCCTTCTCCCTGTGACGTTTTATTCCCTCTCCATGTGACATTTTATTCCCTTCTCCCTGTGACATTTTATTTCCTTCTCCCTGTGACTTTTTATTCCCTCTCCATGTGACATTTTATTCCCTTCTCCCTGTGACATTTTATTTCCTTCTCCCTGTGACTTTTTATTCCCTCTCCATGTGACATTTTATTCCCTTCTCCCTGTGACATTTTATTCCCTTCTCCCTCTGACATTTTAATCCCTTCTCCCTGTGACATTAATTCCCTCTCCATTTGACATTTTATTCCTTCACCCTGTGACATTTTATTCCCTTCTCCCTGTGACTTTTTATTCCCTCTCCCTGTGACATTACATTCCCTCCCCCTGTGACATTTCTTTCCCTTCTCCCTCTGTCATTTTCTTCCCTTCTCCGTGTGACATTTCATTCCCTCTCACTGTGACATTTTATTCCCTTCTCCCGGTGACATTTTATTCCCTCTCCCTGTGATTTTTTATTCCCTCTCACTGCGAAATTTTTTTCCATCTCCCTGTGACATTTTATTCCCTCTCCCTGTGACATTTTATTCCCTACTCCCTATCACATTTTATTCCCACTCTCTGTGACATTTCATTCCCTTCTCCCTGTGACATTTTATTCTCTCGCCCTGTGACATTTTATTCCCTTCTCCCTGTGACATTTTATTCCCTCTTCCTGTAACATTTTATTCCCTTCTCCCTGTGACATTTTATTCCCTCTCCCTGTGACACTTTTTTCCCTTCTCCCTGTGACATTTTATTCCCTCTCCCTGTTACATTTTATTCCGTCTCCCTGTGACAGTTTATTCCCTTCTCCCTGTGACATTTTATTCCCTTCTCCCTGTGACATTCTATTCCCTTCTCCCTGTGACATTTCATTCCCTCTCCCTGTGACATTTCATTCCCTCCCCCTTTGACATTTCATTCTCTATCCCCGTTACATTTTATTCCCTCTCGCTGTTAAATATTATTCCCTCTTCCTGTGACTTTTTATTCCCTTCTCCCTTTTACATTTTATTCCCTCTCGCTGTAATTTTTTATTCCCTCTCCCTGTGATATTTTATTTCCTTCTCCCTGTGACATTTTATTCCCACTCCCTTTGACATTTTATTCCCTTCTCCTAGTGACATTTTATTCCCTTCTCACTGTGACATTTCATTCCCTCTCCCTGTGACGTTTTATTCCCTCTTCCTGTGACATTTTATTCCCTTTTCCCTGTGACATTTTATTCCTTCTCCCCGTGACAATTTATTCCCTCTCCCTGTGAAATTTTATTCCCTCTTCCTGTGACTTTTTATTCCCTTCTCCCTGTGACATTTTATTCCCTCTCCCTGTGATTTTTTATTCCCTCTCCCTGTGAAATTTTATTCCTTATCCCTGTGATATTTTATTTCCTTCTCCCTGTGACATTTTATTCCCTTCTCCCTGTGAAATTTTATTCCCTCCCCCTGTGAAATTTTATTCCTTCACCCTGTGACATTTTATTCCCTTCTCCATGTGACATTTTATTCCTTCTCTCTGTGACATTTTATTCCCTTCTCCCAGTGACATTTCCTTCCCTTCACCCTGTGGCATTTGATTCCCTCTCCCTGTGATATTTAATTCCCTTCTCCCAGTGACATTTTATTCCCTTCTCCCAGTGACATTTTATTCCCTTCTCCCTGTGACATTTTATTTCCTTCTCACTGTGACATTTTTTCCCTTCTGCCTGCGACCTTTTATTCCCTTCTCCCTGTGACAATTCATTCCCTTCTCCCTGTGACGTTTTATTCCCTCTCCATGTGACATTTTATTCCCTTCTCCCTGTGACTTTTTATTCCCTCTCCATGTGACATTTTATTCCCTTCTCCCTGTGACATTTTATTCCCTTCTCCCTCTGACATTTTAATCCCTTCTCCCTGTGACATTAATTCCCTCTCCATGTGACATTTTATTCCTTCACCCTGTGACATTTTATTCCCTTCTCCCTGTGACTTTTTATTCCCTCTCCCTGTGACATTACATTCCCTCCCCCTGTGACATTTCTTTCCCTTCTCCCTGTGACATTTCATTCCCTCCCCCTGTGACATTTCATTCCCTTTCCCTGTGACATTTCATTCTCTAACCCTGTGACATTTCATTCCCTCTTCCTTTGACTTTTTATTCCCTCTCCATGTGACATTTTATTCCCTTCTCCCTGTTTCATTTAATTCCCTTCTCCCTCTGACATTTTAATCCCTTCTCCCTCTGACATTTTATTCCCTCTCCCTGTGACATTTTATTCCTATTCCCTGTGACATTTTATTCCCTTCTCCCGGTGACATTTTATTCCCTCTCCCTGTGATTTTTTATTCCCTCTCCCTGCGAAATTTTTTTCCATCTCCCTGTAACATTTTATTCCCTCTCCCTGTGACATTTTATTCCCTTCTCCCTGTGATATTTTATTTCCTTCTCCCTCTGACATTTTATTCCCTTCTCCCTATGACATTTTAATCCTTCTCCCTGTGACATTTTATTCTATCTCCCTGTGACATTTTATTCCTTCTCCCTGTGACATTTTATTCCTTTCTCACTTTGACATATTTTCCCTTCTCCCTGTGACATTTTATTTCCTTCTCCCTCTGACATTTTATTCCCTTCTCCCTGTGACATTTTAATCCCTTCTCCCTGTGACATTTTATTCCCTCTCCCTGTGACATTTTATTCCTATTCCATGTGACATTTCATTCCCTCTCCTTGAGACATTTTATTCCCTTCTCCCTGAGTCATTTTATTCCCTTCTCCCTCTGTCATTTTCTTCCCTTCTCCGTGTGACATTTCATTCCCTCTCACTGTGACACTTTATTCCCTCTTCCTGTGACATTTTATTCCCTTCTCCCTGTGACATTTTATTCCCTTCTCTGGGTGACATTTTATTCCCTCTCCCTGTGACATTTTATTCCCTCTCCCTGTGAAAGTTTATTCCCTTCTCCCTGTGACATTTTATTCCCACTATCTTTGATTTTTTATTCCCTCTCCCTGTGAAATTTTATTCCTTTTCCATGTGATATTTTTTTTCCTTCTCCCTGTGAAATTTTATTCCCTTCTCACTGTGACATTTCATTCCCTCTCCCTGTGACGTTTTATTCCCTCTTCCTTTGACATCTTATTCCCTTCTCCCTGTGACAATTCATTCCCTCCTCCTATGACATTTCTTTCCCCTCTAACTGTGACATTTCATTCCCTCCCCCTGTGACATCTTATTCCCTCTCCTTGGGATATTTTATTCCCTTCTCCCTGTGTCGTTTCATTCCCTCTCCCCGTGACATTTTATTCCCACTCCCTGTGATTTTTTATTCCCTCTCCATGTGAAATTTTATTACATCTCCCTGTAATATTTTATTTCATTCTCCCTGTGACATTTTATTCCCTTCTCCCTTTGACAATTCATTCCCACCTCCTGTGATATTTCTTTCCCTTCTACCTGTGACATTTCATTCCCTCCACCTGTGACATCTTATTCCGTCTGCTTGGGATATTTTATTCCCTTCTCCCTGTGTCGTTTCATTCCCTCTCCCCGTGACATTTTATTCCCTATCCCTGTGATTTTTTATTCCCTCTCCCTGTGAAATTTTATTCCATCTCCCTGTAATATTTTATTTCATTCTCCCTGTGACATTTTATTCACTTCTCCCTGTGACATTTTATTTCCTTCCACCTGTGACATTTCATTCCCTCTCCCTGTGACATTTTATTCCCTTCTCCCTGTGACATTTTATTCCCTTCTCCCTGTGACATTTTATTCCTTCTCCCTGTGACATTTTATTCTCTCGCCCTGTGACATTTTATTCCCTTCTCCCTGTGACATTTTATTCCCTCTTCCTGTAACATTTTATTCCCTTCTCCCTGTGACATTTTATTCCCTCTCCCTGTGACATTTTATTCCGTCTCCCTGTGACAGTTTATTCCCTTCTCCCTGAGACATTTTATTCCCTTCTCCCTGTGACATTCTATTCCCTTCTCCCTGTGACATTTCATTCCCTTCTCCCAGTGACATTTTATTCCCTTCTCCCTGTGACATTTTATTTCCTTCTCACTGTGACATTTTTTCCCTTCTGCCTGCGACCTTTTATTCCCTTCTCCCTGTGACAATTCATTCCCTTCTCCCTGTGACGTTTTATTCCCTCTCCATGTGACATTTTATTCCCTTCTCCCTGTGACATTTTATTTCCTTCTCCCTGTGACTTTTTATTCCCTCTCCATGTGACATTTTATTCCCTTCTCCCTGTGACATTTTATTTCCTTCTCCCTGTGACTTTTTATTCCCTCTCCATGTGACATTTTATTCCCTTCTCCCTGTGACATTTTATTCCCTTCTCCCTCTGACATTTTAATCCCTTCTCCCTGTGACATTAATTCCCTCTCCATTTGACATTTTATTCCTTCACCCTGTGACATTTTATTCCCTTCTCCCTGTGACTTTTTATTCCCTCTCCCTGTGACATTACATTCCCTCCCCCTGTGACATTTCTTTCCCTTCTCCCTCTGTCATTTTCTTCCCTTCTCCGTGTGACATTTCATTCCCTCTCACTGTGACATTTTATTCCCTCTTCCTGTGACATTTTATTCCCTTCTCCCGGTGACATTTTATTCCCTCTCCCTGTGATTTTTTATTCCCTCTCACTGCGAAATTTTTTTCCATCTCCCTGTGACATTTTATTCCCTCTCCCTGTGACATTTTATTCCCTACTCCCTATCACATTTTATTCCCACTCTCTGTGACATTTCATTCCCTTCTCCCTGTGACATTTTATTCTCTCGCCCTGTGACATTTTATTCCCTTCTCCCTGTGACATTTTATTCCCTCTTCCTGTAACATTTTATTCCCTTCTCCCTGTGACATTTTATTCCCTCTCCCTGTGACACTTTTTTCCCTTCTCCCTGTGAAATTTTATTCCCTCTCCCTGTTACATTTTATTCCGTCTCCCTGTGACAGTTTATTCCCTTCTCCCTGTGACATTTTATTCCCTTCTCCCTGTGACATTCTATTCCCTTCTCCCTGTGACATTTCATTCCCTCTCCCTGTGACATTTCATTCCCTCCCCCTTTGACATTTCATTCTCTATCCCCGTGACATTTTATTCCCTCTCGCTGTTAAATATTATTCCCTCTTCCTGTGACTTTTTATTCCCTTCTCCCTTTGACATTTTATTCCCTCTCGCTGTAATTTTTTATTCCCTCTCCCTGTGATATTTTATTTCCTTCTCCCTGTGACATTTTATTCCCACTCCCTTTGACATTTTATTCCCTTCTCCTAGTGACATTTTATTCCCTTCTCACTGTGACATTTCATTCCCTCTCCCTGTGACGTTTTATTCCCTCTTCCTGTGACATTTTATTCCCTTTTCCCTGTGACATTTTATTCCTTCTCCCCGTGACAATTTATTCCCTCTCCCTGTGAAATTTTATTCCCTCTTCCTGTGACTTTTTATTCCCTTCTCCCTGTGACATTTTATTCCCTCTCCCTGTGATTTTTTATTCCCTCTCCCTGTGAAATTTTATTCCTTATCCCTGTGATATTTTATTTCCTTCTCCCTGTGACATTTTATTCCCTTCTCCCTGTGAAATTTTATTCCCTCCCCCTGTGAAATTTTATTCCTTCACCCTGTGACATTTTATTCCCTTCTCCATGTGACATTTTATTCCTTCTCTCTGTGACATTTTATTCCCTTCTCCCAGTGACATTTCCTTCCCTTCACCCTGTGGCATTTGATTCCCTCTCCCTGTGATATTTAATTCCCTTCTCCCAGTGACATTTTATTCCCTTCTCCCAGTGACATTTTATTCCCTTCTCCCTGTGACATTTTATTTCCTTCTCACTGTGACATTTTTTCCCTTCTGCCTGCGACCTTTTATTCCCTTCTCCCTGTGACAATTCATTCCCTTCTCCCTGTGACGTTTTATTCCCTCTCCATGTGACATTTTATTCCCTTCTCCCTGTGACTTTTTATTCCCTCTCCATGTGACATTTTATTCCCTTCTCCCTGTGACATTTTATTCCCTTCTCCCTCTGACATTTTAATCCCTTCTCCCTGTGACATTAATTCCCTCTCCATGTGACATTTTATTCCTTCACCCTGTGACATTTTATTCCCTTCTCCCTGTGACTTTTTATTCCCTCTCCCTGTGACATTACATTCCTTCCCCCTGTGACATTTCTTTCCCTTCTCCCTGTGACATTTCATTCCCTCCCCCTGTGACATTTCATTCCCTTTCCCTGTGACATTTCATTCTCTAACCCTGTGACATTTCATTCCCTCTTCCTGTGACTTTTTATTCCCTCTCCATGTGACATTTTATTCCCTTCTCCCTGTTTCATTTAATTCCCTTCTCCCTCTGACATTTTAATCCCTTCTCCCTCTGACATTTTATTCCCTCTCCCTGTGACATTTTATTCCTATTCCCTGTGACATTTTATTCCCTTCTCCCGGTGACATTTTATTCCCTCTCCCTGTGATTTTTTATTCCCTCTCCCTGCGAAATTTTTTTCCATCTCCCTGTAACATTTTATTCCCTCTCCCTGTGACATTTTATTCCCTTCTCCCTGTGATATTTTATTTCCTTCTCCCTGTGACATTTTATTCCCTTCTCCCGGTGACATTTTATTCCCTCTCCCTGTGATTTTTTATTCCCTTCTCCCTATGACATTTTAATCCTTCTCCCTGTGACATTTTATTCTATCTCCCTGTGACATTTTATTCCCTCTCCCTGTGACATTTTATTCCTTCTCCCTGTGACATTTTATTCCTTTCTCACTTTGACATATTTTCCCTTCTCCCTGTGACATTTTATTTCCTTCTCCCTCTGACATTTTATTCCCGCTCCCTGTGACATTTTATTACCTTCTCCCTCTGACATTTTATTCCCTCTCCCTGTGACATTTTATTCCTTCTCCCTGTGACATTTTATTCCCTTCTCCATGTGACATTTCATTCCTTCTCCCTGTGACATTTGATTCCCTCTCCCTGTGATATTTAATTCCCTTCTCCCTGTGACATTTTATTCCCTTCTCCTAGTGACATTTTATTCCCTTCTGCCTGTGACATTTTCTTTCCTTCTCACTGTGACATTTTTTCCCTTCTTCCTGAGACCTTTTATTCCCTTCTCCCTGTGACATTTTATTCCTTCACCCTGTGACATGTTATTCCCTTCTCCCTGTGACATTTCATTCCCTTCTCCCTGTGACATTTTATTCCCTCACCATGTGACATTTTATTCCCTTCTCCCTGTGACATTTTATTTCCTTCTCCCGGTGACTTTTTATTCCCTCTCCCTGTGAAATTTTATTCCATCTCCCTGTAATATTTTATTTCATTCTCCCTGTGACATTTTATTCACTTCTCCCTGTGACATTTTATTTCCTTCCACCTGTGACATTTCATTCCCTCTCCCTGTGACATTTTATTCCCTTCTCCCTGTGACATTTTATTCCCTTTTCCCTGTGACATTTTATTCCTTCTCCCTGTGACATTTTATTCTCTCGCCCTGTGACATTTTATTCCCTTCTCCCTGTGACATTTTATTCCCTCTTCCTGTAACATTTTATTCCCTTCTCCCTGTGACATTTTATTCCCTCTCCCTGTGACATTTTATTCCGTCTCCCTGTGACAGTTTAATCCCTTCTCCCTGAGACATTTTATTCCCTTCTCCCTGTGACATTCTATTCCCTTCTCCCTGTGACATTTCATTCCCTCTCCCTGTGACATTTCATTCCCTCCCCCTTTGACATTTCATTCTCTATCCCCGTGACATTTTATTCCCTCTCGCTGTTAAATATTATTCCCTCTTCCTGTGACTTTTTATTCCCTTCTCCCTTTGATATTTTATTCCCTCTCGCTGTGATTTTTTATTCCCTCTCCCTGTGATATTTTATTTCCTTCTCCCTGTGACATTTTATTCCCACTTCCTTTGACATTTTATTCCCTTCTCCTAGTGACATTTTATTCCCTTCTCACTGTGACATTTCATTCCCTCTCCCTGTGACGTTTTATTCCCTCTTCCTGTGACATTTTATTCCCTTTTCCCTGTGACATTTTATTCCTTCTCCCCGTGACAATTTATTCCCTCTCCCTGTGAAATTTTATTCCCTCTTCCTGTGACTTTTTATTCCCTTCTCCATGTGACATTTTATTCCCTCTCCCTGTGACATTTTATTCCTTCACCCTGTGACATGTTATTCCCTTCTCCCTGTGACATTTCATTCCCTTCTCCCTGTGACATTTTATTCCCTCACCATGTGACATTTTATTCCCTTCTCCCTGTGACATTTTATTTCCTTCTCCCGGTGACTTTTTATTCCCTCTCCATGTGCCATTTTATTCCCTTCTCCCTGTGACATTTTATTCCCTTCTCCCTGTGACATTTTAATCCCTTCTCCCTGTGACATTTTATTCCCTTCTCCCTGTGACATTTTAATCCCTTATCCCTGTGACATTTTATTCCCTCTCCCTGTGACATTTTATTCCTATTCCATGTGACATTTCATTCCCTCTCCTTGTGACATTTTATTCCCTTCTCCCTGAGTCATTTTATTCCCTTCTCCCTCTGTCATTTTCTTCCCTTCTCCGTGTGACATTTCATTCCCTCTCACTGTGACACTTTATTCCCTCTTCCTGTGACATTTTATTCCCTTCTCCCTGTGACATTTTATTCCCTTCTCTGGGTGACATTTTATTCCCTCTCCCTGTGACATTTTATTCCCTCTCCCTGTGACAGTTTATTCCCTTCTCCCTGTGACATTTTATTCCCACTATCTTTGATTTTTTACTCCCTCTCCCTGTGAAATTTTATTCCTTTTCCATGTGATATTTTATTTCCTTCTCCCTGTGAAATTTTATTCCCTTCTCACTGTGACATTTCATTCCCTCTCCCTGTGACGTTTTATTCCCTCTTCCTTTGACATCTTATTCCCTTCTCCCTGTGACAATTCATTCCCTCCTCCTATGACATTTCGTTCCCCTCTAACTGTGACATTTCATTCCCTCCCCCTGTGACATCTTATTCCCTCTCCTTGGGATATTTTATTCCCTTCTCCCTGTGTCGTTTCATTCCCTCTCCCCGTGACATTTTATTCCCACTCCCTGTGATTTTTTATTCCCTCTCCATGTGAAATTTTATTACATCTCCCTGTAATATTTTATTTCATTCTCCCTGTGACATTTTATTCCCTTCTCCCTTTGACAATTCATTCCCACCTCCTGTGATATTTCTTTCCCTTCTACCTGTGACATTTCATTCCCTCCACCTGTGACATCTTATTCCGTCTGCTTGGGATATTTTATTCCCTTCTCCCTGTGTCATTTCATTCCCTCTCCCCGTGACATTTTATTCCCTATCCCTGTGATTTTTTATTCCCTCTCCCTGTGAAATTTTATTCCATCTCCCTGTAATATTTTATTTCATTCTCCCTGTGACATTTTATTCACTTCTCCCTGTGACATTTTATTTCCTTCCACCTGTGACATTTCATTCCCTCTCCCTGTGACATTTTATTCCCTTCTCCCTGTGACATTTTATTCCTTCTCCCTGTGACATTTTATTCTCTCGCCCTGTGACATTTTATTCCCTTCTCCCTGTGACATTTTATTCCCTCTTCCTGTAACATTTTATTCCCTTCTCCCTGTGACATTTTATTCCCTCTCCCTGTGACATTTTATTCCGTCTCCCTGTGACAGTTTATTCCCTTCTCCCTGAGACATTTTATTCCCTTCTCCCTGTGACATTCTATTCCCTTCTCCCTGTGACATTTCATTCCCTCCCCCTTTGACATTTCATTCTCTATCCCCTTGACATTTTATTCCCTCTCGCTGTTAAATATTATTCCCTCTTCCTGTGACTTTTTATTCCCTTCTCCCTTTGATATTTTATTCCCTCTCGCTGTGATTTTTTATTCCCTCTCCCTGTGATATTTTATTTCCTTCTCCCTGTGACATTTTATTCCCACTTCCTTTGACATTTTATTCCCTTCTCCTAGTGACATTTTATTCCCTTCTCACTGTGACATTTCATTCCCTCTCCCTGTGACGTTTTATTCCCTCTTCCTGTGACATTTTATTCCCTTTTCCCTGTGACATTTTATTCCTTCTCCCCGTGACAATTTATTCCCTCTCCCTGTGAAATTTTATTCCCTCTTCCTGTGACTTTTTATTCCCTTCTCCCTGTGACATTTTATTCCCTCTCCCTGTGATTTTTTATTCCCTCTCCCTGTGAAATTTTATTCCTTATCGCTGTGATATTTTATTTCCTTCTCCCTGTGACATTTTATTCCCTTCTCCCTGTGAAATTTTATTCCCTCTCTCTGTGAAATTTTATTCCTTCACCCTGTGACATTTTATTCCCTCTCCCTGTGACATTTTATTCCTTCACCCTGTGACATTTTATTCCCTTCTCCATGTGACATTTTATTCCTTCTCTCTGTGACATTTTATTCCCTTCTCCCTGTGACATTTCCTTCCCTTCACCCTGTGACATTTGATTCCCTCTCCCTGTGATATTTAATTCCCTTCTCCCTGTGACATTTTATTCCCTTCTCCCAGTGACATTTTATTCCCTTCTCCCTGTGACATTTTATTTCCTTCTCACTGTGACATTTTTTCCCTTCTGCCTGAGACCTTTTATTCCCTTCTCCCTGTGACAATTCATTCCCTTCTCCCTGTGACATTTTATTCCCTCTCCATGTGACATTTTATTCCCTTCTCCCTGTGACATTTTATTTCCTTCTCCCTGTGACTTTTTATTCCCTCTCCATGTGACATTTTATTCCCTTCTCCCTGTGACATTTTATTCCCTTCTCCCTCTGACATTTTAATCCCTTCTCCCTGTGACATTTCATTCCCTTTCCCTGTGACATTTCATTCTCTAACCCTGTGACATTTCATTCCCTCTTCCTGTGACTTTTTATTCCCTCTCCATGTGACATTTTATTCCCTTCTCCCTGTTTCATTTAATTCCCTTCTCCCTCTGACATTTTAATCCCTTCTCCCTCTGACATTTTATTCCCTCTCCCTGTGACATTTTATTCCTATTCCCTGTGACATTTTATTCCCTTCTCCCGGTGACATTTTATTCCCTCTCCCTGTGATTTTTTATTCCCTCTCCCTGCGAAATTTTTTTCCATCTCCCTGTGACATTTTATTCCCTCTCCCTGTGACATTTTATTCCCTTCTCCCTGTGATATTTTATTTCCTTCTCCCTCTGACATTTTATTCCCTTCTCCCTATGACATTTTAATCCTTCTCCCTGTGACATTTTATTCTATCTCCCTGTGACATTTTATTCCCTCTCCCTGTGACATTTTATTCCTTCTCCCTGTGACATTTTATTCCTTTCTCACTTTGACATTTTTTCCCTTCTCCCTGTGACATTTTATTACCTTCTCCCTCTGACATTTTATTCCCTCTCCCTGTGACATTTTATTCCTTCTCCCTGTGACATTTTATTCCCACTCCCTTTGATTTTTTATTCCCTCTCCCTGTGAAATTTTATTCCTTTTCCCTGTGATATTTTATTTCCTTCTCCCTGTGACATTTTATTCCCTTCTCCCTGTGACATTTTATTCCCTTCTCCATGTGACATTTCATTCCTTCTCCCTGCGACATTTGATTCCCTCTCCCTGTGATATTTAATTCCCTTCTCCCTGTGACATTTTATTCCCTTCTCCTAGTGACATTTTATTCCCTTCTGCCTGTGACATTTTCTTTCCTTCTCACTGTGACATTTTTTCCCTTCTTCCTGAGACCTTTTATTCCCTTCTCCCTGTGACATTTTATTCCTTCACCCTGTGACATGTTATTCCCTTCTCCCTGTGACATTTCATTCCCTTCTCCCTGTGACATTTTATTCCCTCACCATGTGACATTTTATTCCCTTCTCCCTGTGACATTTTATTTCCTTCTCCCGGTGACTTTTTATTCCCTCTCCCTGTGAAATTTTATTCCATCTCCCTGTAATATTTTATTTCATTCTCCCTGTGACATTTTATTCACTTCTCCCTGTGACATTTTATTTCCTTCCACCTGTGACATTTCATTCCCTCTCCCTGTGACATTTTATTCCCTTCTCCCTGTGACATTTTATTTCCTTCTCCCTGTGACATTTTATTCCTTCTCCCTGTGACATTTTATTCTCTCGCCCTGTGACATTTTATTCCCTTCTCCCTGTGACATTTTATTCCCTCTTCCTGTAACATTTTATTCCCTTCTCCCTGTGACATTTTATTCCCTCTCCCTGTGACATTTTATTCCGTCTCCCTGTGACAGTTTATTCCCTTCTCCCTGAGACATTTTATTCCCTTCTCCCTGTGACATTCTATTCCCTTCTCCCTGTGACATTTCATTCCCTCTCCCTGTGACATTTCATTCCCTCCCCCTTTGACATTTCATTCTCTATCCCCGTGACATTTTATTCCCTCTCGCTGTTAAATATTATTCCCTCTTCCTGTGACTTTTTATTCCCTTCTCCCTTTGATATTTTATTCCCTCTCGCTGTGATTTTTTATTCCCTCTCCCTGTGATATTTTATTTCCTTCTCCCTGTGACATTTTATTCCCACTTCCTTTGACATTTTATTCCCTTCTCCTAGTGACATTTTATTCCCTTCTCACTGTGACATTTCATTCCCTCTCCCTGTGACGTTTTATTCCCTCTTCCTGTGACATTTTATTCCCTTTTCCCTGTGACATTTTATTCCTTCTCCCCGTGACAATTTATTCCCTCTCCCTGTGAAATTTTATTCCCTCTTCCTGTGACTTTTTATTCCCTTCTCCATGTGACATTTTATTCCCTCTCCCTGTGATTTTTTATTCCCTCTCCCTGTGAAATTTTATTCCTTATCGCTGTGATATTTTATTTCCTTCTCCCTGTGACATTTTATTCCCCTCTCCCTGTGAAATTTTAATCCCTCTCTCTGTGAAATTTTATTCCTTCACCCTGTGACATTTTATTCCCTCTCCCTGTGACATTTTATTCCTTCACCCTGTGACATTTTATTCCCTTCTCCATGTGACATTTTATTCCATCTCTCTGTGACATTTTATTCCCTTCTCCCTGTGACATTTCCTTCACTTCACCCTGTGACATTTGATTCCCTCTCCCTGTGATATTTAATTCCCTTCTCCCTGTGACATTTTATTCCCTTCTCCCAGTGACATTTTATTCCCTTCTCCCTGTGACATTTTATTTCCTTCTCACTGTGACATTTTTTCCCTTCTGCCCGAGACCTTTTATTCCCTTCTCCCTGTGACAATTCATTCCCTTCTCCCTGTGACATTTTATTCCCTCTCCATGTGACATTTTATTCCCTTCTCCCTGTGACATTTTATTTCCTTCTCCCTGTGACTTTTTATTCCCTCTCCATGTGACATTTTATTCCCTTCTCCCTGTGACATTTTATTCCCTTCTCTGGGTGACATTTTATTCCCTCTCACAGTGATTTTTTATTCCCTCTCCCTGCGAAATTTTTTTCCATCTCCCTGTGACATTTTATTCCCTCTCCCTGTGACATTTTATTCCCTTCTCCCTGTGATATTTTATTTCCTTCTCCCTCTGACATTTTATTCCCTTCTCCCTATGACATTTTATTCCTTCTCCCTGTGACATTTTATTCTATCTCCCTGTGACATTACATTCCCTCCCCCTGTGACATTTCTTTCCCTTCTCCCTGTGACATTTCATTCCCTCCCCCTGTGACATTTCATTCCCTTTCCCTGTGACATTTCATTCTCTAACCCAGTGACATTTCATTCCCTCTTCCTGTGACTTTTTATTCCCTCTCCATGTGACATTTTATTCCCTTCTCCCTGTTTCATTTAATTCCCTTCTCCCTCTGACATTTTTATCCCTTCTCCCTCTGACATTTTATTCCCTCTCCCTGTGACATTTTATTCCTATTACCTGTGACATTTTATTCCCTTCTCCCGGTGACATTTTATTCCCTCTCCCTGTGATTTTTTATTCCCTCTCCCTGCGAAATTTTTTTCCATCTCCCTGTGACATTTTATTCCCTCTCCCTGTGACATTTTATTCCCTTCTCCCTGTGATATTTTATTTCCTTCTCCCTCTGACATTTTATTCCCTTCTCCCTATGACATTTTAATCCTTCTCCCTGTGACATTTTATTCTATCTCCCTGTGACATTTTATTCCCTCTCCCTGTGACATTTTATTCCTTCTCCCTGTGACATTTTATTCCTTTCTCACTTTGACATTTTTTCCCTTCTCCCTGTGACATTTTATTTCCTTCTCCCTCTGACATTTTATTCCCGCTCCCTGTGACATTTTATTACCTTCTCCCTCTGACATTTTATTCCCTCTCCCTGTGACATTTTATTCCTTCTCCCTGTGACATTTTATTCCCACTCCCTTTGATTTTTTATTCCCTCTCCCTGTGAAATTTTATTCCTTTTCCCTGTGATATTTTATTTCCTTCTCCCTGTGACATTTTATTCCCTTCTCCCTGTGACATTTTATTCCCTTCTCCATGTGACATTTCATTCCTTCTCCCTGTGACATTTGATTCCCTCTCCCTGTGATATTTAATTCCCTTCTCCCTGTGACATTTTATTCCCTTCTCCTAGTGACATTTTATTCCCTTCTGCCTGTGACATTTTCTTTCCTTCTCACTGTGACATTTTTTCCCTTCTTCCTGAGACCTTTTATTCCCTTCTCCCTGTGACATTTTATTCCTTCACCCTGTGACATGTTATTCCCTTCTCCCTGTGACATTTCATTCCCTTCTCCCTGTGACATTTTATTCCCTCACCATGTGACATTTTATTCCCTTCTCCCTGTGACATTTTATTTCCTTCCCCGGTGACTTTTTATTCCCTCTCCATGTGACATTTTATTCCCTTCTCCCTGTGACATTTTATTCCCTTCTCCCTGTGACATTTTAATCCCTTCTCCCTGTGACATTTTATTCCCTTCTCCCTGTGACATTTTAATCCCTTCTCCCTGTGACATTTTATTCCCTCTCCCTGTGACATTTTATTCCTATTCCATGTGACATTTCATTCCCTCTCCTTGTGACATTTTATTCCTTCTCCCTGTGACAGTTTATTCCCTTCTCCCTGAGACATTTTATTCCCTTCTCCCTGTGACATTCTATTCCCTTCTCCCTGTGACATTTCATTCCCTCTCCCTGTGACATTTCATTCCCTCCCCCTTTGACATTTCATTCTCTATCCCCGTGACATTTTATTCCCTCTCGCTGTTAAATATTATTCCCTCTTCCTGTGACTTTTTATTCCCTTCTCCCTTTGATATTTTATTCCCTCTCGCTGTGATTTTTTATTCCCTCTCCCTGTGATATTTTATTTCCTTCTCCCTGTGACATTTTATTCCCACTTCCTTTGACATTTTATTCCCTTCTCCTAGTGACATTTTATTCCCTTCTCACTGTGACATTTCATTCCCTCTCCCTGTGACGTTTTATTCCCTCTTCCTGTGACATTTTATTCCCTTTTCCCTGTGACATTTTATTCCTTCTCCCCGTGACAATTTATTCCCTCTCCCTGTGAAATTTTATTCCCTCTTCCTGTGACTTTTTATTCCCTTCTCCATGTGACATTTTATTCCCTCTCCCTGTGATTTTTTATTCCCTCTCCCTGTGAAATTTTATTCCTTATCGCTGTGATATTTTATTTCCTTCTCCCTGTGACATTTTATTCCCCTCTCCCTGTGAAATTTTATTCCCTCTCTCTGTGAAATTTTATTCCTTCACCCTATGACATTTTATTCCCTCTCCCTGTGACATTTTATTCCTTCACCCTGTGACATTTTATTCCCTTCTCCATGTGACATTTTATTCCTTCTCTCTGTGACATTTTATTCCCTTCTCCCTGTGACATTTCCTTCACTTCACCCTGTGACATTTGATTCCCTCTCCCTGTGATATTTAATTCCCTTCTCCCTGTGACATTTTATTCTCTTCTCCCAGTGACATTTTATTCCCTTCTCCCTGTGACATTTTATTTCCTTCTCACTGTGACATTTTTTCCCTTCTGCCTGAGACCTTTTATTCCCTTCTCCCTGTGACAATTCATTCCCTTCTCCCTGTGACATTTTATTCCCTCTCCATGTGACATTTTATTCCCTTCTCCCTGTGACATTTTATTTCCTTCTCCCTGTGACTTTTTATTCCCTCTCCATGTGACATTTTATTCCCTTCTCCCTGTGACATTTTATTCCCTTCTCCCTCTGACATTTTAATCCCTTCTCCCTGTGACATTAATTCCCTCTCCATGTGACATTTTATTCCTTCACCCTGTGACATTTTATTCCCTTCTCCCTGTGAATTTTTATTCCCTCTCCCTGTGACATTACATTCCCTCCCCCTGTGACATTTCTTTCCCTTCTCCCTGTGACATTTCATTCCCTCCCCCTGTGACATTTCATTCCCTTTCCCTGTGACATTTCATTCTCTAACCCTGTGACATTTCATTCCCTCTTCCTGTGACTTTTTATTCCCTCTCCATGTGACATTTTATTCCCTTCTCCCTGTTTCATTTAATTCCCTTCTCCCTCTGACATTTTAATCCCTTCTCCCTCTGACATTTTATTCCCTCTCCCTGTGACATTTTATTCCTATTCCCTGTGACATTTTATTCCCTTCTCCCGGTGACATTTTATTCCCTCTCCCTGTGATTTTTTATTCCCTCACCCTGCGAAATTTTTTTCCATCTCCCTGTGACATTTTATTCCCTCTCCCTGTGACATTTTATTCCCTTCTCCCTGTGATATTTTATTTCCTTCTCCCTCTGACATTTTATTCCCTTCTCCCTATGACATTTTAATCCTTCTCCCTGTGACATTTTATTCTATCTCCCTGTGACATTTTATTCCCTCTCCCTGTGACATTTTATTCCTTTCTCACTTTGACATTTTTTCCCTTCTCCCTGTGACATTTTATTTCCTTCTCCCTCTGACATTTTATTCCCGCTCCCTGTGACATTTTATTACCTTCTCCCTCTGACATTTTATTCCCTCTCCCTGTGACATTTTATTCCTTCTCCCTGTGACATTTTATTCCCACTCCCTTTGATTTTTTATTCCCTCTCCCTGTGAAATTTTATTCCTTTTCCCTGTGATATTTTATTTCCTTCTCCCTGTGACATTTTATTCCCTTCTCCCTGTGACATTTTATTCCCTTCTCCATGTGACATTTCATTCCTTCTCCCTGTGACATTTGATTCCCTCTCCCTGTGATATTTAATTCCCTTCTCCCTGTGACATTTTATTCCCTTCTCCTAGTGACATTTTATTCCCTTCTGCCTGTGACATTTTCTTTCCTTCTCACTGTGACATTTTTTCCCTTCTTCCTGAGACCTTTTATTCCCTTCTCCCTGTGACATTTTATTCCTTCACCCTGTGACATGTTATTCCCTTCTCCCTGTGACATTTCATTCCCTTCTCCCTGTGACATTTTATTCCCTCACCATGTGACATTTTATTCCCTTCTCCCTGTGACATTTTATTTCCTTCCCCGGTGACTTTTTATTCCCTCTCCATGTGACATTTTATTCCCTTCTCCCTGTGACATTTTATTCCCTTCTCCCTGTGACATTTTAATCCCTTCTCCCTGTGACATTTTATTCCCTTCTCCCTGTGACATTTTAATCCCTTCTCCCTGTGACATTTTATTCCCTCTCCCTGTGACATTTTATTCCTATTCCATGTGACATTTCATTCCCTCTCCTTGTGACATTTTATTCCCTTCTCCCTGAGTCATTTTATTCCCTTCTCCCTCTGTCATTTTCTTCCCTTCTCCCTGTGACATTTTATTCCCTCTCACTGTGACACTTTATTCCCTCTTCCTGTGACATTTTATTCCCTCTCCATGTGACATTTTATTCCCTTCTCCCTGTGACATTTTATTCCCTTCTCCCTGTGACATTTTAATCCCTTCTCCCTGTGACATTTTATTCCCTTCTCCCTGTGACATTTTAATCCCTTCTCCCTGTGACATTTTATTCCCTCTCCCTGTGACATTTTATTCCTATTCCATGTGACATTTCATTCCCTCTCCTTGTGACATTTTATTCCCTTCTCCCTGAGTCATTTTATTCCCTTCTCCCTCTGTCATTTTCTTCCCTTCTCCCTGTGACATTTTATTCCCTCTCACTGTGACACTTTATTCCCTCTTCCTGTGACATTTTATTCCCTTCTCCCTGTGACATTTTATTCCCTTCTCTGGGTGACATTTTATTCCCTCTCACAGTAATTTTTTATTCCCTCTCCCTGCGAAATTTTTTTCCATCTCCCTGTGACATTTTATTCCCTCTCCCTGTGACATTTTATGCCCTTCTCCCTGTGATATTTTATTTCCTTCTCCCTCTGACATTTTATTCCCTTCTCCCTGTGACATTTTATTCTATCTCCCTGTGACAATTCATTCCCTCCTCCTATGACATTTCTTTCCCCTCTAACTGTGACATTTCATTCCCTCCCCCTGTGACATCTTATTGCCTCTCCTTGGGATATTTTATTCCCTTCTCCCTGTGTCGTTTCATTCCCTCTCCCCGTGACATTTTATTCCCACTCCCTGTGATTTTTTATTCCCTCTCCATGTGAAATTTTATTACATCTCCCTGTAATATTTTATTTCATTCTCCCTGTGACATTTTATTCCCTTCTCCCTTTGACAATTCATTCCCACCTCCTGTGATATTTCTTTCCCTTCTACCTGTGACATTTCATTCCCTCCACCTGTGACATCTTATTCCGTCTGCTTGGGATATTTTATTCCCTTCTCCCTGTGTCGTTTCATTCCCTCTCCCCGTGACATTTTATTCCCTATCCCTGTGATTTTTTATTCCCTCTCCCTGTGAAATTTTATTCCATCTCCCTGTAATATATTATTTCATTCTCCCTGTGACATTATATTTCCTTCCACCTGTGACATTTCATTCCCTCTCCCTGTGACATTTTATTCCCTTCTCCCTGTGACATTTTATTCCCTTCTCCCTGTGACATTTTATTCCTTCTCCCTGTGACATTTTATTCACTTCTCCCTGTGACATTTTATTCCCTTCTCCCTGTGACATTTTATTTCCTTCCACCTGTGACATTTCATTCCCTCTCCCTGTGACATTTTATTCCCTTCTCCCTGTGACATTTTATTCCCTTCTCCCTGTGACATTTTATTCCTTCTCCCTGTGACATTTTATTCCCTTCTCCCTGTGACATTTTATTCCCTTCTCCCTGTGACATTTTATTCCATCTCCCTGTGACATTTTATTCACTTCTCCCTGTGACATTTTATTTCCTTCCACCTGTGACATTTCATTCCCTCTCCCTGTGACATTTTATTCCCTTCTCCCTGTGACATTTTATTCCCTTCTCCCTGTGACATTTTATTCCTTCTCCCTGTGACATTTTATTCTCTCGCCCTGTGACATTTTATTCCCTTCTCCCTGTGACATTTTATTCCCTCATCCTGTAACATTTTATTCCCTTCTCCCTGTGACATTTTATTCCCTCTCCCTGTGACATTTTATTCCCTCTCCCTGTGACATTTTATTCCGTCTCCCTGTGACAGTTTATTCCCTTCTCCCTGAGACATTTTATTCCCTTCTCCCTGTGACATTCTATTCCCTTCTCCCTGTGACATTTCATTCCCTCTCCCTGTGACATTTCATTCCCTCTCCCTTTGACATTTCATTCTCTATCCCCGTGACATTTTATTCCCTCTCGCTGTTAAATATTATTCCCTCTTCCTGTGACTTTTTATTCCCTTCTCCCTTTGATATTTTATTCCCTCTCGCTGTGATTTTTTATTCACTCTCCCTGTGACATTTTATTCCTATTCCCTGTGACATTTTATTCCCTTCTCCCTGTGACATTTTATTTCCTTCTCCCTGTGATATTTTATTTCCTTCTCCCTGTGACATTTTATTCCCACTTCCTTTGACATTTTATTCCCTTCTCCTAGTGACATTTTATTCCCTTCTCACTGTGACATTTCATTCCCTCTCCCTGTGACGTTTTATTCCCTCTTCCTGTGACATTTTATTCCCTTTTCCCTGTGACATTTTATTCCTTCTCCCCGTGACAATTTATTCCCTCTCCCTGTGAAATTTTATTCCCTCTTCCTGTGACTTTTTATTCCCTTCTCCCTGTGACATTTTATTCCCTCTCCCTGTGATTTTTTATTCCCTCTCCCTGTGAAATTTTATTCCTTATCGATGTGATATTTTATTTCCTTCTCCCTGTGACATTTTATTCCCTTCTCCCTGTGAAATTTTATTCCCTCTCTCTGTGAAATTTTATTCCTTCACCCTGTGACATTTTATTCCCTCTCCCTGTGACATTTTATTCCTTCACCCTGTGACATTTTATTCCCTTCTTTATGTGACATTTTATTCCTTCTCTCTGTGACATTTTTTTCCCTTCTCCCTGTGACATTTCCTTCCCTTCACCCTGTGACATTTGATTCCCTCTCCCTGTGATATTTAATTCCCTTCTCCCTGTGACATTTTATTCCCTTCTCACTGTGACATTTCATTCCCTCTCCCTGTGACGTTTTATTCCCTCTTCCTGTGACATTTTATTCCCTTTTCCCTGTGACATTTTATTCCTTCTCCCCGTGACAATTTATTCCCTCTCCCTGTGAAATTTTATTCCCTCTTCCTGTGACTTTTTATTCCCTTCTCCATGTGACATTTTATTCCCTCTCCCTGTGATTTTTTATTCCCTCTCCCTGTGAAATTTTATTCCTTATCCCTGTGATATTTTATTTCCTTCTCCCTGTGACATTTTATTCCCCTCTCCCTGTGAAATTTTATTCCCTCTCTCTGTGAAATTTTATTCCTTCACCCTGTGACATTTTATTCCCTCTCCCTGTGACATTTTATTCCTTCACCCTGTGACATTTTATTCCCTTCTCCATGTGACATTTTATTCCTTCTCTCTGTGACATTTTATTCCCTTCTCCCTGTGACATTTCCTTCACTTCACCCTGTGACATTTGATTCCCTCTCCCTGTGATATTTAATTCCCTTCTCCCTGTGACATTTTATTCCCTTCTCCCAGTGACATTTTATTCCCTTCTCCCTGTGACATTTTATTTCCTTCTCACTGTGACATTTTTTCCCTTCTGCCTGAGACCTTTCATTCCCTTCTCCCTGTGACAATTCATTCCCTTCTCCCTGTGACATTTTATTCCCTCTCCATGTGACATTTTATTCCCTTCTCCCTGTGACATTTTATTTCCTTCTCCCTGTGACTTTTTATTCCCTCTCCATGTGACATTTTATTCCCTTCTCCCTGTGACATTTTATTCCCTTCTCCCTCTGACATTTTAATCCCTTCTCCCTGTGACATTAATTCCCTCTCCATGTGACATTTTATTCCTTCACCCTGTGACATTTTATTCCCTTCTCCCTGTGACTTTTTATTCCCTCTCCCTGTGACATTACATTCCCTCCCCCTGTGACATTTCTTTCCCTTCTCCCTGTGACATTTCATTCCCTCCCCCTGTGACATTTCATTCCCTTTCCCTGTGACATTTCATTCTCTAACCCTGTGACATTTCATTCCCTCTTCCTGTGACTTTTTATTCCCTCTCCATGTGACATTTTATTCCCTTCTCCCTGTTTCATTTAATTCCCTTCTCCCTCTGACATTTTAATCCCTTCTCCCTCTGACATTTTATTCCCTCTCCCTGTGACATTTTATTCCTATTCCCTGTGACATTTTATTCCCTTCTCCCGGTGACATTTTATTCCCTCTCCCTGTGATTTTTTATTCCCTCTCCCTGCGAAATTTTTTTCCATCTCCCTGTGACATTTTATTCCCTCTCCCTGTGACATTTTAATCCCTTCTCCCTGTGATATTTTATTTCCTTCTCCCTCTGACATTTTATTCCCTTCTCCCTATGACATTTTAATCCTTCTCCCTGTGACATTTTATTCTATCTCCCTGTGACATTTTATTCCCTCTCCCTGTGACATTTTATTCCTTTCTCACTTTGACATTTTTTCCCTTCTCCCTGTGACATTTTATTTCCTTCTCCCTCTGACATTTTATTCCCGCTCCCTGTGACATTTTATTACCTTCTCCCTCTGACATTTTATTCCCTCTCCCTGTGACATTTTATTCCTTCTCCCTGTGACATTTTATTCCCACTCCCTTTGATTTTTTATTCCCTCTCCCTGTGAAATTTTATTCCTTTTCCCTGTGATATTTTATTTCCTTCTCCCTGTGACATTTTATTCCCTTCTCCCTGTGACATTTTATTCCCTTCTCCATGTGACATTTCATTCCTTCTCCCTGTGACATTTGATTCCCTCTCCCTGTGATATTTAATTCCCTTCTCCCTGTGACATTTTATTCCCTTCTCCTAGTGACATTTTATTCCCTTCTGCCTGTGACATTTTCTTTCCTTCTCACTGTGACATTTTTTCCCTTCTTCCTGAGACCTTTTATTCCCTTCTCCCTGTGACATTTTATTCCTTCACCCTGTGACATGTTATTCCCTTCTCCCTTTGACATTTCATTCCCTTCTCCCTGTGACATTTTATTCCCTCACCATGTGACATTTTATTCCCTTCTCCCTGTGACATTTTATTTCCTTCCCCGGTGACTTTTTATTCCCTCTCCATGTGACATTTTATTCCCTTCTCCCTGTGACATTTTATTCCCTTCTCCCTGTGACATTTTAATCCCTTCTCCCTGTGACATTTTATTCCCTTCTCCCTGTGACATTTTAATCCCTTCTCCCTGTGACATTTTATTCCCTCTCCCTGCGAAATTTTTTTCCATCTCCCTGTGACATTTTATTCCCTCTCCCTGTGACATTTTATTCCCTTCTCCCTGTGATATTTTATTTCCTTCTCCCTCTGACATTTTATTCCCTTCTCCCTATGACATTTTATTCCTTCTCCCTGTGACATTTTATTCTATCTCCCTGTGACATTTTATTCCCTCTCCCTGTGACATTTTATTCCTTCTCACTGTGACATTTCATTCCCTCTCCCTGTGACGTTTTATTCCCTCTTCCTTTGACATCTTATTCCCTTCTCCCTGTGACAATTCATTCCCTCCTCCTATGACATTTCTTTCCCCTCTAACTGTGACATTTCATTCCGTCCCCCTGTGACATCTTATTCCCTCTCCTTGGGATATTTTATTCCCTTCTCCCTGTGTCGTTTCATTCCCTCTCCCCGTGACATTTTATTCCCACTCCCTGTGATTTTTTATTCCCTCTCCATGTGAAATTTTATTACATCTCCCTGTAATATTTTATTTCATTCTCCCTGTGACATTTTATTCCCTTCTCCCTTTGACAATTCATTCCCACCTCCTGTGATATTTCTTTCCCTTCTACCTGTGACATTTCATTCCCTCCACCTGTGACATCTTATTCCGTCTGCTTGGGATATTTTATTCCCTTCTCCCTGTGTCGTTTCATTCCCTCTCCCCGTGACATTTTATTCCCTATCCCTGTGATTTTTTATTCCCTCTCCCTGTGAAATTTTATTCCATCTCCCTGTAATATTTTATTTCATTCTCCCTGTGACATTTTATTCACTTCTCCCTGTGACATTTTATTTCCTTCCACCTGTGACATTTCATTCCCTCTCCCTGTGACATTTTATTCCCTTCTCCCTGTGACATTTTATTCCCTTCTCCCTGTGACATTTTATTCCTTCTCCCTGTGACATTTTATTCTCTCGCCCTGTGACATTTTATTCCCTTCTCCCTGTGACATTTTATTCCCTCATCCTGTAACATTTTATTCCCTTCTCCCTGTGACATTTTATTCCCTCTCCCTGTGACATTTTATTCCCTCTCCCTGTGACATTTTATTCCGTCTCCCTGTGACAGTTTATTCCCTTCTCCCTGAGACATTTTATTCCCTTCTCCCTGTGACATTCTATTCCCTTCTCCCTGTGACATTTCATTCCCTCTCCCTGTGACATTTCATTCCCTCCCCCTTTGACATTTCATTCTCTATCCCCGTGACATTTTATTCCCTCTCGCTGTTAAATATTATTCCCTCTTCCTGTGACTTTTTATTCCCTTCTCCCTTTGATATTTTATTCCCTCTCGCTGTGATTGTTTATTCCCTCTCCCTGTGATATTTTATTTCCTTCTCCCTGTGACATTTTATTCCCACTTCCTTTGACATTTTATTCCCTTCTCCTAGTGACATTTTATTCCCTTCTCACTGTGACATTTCATTCCCTCTCCCTGTGACGTTTTATTCCCTCTTCCTGTGACATTTTATTCCCTTTTCCCTGTGACATTTTATTCCTTCTCCCCGTGACAATTTATTCCCTCTCCCTGTGAAATTTTATTCCCTCTTCCTGTGACTTTTTATTCCCTTCTCCCTGTGACATTTTATTCCCTCTCCCTGTGATTTTTTATTCCCTCTCCCTGTGAAATTTTATTCCTTATCGATGTGATATTTTATTTCCTTCTCCCTGTGACATTTTATTCCCTTCTCCCTGTGAAATATTATTCCCTCTCTCTGTGAAATTTTATTCCTTCACCCTGTGACATTTTATTCCCTCTCCCTGTGACATTTTATTCCTTCACCCTGTGACATTTTATTCCCTTCTTTATGTGACATTTTATTCCTTCTCTCTGTGACATTTTATTCCCTTCTCCCTGTGACATTTCCTTCCCTTCACCCTGTGACATTTGATTCCCTCTCCCTGTGATATTTAATTCCCTTCTCCCTGTGACATTTTATTCCCTTCTCCCAGTGACATTTTATTCCCTTCTCCCTGTGACATTTTATTTCCTTCTCACTGTGACATTTTTTCCCTTCTGCCTGAGACCTTTTATTCCCTTCTCCCTGTGACAATTCATTCCCTTCGCCCTATGACATTTTATTCCCTCTCCATGTGACATTTTATTCCCTTCTCCCTGTGACATTTTATTTCCTTCTCCCTGTGACTTTTTATTCCCTCTCCATGTGACATTTTATTCCCTTCTCCCTGTGACATTTTATTCCCTTCTCCCTCTGACATTTTAATCCCTTCTCCCTGTGACATTTCATTCCCTTTCCCTGTGACATTTCATTCTCTAACCCTGTGACATTTCATTCCCTCTTCCTGTGACTTTTTATTCCCTCTCCATGTGACATTTTATTCCCTTCTCCCTGTTTCATTTAATTCCCTTCTCCCTCTGACATTTTAATCCCTTCTCCCTCTGACATTTTATTCCCTCTCCCTGTGACATTTTATTCCTATTCCCTGTGACATTTTATTCCCTTCTCCCGGTGACATTTTATTCCCTCTCCCTGTGATTTTCTATTTCCTCTCCCTGCGAAATTTTTTTCCATCTCCCTGTGACATTTTATTCCCTCTCCCTGTGACATTTTATTCCCTTCTCCCTGTGATATTTTATTTCCTTCTCCCTCTGACATTTTATTCCCTTCTCCCTATGACATTTTAATCCTTCTCCCTGTGACATTTTATTCTATCTCCCTGTGACATTTTATTCCCTCTCCCTGTGACATTTTATTCCTTCTCCCTGTGACATTTTATTCCTTTCTCACTTTGACATTTTTTCCCTTCTCCCTGTGACATTTTATTTCCTTCTCCCTCTGACATTTTATTCCCGCTCCCTGTGACATTTTATTACCTTCTCCCTCTGACATTTTATTCCCTCTCCCTGTGACATTTTATTCCTTCTCCCTGTGACATTTTATTCCCACTCCCTTTGATTTTTTATTCCCTCTCCCTGTGAAATTTTATTCCTTTTCCCTGTGATATTTTATTTCCTTCTCCCTGTGACATTTTATTCCCTTCTCCCTGTGACATTTTATTCCCTTCTCCATGTGACATTTCATTCCTTCTCCCTGTGACATTTGATTCCCTCTCCCTGTGATATTTAATTCCCTTCTCCCTGTGACATTTTATTCCCTTCTCCTAGTGACATTTTATTCCCTTCTGCCTGTGACATTTTCTTTCCTTCTCACTGTGATATTTTTTCCCTTCTTCCTGAGACCTTTTATTCCCTTCTCCCTGTGACATTTTATTCCTTCACCCTGTGACATGTTATTCCCTTCTCCCTGTGACATTTCATTCCCTTCTCCCTGTGACATTTTATTCCCTCACCATGTGACATTTTATTCCCTTCTCCCTGTGACATATTATTTCCTTCTCCCGGTGACTTTTTATTCCCTCTCCCTGTGAAATTTTATTCCATCTCCCTGTAATATTTTATTTCATTCTCCCTGTGACATTTTATTCACTTCTCCCTGTGACATTTTATTTCCTTCCACCTGTGACATTTCATTCCCTCTCCCTGTGACATTTTATTCCCTTCTCCCTGTGACATTTTATTCCCTTTTCCCTGTGACATTTTATTCCTTCTCCCTGTGACATTTTATTCTCTCGCCCTGTGACATTTTATTCTCTCGCCCTGTGACATTTTATTCCCTTCTCCCTGTGACATTTTATTCCCTCTTCCTGTAACATTTTATTCCCTTCTCCCTGTGACATTTTATTCCCTTCTCCCTGTGACATTCTATTCCCTTCTCCCTGTGACATTTCATTCCCTCTCCCTGTGACATTTCATTCCCTCCCCCTTTGACATTTCATTCTCTATCCCCGTGACATTTTATTCCCTCTCGCTGTTAAATATTATTCCCTCTTCCTGTGACTTTTTATTCCCTTCTCCCTTTGATATTTTATTCCCTCTCGCTGTGATTTTTTATTCCCTCTCCCTGTGATATTTTATTTCCTTCTCCCTGTGACATTTTATTCCCACTTCCTTTGACATTTTATTCCCTTCTCCTAGTGACATTTTATTCCCTTCTCACTGTGACATTTCATTCCCTCTCCCTGTGACGTTTTATTCCCTCTTCCTGTGACATTTTATTCCCTTTTCCCTGTGACATTTTATTCCTTCTCCCCGTGACAATTTATTCCCTCTCCCTGTGAAATTTTATTTCCTCTTCCTGTGACGTTTTATTCCCTTCTCCATGTGACATTTTATTCCCTCTCCCTGTGATTTTTTATTCCCTCTCCCTGTGAAATTTTATTCCTTATCGCTGTGATATTTTATTTCCTTCTCCCTGTGACATTTTATTCCCCTCTCCCTGTGAAATTTTATTCCCTCTCTCTTTGAAATTTTATTCCTTCACCCTGTGACATTTTATTCCCTCTCCCTGTGACATTTTATTCCTTCACCCTGTGACATTTTATTCCCTTCTCCATGTGACATTTTATTCCTTCTCTCTGTGACATTTTATTCCCTTCTCCCTGTGACATTTCCTTCACTTCACCCTGTGACATTTGATTCCCTCTCCCTGTGATATTTAATTCCCTTCTCCCTGTGACATTTTATTCCCTTCTCCCAGTGACATTTTATTCTCTTCCCCTGTGACATTTTATTTCCTTCTCACTGTGACATTTTTTCCCTTCTGCCTGAGACCTTTTATTCCCTTCTCCCTGTGACATTTTATTCCCTCTCCATGTGACATTTTATTCCCTTCTCCCAGTGACATTTTATTTCCTTCTCCCTGTGACTTTTTATTCCCTCTCCATGTGACATTTTATTCCCTTCTCCCTGTGACATTTTATTCCCTTCTCCCTCTGACATTTTAATCCCTTCTCCCTGTGACATTAATTCCCTCTCCATGTGACATTTTATTCCTTCACCCTGTGACATTTTATTCCCTTCTCCCTGTGACTTTTTATTCCCTCTCCCTGTGACATTACATTCCCTCCCCCTGTGACATTTCTTTCCCTTCTCCCTGTGACATTTCATTCCCTCCCCCTGTGACATTTCATTCCCTTTCCCTGTGACATTTCATTCTCTAACCCTGTGACATTTCATTCCCTCTTCCTGTTTCATTTTATTCCTATTCCCTGTGACATTTTATTCCCTTCTCCCGGTGACATTTTATTCCCTCTCCCTGTGACATTTTATTCCTTCTCCCTGTGACATTTTATTCCTTTCTCACTTTGACATTTTTTCCCTTCTCCCTGTGACATTTTATTTCCTTCTCCCTCTGACATTTTATTCCCGCTCACTGTGACATTTTATTACCTTCTCCCTCTGACATTTTATTCCCTCTCCCTGTGACATTTTATTCCTTCTCCCTGTGACATTTTATTCCCACTCCCTTTGATTTTTTATTCCCTCTCCCTGTGAAATTTTATTCCTTTTCCCTGTGATATTTTATTTCCTTCTCCCTGTGACATTTTATTCCCTTCTCCCTGTGACATTTTATTCCCTTCTCCATGTGACATTTCATTCCTTCTCCCTGTGACATTTGATTCCCTCTCCCTGTGATATTTAATACCCTTCTCCCTGTGACATTTTATTCCCTTCTCCTAGTGACATTTTATTCCCTTCTGCCTGTGACATTTTCTTTCCTTCTCACTGTGACATTTGTTCCCTTCTTCCTGAGACCTTTTATTCCCTTCTCCCTGTGACATTTTATTCCTTCACCCTGTGACATGTTATTCCCTTCTCCCTGTTACATTTCATTCCCTTCTCCCTGTGACATTTTATTCCCTCACCATGTGACATTTTATTCCCTTCTCCCTGTGACATTTTATTTCCTTCTCCCGGTGACTTTTTATTCCCTCTCCATGTGACATTTTATTCCCTTCTCCCTGTGACATTTTATTCCCTTCTCCCTGTGACATTTTAATCCCTTCTCCCTGTGACATTTTATTCCCTTCTCCCTGTGACATTTTAATCCCTTCTCCCTGTGACATTTTATTCCCTCTCCCTGTGACATTTTATTCCTATTCCATGTGACATTTCATTCCCTCTCCTTGTGACATTTTATTCCCTTCTCCCTGAGTCATTTTATTCCCTTCTCCCTCTGTCATTTTCTTCCCTTCTCCGTGTGACATTTCATTCCCTCTCACTGTGACACTTTATTCCCTATTCCTGTGACATTTTATTCCCTTCTACCTGTGACATTTTATTCCCTTCTCTGGGTGACATTTTATTCCCTCTCACAGTGATTTTTTATTCCCTCTCCCTGCGAAATTTTTTTCCATCTCCCTGTGACATTTTATTCCCTCTCCCTGTGACATTTTATTCCCTTCTCCCTGTGATATTTTATTTCCTTCTCCCTCTGACATTTTATTCCCTTCTCCCTATGACATTTTATTCCTTCTCCCTGTGACATTTTATTCTATCTCCCTGTGACATTTTATTCCCTCTCCCTGTGACATTTTATTCCTTCTCCCTGTGACATTTTATTCCTTTCTCACTTTGACATTTTTTCCCTTCTTCCTGTGACATTTTATTCGCTTCTCCCTGTGACATTTTATTCCCTCTCCCTGTGACATTTTATTCCCTCTCCCTGTGACATTTTATTCCCTTCTCCCTGTGACATTTTATTTCCTTCTCCCTCTGACATTTTATTCCCGCTCCCTGTGACATTTGATTCCCTTCTCCCTCTGACATTTTATTCCCTCTCCCTGTGACATTTTATTCCTTCTCCCTGTGACATTTTATTCCCTTCTCCCTGTGACTTTTCATTCCCTCTCCCTGTGACATTTCATTCCCTCCCCCTTTGACATTTCATTCCCTTTTCCCTGTGACATTTTATTCCTTCTCCCCGTGACAATTTATTCCCTCTCCCTGTGAAATTTTATTCCCTCTTCCTGTGACTTTTTATTGCCTTCTCCCTGTGAAATTTTATTCCTTTTCCCTGTGATATTTTATTTCCTTCTCCCTGTGAAATTTTATTCCTTCACCCTGTGACATTTTATACCCTTCTCCATGTGACATTTTATTCCTTCTCTCTGTGACATTTTATTCACTTCTCCCTGTGACATTTTCTTCCCTTCACCCTGTGACATTTGATTCCCTCTCCCTGTGATAATTAATTCCCTTCTCCCTGTGACATTTTACTCTCTTCTCCCAGTGACATTTTATTCACTTCTCCCTGTGACATTTTACTCTCTTCTCCCTGTGACATTTTACTCTCTTCTCCCTGTGACATTTCATTCCCTTCTCCCTGTGACATTTTATTCCCTCTCCATGTGACATTTTATTCCCTTCTCCCTTTGATATTTTATTCCCTCTCGCTGTGATTTTTTATTCCCTCTCCCTGTGATATTTTATTTCCTTCTCCCTGTGACATTTTATTCCCACTTCCTTTGACATTTTATTCCCTTCTCCTAGTGACATTTTATTCCCTTCTCACTGTGACATTTCATTCCCTCTCCCTGTGACGTTTTATTCCCTCTTCCTGTGACATTTTATTCCCTTTTCCCTGTGACATTTTATTCCTTCTCCCCGTGACAATTTATTCCCTCTCCCTGTGAAATTTTATTCCCTCTTCCTGTGACTTTTTATTCCCTTCTCCCTGTGACATTTTATTCCCTCTCCCTGTGATTATTTATTCCCTCTACGTGTGAAATTTTATTCCTTATCGATGTGATATTTTATTTCCTTCTCCCTGTGACATTTTATTCCCTTCTCCCTGTGAAATTTTATTCCCTCTCTCTGTGAAATTTTATTCCTTCACCCTGTGACATTTTATTCCCTCTCCCTGTGACATTTTATTCCTTCACCCTGTGACATTTTATTCCCTTCTTTATGTGACATTTTATTCCTTCTCTCTGTGACATTTTATTCCCTTCTCCCTGTGACATTTCCTTCCCTTCACCCTGTGACATTTGATTCCCTCTCCCTGTGATATTTAATTCCCTTCTCCCTGTGACATTTTATTCCCTTCTCACTGTGACATTTCATTCCCTCTCCCTGTGACGTTTTATTCCCTCTTCCTGTGACATTTTATTCCCTTTTCCCTGTGACATTTTATTCCTTCTCCCCGTGACAATTTATTCCCTCTCCCTGTGAAATTTTATTCCCTCTTCCTGTGACTTTTTATTCCCTTCTCCATGTGACATTTTATTCCCTCTCCCTGTGATTTTTTATTCCCTCTCCCTGTGAAATTTTATTCCTTATCGCTGTGATATTTTATTTCCTTCTCCCTGTGACATTTTATTCCCCTCTCCCTGTGAAATTTTATTCCCTCTCTCTGTGAAATTTTATTGCTTCACCCTGTGACATTTTATTCCCTCTCCCTGTGACATTTTATTCCTTCACCCTGTGACATTTTATTCCCTTCTACATGTGACATTTTATTCCTTCTCTCTGTGACATTTTATTCCCTTCTCCCTGTGACATTTCCTTCACTTCACCCTGTGACATTTGATTCCCTCTCCCTGTGATATTTAATTCCCTTCTCCCTGTGACATTTTATTCCCTTCTCCCAGTGACATTTTATTCCCTTCTCCCTGTGACATTTTATTTCCTTCTCACTGTGACATTTTTTCCCTTCTGCCTGAGACCTTTTATTCCCTTCTCCCTGTGACAATTCATTCCCTTCTCCCTGTGACATTTTATTCCCTCTCCATGTGACATTTTATTCCCTTCTCCCTGTGACATTTTATTTCCTTCTCCCTGTGACTTTTTATTCCCTCTCCATGTGACATTTTATTCCCTTCTCCCTGTGACATTTTATTCCCTTCTCCCTCTGACATTTTAATCCCTTCTCCCTGTGACATTAATTCCCTCTCCATGTGACATTTTATTCCTTCACCCTGTGACATTTTATTCCCTTCTCCCTGTGACTTTTTATTCCCTCTCCCTGTGACATTACATTCCCTCCCCCTGTGACATTTCATTCCCTTTCCCTGTGACATTTCATTCTCTAACCCTGTGACATTTCATTCCCTCTTCCTGTGACTTTTTATTCCCTCTCCATGTGACATTTTATTCCCTTCTCCCTGTTTCATTTAATTCCCTTCTCCCTCTGACATTTTAATCCCTTCTCCCTCTGACATTTTATTCCCTCTCCCTGTGACATTTTATTCCTATTCCCTGTGACATTTTATTCCCTTCTCCCGGTGACATTTTATTCCCTCTCCCTGTGATTTTTTATTCCCTCTCCCTGCGAAATTTTTTTCCATCTCCCTGTGACATTTTATTCCCTCTCCCTGTGACATTTTATTCCCTTCTCCCTGTTTCATTTAATTCCCTTCTCCCTCTGACATTTTAATCCCTTCTCCCTCTGACATTTTATTCCCTCTCCCTGTGACATTTTATTCCTATTCCCTGTGACATTTTATTCCCTTCTCCCGGTGACATTTTATTCCCTCTCCCTGTGATTTTTTATTCCCTCTCCCTGCGAAATTTTTTTCCATCTCCCTATGACATTTTAATCCTTCTCCCTGTGACATTTTATTCTATCTCCCTGTGACATTTTATTCCCTCTCCCTGTGACATTTTATTCCTTTCTCACTTTGACATTTTTTCCCTTCTCCCTGTGACATTTTATTTCCTTCTCCCTCTGACATTTTATTCCTGCACCCTGTGACATTTTATTACCTTCTCCCTCTGACATTTTATTCCCTCTCCCTGTGACATTTTATTCCTTCTCCCTGTGACATTTTATTCCCACTCCCTTTGATTTTTTATTCCCTCTCCCTGTGAAATTTTATTCCTTTTCCCTGTGATATTTTATTTCCTTCTCCCTGTGACATTTTATTCCCTTCTCCCTGTGACATTTTATTCCCTTCTCCATGTGACATTTCATTCCTTCTCCCTGTGACATTTGATTCCCTCTCCCTGTGATATTTAATTCCCTTCTCCCTGTGACATTTTATTCCCTTCTCCTAGTGACATTTTATTCCCTTCTGCCTGTGACATTTTCTTTCCTTCTCACTGTGACATTTTTTCCCTTCTTCCTGAGACCTTTTATTCCCTTCTCCCTGTGACATTTTATTCCTTCACCCTGTGACATGTTATTCCCTTCTCCCTGTGACATTTCATTCCCTTCTCCCTGTGACATTTTATTCCCTCACCATGTGACATTTTATTCCCTTCTCCCTGTGACATTTTATTTCCTTCCCCGGTGACTTTTTATTCCCTCTCCATGTGACATTTTATTCCCTTCTCCCTGTGACATTTTATTCCCTTCTCCCTGTGACATTTTAATCCCTTCTCCCTGTGACATTTTATTCCCTTCTCCCTGTGACATTTTAATCCCTTCTCCCTGTGACATTTTATTCCCTTCTCCCTGAGTCATTTTATTCCCTTCTCCCTCTGTCATTTTCTTCCCTTCTCCCTGTGACATTTTATTCCCTCTCACTGTGACACTTTATTCCCTCTACCTGTGACATTTTATTCCCTTCTCCCTGTGACATTTTATTCCCTTCTCTGGGTGACATTTTATTCCCTCTCACAGTGATTTTTTATTCCCTCTCCCTGCGAAATTTTTTTCCATCTCCCTGTGACATTTTATTCCCTCTCCCTGTGACATTTTATTCCCTTCTCCCTGTGATATTTTATTTCCTTCTCCCTCTGACATTTTATTCCCTTCTCCCTATGTCATTTTATTCCTTCTCCCTGTGACATTTTATTCTATCTCCCTGTGACATTTTATTCCCTCTCCCTGTGACATTTTATTCCTTCTCACTGTGACATTTCATTCCCTCTCCCTGTGACGTTTTATTCCCTCTTCCTTTGACATCTTATTCCCTTCTCCCTGTGACAATTCATTCCCTCCTCCTATGACATTTCTTTCCCCTCTAACTGTGACATTTCATTCCCTCCCCCTGTGACATCTTATTCCCTCTCCTTGGGATATTTTATTCCCTTCTCCCTGTGTCGTTTCATTCCCTCTCCCCGTGACATTTTATTCCCACTCCCTGTGATTTTTTATTCCCTCTCCATGTGAAATTTTATTACATCTCCCTGTAATATTTTATTTCATTCTCCCTGTGACATTTTATTCCCTTCTCCCTTTGACAATTCATTCCCACCTCCTGTGATATTTCTTTCCCTTCTACCTGTGACATTTCATTCCCTCCACCTGTGACATCTTATTCCGTCTGCTTGGGATATTTTATTCCCTTCTCCCTGTGTCGTTTCATTCCCTCTCCCCGTGACATTTTATTCCCTATCCCTGTGATTTTTTATTCCCTCTCCCTGTGAAATTTTATTCCATCTCCCTGTAATATTTTATTTCCTTCCACCTGTGACATTTCATTCCCTCTCCCTGTGACATTTTATTCCCTTCTCCCTGTGACATTTTATTCCCTTCTCCCTGTGACATTTTATTCCTTCTCCCTGTGACATTTTATTCTCTCGCCCTGTGACATTTTATTCCCTTCTCCCTGTGACATTTTATTCCCTCATCCTGTAACATTTTATTCCCTTCTCCCTGTGACATTTTATTCCCTCTCCCTGTGACATTTTATTCCCTCTCCCTGTGACATTTTATTCCGTCTCCCTGTGACAGTTTATTCCCTTCTCCCTGAGACATTTTATTCCCTTCTCCCTGTGACATTCTATTCCCTTCTCCCTGTGACATTTCATTCCCTCTCCCTGTGACATTTCATTCCCTCCCCCTTTGACATTTCATTCTCTATCCCCGTGACATTTTATTCCCTCTCGCTGTTAAATATTATTCCCTCTTCCTGTGACTTTTTATTCCCTTCTCCCTTTGATATTTTATTCCCTCTCGCTGTGATTTTTTATTCCCTCTCCCTGTGATATTTTATTTCCTTCTCCCTGTGACATTTTATTCCCACTTCCTTTGACATTTTATTCCCTTCTCCTAGTGACATTTTATTCCCTTCTCACTGTGACATTTCATTCCCTCTCCCTGTGACGTTTTATTCCCTCTTCCTGTGACATTTTATTCCCTTTTCCCTGTGACATTTTATTCCTTCTCCCCGTGACAATTTATTCCCTCTCCCTGTGAAATTTTATTCCCTCTTCCTGTGACTTTTTATTCCCTTCTCCCTGTGACATTTTATTCCCTCTCCCTGTGATTTTTTATTCCCTCTCCCTGTGAAATTTTATTCCTTATCGATGTGATATTTTATTTCCTTCTCCCTGTGACATTTTATTCCCTTCTCCCTGTGAAATTTTATTCCCTCTCTCTGTGAAATTTTATTCCTTCACCCTGTGACATTTTATTCCCTCTCCCTGTGACATTTTATTCCTTCACCCTGTGACATTTTATTCCCTTCTTTATGTGACATTTTATTCCTTCTCTCTGTGACATTTTATTCCCTTCTCCCTGTGACATTTCCTTCCCTTCACCCTGTGACATTTGATTCCCTCTCCCTGTGATATTTAATTCCCTTCTCCCTGTGACATTTTATTCCCTTCTCCCAGTGACATTTTATTCCCTTCTCCCTGTGACATTTTATTTCCTTCTCACTGTGACATTTTTTCCCTTCTGCCTGAGACCTTTTATTCCCTTCTCCCTGTGACAATTCATTCCCTTCGCCCTGTGACTTTTTATTCCCTCTCCATGTGACATTTTATTCCCTTCTCCCTGTGACATTTTATTCCCTTCTCCCTCTGACATTTTAATCCCTTCTCCCTGTGACATTTCATTCCCTTTCCCTGTGACATTTCATTCTCTAACCCTGTGACATTTCATTCCCTCTTCCTGTGACTTTTTATTCCCTCTCCATGTGACATTTTATTCCCTTCTCCCTGTTTCATTTAATTCCCTTCTCCCTCTGACATTTTAATCCCTTCTCCCTCTGACATTTTATTCCCTCTCCCTGTGACATTTTATTCCTATTCCCTGTGACATTTTATTCCCTTCTCCCGGTGACATTTTATTCCCTCTCCCTGTGATTTTCTATTCCCTCTCCCTGCGAAATTTTTTTCCATCTCCCTGTGACATTTTATTCCCTCTCCCTGTGACATTTTATTCCCTTCTCCCTGTGATATTTTATTTCCTTCTCCCTCTGACATTTTATTCCCTTCTCCCTATGACATTTTAATCATTCTCCCTGTGACATTTTATTCTATCTCCCTGTGACATTTTATTCCCTCTCCCTGTGACATTTTATTCCTTCTCCCTGTGACATTTTATTCCTTTCTCACTTTGACATTTTTTCCCTTCTCCCTGTGACATTTTATTTCCTTCTCCCTCTGACATTTTATTCCCGCTCCCTGTGACATTTTATTACCTTCTCCCTCTGACATTTTATTCCCTCTCCCTGTGACATTTTATTCCTTCTCCCTGTGACATTTTATTCCCACTCCCTTTGATTTTTTATTCCCTCTCCCTGTGAAATTTTATTCCTTTTCCCTGTGATATTTTATTTCCTTCTCCCTGTGACATTTTATTCCCTTCTCCCTGTGACATTTTATTCCCTTCTCCATGTGACATTTCATTCCTTCTCCCTGTGACATTTGATTCCCTCTCCCTGTGATATTTAATTCCCTTCTCCCTGTGACATTTTATTCCCTTCTCCTAGTGACATTTTATTCCCTTCTGCCTGTGACATTTTCTTTCCTTCTCACTGTGACATTTTTTCCCTTCTTCCTGAGACCTTTTATTCCCTTCTCCCTGTGACATTTTATTCCTTCACCCTGTGACATGTTATTCCCTTCTCCCTGTGACATTTCATTCCCTTCTCCCTGTGACATTTTATTCCCTCACCATGTGACATTTTATTCCCTTCTCCCTGTGACATATTATTTCCTTCTCCCGGTGACTTTTTATTCCCTCTCCCTGTGAAATTTTATTCCATCTCCCTGTAATATTTTATTTCATTCTCCCTGTGACATTTTATTCACTTCTCCCTGTGACATTTTATTTCCTTCCACCTGTGACATTTCATTCCCTCTCCCTGTGACATTTTATTCCCTTCTCCCTGTGACATTTTATTCCCTTTTCCCTGTGACGTTTTATTCCTTCTCCCTGTGACATTTTATTCTCTCGCCCTGTGACATTTTATTCTCTCGCCCTGTGACATTTTATTCCCTTCTCCCTGTGACATTTTCTTCCCTCTTCCTGTAACATTTTATTCCCTTCTCCCTGTGACATTTTATTCCCTTCTCCCTGTGACATTCTATTCCCTTCTCCCTGTGACATTTCATTCCCTCTCCCTGTGACATTTCATTCCCTCCCCCTTTGACATTTCATTCTCTATCCCCGTGACATTTTATTCCCTCTCGCTGTTAAATATTATTCCCTCTTCCTGTGACTTTTTATTCCCTTCTCCCTTTGATATTTTATTCCCTCTCGCTGTGATTTTTTATTCCCTCTCCCTGTAATATTTTATTTCCTTCTCCCTGTGACATTTTATTCCCACTTCCTTTGACATTTTATTCCCTTCTCCTAGTGACATTTTATTCCCTTCTCACTGTGACATTTCATTCCCTCTCCCTGTGACGTTTTATTCCCTCTTCCTGTGACATTTTATTCCCTTTTCCCTGTGACATTTTATTCCTTCTCCCCGTGACAATTTATTCCCTCTCCCTGTGAAATTTTATTCCCTCTTCCTGTGACTTTTTATTCCCTTCTCCCTGTGACATTTTATTCCCACTCCCTTTGATTTTTTATTCCCTCTCCCTGTGAAATTTTATTCCTATTCCCTGTGACATTTTATTCCCTTCTCCCGGTGACATTTTATTCCCTCTCCCTGTGACATTTTATTCCTTCTCCCTGTGACATTTTATTCCTTTCTCACTTTGACATTTTTTCCCTTCTCCCTGTGACATTTTATTTCCTTCTCCCTCTGACATTTTATTCCCGCTCACTGTGACATTTTATTACCTTCTCCCTCTGACATTTTATTCCCTCTCCCTGTGACATTTTATTCCTTCTCCCTGTGACATTTTATTCCCACTCCCTTTGATTTTTTATTCCCTCTCCCTGTGAAATTTTATTCCTTTTCCCTGTGATATTTTATTTCCTTCTCCCTGTGACATTTTATTCCCTTCTCCCTGTGACATTTTATTCCCTTCTCCATGTGACATTTCATTCCTTCTCCCTGTGACATTTGATTCCCTCTCCCTGTGATATTTAATTCCCTTCTCCCTGTGACATTATATTCCCTTCTCCTAGTGACATTTTATTCCCTTCTGCCTGTGACATTTTCTTTCCTTCTCACTGTGACATTTTTTCCCTTCTTCCTGAGACCTTTTCTTCACCCTGTGACATTTGATTCCCTCTCCCTGTGATATTTAATTCCCTTCTCCCTGTGACATTTTATTCCCTTCTCCCAGTGACATTTTATTCTCTTCCCCTGTGACATTTTATTTCCTTCTCACTGTGACATTTTTTCCCTTCTGCCTGAGACCTTTTATTCCCTTCTCCCTGTGACATTTTATTCCCTCTCCATGTGACATTTTATTCCCTTCTCCCAGTGACATTTTATTTCCTTCTCCCTGTGACTTTTTATTCCCTCTCCATGTGACATTTTATTCCCTTCTCCCTGTGACATTTTATTCCCTTCTCCCTCTGACATTTTAATCCCTTCTCCCTGTGACATTAATTCCCTCTCCATGTGACATTTTATTCCTTCACCCTGTGACATTTTATTCCCTTCTCCCTGTGACTTTTTATTCCCTCTCCCTGTGACATTACATTCCCTCCCCCTGTGACATTTCTTTCCCTTCTCCCTGTGACATTTCATTCCCTCCCCCTGTGACATTTCATTCCCTTTCCCTGTGACATTTCATTCTCTAACCCTGTGACATTTCATTCCCTCTTCCTGTGACTTTTTATTCCCTCTCCATGTGACATTTTATTCCCTTCTCCCTGTTTCATTTAATTCCCTTCTCCCTCTGACATTTTAATCCCTTCTCCCTCTGACATTTTATTCCCTCTCCCTGTTTCATTTTATTCCTATTCCCTGTGACATTTTATTCCCTTCTCCCGGTGACATTTTATTCCCTCTCCCTGTGACATTTTTTTCCTTCTCCCTGTGACATTTTATTCCTTTCTCACTTTGACATTTTTTCCCTTCTCCCTGTGACATTTTATTTCCTTCTCCCTCTGACATTTTATTCCCGCTCCCTGTGACATTTTATTACCTTCTCCCTCTGACATTTTATTCCCTCTCCCTGTGACATTTTATTCCTTCTCCCTGTGACATTTTATTCCCACTCCCTTTGATTTTTTATTCCCTCTCCCTGTGAAATTTTATTCCTTTTCCCTGTGATATTTTATTTCCTTCTCCCTGTGACATTTTATTCCCTTCTCCCTGTGACATTTTATTCCCTTCTCCATGTGACATTTCATTCCTTCTCCCTGTGACATTTGATTCCCTCTCCCTGTGATATTTAATACCCTTCTCCCTGTGACATTTTATTCCCTTCTCCTAGTGACATTTTATTCCCTTCTGCCTGTGACATTTTCTTTCCTTCTCACTGTGACATTTTTTCCCTTCTTCCTGAGACCTTTTATTCCCTTCTCCCTGTGACATTTTATTCCTTCACCCTGTGACATGTTATTCCCTTCTCCCTGTGACATTTCATTCCCTTCTCCCTGTGACATTTTATTCCCTCACCATGTGACATTTTATTCCCTTCTCCCTGTGACATTTTATTTCCTTCTCCCGGTGACTTTTTATTCCCTCTCCATGTGACATTTTATTCCCTTCTCCCTGTGACATTTTATTCCCTTCTCCCTGTGACATTTTAATCCCTTCTCCCTGTGACATTTTATTCCCTTCTCCCTGTGACATTTTAATCCCTTCTCCCTGTGACATTTTATTCCCTCTCCCTGTGACATTTTATTCCTATTCCATGTGACATTTCATTCCCTCTCCTTGTGACATTTTATTCCCTTCTCCCTGAGTCATTTTATTCCCTTCTCCCTCTGTCATTTTCTTCCCTTCCCCGTGTGACATTTCATTCCCTCTCACTGTGACACTTTATTCCCTCTTCCTGTGACATTTTATTCCCTTCTCCCTGTGACATTTTATTCCCTTCTCTGGGTGACATTTTATTCCCTCTCACAGTGATTTTTTATTCCCTCTCCCTGCGAAATTTTTTTCCATCTCCCTGTGACATTTTATTCCCTCTCCCTGTGACATTTTATTCCCTTCACCCTGTGATATTTTATTTCCTTCTCCCTCTGACATTTTATTCCCTTCTCCCTATGACATTTTATTCCTTCTCCCTGTGACATTTTATTCTATCTCCCTGTGACATTTTATTCCCTCTCCCTGTGACATTTTATTCCTTCTCCCTGTGACATTTTATTCCTTTCTCACTTTGACATTTTTTCCCTTCTTCCTGTGACATTTTATTCGCTTCTCCCTGTGACATTTTATTCCCTCTCCCTGTGACATTTTATTCCCTCTCCCTGTGACATTTTATTCCCTTCTCCCTGTGACATTTTATTTCCTTCTCCCTCTGACATTTTATTCCCGCTCCCTGTGACATTTGATTCCCTTCTCCCTCTGACATTTTATTCCCTCTCCCTGTGACATTTTATTCCTTCTCCCTGTGACATTTTATTCCCTTCTCCCTGTGACTTTTCATTCCCTCTCCCTGTGACATTTCATTCCCTCCCCCTTTGACATTTCATTCCCTTTTCCCTGTGACATTTTATTCCTTCTCCCCGTGACAATTTATTCCCTCTCCCTGTGAAATTTTATTCCCTCTTCCTGTGACTTTTTATTGCCTTCTCCCTGTGAAATTTTATTCCTTTTCCCTGTGATATTTTATTTCCTTCTCCCTGTGAAATTTTATTCCTTCACCCTGTGACATTTTATTCCCTTCTCCATGTGACATTTTATTCCTTCTATCTGTGACATTTTATTCACTTCTCCCTGTGACATTTTCTTCCCTTCACCCTGTGACATTTGATTCCCTCTCCCTGTGATAATTAATTCCCTTCTCCCTGTGACATTTTACTCTCTTCTCCCTGTGACATTTCATTCCCTTCTCCCTGTGACATTTTATTCCCTCTCCATGTGACATTTTATTCCCTTCTCCCTGTGACATGTTATTTCCTTCTCCCTGTGACTTTTTATTCCCTCTCCATGTGACATTTTATTCCCTTCTCCCTGTGACATTTTATTCCCTTCTCCCTCTGACATTTTAATCACTTCTCCCTGTGACTTTTTATTCCCTCTCCCTGTGACATTACATTCCTTCTCCCTGTGACATTTCATTCCCTCCCCCTGTGACATTTCATTCCCTTTCCCTGTGACATTTCATTCTCTAACCCTGTGACATTTCATTCCCTCTTCCTGTGACTTTTTATTCCTTCTCCCTGTGACATTTTATTCCCACTCCCTTTGATTTTTTATTCCCTCTCCCTGTGAAATTTTATTCCTTTTCCCTGTGATATTTTATTTCCTTCTCCCTGTGACATTTTATTCCCTTCTCCCTGTGACATTTTATTCCCTTCTCCATGTGACATTTCATTCCTTCTCCCTGTGACATTTGATTCCCTCTCCCTGTGATATTTAATACCCTTCTCCCTGTGACATTTTATTCCCTTCTCCTAGTGACATTTTATTCCCTTCTGCCTGTGACATTTTCTTTCCTTCTCACTGTGACATTTTTTCCCTTCTTCCTGAGACCTTTTATTCCCTTCTCCCTGTGACATTTTATTCCTTCACCCTGTGACATGTTATTCCCTTCTCCCTGTGACATTTCATTCCCTTCTCCCTGTGACATTTTATTCCCTCACCATGTGACATTTTATTCCCTTCTCCCTGTGACATTTTATTTCCTTCTCCCGGTGACTTTTTATTCCCTCTCCATGTGACATTTTATTCCCTTCTCCCTGTGACATTTTATTCCCTTCTCCCTGTGACATTTTAATCCCTTCTACCTGTGACATTTTATTCCCTTCTCCCTGTGACATTTTAATCCCTTCTCCCTGTGACATTTTATTCCCTCTCCCTGTGACATTTTATTCCTATTCCATGTGACATTTCATTCCCTCTCCTTGTGACATTTTATTCCCTTCTCCCTGAGTCATTTTATTCCCTTCTCCCTCTGTCATTTTCTTCCCTTCCCCGTGTGACATTTCATTCCCTCTCACTGTGACACTTTATTCCCTCTTCCTGTGACATTTTATTCCCTTCTCCCTGTGACATTTTATTCCCTTCTCTGGGTGACATTTTATTCCCTCTCACAGTGATTTTTTATTCCCTCTCCCTGCGAAATTTTTTTCCATCTCCCTGTGACATTTTATTCCCTCTCCCTGTGACATTTTATTCCCTTCACCCTGTGATATTTTATTTCCTTCTCCCTCTGACATTTTATTCCCTTCTCCCTATGACATTTTATTCCTTCTCCCTGTGACATTTTATTCTATCTCCCTGTGACATTTTATTCCCTCTCCCTGTGACATTTTATTCCTTCTCCCTGTGACATTTTATTCCTTTCTCACTTTGACATTTTTTCCCTTCTTCCTGTGACATTTTATTCTATCTCCCTGTGACATTTTATTCCCTCTCCCTGTGACATTTTATTCCTTCTCCCTGTGACATTTTATTCCTTTCTCACTTTGACATTTTTTCCCTTCTCCCAGTGACATTTTATTCCCTCCTTCCTGTGACATTTTATTCCCTTCTCCCTGTGACATTTTTTTCCTTCTCCCTGTGACATTTTATTCCCTCTCCCTGTGACATTTTATTCCCTCTCCCTGTGACATTTTATTCCCTTCTCCCTGTGACATTTTATTTCCTTCTCCCTCTGACATTTTATTCCCGCTCCCTGTGACATTTGATTCCCTTCTCCCTCTGACATTTTATTCCCTCTCCCTGTGACATTTTATTCCTTCTCCCTGTGACATTTTATTCCCTTCTCCCTGTGACCTTTCATTCCCTCTCCCTGTGACATTTCATTCCCTCCCCCTTTGACATTTCATTCCCTTTTCCCTGTGACATTTTATTCCTTCTCCCCGTGACAATTTATTCCCTCTCCCTGTGAAATTTTATTCCCTCTTCCTGTGACTTTTTATTGCCTTCTCCCTGTGAAATTTTATTCCTTTTCCCTGTGATATTTTATTTCCTTCTCCCTGTGAAATTTTATTCCTTCACCCTGTGACATTTTATTCCCTTCTCCATGTGACATTTTATTCCTTCTATCTGTGACATTTTATTCACTTCTCCCTGTGACATTTTCTTCCCTTCACCCTGTGACATTTGATTCCCTCTCCCTGTGATAATTAATTCCCTTCTCCCTGTGACATTTTACTCTCTTCTCCCTGTGACATTTCATTCCCTTCTCCCTGTGACATTTTATTCCCTCTCCATGTGACATTTTATTCCCTTCTCCCTGTGACATGTTATTTCCTTCTCCCTGTGACTTTTTATTCCCTCTCCATGTGACATTTTATTCCCTTCTCCCTGTGACATTTTATTCCCTTCTCCCTCTGACATTTTAATCACTTCTCCCTGTGACTTTTTATTCCCTCTCCCTGTGACATTACATTCCTTCTCCCTGTGACATTTCATTCCCTCCCCCTGTGACATTTCATTCCCTTTCCCTGTGACATTTCATTCTCTAACCCTGTGACATTTCATTCCCTCTTCCTGTGACTTTTTATTCCCTTCTCCCTGTGACATTTTATTCCCTCTCCCTGTGATTTTTTATTCCCTCTCCCTGTGAAATTTTATTCCCTCTTCCTGTGACTTTTTATTCCCATCTCCCTGTGACATTTTATTCCCACTCCCTTTGATTTTTTATTCCCTCTCCCTGTGAAATTTTATTCCTTTACCCTGTGATATTTTATTTCCTTCTCCCTGTGACATTTTATTCCCTTCTCCCTGTGACATTTTATTCCCTTCTCCATGTGACATTTCATTCCTTCTCCCAGTGACATTTGATTCCCTCTCCCTGTGATATTTAATTCCCTTCTCCCTGTGACATTTTATTCCCTTCTCCCAGTGACATTTTATTCCCTTCTGCCTGTGACATTTTATTTCCTTCTCACTGTGACATTTTTTCCCTTCTTCCTGAGACCTTTTATTCCCTTCTCCCTGTGACATTTTATTCCTTCTCCCTGTGACATGTTATTCCCTTCTCCCTGTGACATTTCATTCCCTTCTCCCTGTGACATTTTATTCCCTCACCATGTGACATTTTATTCCCTTCTCCCTGTGACATTTTATTTCCTTCTCCCTGTGACTTTTTATTCCCTCTCAATGTGACATTTTATTCCCTTCTCCCTGTGACATTTTATTCCCTTCTCCCTCTGACATTTTAATCCCTTCTCCCTGTGACATTTTATTTCCTTCTCCCTGTGACTTTTTATTCCCTCTCCATGTGACATTTTATTCCCTTCTCCCTGTGACATTTTATTCCCTTCTCCCTCTGACATTTTAATCCCTTCTCCCTGTGACATTTCATTCCCTTTCCCTGTGACATTTCATTCTCTAACCCTGTGACATTTCATTCCCTCTTCCTGTGACTTTTTATTCCCTCTCCATGTGACATTTTATTCCCTTCTCCCTGTTTCATTTAATTCCCTTCTCCCTCTGACATTTTAATCCCTTCTCCCTCTGACATTTTATTCCCTCTCCCTGTGACATTTTATTCCTATTCCCTGTGACATTTTATTCCCTTCTCCCGGTGACATTTTATTCCCTCTCCCTGTGATTTTCTATTCCCTCTCCCTGCGAAATTTTTTTCCATCTCCCTGTGACATTTTATTCCCTCTCCCTGTGACATTTTATTCCCTTCTCCCTGTGATATTTTATTTCCTTCTCCCTCTGACATTTTATTCCCTTCTCCCTATGACATTTTAATCCTTCTCCCTGTGACATTTTATTCTATCTCCCTGTGACATTTTATTCCCTCTCCCTGTGACATTTTATTCCTTCTCCCTGTGACATTTTATTCCTTTCTCACTTTGACATTTTTTCCCTTCTCCCTGTGACATTTTATTTCCTACTCCCTCTGACATTTTATTCCCGCTCCCTGTGACATTTTATTACCTTCTCCCTCTGACATTTTATTCCCTCTCCCTGTGACATTTTATTCCTTCTCCCTGTGACATTTTATTCCCACTCCCTTTGATTTTTTATTCCCTCTCCCTGTGAAATTTTATTCCTTTTCCCTGTGATATTTTATTTCCTTCTCCCTGTGACATTTTATTCCCTTCTCCCTGTGACATTTTATTCCCTTCTCCATGTGACATTTCATTCCTTCTCCCTGTGACATTTGATTCCCTCTCCCTGTGATATTTAATTCCCTTCTCCCTGTGACATTTTATTCCCTTCTCCTAGTGACATTTTATTCCCTTCTGCCTGTGACATTTTCTTTCCTTCTCACTGTGACATTTTTTCCCTTCTTCCTGAGACCTTTTATTCCCTTCTCCCTGTGACATTTTATTCCTTCACCCTGTGACATGTTATTCCCTTCTCCCTGTGACATTTCATTCCCTTCTCCCTGTGACATTTTATTCCCTCACCATGTGACATTTTATTCCCTTCTCCCTGTGACATATTATTTCCTTCTCCCGGTGACTTTTTATTCCCTCTCCCTGTGAAATTTTATTCCATCTCCCTGTAATATTTTATTTCATTCTCCCTGTGACATTTTATTCACTTCTCCCTGTGACATTTTATTTCCTTCCACCTGTGACATTTCATTCCCTCTCCCTGTGACATTTTATTCCCTTCTCCCTGTGACATTTTATTCCCTTTTCCCTGTGACATTTTATTCCTTCTCCCTGTGACATTTTATTCTCTCACCCTGTGACATTTTATTCCCTTCTCCCTGTGACATTTTATTCCCTCTTCCTGTAACATTTTATTCCCTTCTCCCTGTGACATTTTATTTCCTTCTCCCTGTGACATTCTATTCCCTTCTCCCTGTGACATTTCATTCCCTCTCCCTGTGACATTTCATTCCCTCCCCCTTTGACATTTCATTCTCTATCCCCGTGACATTTTATTCCCTCTCGCTGTTAAATATTATTCCCTCTTCCTGTGACTTTTTATTCCCTTCTCCCTTTGATATTTTATTCCCTCTCGCTGTGATTTTTTATTCCCTCTCCCTGTGATATTTTATTTCCTTCTCCCTGTGACATTTTATTCCCACTTCCTTTGACATTTTATTCCCTTCTCCTAGTGACATTTTATTCCCTTCTCACTGTGACATTTCATTCCCTCTCCCTGTGACGTTTTATTCCCTCTTCCTGTGACATTTTATTCCCTTTTCCCTGTGACATTTTATTCCTTCTCCCCGTGACAATTTATTCCCTCTCCCTGTGAAATTTTATTCCCTCTTCCTGTGACTTTTTATTCCCTTCTCCATGTGACATTTTATTCCCTCTCCCTGTGATTTTTTATTCCCTCTCCCTGTGAAATTTTATTCCTTATCGCTGTGATATTTTATTTCCTTCTCCCTGTGACATTTTATTCCCCTCTCCCTGTGAAATTTTATTCCCTCTCTCTTTGAAATTTTATTCCTTCACCCTGTGACATTTTATTCCCTCTCCCTGTGACATTTTATTCCTTCACCCTGTGACATTTTATTCCCTTCTCCATGTGGCATTTTATTCCTTCTCTCTGTGACATTTTATTCCCTTCTCCCTGTGACATTTCCTTCACTTCACCCTGTGACATTTGATTCCCTCTCCCTGTGATATTTAATTCCCTTCTCCCTGTGACATTTTATTCCCTTCTCCCAGTGACATTTTATTCTCTTCCCCTGTGACATTTTATTTCCTTCTCACTGTGACATTTTTTCCCTTCTGCCTGAGACCTTTTATTCCCTTCTCCCTGTGACATTTTATTCCCTCTCCATGTGACATTTTATTCCCTTCTCCCAGTGACATTTTATTTCCTTCTCCCTGTGACTTTTTATTCCCTCTCCATGTGACATTTTATTCCCTTCTCCCTGTGACATTTTATTCCCTTCTCCCTCTGACATTTTAATCCCTTCTCCCTGTGACATTAATTCCCTCTCCATGTGACATTTTATTCCTTCACCCTGTGACATTTTATTCCCTTCTCCCTGTGACTTTTTATTCCCTCTCCCTGTGACATTACATTCCCTCCCCCTGTGACATTTCTTTCCCTTCTCCCTGTGACATTTCATTCCCTCCCCCTGTGACATTTCATTCCCTTTCCCTGTGACATTTCATTCTCTAACCCTGTGACATTTCATTCCCTCTTCCTGTGACTTTTTATTCCCTCTCCATGTGACATTTTATTCCCTTCTCCCTGTTTCATTTAATTCCCTTCTCCCTCTGACATTTTAATCCCTTCTCCCTCTGACATTTTATTCCCTCTCCCTGTTTCATTTTATTCCTATTCCCTGTGACATTTTATTCCCTTCTCCCGGTGACATTTTATTCCCTCTCCCTGTGACATTTTATTCCTTCTCCCTGTGACATTTTATTCCTTTCTCACTTTGACATTTTTTCCCTTCTCCCTGTTTCATTTAATTCCCTTCTCCCTCTGACATTTTAATCCCTTCTCCCTCTGACATTTTATTCCCTCTCCCTGTTTCATTTTATTCCTATTCCCTGTGACATTTTATTCCCTTCTCCCGGTGACATTTTATTCCCTCTCCCTGTGACATTTTATTCCTTCTCCCTGTGACATTTTATTCCTTTCTCACTTTGACATTTTTTCCCTTCTCCCTGTGACATTTTATTTCCTACTCCCTCTGACATTTTATTCCCGCTCCCTGTGACATTTTATTACCTTCTCCCTCTGACATTTTATTCCCTCTCCCTGTGACATTTTATTCCTTCTCCCTGTGACATTTTATTCCCACTCCCTTTGATTTTTTATTCCCTCTCCCTGTGAAATTTTATTCCTTTTCCCTGTGATATTTTATTTCCTTCTCCCTGTGACATTTTATTCCCTTCTCCCTGTGACATTTTATTCCCTTCTCCATGTGACATTTCATTCCTTCTCCCTGTGACATTTGATTCCCTCTCCCTGTGATATTTAATACCCTTCTCCCTGTGACATTTTATTCCCTTCTCCTAGTGACATTTTATTCCCTTCTGCCTGTGACATTTTCTTTCCTTCTCACTGTGACATTTTTTCCCTTCTTCCTGAGACCTTTTATTCCCTTCTCCCTGTGACATTTTATTCCTTCACCCTGTGACATGTTATTCCCTTCTCCCTGTGACATTTCATTCCCTTCTCCCTGTGACATTTTATTCCCTCACCATGTGACATTTTATTCCCTTCTCCCTGTGACATTTTATTTCCTTCTCCCGGTGACTTTTTATTCCCTCTCCATGTGACATTTTATTCCCTTCTCCCTGTGACATTTTATTCCCTTCTCCCTGTGACATTTTAATCCCTTCTCCCTGTGACATTTTATTCCCTTCTCCCTGTGACATTTTAATCCCTTCTCCCTGTGACATTTTATTCCCTCTCCCTGTGACATTTTATTCCTATTCCATGTGACATTTCATTCCCTCTCCTTGTGACATTTTATTCCCTTCTCCCTGAGTCATTTTATTCCCTTCTCCCTCTGTCATTTTCTTCCCTTCCCCGTGTGACATTTCATTCCCTCTCACTGTGACACTTTATTCCCTCTTCCTGTGACATTTTATTCCCTTCTCCCTGTGACATTTTATTCCCTTCTCTGGGTGACATTTTATTCCCTCTCACAGTGATTTTTTATTCCCTCTCCCTGCGAAATTTTTTTCCATCTCCCTGTGACATTTTATTCCCTCTCCCTGTGACATTTTATTCCCTTCACCCTGTGATATTTTATTTCCTTCTCCCTCTGACATTTTATTCCCTTCTCCCTATGACATTTTATTCCTTCTCCCTGTGACATTTTATTCTATCTCCCTGTGACATTTTATTCCCTCTCCCTGTGACATTTTATTCCTTCTCCCTGTGACATTTTATTCCTTTCTCACTTTGACATTTTTTCCCTTCTTCCTGTGACATTTTATTCGCTTCTCCCTGTGACATTTTATTCCCTCTCCCTGTGACATTTTATTCCCTCTCCCTGTGACATTTTATTCCCTTCTCCCTGTGACATTTTATTTCCTTCTCCCTCTGACATTTTATTCCCGCTCCCTGTGACATTTGATTCCCTTCTCCCTCTGACATTTTATTCCCTCTCCCTGTGACATTTTATTCCTTCTCCCTGTGACATTTTATTCCCTTCTCCCTGTGACTTTTCATTCCCTCTCCCTGTGACATTTCATTCCCTCCCCCTTTGACATTTCATTCCCTTTTCCCTGTGACATTTTATTCCTTCTCCCCGTGACAATTTATTCCCTCTCCCTGTGAAATTTTATTCCCTCTTCCTGTGACTTTTTATTGCCTTCTCCCTGTGAAATTTTATTCCTTTTCCCTGTGATATTTTATTTCCTTCTCCCTGTGAAATTTTATTCCTTCACCCTGTGACATTTTATTCCCTTCTCCATGTGACATTTTATTCCTTCTATCTGTGACATTTTATTCACTTCTCCCTGTGACATTTTCTTCCCTTCACCCTGTGACATTTGATTCCCTCTCCCTGTGATAATTAATTCCCTTCTCCCTGTGACATTTTACTCTCTTCTCCCTGTGACATTTCATTCCCTTCTCCCTGTGACATTTTATTCCCTCTCCATGTGACATTTTATTCCCTTCTCCCTGTGACATGTTATTTCCTTCTCCCTGTGACTTTTTATTCCCTCTCCATGTGACATTTTATTCCCTTCTCCCTGTGACATTTTATTCCCTTCTCCCTCTGACATTTTAATCACTTCTCCCTGTGACTTTTTATTCCCTCTCCCTGTGACATTACATTCCTTCTCCCTGTGACATTTCATTCCCTCCCCCTGTGACATATCATTCCCTTTCCCTGTGACATTTCATTCTCTAACCCTGTGACATTTCATTCCCTCTTCCTGTGACTTTTTATTCCCTTCTCCCTGTGACATTTTATTCCCTCTCCCTGTGATTTTTTATTCCCTCTCCCTGTGAAATTTTATTCCCTCTTCCTGTGACTTTTTATTCCCATCTCCCTGTGACATTTTATTCCCACTCCCTTTGATTTTTTATTCCCTCTCCCTGTGAAATTTTATTCCTTTACCCTGTGATATTTTATTTCCTTCTCCCTGTGACATTTTATTCCCTTCTCCCTGTGACATTTTATTCCCTTCTCCATGTGACATTTCATTCCTTCTCCCAGTGACATTTGATTCCCTCTCCCTGTGATATTTAATTCCCTTCTCCCTGTGACATTTTATTCCCTTCTCCCAGTGACATTTTATTCCCTTCTGCCTGTGACATTTTATTTCCTTCTCACTGTGACATTTTTTCCCTTCTTCCTGAGACCTTTTATTCCCTTCTCCCTGTGACATTTTATTCCTTCTCCCTGTGACATGTTATTCCCTTCTCCCTGTGACATTTCATTCCCTTCTCCCTGTGACATTTTATTCCCTCACCATGTGACATTTTATTCCCTTCTCCCTGTGACATTTTATTTCCTTCTCCCTGTGACTTTTTATTCCCTCTCAATGTGACATTTTATTCCCTTCTCCCTGTGACATTTTATTCCCTTCTTCCTCTGACATTTTAATCCCTTCTCCCTGTCACATTTTATTCCCTCTTCCTGTGACATTTTATTCCTATTCCCTGTGACATTTTATTCCCTCTTCCCTGTGACTTTTTATTCCCTCTCCCTGTGACATTTCTTTCCCTTCTCCCTGTGAAATTTCATTCCCTCCCCCTGTGGCATTTCATTCCCTTTCCCTGTGACATTTCATTCCCTAACCCTGTGACATTTCATTCCCTCTCCTTGTGACATTTTATTCCCTTCTCCCTGTATCATTTTATTCCCTTCTCCCTCTGTCATTTTCTTCCCTTCTCCGTGTGACATTTCATTCCCTCTCACTGTGACATTTTATTCCCTCTTCCTGTGACATTTTATTCCATTCTCCCTGTGACATTTTATTCCCTTCTGCCTGTGACATTTTATTTCCTTCTCACTGTTACATTTTTCCCTTCTTCCTGAGACCTTTTATTCCCTTCTCCCTGTGACATTTTATTCCTTCTCCCTGTGACATTTTATTCCCTCTTCCTGTAACATTTTATTCCCTTCTCCCTATCACATTTTATTCCCACTCTCTGTGACATTTCATTCCCTTCTCCCTGTGACATTTTATTTTCTCGCCCTGTGACATTTTATTCCCTTCTCCCTGTGACATTTTATTCCCTCTTCCTGTAACATTTTATTCCCTTCTCCCTGTGACATTTTATTCCCTCTCCCTGTGACATTTTTTTCCCTTCTCCCTGTGACATTTTATTCCCTCTCCCTTTTACATTTTATTCCGTCTCCCTGTGACAGTTTATTCCCTTCTCCCTGTGACATTTTATTCCCTTCTCCCTGTGACATTCTATTCCCTTCTCCCTGTGACATTCCATTCCCTCTCCCTGTGACATTTCATTCCCTCCCCCTTTGACATTTCATTCTCTATCCCCGTGACATTTTATTCCCTCTCGCTGTTAAATATTATTCCCTCTTCCAGTGACTTTTTATTCCCTTCTCCCTTTGACATTTTATTCCCTCTCGCTGTAATTTTTTATTCCCTCTCCCTGTGATATTTTATTTCCTTCTCCCTGTGACATTTTATTCCCACTCCCTTTGACATTTTATTCCCTTCTCCTAGTGACATTTTATTCCCTTCTCACTGTGACATTTCATTCCCTCTCCCTGTGACGTTTTATTCCCTCTTCCTGTGACATTTTATTCCCTTTTCCCTGTGACATTTTAGTCCTTCTCCCCGTGACAATTTATTCCCTCTCCCTGTGAAATTTTATTCCCTCTTCCTGTGACTTTTTATTCCCTTCTCCCTGTGACATTTTATTCCCTCTCCCTGTGATTTTTTATTCCCTCTCCCTGTGAAATTTTATTCCTTATCGCTGTGATATTTTATTTCCTTCTCCCTGTGACATTTTATTCCCCTCTCCCTGTGAAATTTTATTCCCTCTCTCTTTGAAATTTTATTCCTTCACCCTGTGACATTTTATTCCCTCTCCCTGTGACATTTTATTCCTTCACCCTGTGACATTTTATTCCCTTCTCCATGTGGCATTTTATTCCTTCTCTCTGTGACATTTTATTCCCTTCTCCCTGTGACATTTCCTTCACTTCACCCTGTGACATTTGATTCCCTCTCCCTGTGATATTTAATTCCCTTCTCCCTGTGACATTTTATTCCCTTCTCCCAGTGACATTTTATTCTCTTCCCCTGTGACATTTTATTTCCTTCTCACTGTGACATTTTTTCCCTTCTGCCTGAGACCTTTTATTCCCTTCTCCCTGTGACATTTTATTCCCTCTCCATGTGACATTTTATTCCCTTCTCCCAGTGACATTTTATTTCCTTCTCCCTGTGACTTTTTATTCCCTCTCCATGTGACATTTTATTCCCTTCTCCCTGTGACATTTTATTCCCTTCTCCCTCTGACATTTTAATCCCTTCTCCCTGTGACATTAATTCCCTCTCCATGTGACATTTTATTCCTTCACCCTGTGACATTTTATTCCCTTCTCCCTGTGACTTTTTATTCCCTCTCCCTGTGACATTACATTCCCTCCCCCTGTGACATTTCTTTCCCTTCTCCCTGTGACATTTCATTCCCTCCCCCTGTGACATTTCATTCCCTTTCCCTGTGACATTTCATTCTCTAACCCTGTGACATTTCATTCCCTCTTCCTGTGACTTTTTATTCCCTCTCCATGTGACATTTTATTCCCTTCTCCCTGTTTCATTTAATTCCCTTCTCCCTCTGACATTTTAATCCCTTCTCCCTCTGACATTTTATTCCCTCTCCCTGTTTCATTTTATTCCTATTCCCTGTGACATTTTATTCCCTTCTCCCGGTGACATTTTATTCCCTCTCCCTGTGACATTTTATTCCTTCTCCCTGTGACATTTTATTCCTTTCTCACTTTGACATTTTTTCCCTTCTCCCTGTTTCATTTAATTCCCTTCTCCCTCTGACATTTTAATCCCTTCTCCCTCTGACATTTTATTCCCTCTCCCTGTTTCATTTTATTCCTATTCCCTGTGACATTTTATTCCCTTCTCCCGGTGACATTTTATTCCCTCTCCCTGTGACATTTTATTCCTTCTCCCTGTGACATTTTATTCCTTTCTCACTTTGACATTTTTTCCCTTCTCCCTGTGACATTTTATTTCCTACTCCCTCTGACATTTTATTCCCGCTCCCTGTGACATTTTATTACCTTCTCCCTCTGACATTTTATTCCCTCTCCCTGTGACATTTTATTCCTTCTCCCTGTGACATTTTATTCCCACTCCCTTTGATTTTTTATTCCCTCTCCCTGTGAAATTTTATTCCTTTTCCCTGTGATATTTTATTTCCTTCTCCCTGTGACATTTTATTCCCTTCTCCCTGTGACATTTTATTCCCTTCTCCATGTGACATTTCATTCCTTCTCCCTGTGACATTTGATTCCCTCTCCCTGTGATATTTAATACCCTTCTCCCTGTGACATTTTATTCCCTTCTCCTAGTGACATTTTATTCCCTTCTGCCTGTGACATTTTCTTTCCTTCTCACTGTGACATTTTTTCCCTTCTTCCTGAGACCTTTTATTCCCTTCTCCCTGTGACATTTTATTCCTTCACCCTGTGACATGTTATTCCCTTCTCCCTGTGACATTTCATTCCCTTCTCCCTGTGACATTTTATTCCCTCACCATGTGACATTTTATTCCCTTCTCCCTGTGACATTTTATTTCCTTCTCCCGGTGACTTTTTATTCCCTCTCCATGTGACATTTTATTCCCTTCTCCCTGTGACATTTTATTCCCTTCTCCCTGTGACATTTTAATCCCTTCTCCCTGTGACATTTTATTCCCTTCTCCCTGTGACATTTTAATCCCTTCTCCCTGTGACATTTTATTCCCTCTCCCTGTGACATTTTATTCCTATTCCATGTGACATTTCATTCCCTCTCCTTGTGACATTTTATTCCCTTCTCCCTGAGTCATTTTATTCCCTTCTCCCTCTGTCATTTTCTTCCCTTCCCCGTGTGACATTTCATTCCCTCTCACTGTGACACTTTATTCCCTCTTCCTGTGACATTTTATTCCCTTCTCCCTGTGACATTTTATTCCCTTCTCTGGGTGACATTTTATTCCCTCTCACAGTGATTTTTTATTCCCTCTCCCTGCGAAATTTTTTTCCATCTCCCTGTGACATTTTATTCCCTCTCCCTGTGACATTTTATTCCCTTCACCCTGTGATATTTTATTTCCTTCTCCCTCTGACATTTTATTCCCTTCTCCCTATGACATTTTATTCCTTCTCCCTGTGACATTTTATTCTATCTCCCTGTGACATTTTATTCCCTCTCCCTGTGACATTTTATTCCTTCTCCCTGTGACATTTTATTCCTTTCTCACTTTGACATTTTTTCCCTTCTTCCTGTGACATTTTATTCGCTTCTCCCTGTGACATTTTATTCCCTCTCCCTGTGACATTTTATTCCCTCTCCCTGTGACATTTTATTCCCTTCTCCCTGTGACATTTTATTTCCTTCTCCCTCTGACATTTTATTCCCGCTCCCTGTGACATTTGATTCCCTTCTCCCTCTGACATTTTATTCCCTCTCCCTGTGACATTTTATTCCTTCTCCCTGTGACATTTTATTCCCTTCTCCCTGTGACTTTTCATTCCCTCTCCCTGTGACATTTCATTCCCTCCCCCTTTGACATTTCATTCCCTTTTCCCTGTGACATTTTATTCCTTCTCCCCGTGACAATTTATTCCCTCTCCCTGTGAAATTTTATTCCCTCTTCCTGTGACTTTTTATTGCCTTCTCCCTGTGAAATTTTATTCCTTTTCCCTGTGATATTTTATTTCCTTCTCCCTGTGAAATTTTATTCCTTCACCCTGTGACATTTTATTCCCTTCTCCATGTGACATTTTATTCCTTCTATCTGTGACATTTTATTCACTTCTCCCTGTGACATTTTCTTCCCTTCACCCTGTGACATTTGATTCCCTCTCCCTGTGATAATTAATTCCCTTCTCCCTGTGACATTTTACTCTCTTCTCCCTGTGACATTTCATTCCCTTCTCCCTGTGACATTTTATTCCCTCTCCATGTGACATTTTATTCCCTTCTCCCTGTGACATGTTATTTCCTTCTCCCTGTGACTTTTTATTCCCTCTCCATGTGACATTTTATTCCCTTCTCCCTGTGACATTTTATTCCCTTCTCCCTCTGACATTTTAATCACTTCTCCCTGTGACTTTTTATTCCCTCTCCCTGTGACATTACATTCCTTCTCCCTGTGACATTTCATTCCCTCCCCCTGTGACATATCATTCCCTTTCCCTGTGACATTTCATTCTCTAACCCTGTGACATTTCATTCCCTCTTCCTGTGACTTTTTATTCCCTTCTCCCTGTGACATTTTATTCCCTCTCCCTGTGATTTTTTATTCCCTCTCCCTGTGAAATTTTATTCCCTCTTCCTGTGACTTTTTATTCCCATCTCCCTGTGACATTTTATTCCCACTCCCTTTGATTTTTTATTCCCTCTCCCTGTGAAATTTTATTCCTTTACCCTGTGATATTTTATTTCCTTCTCCCTGTGACATTTTATTCCCTTCTCCCTGTGACATTTTATTCCCTTCTCCATGTGACATTTCATTCCTTCTCCCAGTGACATTTGATTCCCTCTCCCTGTGATATTTAATTCCCTTCTCCCTGTGACATTTTATTCCCTTCTCCCAGTGACATTTTATTCCCTTCTGCCTGTGACATTTTATTTCCTTCTCACTGTGACATTTTTTCCCTTCTTCCTGAGACCTTTTATTCCCTTCTCCCTGTGACATTTTATTCCTTCTCCCTGTGACATGTTATTCCCTTCTCCCTGTGACATTTCATTCCCTTCTCCCTGTGACATTTTATTCCCTCACCATGTGACATTTTATTCCCTTCTCCCTGTGACATTTTATTTCCTTCTCCCTGTGACTTTTTATTCCCTCTCAATGTGACATTTTATTCCCTTCTCCCTGTGACATTTTATTCCCTTCTTCCTCTGACATTTTAATCCCTTCTCCCTGTCACATTTTATTCCCTCTTCCTGTGACATTTTATTCCTATTCCCTGTGACATTTTATTCCCTCTTCCCTGTGACTTTTTATTCCCTCTCCCTGTGACATTTCTTTCCCTTCTCCCTGTGAAATTTCATTCCCTCCCCCTGTGGCATTTCATTCCCTTTCCCTGTGACATTTCATTCCCTAACCCTGTGACATTTCATTCCCTCTCCTTGTGACATTTTATTCCCTTCTCCCTGTATCATTTTATTCCCTTCTCCCTCTGTCATTTTCTTCCCTTCTCCGTGTGACATTTCATTCCCTCTCACTGTGACATTTTATTCCCTCTTCCTGTGACATTTTATTCCATTCTCCCTGTGACATTTTATTCCCTTCTGCCTGTGACATTTTATTTCCTTCTCACTGTTACATTTTTTCCCTTCTTCCTGAGACCTTTTATTCCCTTCTCCCTGTGACATTTTATTCCTTCTCCCTGTGACATTTTATTCCCTCTTCCTGTAACATTTTATTCCCTTCTCCCTATCACATTTTATTCCCACTCTCTGTGACATTTCATTCCCTTCTCCCTGTGACATTTTATTTTCTCGCCCTGTGACATTTTATTCCCTTCTCCCTGTGACATTTTATTCCCTCTTCCTGTAACATTTTATTCCCTTCTCCCTGTGACATTTTATTCCCTCTCCCTGTGACATTTTTTTCCCTTCTCCCTGTGACATTTTATTCCCTCTCCCTTTTACATTTTATTCCGTCTCCCTGTGACAGTTTATTCCCTTCTCCCTGTGACATTTTATTCCCTTCTCCCTGTGACATTCTATTCCCTTCTCCCTGTGACATTCCATTCCCTCTCCCTGTGACATTTCATTCCCTCCCCCTTTGACATTTCATTCTCTATCCCCGTGACATTTTATTCCCTCTCGCTGTTAAATATTATTCCCTCTTCCAGTGACTTTTTATTCCCTTCTCCCTTTGACATTTTATTCCCTCTCGCTGTAATTTTTTATTCCCTCTCCCTGTGATATTTTATTTCCTTCTCCCTGTGACATTTTATTCCCACTCCCTTTGACATTTTATTCCCTTCTCCTAGTGACATTTTATTCCCTTCTCACTGTGACATTTCATTCCCTCTCCCTGTGACGTTTTATTCCCTCTTCCTGTGACATTTTATTCCCTTTTCCCTGTGACATTTTATTCCTTCTCCCCGTGACAATTTATTCCCTCTCCCTGTGAAATTTTATTCCCTCTTCCTGTGACTTTTTATTCCCTTCTCCCTGTGACGTTTTATTCCCTCTCCCTGTGATTTTTTATTCCCTCTCCCTGTGAAATTTTATTCCTTATCCCTGTGATATTTTATTTCCTTCTCCCTGTGACATTTTATTCCCTTCTCCCTGTGAAATTTTATTCCTTCACCCTGTGACATTTTATTCCCTCTCCCTGTGACATTTTATTCCTTCACCCTGTGACATTTTATTCCCTTCTCCATGTGACATTTTATTCCTTCTCTCTGTGACATTTTATTCCCTTCTCCCAGTGACATTTCCTTCCCTTCACCCTGTGACATTTGATTCCCTCTCCCTGTGATATTTAATTCCCTTCTCCCAGTGACATTTTATTCCCTTCTCCCAGTGACATTTTATTCCCTTCTCCCTGCGACCTTTTATTCCCTTCTCCCTGTGACAATTCATTCCCTTCTCCCTGTGACATTTTATTCCCTCTCCATGTGACATTTTATTCCCTTCTCCCTGTGACATTTTATTTCCTTCTCCCTGTGACTTTTTATTCCCTCTCCATGTGACATTTTATTCCCTTCTCCCTGTGACATTTTATTCCCTTCTCCCTCTGACATTTTAATCCCTTCTCCCTGTGACATTAATTCCCTCTCCATGTGACATTTTATTCCTTCACCCTGTGACATTTTATTCCCTTCTCCCTGTGACTTTTTATTCCCTCTCCCTGTGACATTACATTCCCTCCCCCTGTGACATTTCTTTCCCTTCTCCCTGTGACATTTCATTCCCTCTTCCTGTGACTTTTTATTCCCTCTTCATGTGACATTTTATTCCCTTCTCCCTGTGACATTTCATTCTCTAACCCTGTGACATTTCATTCCCTCTTCCTGTGACTTTTTATTCCCTTCTCCCTGTGACATTTTATTTGCCTCTCCCTGTGATTTTTTATTCCCTCTCCCTGTGAAATTTTATTCCCTCTTCCTGTGACTTTTTATTCCCATCTCCCTGTGACATTTTATTCCCACTCCCTTTGATTTTTTATTCCCTCTCCCTGTGAAATTTTATTCCTTTACCCTGTGATATTTTATTTCCTTCTCCCTGTGACATTTTATTCCCTTCTCCCTGTGACATTTTATTCCCTTCTCCATGTGACATTTCATTCCTTCTCCCAGTGACATTTGATTCCCTCTCCCTGTGATATTTAATTCCCTTCTCCCTGTGACATTTTATTCCCTTCTCCCAGTGACATTTTATTCCCTTCTGCCTGTGACATTTTATTTCCTTCTCACTGTGACATTTTTTCCCTTCTTCCTGAGACCTTTTATTCCCTTCTCCCTGTGACATTTTATTCCTTCTCCCTGTGACATGTTATTCCCTTCTCCCTGTGACATTTCATTCCCTTCTCCCTGTGACATTTTATTCCCTCACCATGTGACATTTTATTCCCTTCTCCCTGTGACATTTTATTTCCTTCTCCCTGTGACTTTTTATTCCCTCTCAATGTGACATTTTATTCCCTTCTCCCTGTGACATTTTATTCCCTTCTCCCTCTGACATTTTAATCCCTTCTCACTGTGACATTTTATTCCATCTTCCTGTGATATTTTATTCCTATTCCCTGTGACATTTTATTCCCTTCTCCCTGTGACTTTTTATTCCCTCTCCCTGTGACATTTCTTTCCCTTCTCCCTGTGACATTTCATTCCCTCCCCCTGTGGCATTTCATTCCCTTTCCCTGTGACATTTCATTCCCTAACCCTGTGACATTTCATTCCCTCTCCTTGTGACATTTTATTCCCTTCTCCCTGTATCATTTTATTCCCTTCTCCCTCTGTCATTTTCTTCCCTTCTCCGTGTGACATTTCATTCCCTCTCACTGTGACATTTTATTCCCTCTTCCTGTGACATTTTATTCCCTTCTCCCTGTGACATTTTATTCCCTTCTCCCGGTGACATTTTATTCCCTCTCCCTGTGATTTTTTATTCCCTCTCACTGCGAAATTTTTTTCCATCTCCCTGTGACATTTTATTCCCTCTCCCTGTGACATTTTATTCTCTCGCCCTGTGACATTTTATTCCCTTCTCCCTGTGACATTTTATTCCCTCTTCCTGTAACATTTTATTCCCTTCTCCCTGTGACATTTTATTCCCTCTCCCTGTGACATTTTTTTCCCTTCTCCCTGTGACATTTTATTCCCTCTCCCTGTGATTTTTTATTCCCTCTCCCTGTGAAATTTTATTCCTTATCCCTGTGATATTTTATTTCCTTCTCCCTGTGACATTTTATTCCCTTCTCCCTGTGAAATTTTATTCCCTCCCCCTGTGAAATTTTATTCCTTCACCCTGTGACATTTTATTCCCTCTCCCTGTGACATTTTATTCATTCACCCTGTGACATTTTATTCCCTTCTCCATGTGACATTTTATTCCTTCTCTCTGTGACATTTTATTCCCTTCTCCCAGTGACATTTCCTTCCCTTCACCCTGTGGCATTTGATTCCCTCTCCCTGTGATATTTAATTCCCTTCTCCCAGTGACATTTTATTCCCTTCTCCCAGTGACATTTTATTCCCTTCTCCCTGTGACATTTTATTTCCTTCTCACTGTGACATTTTTTCCCTTCTGCCTGCGACCTTTTATTCCCTTCTCCCTGTGACAATTCATTCCCTTCTCCCTGTGACGTTTTATTCCCTCTCCATGTGACATTTTATTCCCTTCTCCCTGTGACATTTTATTTCCTTCTCCCTGTGACTTTTTATTCCCTCTCCATGTGACATTTTATTCCCTTCTCCCTGTGACATTTTATTCCCTTCTCCCTCTGACATTTTAATCCCTTCTCCCTGTGACATTAATTCCCTCTCCATGTGACATTTTATTCCTTCACCCTGTGACATTTTATTCCCTTCTCCCTGTGACTTTTTATTCCCTCTCCCTGTGACATTACATTCCCTCCCCCTGTGACATTTCTTTCCCTTCTCCCTGTGACTTTTTATTCCCTCTCCATGTGACATTTTATTCCCTTCTCCCTGTTTCATTTAATTCCCTTCTCCCTCTGACATTTTAATCCCTTCTCCCTCTGACATTTTATTCCCTCTCCCTGTGACATTTTATTCCTATTCCCTGTGACATTTTATTCCCTTCTCCCGGTGACATTTTATTCCCTCTCCCTGTGATTTTTTATTCCCTCTCCCTGCGAAATTTTTTTCCATCTCCCTGTGACATTTTATTCCCTTCTCCCTGTGACATTTCATTCCCTCTCCCTGTAACATTTTATTCCCTCTCCCTGTGACATTTTATTCCCTTCTCCCTGTGACATTTTATTTCCTTCTCCCTCTGACATTTTATTCCCTTCTCCCTATGACATTTTAATCCTTCTCCCTGTGACATTTTATTCTATCTCCCTGTGACATTTTATTCCCTCTCCCTGTGACATTTTATTCCTTCTCCCTGTGACATTTTATTCCTTTCTCACTTTGACATTTTTTCCCTTCTCCCTGTGACATTTTATTTCCTTCTCCCTCTGACATTTTATTCCCGCTCCCTGTGACATTTTATTACCTTCTCCCTCTGACATTTTATTCCCTCTCCCTGTGACATTTTATTCCTTCTCCCTGTGACATTTTATTCCCTTCTCCATGTGACATTTCATTCCTTCTCCCTGTGACATTTGATTCCCTCTCCCTGTGATATTTAATTCCCTTCTCCCTGTGACATTTTATTCCCTTCTCCTAGTGACATTTTATTCCCTTCTGCCTGTGACATTTTCTTTCCTTCTCACTGTGACATTTTTTCCCTTCTTCCTGAGACCTTTTATTCCCTTCTCCCTGTGACATTTTATTCCTTCACCCTGTGACATGTTATTCCCTTCTCCCTGTGACATTTCATTCCCTTCTCCCTGTGACATTTTATTCCCTCACCATGTGACATTTTATTCCCTTCTCCCTGTGACATTTTATTTCCTTCTCCCGGTGACTTTTTATTCCCTCTCCCTGTGAAATTTTATTCCATCTCCCTGTAATATTTTATTTCATTCTCCCTGTGACATTTTATTCACTTCTCCCTGTGACATTTTATTTCCTTCCACCTGTGACATTTCATTCCCTCTCCCTGTGACATTTTATTCCCTTTTCCCTGTGACATTTTATTCCCTTTTCCCTGTGACATTTTATTCCTTCTCCCTGTGACATTTTATTCTCTCGCCCTGTGACATTTTATTCCCTTCTCCCTGTGACATTTTATTCCCTCTTCCTGTAACATTTTATTCCCTTCTCCCTGTGACATTTTATTCCCTCTCCCTGTGACATTTTATTCCGTCTCCCTGTGACAGTTTATTCCCTTCTCCCTGAGACATTTTATTCCCTTCTCCCTGTGACATTCTATTCCCTTCTCCCTGTGACATTTCATTCCCTCTCCCTGTGACATTTCATTCCCTCCCCCTTTGACATTTCATTCTCTATCCCCGTGACATTTTATTCCCTCTCGCTGTTAAATATTATTCCCTCTTCCTGTGACTTTTTATTTCCTTCTCCCTTTGATATTTTATTCCCTCTCGCTGTGATTTTTTATTCCCTCTCCCTGTGATATTTTATTTCCTTCTCCCTGTGACATTTTATTCCCACTTCCTTTGACATTTTATTCCCTTCTCCTAGTGACATTTTATTCCCTTCTCACTGTGACATTTCATTCCCTCTCCCTGTGACGTTTTATTCCCTCTTCCTGTGACATTTTATTCCCTTTTCCCTGTGACATTTTATTCCTTCTCCCCGTGACAATTTATTCCCTCTCCCTGTGATATTTTATTTCCTTCTCCCTGTGACATTTTATTCCTTTCTCACTTTGACATTTTTTCCCTTCTCCCTGTTTCATTTAATTCCCTTCTCCCTCTGACATTTTAATCCCTTCTCCCTCTGACATTTTATTCCCTCTCCCTGTTTCATTTTATTCCTATTCCCTGTGACATTTTATTCCCTTCTCCCGGTGACATTTTATTCCCTCTCCCTGTGACATTTTATTCCTTCTCCCTGTGACATTTTATTCCTTTCTCACTTTGACATTTTTTCCCTTCTCCCTGTGACATTTTATTTCCTACTCCCTCTGACATTTTATTCCCGCTCCCTGTGACATTTTATTACCTTCTCCCTCTGACATTTTATTCCCTCTCCCTGTGACATTTTATTCCTTCTCCCTGTGACATTTTATTCCCACTCCCTTTGATTTTTTATTCCCTCTCCCTGTGAAATTTTATTCCTTTTCCCTGTGATATTTTATTTCCTTCTCCCTGTGACATTTTATTCCCTTCTCCCTGTGACATTTTATTCCCTTCTCCATGTGACATTTCATTCCTTCTCCCTGTGACATTTGATTCCCTCTCCCTGTGATATTTAATACCCTTCTCCCTGTGACATTTTATTCCCTTCTCCTAGTGACATTTTATTCCCTTCTGCCTGTGACATTTTCTTTCCTTCTCACTGTGACATTTTTTCCCTTCTTCCTGAGACCTTTTATTCCCTTCTCCCTGTGACATTTTATTCCTTCACCCTGTGACATGTTATTCCCTTCTCCCTGTGACATTTCATTCCCTTCTCCCTGTGACATTTTATTCCCTCACCATGTGACATTTTATTCCCTTCTCCCTGTGACATTTTATTTCCTTCTCCCGGTGACTTTTTATTCCCTCTCCATGTGACATTTTATTCCCTTCTCCCTGTGACATTTTATTCCCTTCTCCCTGTGACATTTTAATCCCTTCTCCCTGTGACATTTTATTCCCTTCTCCCTGTGACATTTTAATCCCTTCTCCCTGTGACATTTTATTCCCTCTCCCTGTGACATTTTATTCCTATTCCATGTGACATTTCATTCCCTCTCCTTGTGACATTTTATTCCCTTCTCCCTGAGTCATTTTATTCCCTTCTCCCTCTGTCATTTTCTTCCCTTCCCCGTGTGACATTTCATTCCCTCTCACTGTGACACTTTATTCCCTCTTCCTGTGACATTTTATTCCCTTCTCCTGTGACATTTTATTCCCTTCTCTGGGTGACATTTTATTCCCTCTCACAGTGATTTTTTATTCCCTCTCCCTGCGAAATTTTTTTCCATCTCCCTGTGACATTTTATTCCCTCTCCCTGTGACATTTTATTCCCTTCACCCTGTGATATTTTATTTCCTTCTCCCTCTGACATTTTATTCCCTTCTCCCTATGACATTTTATTCCTTCTCCCTGTGACATTTTATTCTATCTCCCTGTGACATTTTATTCCCTCTCCCTGTGACATTTTATTCCTTCTCCCTGTGACATTTTATTCCTTTCTCACTTTGACATTTTTTCCCTTCTTCCTGTGACATTTTATTCGCTTCTCCCTGTGACATTTTATTCCCTCTCCCTGTGACATTTTATTCCCTCTCCCTGTGACATTTTATTCCCTTCTCCCTGTGACATTTTATTTCCTTCTCCCTCTGACATTTTATTCCCGCTCCCTGTGACATTTGATTCCCTTCTCCCTCTGACATTTTATTCCCTCTCCCTGTGACATTTTATTCCTTCTCCCTGTGACATTTTATTCCCTTCTCCCTGTGACTTTTCATTCCCTCTCCCTGTGACATTTCATTCCCTCCCCCTTTGACATTTCATTCCCTTTTCCCTGTGACATTTTATTCCTTCTCCCCGTGACAATTTATTCCCTCTCCCTGTGAAATTTTATTCCCTCTTCCTGTGACTTTTTATTGCCTTCTCCCTGTGAAATTTTATTCCTTTTCCCTGTGATATTTTATTTCCTTCTCCCTGTGAAATTTTATTCCTTCACCCTGTGACATTTTATTCCCTTCTCCATGTGACATTTTATTCCTTCTATCTGTGACATTTTATTCACTTCTCCCTGTGACATTTTCTTCCCTTCACCCTGTGACATTTGATTCCCTCTCCCTGTGATAATTAATTCCCTTCTCCCTGTGACATTTTACTCTCTTCTCCCTGTGACATTTCATTCCCTTCTCCCTGTGACATTTTATTCCCTCTCCATGTGACATTTTATTCCCTTCTCCCTGTGACATGTTATTTCCTTCTCCCTGTGACTTTTTATTCCCTCTCCATGTGACATTTTATTCCCTTCTCCCTGTGACATTTTATTCCCTTCTCCCTCTGACATTTTAATCACTTCTCCCTGTGACTTTTTATTCCCTCTCCCTGTGACATTACATTCCTTCTCCCTGTGACATTTCATTCCCTCCCCCTGTGACATTTCATTCCCTTTCCCTGTGACATTTCATTCTCTAACCCTGTGACATTTCATTCCCTCTTCCTGTGACTTTTTATTCCCTTCTCCCTGTGACATTTTATTCCCTCTCCCTGTGATTTTTTATTCCCTCTCCCTGTGAAATTTTATTCCCTCTTCCTGTGACTTTTTATTCCCATCTCCCTGTGACATTTTATTCCCACTCCCTTTGATTTTTTATTCCCTCTCCCTGTGAAATTTTATTCCTTTACCCTGTGATATTTTATTTCCTTCTCCCTGTGACATTTTATTCCCTTCTCCCTGTGACATTTTATTCCCTTCTCCATGTGACATTTCATTCCTTCTCCCAGTGACATTTGATTCCCTCTCCCTGTGATATTTAATTCCCTTCTCCCTGTGACATTTTATTCCCTTCTCCCAGTGACATTTTATTCCCTTCTGCCTGTGACATTTTATTTCCTTCTCACTGTGACATTTTTTCCCTTCTTCCTGAGACCTTTTATTCCCTTCTCCCTGTGACATTTTATTCCTTCTCCCTGTGACATGTTATTCCCTTCTCCCTGTGACATTTCATTCCCTTCTCCCTGTGACATTTTATTCCCTCACCATGTGACATTTTATTCCCTTCTCCCTGTGACATTTTATTTCCTTCTCCCTGTGACTTTTTATTCCCTCTCAATGTGACATTTTATTCCCTTCTCCCTGTGACATTTTATTCCCTTCTCCCTCTGACATTTTAATCCCTTCTCCCTGTCACATTTTATTCCCTCTTCCTGTGACATTTTATTCCTATTCCCTGTGACATTTTATTCCCTCCTCCCTGTGACTTTTTATTCCCTCTCCCTGTGACATTTCTTTCCCTTCTCCCTGTGAAATTTCATTCCCTCCCCCTGTGGCATTTCATTCCCTTTCCCTGTGACATTTCATTCCCTAACCCTGTGACATTTCATTCCCTCTCCTTGTGACATTTTATTCCCTTCTCCCTGTATCATTTTATTCCCTTCTCCCTCTGTCATTTTCTTCCCTTCTCCGTGTGACATTTCATTCCCTCTCACTGTGACATTTTATTCCCTCTTCCTGTGACATTTTATTCCATTCTCCCTGTGACATTTTATTCCCTTCTGCCTGTGACATTTTATTTCCTTCTCACTGTTACATTTTTTCCCTTCTTCCTGAGACCTTTTATTCCCTTCTCCCTGTGACATTTTATTCCTTCTCCCTGTGACATTTTATTCCCTCTTCCTGTAACATTTTATTCCCTTCTCCCTATCACATTTTATTCCCACTCTCTGTGACATTTCATTCCCTTCTCCCTGTGACATTTTATTTTCTCGCCCTGTGACATTTTATTCCCTTCTCCCTGTGACATTTTATTCCCTCTTCCTGTAACATTTTATTCCCTTCTCCCTGTGACATTTTATTCCCTCTCCCTGTGACATTTTTTTCCCTTCTCCCTGTGACATTTTATTCCCTCTCCCTTTTACATTTTATTCCGTCTCCCTGTGACAGTTTATTCCCTTCTCCCTGTGACATTTTATTCCCTTCTCCCTGTGACATTCTATTCCCTTCTCCCTGTGACATTCCATTCCCTCTCCCTGTGACATTTCATTCCCTCCCCCTTTGACATTTCATTCTCTATCCCCGTGACATTTTATTCCCTCTCGCTGTTAAATATTATTCCCTCTTCCAGTGACTTTTTATTCCCTTCTCCCTTTGACATTTTATTCCCTCTCGCTGTAATTTTTTATTCCCTCTCCCTGTGATATTTTATTTCCTTCTCCCTGTGACATTTTATTCCCACTCCCTTTGACATTTTATTCCCTTCTCCTAGTGACATTTTATTCCCTTCTCACTGTGACATTTCATTCCCTCTCCCTGTGACGTTTTATTCCCTCTTCCTGTGACATTTTATTCCCTTTTCCCTGTGACATTTTATTCCTTCTCCCCGTGACAATTTATTCCCTCTCCCTGTGAAATTTTATTCCCTCTTCCTGTGACTTTTTATTCCCTTCTCCCTGTGACGTTTTATTCCCTCTCCCTGTGATTTTTTATTCCCTCTCCCTGTGAAATTTTATTCCTTATCCCTGTGATATTTTATTTCCTTCTCCCTGTGACATTTTATTCCCTTCTCCCTGTGAAATTTTATTCCCTCCCCCTGTGAAATTTTATTCCTTCACCCTGTGACATTTTATTCCCTCTCCCTGTGACATTTTATTCCTTCACCCTGTGACATTTTATTCCCTTCTCCATGTGACATTTTATTCCTTCTCTCTGTGACATTTTATTCCCTTCTCCCAGTGACATTTCCTTCCCTTCACCCTGTGACATTTGATTCCCTCTCCCTGTGATATTTAATTCCCTTCTCCCAGTGACATTTTATTCCCTTCTCCCAGTGACATTTTATTCCCTTCTCCCTGCGACCTTTTATTCCCTTCTCCCTGTGACAATTCATTCCCTTCTCCCTGTGACATTTTATTCCCTCTCCATGTGACATTTTATTCCCTTCTCCCTGTGACATTTTATTTCCTTCTCCCTGTGACTTTTTATTCCCTCTCCATGTGACATTTTATTCCCTTCTCCCTGTGACATTTTATTCCCTTCTCCCTCTGACATTTTAATCCCTTCTCCCTGTGACATTAATTCCCTCTCCATGTGACATTTTATTCCTTCACCCTGTGACATTTTATTCCCTTCTCCCTGTGACTTTTTATTCCCTCTCCCTGTGACATTACATTCCCTCCCCCTGTGACATTTCTTTCCCTTCTCCCTGTGACATTTCATTCCCTCTTCCTGTGACTTTTTATTCCCTCTTCATGTGACATTTTATTCCCTTCTCCCTGTGACATTTCATTCTCTAACCCTGTGACATTTCATTCCCTCTTCCTGTGACTTTTTATTCCCTTCTCCCTGTGACATTTTATTTGCCTCTCCCTGTGATTTTTTATTCCCTCTCCCTGTGAAATTTTATTCCCTCTTCCTGTGACTTTTTATTCCCATCTCCCTGTGACATTTTATTCCCACTCCCTTTGATTTTTTATTCCCTCTCCCTGTGAAATTTTATTCCTTTACCCTGTGATATTTTATTTCCTTCTCCCTGTGACATTTTATTCCCTTCTCCCTGTGACATTTTATTCCCTTCTCCATGTGACATTTCATTCCTTCTCCCAGTGACATTTGATTCCCTCTCCCTGTGATATTTAATTCCCTTCTCCCTGTGACATTTTATTCCCTTCTCCCAGTGACATTTTATTCCCTTCTGCCTGTGACATTTTATTTCCTTCTCACTGTGACATTTTTTCCCTTCTTCCTGAGACCTTTTATTCCCTTCTCCCTGTGACATTTTATTCCTTCTCCCTGTGACATGTTATTCCCTTCTCCCTGTGACATTTCATTCCCTTCTCCCTGTGACATTTTATTCCCTCACCATGTGACATTTTATTCCCTTCTCCCTGTGACATTTTATTTCCTTCTCCCTGTGACTTTTTATTCCCTCTCAATGTGACATTTTATTCCCTTCTCCCTGTGACATTTTATTCCCTTCTCCCTCTGACATTTTAATCCCTTCTCACTGTGACATTTTATTCCATCTTCCTGTGATATTTTATTCCTATTCCCTGTGACATTTTATTCCCTTCTCCCTGTGACTTTTTATTCCCTCTCCCTGTGACATTTCTTTCCCTTCTCCCTGTGACATTTCATTCCCTCCCCCTGTGGCATTTCATTCCCTTTCCCTGTGACATTTCATTCCCTAACCCTGTGACATTTCATTCCCTCTCCTTGTGACATTTTATTCCCTTCTCCCTGTATCATTTTATTCCCTTCTCCCTCTGTCATTTTCTTCCCTTCTCCGTGTGACATTTCATTCCCTCTCACTGTGACATTTTATTCCCTCTTCCTGTGACATTTTATTCCCTTCTCCCTGTGACATTTTATTCCCTTCTCCCGGTGACATTTTATTCCCTCTCCCTGTGATTTTTTATTCCCTCTCACTGCGAAATTTTTTTCCATCTCCCTGTGACATTTTATTCCCTCTCCCTGTGACATTTTATTCTCTCGCCCTGTGACATTTTATTCCCTTCTCCCTGTGACATTTTATTCCCTCTTCCTGTAACATTTTATTCCCTTCTCCCTGTGACATTTTATTCCCTCTCCCTGTGACATTTTTTTCCCTTCTCCCTGTGACATTTTATTCCCTCTCCCTGTGATTTTTTATTCCCTCTCCCTGTGAAATTTTATTCCTTATCCCTGTGATATTTTATTTCCTTCTCCCTGTGACATTTTATTCCCTTCTCCCTGTGAAATTTTATTCCCTCCCCCTGTGAAATTTTATTCCTTCACCCTGTGACATTTTATTCCCTCTCCCTGTGACATTTTATTCATTCACCCTGTGACATTTTATTCCCTTCTCCATGTGACATTTTATTCCTTCTCTCTGTGACATTTTATTCCCTTCTCCCAGTGACATTTCCTTCCCTTCACCCTGTGGCATTTGATTCCCTCTCCCTGTGATATTTAATTCCCTTCTCCCAGTGACATTTTATTCCCTTCTCCCAGTGACATTTTATTCCCTTCTCCCTGTGACATTTTATTTCCTTCTCACTGTGACATTTTTTCCCTTCTGCCTGCGACCTTTTATTCCCTTCTCCCTGTGACAATTCATTCCCTTCTCCCTGTGACGTTTTATTCCCTCTCCATGTGACATTTTATTCCCTTCTCCCTGTGACATTTTATTTCCTTCTCCCTGTGACTTTTTATTCCCTCTCCATGTGACATTTTATTCCCTTCTCCCTGTGACATTTTATTCCCTTCTCCCTCTGACATTTTAATCCCTTCTCCCTGTGACATTAATTCCCTCTCCATGTGACATTTTATTCCTTCACCCTGTGACATTTTATTCCCTTCTCCCTGTGACTTTTTATTCCCTCTCCCTGTGACATTACATTCCCTCCCCCTGTGACATTTCTTTCCCTTCTCCCTGTGACTTTTTATTCCCTCTCCATGTGACATTTTATTCCCTTCTCCCTGTTTCATTTAATTCCCTTCTCCCTCTGACATTTTAATCCCTTCTCCCTCTGACATTTTATTCCCTCTCCCTGTGACATTTTATTCCTATTCCCTGTGACATTTTATTCCCTTCTCCCGGTGACATTTTATTCCCTCTCCCTGTGATTTTTTATTCCCTCTCCCTGCGAAATTTTTTTCCATCTCCCTGTGACATTTTATTCCCTTCTCCCTGTGACATTTCATTCCCTCTCCCTGTAACATTTTATTCCCTCTCCCTGTGACATTTTATTCCCTTCTCCCTGTGATATTTTATTTCCTTCTCCCTCTGACATTTTATTCCCTTCTCCCTATGACATTTTAATCCTTCTCCCTGTGACATTTTATTCTATCTCCCTGTGACATTTTATTCCCTCTCCCTGTGACATTTTATTCCTTCTCCCTGTGACATTTTATTCCTTTCTCACTTTGACATTTTTTCCCTTCTCCCTGTGACATTTTATTTCCTTCTCCCTCTGACATTTTATTCCCGCTCCCTGTGACATTTTATTACCTTCTCCCTCTGACATTTTATTCCCTCTCCCTGTGACATTTTATTCCTTCTCCCTGTGACATTTTATTCCCTTCTCCATGTGACATTTCATTCCTTCTCCCAGTGACATTTGATTCCCTCTCCCTGTGATATTTAATTCCCTTCTCCCTGTGACATTTTATTCCCTTCTCCCAGTGACATTTTATTCCCTTCTGCCTGTGACATTTTATTTCCTTCTCACTGTGACATTTTTTCCCTTCTTCCTGAGACCTTTTATTCCCTTCTCCCTGTGACATTTTATTCCTTCTCCCTGTGACATGTTATTCCCTTCTCCCTGTGACATTTCATTCCCTTCTCCCTGTGACATTTTATTCCCTCACCATGTGACATTTTATTCCCTTCTCCCTGTGACATTTTATTTCCTTCTCCCTGTGACTTTTTATTCCCTCTCAATGTGACATTTTATTCCCTTCTCCCTGTGACATTTTATTCCCTTCTCCCTCTGACATTTTAATCCCTTCTCCCTGTCACATTTTATTCCCTCTTCCTGTGACATTTTATTCCTATTCCCTGTGACATTTTATTCCCTCTTCCCTGTGACTTTTTATTCCCTCTCCCTGTGACATTTCTTTCCCTTCTCCCTGTGAAATTTCATTCCCTCCCCCTGTGGCATTTCATTCCCTTTCCCTGTGACATTTCATTCCCTAACCCTGTGACATTTCATTCCCTCTCCTTGTGACATTTTATTCCCTTCTCCCTGTATCATTTTATTCCCTTCTCCCTCTGTCATTTTCTTCCCTTCTCCGTGTGACATTTCATTCCCTCTCACTGTGACATTTTATTCCCTCTTCCTGTGACATTTTATTCCATTCTCCCTGTGACATTTTATTCCCTTCTGCCTGTGACATTTTATTTCCTTCTCACTGTTACATTTTTTCCCTTCTTCCTGAGACCTTTTATTCCCTTCTCCCTGTGACATTTTATTCCTTCTCCCTGTGACATTTTATTCCCTCTTCCTGTAACATTTTATTCCCTTCTCCCTATCACATTTTATTCCCACTCTCTGTGACATTTCATTCCCTTCTCCCTGTGACATTTTATTTTCTCGCCCTGTGACATTTTATTCCCTTCTCCCTGTGACATTTTATTCCCTCTTCCTGTAACATTTTATTCCCTTCTCCCTGTGACATTTTATTCCCTCTCCCTGTGACATTTTTTTCCCTTCTCCCTGTGACATTTTATTCCCTCTCCCTTTTACATTTTATTCCGTCTCCCTGTGACAGTTTATTCCCTTCTCCCTGTGACATTTTATTCCCTTCTCCCTGTGACATTCTATTCCCTTCTCCCTGTGACATTCCATTCCCTCTCCCTGTGACATTTCATTCCCTCCCCCTTTGACATTTCATTCTCTATCCCCGTGACATTTTATTCCCTCTCGCTGTTAAATATTATTCCCTCTTCCAGTGACTTTTTATTCCCTTCTCCCTTTGACATTTTATTCCCTCTCGCTGTAATTTTTTATTCCCTCTCCCTGTGATATTTTATTTCCTTCTCCCTGTGACATTTTATTCCCACTCCCTTTGACATTTTATTCCCTTCTCCTAGTGACATTTTATTCCCTTCTCACTGTGACATTTCATTCCCTCTCCCTGTGACGTTTTATTCCCTCTTCCTGTGACATTTTATTCCCTTTTCCCTGTGACATTTTATTCCTTCTCCCCGTGACAATTTATTCCCTCTCCCTGTGAAATTTTATTCCCTCTTCCTGTGACTTTTTATTCCCTTCTCCCTGTGACGTTTTATTCCCTCTCCCTGTGATTTTTTATTCCCTCTCCCTGTGAAATTTTATTCCTTATCCCTGTGATATTTTATTTCCTTCTCCCTGTGACATTTTATTCCCTTCTCCCTGTGAAATTTTATTCCCTCCCCCTGTGAAATTTTATTCCTTCACCCTGTGACATTTTATTCCCTCTCCCTGTGACATTTTATTCCTTCACCCTGTGACATTTTATTCCCTTCTCCATGTGACATTTTATTCCTTCTCTCTGTGACATTTTATTCCCTTCTCCCAGTGACATTTCCTTCCCTTCACCCTGTGACATTTGATTCCCTCTCCCTGTGATATTTAATTCCCTTCTCCCAGTGACATTTTATTCCCTTCTCCCAGTGACATTTTATTCCCTTCTCCCTGCGACCTTTTATTCCCTTCTCCCTGTGACAATTCATTCCCTTCTCCCTGTGACATTTTATTCCCTCTCCATGTGACATTTTATTCCCTTCTCCCTGTGACATTTTATTTCCTTCTCCCTGTGACTTTTTATTCCCTCTCCATGTGACATTTTATTCCCTTCTCCCTGTGACATTTTATTCCCTTCTCCCTCTGACATTTTAATCCCTTCTCCCTGTGACATTAATTCCCTCTCCATGTGACATTTTATTCCTTCACCCTGTGACATTTTATTCCCTTCTCCCTGTGACTTTTTATTCCCTCTCCCTGTGACATTACATTCCCTCCCCCTGTGACATTTCTTTCCCTTCTCCCTGTGACATTTCATTCCCTCTTCCTGTGACTTTTTATTCCCTCTTCATGTGACATTTTATTCCCTTCTCCCTGTGACATTTCATTCTCTAACCCTGTGACATTTCATTCCCTCTTCCTGTGACTTTTTATTCCCTTCTCCCTGTGACATTTTATTTGCCTCTCCCTGTGATTTTTTATTCCCTCTCCCTGTGAAATTTTATTCCCTCTTCCTGTGACTTTTTATTCCCATCTCCCTGTGACATTTTATTCCCACTCCCTTTGATTTTTTATTCCCTCTCCCTGTGAAATTTTATTCCTTTACCCTGTGATATTTTATTTCCTTCTCCCTGTGACATTTTATTCCCTTCTCCCTGTGACATTTTATTCCCTTCTCCATGTGACATTTCATTCCTTCTCCCAGTGACATTTGATTCCCTCTCCCTGTGATATTTAATTCCCTTCTCCCTGTGACATTTTATTCCCTTCTCCCAGTGACATTTTATTCCCTTCTGCCTGTGACATTTTATTTCCTTCTCACTGTGACATTTTTTCCCTTCTTCCTGAGACCTTTTATTCCCTTCTCCCTGTGACATTTTATTCCTTCTCCCTGTGACATGTTATTCCCTTCTCCCTGTGACATTTCATTCCCTTCTCCCTGTGACATTTTATTCCCTCACCATGTGACATTTTATTCCCTTCTCCCTGTGACATTTTATTTCCTTCTCCCTGTGACTTTTTATTCCCTCTCAATGTGACATTTTATTCCCTTCTCCCTGTGACATTTTATTCCCTTCTCCCTCTGACATTTTAATCCCTTCTCACTGTGACATTTTATTCCATCTTCCTGTGATATTTTATTCCTATTCCCTGTGACATTTTATTCCCTTCTCCCTGTGACTTTTTATTCCCTCTCCCTGTGACATTTCTTTCCCTTCTCCCTGTGACATTTCATTCCCTCCCCCTGTGGCATTTCATTCCCTTTCCCTGTGACATTTCATTCCCTAACCCTGTGACATTTCATTCCCTCTCCTTGTGACATTTTATTCCCTTCTCCCTGTATCATTTTATTCCCTTCTCCCTCTGTCATTTTCTTCCCTTCTCCGTGTGACATTTCATTCCCTCTCACTGTGACATTTTATTCCCTCTTCCTGTGACATTTTATTCCCTTCTCCCTGTGACATTTTATTCCCTTCTCCCGGTGACATTTTATTCCCTCTCCCTGTGATTTTTTATTCCCTCTCACTGCGAAATTTTTTTCCATCTCCCTGTGACATTTTATTCCCTCTCCCTGTGACATTTTATTCTCTCGCCCTGTGACATTTTATTCCCTTCTCCCTGTGACATTTTATTCCCTCTTCCTGTAACATTTTATTCCCTTCTCCCTGTGACATTTTATTCCCTCTCCCTGTGACATTTTTTTCCCTTCTCCCTGTGACATTTTATTCCCTCTCCCTGTGATTTTTTATTCCCTCTCCCTGTGAAATTTTATTCCTTATCCCTGTGATATTTTATTTCCTTCTCCCTGTGACATTTTATTCCCTTCTCCCTGTGAAATTTTATTCCCTCCCCCTGTGAAATTTTATTCCTTCACCCTGTGACATTTTATTCCCTCTCCCTGTGACATTTTATTCATTCACCCTGTGACATTTTATTCCCTTCTCCATGTGACATTTTATTCCTTCTCTCTGTGACATTTTATTCCCTTCTCCCAGTGACATTTCCTTCCCTTCACCCTGTGGCATTTGATTCCCTCTCCCTGTGATATTTAATTCCCTTCTCCCAGTGACATTTTATTCCCTTCTCCCAGTGACATTTTATTCCCTTCTCCCTGTGACATTTTATTTCCTTCTCACTGTGACATTTTTTCCCTTCTGCCTGCGACCTTTTATTCCCTTCTCCCTGTGACAATTCATTCCCTTCTCCCTGTGACGTTTTATTCCCTCTCCATGTGACATTTTATTCCCTTCTCCCTGTGACATTTTATTTCCTTCTCCCTGTGACTTTTTATTCCCTCTCCATGTGACATTTTATTCCCTTCTCCCTGTGACATTTTATTCCCTTCTCCCTCTGACATTTTAATCCCTTCTCCCTGTGACATTAATTCCCTCTCCATGTGACATTTTATTCCTTCACCCTGTGACATTTTATTCCCTTCTCCCTGTGACTTTTTATTCCCTCTCCCTGTGACATTACATTCCCTCCCCCTGTGACATTTCTTTCCCTTCTCCCTGTGACTTTTTATTCCCTCTCCATGTGACATTTTATTCCCTTCTCCCTGTTTCATTTAATTCCCTTCTCCCTCTGACATTTTAATCCCTTCTCCCTCTGACATTTTATTCCCTCTCCCTGTGACATTTTATTCCTATTCCCTGTGACATTTTATTCCCTTCTCCCGGTGACATTTTATTCCCTCTCCCTGTGATTTTTTATTCCCTCTCCCTGCGAAATTTTTTTCCATCTCCCTGTGACATTTTATTCCCTTCTCCCTGTGACATTTCATTCCCTCTCCCTGTAACATTTTATTCCCTCTCCCTGTGACATTTTATTCCCTTCTCCCTGTGATATTTTATTTCCTTCTCCCTCTGACATTTTATTCCCTTCTCCCTATGACATTTTAATCCTTCTCCCTGTGACATTTTATTCTATCTCCCTGTGACATTTTATTCCCTCTCCCTGTGACATTTTATTCCTTCTCCCTGTGACATTTTATTCCTTTCTCACTTTGACATTTTTTCCCTTCTCCCTGTGACATTTTATTTCCTTCTCCCTCTGACATTTTATTCCCGCTCCCTGTGACATTTTATTACCTTCTCCCTCTGACATTTTATTCCCTCTCCCTGTGACATTTTATTCCTTCTCCCTGTGACATTTTATTCCCTTCTCCATGTGACATTTCATTCCTTCTCCCTGTGACATTTGATTCCCTCTCCCTGTGATATTTAATTCCCTTCTCCCTGTGACATTTTATTCCCTTCTCCTAGTGACATTTTATTCCCTTCTGCCTGTGACATTTTCTTTCCTTCTCACTGTGACATTTTTTCCCTTCTTCCTGAGACCTTTTATTCCCTTCTCCCTGTGACATTTTATTCCTTCACCCTGTGACATGTTATTCCCTTCTCCCTGTGACATTTCATTCCCTTCTCCCTGTGACATTTTATTCCCTCACCATGTGACATTTTATTCCCTTCTCCCTGTGACATTTTATTTCCTTCTCCCGGTGACTTTTTATTCCCTCTCCCTGTGAAATTTTATTCCATCTCCCTGTAATATTTTATTTCATTCTCCCTGTGACATTTTATTCACTTCTCCCTGTGACATTTTATTTCCTTCCACCTGTGACATTTCATTCCCTCTCCCTGTGACATTTTATTCCCTTTTCCCTGTGACATTTTATTCCCTTTTCCCTGTGACATTTTATTCCTTCTCCCTGTGACATTTTATTCTCTCGCCCTGTGACATTTTATTCCCTTCTCCCTGTGACATTTTATTCCCTCTTCCTGTAACATTTTATTCCCTTCTCCCTGTGACATTTTATTCCCTCTCCCTGTGACATTTTATTCCGTCTCCCTGTGACAGTTTATTCCCTTCTCCCTGAGACATTTTATTCCCTTCTCCCTGTGACATTCTATTCCCTTCTCCCTGTGACATTTCATTCCCTCTCCCTGTGACATTTCATTCCCTCCCCCTTTGACATTTCATTCTCTATCCCCGTGACATTTTATTCCCTCTCGCTGTTAAATATTATTCCCTCTTCCTGTGACTTTTTATTTCCTTCTCCCTTTGATATTTTATTCCCTCTCGCTGTGATTTTTTATTCCCTCTCCCTGTGATATTTTATTTCCTTCTCCCTGTGACATTTTATTCCCACTTCCTTTGACATTTTATTCCCTTCTCCTAGTGACATTTTATTCCCTTCTCACTGTGACATTTCATTCCCTCTCCCTGTGATGTTTTATTCCCTCTTCCTGTGACATTTTATTCCCTTTTCCCTGTGACATTTTATTCCTTCTCCCCGTGACAATTTATTCCCTCTCCCTGTGAAATTTTATTCCCTCTTCCTGTGACTTTTTATTCCCTTCTCCATGTGACATTTTATTCCCTCTCCCTGTGATTTTTTATTCCCTCTCCCTGTGAAATTTTATTCCTTATCGCTGTGATATTTTATTTCCTTCTCCCTGTGACATTTTATTCCCCTCTCCCTGTGAAATTTTATTCCCTCTCTCTGTGAAATTTTATTCCTTCACCCTGTGACATTTTATTCCCTCTCCCTGTGACATTTTATTCCTTCACCCTGTGACATTTTATTCCCTTCTCCATGTGACATTTTATTCCTTCTCTCTGTGACATTTTATTCCCTTCTCCCTGTGACATTTCCTTCACTTCACCCTGTGACATTTGATTCCCTCTCCCTGTGATATTTAATTCCCTTCTCCCTGTGACATTTTATTCCCTTCTCCCAGTGACATTTTATTCTCTTCTCCCTGTGACATTTTATTTCCTTCTCACTGTGACATTTTTTCCCTTCTGCCTGAGATCTTTTATTCCCTTCTCCCTGTGACAATTCATTCCCTTCTCCCTGTGACATTTTATTCCCTCTCCATGTGACATTTTATTCCCTTCTCCCTGTGACATTTTATTTCCTTCTCCCTGTGACTTTTTATTCCCTCTCCATGTGACATTTTATTCCCTTCTCCCTGTGACATTTTATTCCCTTCTCCCTCTGACATTTTAATCCCTTCTCCCTGTGACATTAATTCCCTCTCCATGTGACATTTTATTCCTTCACCCTGTGACATTTTATTCCCTTCGCCCTGTGACTTTTTATTCCCTCTCCCTGTGACATTACATTCCCTCCCCCTGTGACATTTCTTTCCCTTCTCCCTGTGACATTTCATTCCCTCCCCCTGTGACATTTCATTCCCTTTCCCTGTGACATTTCATTCTCTAAACCTGTGACATTTCATTCCCTCTTCCTGTGACTTTTTATTCCCTCTCCATGTGACATTTTATTCCCTTCTCCCTGTTTCATTTAATTCCCTTCTCCCTCTGACATTTTAATCCCTTCATCCTCTGACATTTTATTCCCTCTCCCTGTGACATTTTATTCCTATTCCCTGTGACATTTTATTCCCTTCTCCCGGTGACATTTTATTCCCTCTCCCTGTGACATTTTATTCCTTCTCCCTGTGACATTTTATTCCTTTCTCACTTTGACATTTTTTCCCTTCTCCCTGTGACATTTTATTTCCTTCTCCCTCTGACATTTTATTCCCGCTCCCTGTGACATTTTATTACCTTCTCCCTCTGACATTTTATTCCCTCTCCCTGTGACATTTTATTCCTTCTCCCTGTGACATTTCATTCCCACTCCCTTTGATTTTTTATTCCCTCTCCCTGTGAAATTTTATTCCTTTTCCCTGTGATATTTTATTTCATTCTCCCTGTGACATTTTATTCCCTTCTCCCTGTGACATTTTATTCCCTTCTCCATGTGACATTTCATTCCTTCTCCCTGTGACATTTGATTCCCTCTCCCTGTGATATTTAATTCCCTTCTCCCTGTGACATTTTATTCCCTTCTCCTAGTGACATTTTATTCCCTTCTGCCTGTGACATTTTCTTTCCTTCTCACTGTGACATTTTTTCCCTTCTTCCTGAGACCTTTTATTCCCTTCTCCCTGTGACATTTTATTCCTTCACCCTGTGACATGTTATTCCCTTCTCCCTGTGACATTTCATTCCCTTCTCCCTGTGACATTTTATTCCCTCACCATGTGACATTTTATTCCCTTCTCCCTGTGACATTTTATTTCCTTCTCCCGGTGACTTTTTATTCCCTCTCCATGTGACATTTTATTCCCTTCTCCCTGTGACATTTTATTCCCTTCTCCCTGTGACATTTTAATCCCTTCTCCCTGTGACATTTTATTCCCTTCTCCCTGTGACATTTTAATCCCTTCTCCCTGTGACATTTTATTCCCTCTCCCTGTGACATTTTATTCCTATTCCATGTGACATTTCATTCCCTCTCCTTGTGACATTTTATTCCCTTCTCCCTGAGTCATTTTATTCCCTTCTCCCTCTGTCATTTTCTTCCCTTCTCCGTGTGACATTTCATTCCCTCTCACTGTGACACTTTATTCCCTCTTCCTGTGACATTTTATACCCTTCTCCCTGTGACATTTTATTCCCTTCTCTGGGTGACATTTTATTCCCTCTCACAGTGATTTTTTATTCCCTCTCCCTGCGAAATTTTTTTCCATCTCCCTGTGACATTTTATTCCCTCTCCCTGTGACATTTTATTCCCTTCTCCCTGTGATATTTTATTTCCTTCTCCCTCTGACATTTTATTCCCTTCTCCCTATGACATTTTATTCCTTCTCCCTGTGACATTTTATTCTATCTCCCTGTGACATTTTATTCCCTCTCCCTGTGACATTTTATTCCTTCTCCCTGTGACATTTTATTCCTTTCTCACTTTGACATTTTTTCCCTTCTCCCAGTGACATTTTATTCCCTCCTTCCTGTGACATTTTATTCGCTTCTCCCTGTGACATTTTATTTCCTTCTCCCTGTGACATTTTATTCCCTCTCCCTGTGACATTTTATTCCCTCTCCTTGTGACATTTTATTCCCTTCTCCCTGTGACATTTTATTTCCTTCTCCCTCTGACATTTTATTCCCGCTCCCTGTGACATTTTATTCCCTTCTCCCTCTGACATTTTATTCCCTCTCCCTGTGACATTTTATTCCTTCTCCCTGTGACATTTTATTCCCTTCTCCCTGTGATTTTTCATTCCCTCTCCCTGTGACATTTCATTCCCTCCCCCTTTGACATTTCATTCCCTTTTCCCTGTGACATTTTATTCCTTCTCCCCGTGACAATTTATTCCCTCTCCCTGTGAAATTTTATTCCCTCTTCCTGTGACTTTTTATTCCCTTCTCCCTGTGAAATTTTATTCCTTTTCCCTGTGATATTTTATTTCCTTCTCCCTGTGAAATTTTATTCCTTCACCCTGTGACATTTTATTCCCTTCTCCATGTGACATTTTATTCCTTCTCTCTGTGACATTTTATTCACTTCTCCCTGTGACATTTTCTTCCCTTCACCCTGTGACATTTGATTCCCTCTCCCTGTGATAATTAATTCCCTTCTCCCTGTGACATTTTATTTCCTTCTCCCAGTGACATTTTATTCCCTTCTCCCTGTGACATTTTATTCCCTTCTCCCTGTGACATTTCATTCCCTTCTCCCTGTGACATTTTATTCCCTCTCCATGTGACATTTTATTCCCTTCTCCCTGTGACATTTTATTTCCTTCTCCCTGTGACTTTTTATTCCCTCTCCATGTGACATTTTATTCCCTTCTCCCTGTGACATTTTATTCCCTTCTCCCTCTGACATTTTAATCACTTCTCCCTGTGACATTAATTCCCTCTCCCTGTGACATTTCATTCCTTCACCCTGTGTCATTTTATTCCCTTCTCCCTGTGACTTTTTATTCCCTCTCCCTGTGACATTACATTCCCTCCGCTGTGACATTTCTTTCCCTTCTCCCTGTGACATTTTATTCCCTTCTCCATGTGACATTTCATTCCTTCTCCCAGTGACATTTGATTCCCTCTCCCTGTGATATTTAATTCCCTTCTCCCTGTGACATTTTATTCCCTTCTCCCAGTGACATTTTATTCCCTTCTGCCTGTGACATTTTATTTCCTTCTCACTGTGACATTTTTTCCCTTCTTCCTGAGACCTTTTATTCCCTTCTCCCTGTGACATTTTATTCCTTCTCCCTGTGACATGTTATTCCCTTCTCCCTGTGACATTTCATTCCCTTCTCCCTGTGACATTTTATTCCCTCACCATGTGACATTTTATTCCCTTCTCCCTGTGACATTTTATTTCCTTCTCCCTGTGACTTTTTATTCCCTCTCAATGTGACATTTTATTCCCTTCTCCCTGTGACATTTTATTCCCTTCTCCCTCTGACATTTTAATCCCTTCTCCCTGTTACATTTTATTCCCTCTTCCTGTGACATTTTATTCCTATTCCCTGTGACATTTTATTCCCTTCTCCCTGTGACTTTTTATTCCCTCTCCCTGTGACATTTCTTTCCCTTCTCCCTGTGACATTTCATTCCCTCCCCCTGTGGCATTTCATTCCCTTTCCCTGTGACATTTCATTCCCTAACCCTGTGACATTTCATTCCGTCTCCTTGTGACATTTTATTCCCTTCTCCCTGTATCATTTTATTCCCTTCTCCCTCTGTCATTTTCTTCCCTTCTCCGTGTGACATTTCATTCCCTCTCACTGTGACATTTTATTCCCTCTTCCTGTGACATTTTATTCCATTCTCCCTGTGACATTTTATTCCCTTCTCCCGGTGACATTTTATTCCCTCTCCCTGTGATTTTTTACTCCCTTCTCCCTGTGACATTTTATTCTCTCGCCCTGTGACATTTTATTCCCTTCTCCCTGTGACATTTTATTCCCTCTTCCTGTAACATTTTATTCCCTTCTCCCTGTGACATTTTATTCCCTCTCCCTGTGACATTTTTTTCCCTTCTCCCTGTGACATTTTATTCCCTCTCCCTTTTACATTTTATTCCGTCTCCCTGTGACAGTTTATTCCCTTCTCCCTGTGACATTTTATTCCCTTCTCCCTGTGACATTCTATTCCCTTCTCCCTGTGACATTTCATTCCCTCTCCCTGTGACATTTCATTCCCTCCCCCTTTGACATTTCATTCTCTATCCCCGTGACATTTTATTCCCTCTCGCTGTTAAATATTATTCCCTCTTCCTGTGACTTTTTATTCCCTTCTCCCTTTGACATTTTATTCCCTCTCGCTGTAATTTTTTATTCCCTCTCCCTGTGATATTTTATATCCTTCTCCCTGTGACATTTTATTCCCACTCCCTTTGACATTTTATTCCCTTCTCCTAGTGAAATTTTATTCCCTTCTCACTGTGACATTTCATTCCCTCTCCCTGTGACGTTTTATTCCCTCTTCCTGTGACATTTTATTCCCTTTTCCCTGTGACATTTTATTCCTTCTCCCCGTGACAATTTATTCCCTCTCCCTGTGAAATTTTATTCCCTCTTCCTGTGACTTTTTATTCCCTTCTCCCTGTGACGTTTTATTCCCTCTCCCTGTGATTTTTTATTCACTCTCCCTGTGAAATTTTATTCCTTATCCCTGTGATATTTTATTTCCTTCTCCCTGTGACATTTTATTCCCTTCTCCCTGTGAAATTTTATTCCCTCCCCCTGTGAAATTTTATTCCTTCACCCTGTGACATTTTATTCCCTCTCCCTGTGACATTTTATTCCTTCACCCTGTGACATTTTATTCCCTTCTCCATGTGACATTTTATTCCTTCTCTCTGTGACATTTTATTCCCTTCTCCCAGTGACATTTCCTTCCCTTCACCCTGTGACATTTGATTCCCTCTCCCTGTGATATTTAATTCCCTTCTCCCAGTGACATTTTATTCCCTTCTCCCAGTGACATTTTATTCCCTTCTCCCTGTGACATTTTATTTCCTTCTCACTGTGACATTTTTTCCCTTCTGCCTGCGACCTTTTATTCCCTTCTCCCTGTGACAATTCATTCCCTTCTCCCTGTGACATTTTATTCCCTCTCCATGTGACATTTTATTCCCTTCTCCCTGTGACATTTTATTTCCTTCTCCCTGTGACTTTTTATTCCCTCTCCATGTGACATTTTATTCCCTTCTCCCTGTGACATTTTATTCCCTTCTCCCTCTGACATTTTAATCCCTTCTCCCTGTGACATTAATTCCCTCTCCATGTGACATTTTATTCCTTCACCCTGTGACATTTTATTCCCTTCTCCCTGTGACTTTTTATTCCCTCTCCCTGTGACATTACATTCCCTCCCCCTGTGACATTTCTTTCCCTTCTCCCTGTGACATTTCATTCCCTCTTCCTGTGACTTTTTATTCCCTCTTCATGTGACATTTTATTCCCTTCTCCCTGTGACATTTCATTCTCTAACCCTGTGACATTTCATTCCCTCTTCCTGTGACTTTTTATTCCCTTCTCCCTGTGACATTTTATTTGCCTCTCCCTGTGATTTTTTATTCCCTCTCCCTGTGAAATTTTATTCCCTCTTCCTGTGACTTTTTATTCCCATCTCCCTGTGACATTTTATTCCCACTCCCTTTGATTTTTTATTCCCTCTCCCTGTGAAATTTTATTCCTTTACCCTGTGATATTTTATTTCCTTCTCCCTGTGACATTTTATTCCCTTCTCCCTGTGACATTTTATTCCCTTCTCCATGTGACATTTCATTCCTTCTCCCTGTGACATTTGATTCCCTCTCCCTGTGATATTTAATTCCCTTCTCCCTGTGACATTTTATTCCCTTCTCCCAGTGACATTTTATTCCCTTCTGCCTGTGACATTTTATTTCCTTCTCACTGTGACATTTTTTCCCTTCTTCCTGAGACCTTTTAATCCCTTCTCCCTGTGACATTTTATTCCTTCTCCCTGTGACATGTTATTCCCTTCTCCCTGTGACATTTCATTCCCTTCTCCCTGTGACATTTTATTCCCTCACCATGTGACATTTTATTCCCTTCTCCCTGTGACATGTTATTCCCTTCTCCCTGTGACATTTCATTCCCTTCTCCCTGTGACTTTTTATTCCCTCTCAATGTGACATTTTATTCCCTTCTCCCTGTGACATTTTATTCCCTTCTCCCTCTGACATTTTAATCCCTTCTCCCTGTGACATTTTATTCCATCTTCCTGTGACATTTTATTCCTATTCCCTGTGACATTTTATTCCCTTCTCCCTGTGACTTTTTATTCCCTCTCCCTGTGACATTTCTTTCCCTTCTCCCTGTGACATTTCATTCCCTCCCCCTGTGGCATTTCATTCCCTTTCCCTGTGACATTTCATTCCCTAACCCTGTGACATTTCATTCCCTCTCCTTGTGACATTTTATTCCCTTCTCCCTGTATCATTTTATTCCCTTCTCCCTCTGTCATTTTCTTCCCTTCTCCGTGTGACATTTCATTCCCTCTCACTGTGACATTTTATTCCCTCTTCCTGTGACATTTTATTCCCTTCTCCCGGTGACATTTTATTCCCTCTCCCTGTGATTTTTTATTCCCTCTCACTGCGAAATTTTTTTCCATCTCCCTGTGACATTTTATTCCCTCTCCCTGTGACATTTTATTCCCTTCTCCCTATCACATTTTATTCCCACTCTCTGTGACATTTCATTCCCTTCTCCCTGTGACATTTTATTCTCTCGCCCTGTGACATTTTATTCCCTTCTCCCTGTGACATTTTATTCCCTCTTCCTGTAACATTTTATTCCCTTCTCCCTGTGACATTTTATTCCCTTCTCCCTGTGACATTTTATTCCCTCTTCCTGTAACATTTTATTCCCTCTCCCTGTGACATTTTTTTCCCTTCTCCCTGTGACATTTTATTCCCTCTCCCTGTTACATTTTATTCCGTCTCCCTGTGACATTTTATTCCCTTCTCCCTGTGACATTTTATTCCCTTCTCCCTGTGACATTCTATTCCCTTCTCCCTGTGACATTTCATTCCCTCTCCCTGTGACATTTCATTCCCTCCCCCTTTGACATTTCATTCTCTATCCCCGTGACATTTTATTCCCTCTCGCTGTTAAATATTATTCCCTCTTCCTGTGACTTTTTATTCCCTTCTCCCTTTGACATTTTATTCCCTCTCGCTGTAATTTTTTATTCCCTCTCCCTGTGATATTTTATTTCCTTCTCCCTGTGACATTTTATTCCCACTCCCTTTGACATTTTATTCCCTTCTCCTAGTGACATTTTATTCCCTTCTCACTGTGACATTTCATTCCCTCTCCCTGTGACGTTTTATTCCCTCTTCCTGTGACATTTTATTCCCTTTTCCCTGTGACATTTTATTCCTTCTCCCCGTGACAATTTATTCCCTCTCCCTGTGAAATTTTATTCCCTCTTCCTGTGACTTTTTATTCCCTTCTCCCTGTGACATTTTATTCCCTCTCCCTGTGAAATTTTATTCCTTATCCCTGTGATATTTTATTCCCTCCCCCTGTGAAATTTTATTCCTTCACCCTGTGACATTTTATTCCCTCTCCCTGTGACATTTTATTCCTTCACCCTGTGACATTTTATTCCCTTCTCCATGTGACATTTTATTCCTTCTCTCTGTGACATTTTATTCCCTTCTCCCAGTGACATTTCCTTCCCTTCACCCTGTGGCATTTGATTCCCTCTCCCTGTGATATTTAATTCCCTTCTCCCAGTGACATTTTATTCCCTTCTCCCAGTGACATTTTATTCCCTTCTCCCTGTGACATTTTATTTCCTTCTCACTGTGACTTTTTTTCCCTTCTGCCTGCGACCTTTTATTCCCTTCTCCCTGTGACAATTCATTCCCTTCTCCCTGTGACGTTTTATTCCCTCTCCATGTGACATTTTATTCCCATCTCCCTGTGACATTTTATTTCCTTCTCCCTGTGACTTTTTATTCCCTCTCCATGTGACATTTTATTCCCTTCTCCCTGTGACATTTTATTCCCTTCTCCCTCTGACATTTTAATCCCTTCTCCCTGTGACATTAATTCCCTCTCCATGTGACATTTTATTCCTTCGCCCTGTGACATTTTATTCCCTTCTCCCTGTGACTTTTTATTCCCTCCCCCTGTGACATTTCATTCCCTTTCCCTGTGACATTTCATTCTCTAACCCTGTGACATTTCATTCCCTCTTCCTGTGACTTTTTATTCCCTCTCCATGTGACATTTTATTCCCTTCTCCCTGTTTCATTTAATTCCCTTCTCCCTCTGACATTTTAATCCCTTCTCCCTCTGACATTTTATTCCCTCTCCCTGTGACATTTTATTCCTATTCCCTGTGACATTTTATTCCCTTCTCCCGGTGACATTTTATTCCCTCTCCCTGTGATTTTTTATTCCCTCTCCCTGCGAAATTTTTTTCCATCTCCCTGTAACATTTTATTCCCTCTCCCTGTGACATTTTATTCCCTTCTCCCTGTGATATTTTATTTCCTTCTCCCTCTGACATTTTATTCCCTTCTCCCTATGACATTTTAATCCTTCTCCCTGTGACATTTTATTCTATCTCCCTGTGACATTTTATTCCCTCTCCCTGTGACATTTTATTCCTTCTCCCTGTGACATTTTATTCCTTTCTCACTTTGACATTTTTTCCCTTCTCCCTGTGACATTTTATTTCCTTCACCCTCTGACATTTTATTCCCGCTCCCTGTGACATTTTATTACCTTCTCCCTCTGACATTTTATTCCCTCTCCCTGTGACATTTTATTCCTTCTCCCTGTGACATTTTATTCCCACTCCCTTTGATTTTTTATTCCCTCTCCCTGTGAAATTTTATTCCTTTTCCCTGTGATATTTTATTTCCTTCTCCCTGTGACATTTTATTCCCTTCTCCCTGTGACATTTTATTCCCTTCTCCATGTGACATTTCATTCCTTCTCCCTGTGACATTTGATTCCCTCTCCCTGTGATATTTAATTCCCTTCTCCCTGTGACATTTTATTCCCTTCTCCTAGTGACATTTTATTCCCTTCTGCCTGTGACATTTTCTTTCCTTCTCACTGTGACATTTTTTCCCTTCTTCCTGAGACCTTTTATTCCCTTCTCCCTGTGACATTTTATTCCTTCACCCTGTGACATGTTATCCCCTTCTCCCTGTGACATTTCATTCCCTTCTCCCTGTGACATTTTATTCCCTCACCATGTGACATTTTATTCCCTTCTCCCTGTGACATTTTATTTCCTTCTCCCGGTGACTTTTTATTCCCTCTCCATGTGACATTTTACTCCTTTCTCCCTGTGACATTTTATTCCCTTCTCCCTGTGACATTTTAATCCCTTCTCCCTGTGACATTTTATTCCCTCTCCCTGTGACATTTTATTCCTATTCCATGTGACATTTTATTCCCTTCTCCCTGTGACTTTTTATTCCCTCTCCCTGTGACATTTCATTCCCTCCCCCTGTGGCATTTCATTCCCTTTCCATGTGACATTTCATTCCCTAACCCTGTGACATTTCATTCCCTCTCCTTGTGACATTTTATTCCCTTCTCCCTGAGTCATTTTATTCCCTTCTCCCTCTGTCATTTTCTTCCCTTCTCCGTGTGACATTTCATTCCCTCTCACTGTGACATTTTATTCCCTCTTCCTGTGACATTTTATTCCCTTCTCCCTGTGACATTTTATTCCCTTCTCTGGGTGACATTTTATTCCCTCTCACTGTGATTTTTTATTCCCTCTCCCTGCGAAATTTTTTTCCATCTCCCTGTGACATTTTATTCCCTCTCCCTGTGACATTTTATTTCCTTCTCCCTGTGATATTTTATTTCCTTCTCCCTCTGACATTTTATTCCCTTCTCCCTATGACATTTTATTCCTTCTCCCTGTGACATTTTATTCTATCTCCCTGTGACATTTTATTCCCTCTCCCTGTGACATTTTATTCCTTCTCCCTGTGACATTTTATTCCTTTCTCACTTTGACATTTTTTCCCTTCTCCCAGTGACATTTTATTCCCTCCTTCCTGTGACATTTTATTCCCTTCTCCCTGTGACATTTTTTTCCTTCTCCCTGTGACATTTTATTCCCTTCTCCCTGTGACATTTTATTTCCTTCTCCCTCTGACATTTTATTCCCGCTCCCTGTGACATTTTATTCCCTTCTCCCTCTGACATTTTATTCCCTCTCCCTGTGACATTTTATTCCTTCTCCCTGTGACATTTTATTCCCTTCTCCCTGTGACTTTTCATTCCCTCTCCCTGTGACATTTCATTCCCTCCCCCTTTGACATTTCATTCCCTTTTCCCTGTGACATTAATTCCCTCTCCCTGTGACATTTCATTCCTTCACCCTGTGTCATTTTATTCCCTTCTCCCTGTGACTTTTTATTCACTCTCCCTGTGACATTACATTCCCTCCGCTGTGACATTTCTTTCCCTTCTCCCTGTGACATTTCATTCCCTCCCCCTGTGACATTTCATTCCCTTTCCCTGTGACATTTCATTCTCTAACCCTGTGACATTTCATTCCCTCTTCCTGTGACTTTTTATTCCCTTCTCCCTGTGACATTTTATTCCCTCTCCCTGTGATTTTTTATTCCCTCTCCCTGTGAAATTTTATTCCCTCTTCCTGTGACTTTTTATTCCCATCTCCCTGTGACATTTTATTCCCACTCCCTTTGATTTTTTATTCCCTCTCCCTGTGAAATTTTATTCCTTTACCCTGTGATATTTTATTTCCTTCTCCCTGTGACATTTTATTCCCTTCTCCCTGTGACATTTTATTCCCTTCTCCATGTGACATTTCATTCCTTCTCCCAGTGACATTTGATTCCCTCTCCCTGTGATATTTAATTCCCTTCTCCCTGTGACATTTTATTCCCTTCTCCCAGTGACATTTTATTCCCTTCTGCCTGTGACATTTTATTCCCTCTCAATGTGACATTTTATTCCCTTCTCCCTGTGACATTTTATTCCCTTCTCCCTCTGACATTTTAATCCCTTCTCCCTGTCACATTTTATTCCCTCTTCCTGTGACATTTTATTCCTATTCCCTGTGACATTTTATTCCCTTCTCCCTGTGACTTTTTATTCCCTCTCCCTGTGACATTTCTTTCCCTTCTCCCTGTGACATTTCATTCCCTCCCCCTGTGGCATTTCATTCCCTTTCCCTGTGACATTTCATTCCCTAACCCTGTGACATTTCATTCCCTCTCCTTGTGACATTTTATTCCCTTCTCCCTGTATCATTTTATTCCCTTCTCCCTCTGTCATTTTCTTCCCTTCTCCGTGTGACATTTCATTCCCTCTCACTGTGACATTTTATTCCCTCTTCCTGTGACATTTTATTCCATTCTCCCTGTGACATTTTAATCCCTTCTCCCTGTGACATTTTATTCCATCTTCCTGTGACATTTTATTCCTATTCCCTGTGACATTTTATTCCCTTCTCCCTGTGACTTTTTATTCCCTCTCCCTGTGACATTTCTTTCCCTTCTCCCTGTGACATTTCATTCCCTCACCCTGTGGCATTTCATTCCCTTTCCCTGTGACATTTCATTCCCTAACCCTGTGACATTTCATTCCCTCTCCTTGTGACATTTTATTCCCTTCTCCCTGTATCATTTTATTCCCTTCTCCCTCTGTCATTTTCTTCCCTTCTCCGTGTGACATTTCATTCCCTCTCACTGTGACATTTTATTCCCTCTTCCTGTGACATTTTATTCCCTTCTCCCGGTGACATTTTATTCCCTCTCCCTGTGATTTTTTATTCCCTCTCACTGCGAAATTTTTTTCCATCTCCCTGTGACATTTTATTCCCTCTCCCTGTGACATTTTATTCCCTTCTCCCTATCACATTTTATTCCCACTCTCTGTGACATTTCATTCCCTTCTCCCTGTGACATTTTATTCTCTCGCCCTGTGACATTTTATTCCCTTCTCCCTGTGACATTTTATTCCCTCTTCCTGTAACATTTTATTCCCTTCTCCCTGTGACATTTTATTCCCTCTCCCTGTGACATTTTTTTCCCTTCTCCCTGTGACATTTTATTCCCTCTCCCTGTGACATTTTATTCCTTCTCCCTGTGACATTTTATTCCGTCTCCCTGTGACATTTTATTCCCTTCTCCCTGTGACATTTTATTCCCTTCTCCCTGTGACATTCTATTCCCTTCTCCCTGTGACATTTCATTCCCTCTCCCTGTGACATTTCATTCCCTCCCCCTTTGACATTTCATTCTCTATCCCCGTGACATTTTATTCCCTCTCGCTGTTAAATATTATTCCCTCTTCCTGTGACTTTTTATTCCCTTCTCCCTTTGACATTTTATTCCCTCTCGCTGTAATTTTTTATTCCCTCTCCCTGTGATATTTTATTTCCTTCTCCCTGTGACATTTTATTCCCACTCCCTTTGACATTTTATTCCCTTCTCCTAGTGACATTTTATTCCCTTCTCACTGTGACATTCCATTCCCTCTCCCTGTGACGTTTTATTCCCTCTTCCTGTGACATTTTATTCCCTTTTCCCTGTGACATTTTATTCCTTCTCCCCGTGACAATTTATTCCCTCTCCCTGTGAAATTTTATTCCCTCTTCCTGTGACTTTTTATTCCCTTCTCCCTGTGACATTTTATTCCCTCTCCCTGTGAAATTTTATTCCTTATCCCTGTGATATTTTATTCCCTCCCCCTGTGAAATTTTATTCCTTCACCCTGTGACATTTTATTCCCTCTCCCTGTGACATTTTATTCCTTCACCCTGTGACATTTTATTCCCTTCTCCATGTGACATTTTATTCCTTCTCTCTGTGACATTTTATTCCCTTCTCCCAGTGACATTTCCTTCCCTTCACCCTGTGGCATTTGATTCCCTCTCCCTGTGATATTTAATTCCCTTCTCCCAGTGACATTTTATTCCCTTCTCCCAGTGACATTTTATTCCCTTCTCCCTGTGACATTTTATTTCCTTCTCACTGTGACATTTTTTCCCTTCTGCCTGCGACCTTTTATTCCCTTCTCCCTGTGACAATTCATTCCCTTCTCCCTGTGACGTTTTATTCCCTCTCCATGTGACATTTTATTCCCTTCTCCCTGTGACATTTTATTTCCTTCTCCCTGTGACTTTTTATTCCCTCTCCATGTGACATTTTATTCCCTTCTCCCTGTGACATTTTATTCCCTTCTCCCTCTGACATTTTAATCCCTTCTCCCTGTGACATTAATTCCCTCTCCATGTGACATTTTATTCCTTCGCCCTGTGACATTTTATTCCCTTCTCCCTGTGACTTTTTATTCCCTCTCCCTGTGACATTTCATTCCCTTTCCCTGTGACATTTCATTCTCTAACCCTGTGACATTTCATTCCCTCTTCCTGTGACTTTTTATTCCCTCTCCATGTGACATTTTATTCCCTTCTCCCTGTTTCATTTAATTCCCTTCTCCCTCTGACATTTTAATCCCTTCTCCCTCTGACATTTTATTCCCTCTCCCTGTGACATTTTATTCCTATTCCCTGTGACATTTTATTCCCTTCTCCCGGTGACATTTTATTCCCTCTCCCTGTGATTTTTTTTCCCTCTCCCTGCGAAATTTTTTTCCATCTCCCTGTAACATTTTATTCCCTCTCCCTGTGACATTTTATTCCCTTCTCCCTGTGATATTTTATTTCCTTCTCCCTCTGACATTTTATTCCCTTCTCCCTATGACATTTTAATCCTTCTCCCTGTGACATTTTATTCTATCTCCCTGTGACATTTTATTCCCTCTCCCTGTGACATTTTATTCCTTCTCCCTGTGACATTTTATTCCTTTCGCACTTTGACATTTTTTCCCTTCTCCCTGTGACATTTTATTTCCTTCACCCTCTGACATTTTATTCCCGCTCCCTGTGACATTTTATTACCTTCTCCCTCTGACATTTTATTCCCTCTCCCTGTGACATTTTATTCCTTCTCCCTGTGACATTTTATTCCCACTCCCTTTGATTTTTTATTCCCTCTCCCTGTGAAATTTTATTCCTTTTCCCTGTGATATTTTATTTCCTTCTCCCTGTGACATTTTATTCCCTTCTCCCTGTGACATTTTATTCCCTTCTCCATGTGACATTTCATTCCTTCTCCATGTGACATTTGATTCCCTCTCCCTGTGATATTTAATTCCCTTCTCCCTGTGACATTTTATTCCCTTCTCCTAGTGACATTTTATTCCCTTCTGCCTGTGACATTTTCTTTCCTTCTCACTGTGACATTTTTTCCCTTCTTCCTGAGACCTTTTATTCCCTTCTCCCTGTGACATTTTATTCCTTCACCCTGTGACATGTTATCCCCTTCTCCCTGTGACATTTCATTCCCTTCTCCCTGTGACATTTTATTCCCTCACCATGTGACATTTTATTCCCTTCTCCCTGTGACATTTTATTTCCTTCTCCCGGTGACTTTTTATTCCCTCTCCATGTGACATTTTACTCCTTTCTCCCTGTGACATTTTATTCCCTTCTCCCTGTGACATTTTAATCCCTTCTCCCTGTGACATTTTATTCCCTCTCCCTGTGACATTTTATTCCTATTCCATGTGACATTTTATTCCCTTCTCCCTGTGACTTTTTATTCCCTCTCCCTGTGACATTTCATTCCCTCCCCCTGTGGCATTTCATTCCCTTTCCATGTGACATTTCATTCCCTAACCCTGTGACATTTCATTCCCTCTCCTTGTGACATTTTATTCCCTTCTCCCTGAGTCATTTTATTCCCTTCTCCTTCTGTCATTTTCTTCCCTTCTCCATGTGACATTTCATTCCCTCTCACTGTGACATTTTATTCCCTCTTCCTGTGACATTTTATTCCCTTCTCCCTGTGACATTTTATTCCCTTCTCTGGGTGACATTTTATTCCCTCTCACTGTGATTTTTTATTCCCTCTCCCTGCGAAATTTTTTTCCATCTCCCTGTGACATTTTATTCCCTCTCCCTGTGACATTTTATTCCCTTCTCCCTGTGATATTTTATTTCCTTCTCCCTCTGACATTTTATTCCCTTCTCCCTATGACATTTTATTCCTTCTCCCTGTGACATTTTATTCTATCTCCCTGTGACATTTTATTCCCTCTCCCTGTGACATTTTATTCCTTCTCCCTGTGACATTTTATTCCTTTCTCACTTTGACATTTTTTCCCTTCTCCCAGTGACATTTTATTCCCTCCTTCCTGTGACATTTTATTCCCTTCTCCCTGTGACATTTTTTTCCTTCTCCCTCTGACATTTTATTCCCGCTCCCTGTGACATTTTATTCCCTTCTCCCTCTGACATTTTATTCCCTCTCCCTGTGACATTTTATTCCTTCTCCCTGTGTCATTTTATTCCCATCTCCCTGTGACTTTTTATTCACTCTCCCTGTGACATTACATTCCCTCCGCTGTGACATTTCTTTCCCTTCTCCCTGTGACATTTCATTCCCTCCCCCTGTGACATTTCATTCCCTTTCCCTGTGACATTTCATTCTCTAACCCTGTGACATTTCATTCCCTCTTCCTGTGACTTTTTATTCCCTTCTCCCTGTGACATTTTATTCCCTCTCCCTGTGATTTTTTATTCCCTCTCCCTGTGAAATTTTATTCCCTCTTCCTGTGACTTTTTATTCCCATCTCCCTGTGACATTTTATTCCCACTCCCTTTGATTTTTTATTCCCTCTCCCTGTGAAATTTTATTCCTTTACCCTGTGATATTTTATTTCCTTCTCCCTGTGACATTTTATTCCCTTCTCCCTGTGACATTTTATTCCCTTCTCCATGTGACATTTCATTCCTTCTCCCAGTGACATTTGATTCCCTCTCCCTGTGATATTTAATTCCCTTCTCCCTGTGACATTTTATTCCCTTCTCCCAGTGACATTTTATTCCCTTCTGCCTGTGACATTTTATTTCCTTCTCACTGTGACATTTTTTCCCTTCTTCCTGAGACCTTTTATTCCCTTCTCCCTGTGACATTTTATTCCTTCTCCCTGTGACATGTTATTCCCTTCTCCCTGTGACATTTCATTCCCTTCTCCCTGTGACATTTTATTCCCTCACCATGTGACATTTTATTCCCTTCTCCCTGTGACATTTTATTTCCTTCTCCCTGTGACTTTTTATTCCCTCTCAATGTGACATTTTATTCCCTTCTCCCTGTGACATTTTATTCCCTTCTCCCTCTGACATTTTAATCCCTTCTCCCTGTCACATTTTATTCCCTCTTCCTGTGACATTTTATTCCTATTCCCTGTGACATTTTATTCCCTTCTCCCTGTGACTTTTTATTCCCTCTCCCTGTGACATTTCTTTCCCTTCTCCCTGTGACATTTCATTCCCTCCCCCTGTGGCATTTCATTCCCTTTCCCTGTGACATTTCATTCCCTAACCCTGTGACATTTCATTCCCTCTCCTTGTGACATTTTATTCCCTTCTCCCTGTATCATTTTATTCCCTTCTCCCTCTGTCATTTTCTTCCCTTCTCCGTGTGACATTTCATTCCTTCTCCCTGTGACATTTGATTCCCTCTCCCTGTGATATTTAATTCCCTTCTCCCTGTGACATTTTATTCCCTTCTCCTAGTGACATTTTATTCCCTTCTGCCTGTGACATTTTCTTTCCTTCTCACTGTGACATTTTTTCCCTTCTTCCTGAGACCTTTTATTCCCTTCTCCCTGTGACATTTTATTCCTTCACCCTGTGACATGTTATCCCCTTCTCCCTGTGACATTTCATTCCCTTCTCCCTGTGACATTTTATTCCCTCACCATGTGACATTTTATTCCCTTCTCCCTGTGACATTTTATTTCCTTCTCCCGGTGACTTTTTATTCCCTCTCCATGTGACATTTTACTCCTTTCTCCCTGTGACATTTTATTCCCTTCTCCCTGTGACATTTTAATCCCTTCTCCCTGTGACATTTTATTCCCTCTCCCTGTGACATTTTATTCCTATTCCATGTGACATTTTATTCCCTTCTCCCTGTGACTTTTTATTCCCTCTCCCTGTGACATTTCATTCCCTCCCCCGTGGCATTTCATTCCCTTTCCATGTGACATTTCATTCCCTAACCCTGTGACATTTCATTCCCTCTCCTTGTGACATTTTATTCCCTTCTCCCTGAGTCATTTTATTCCCTTCTCCCTCTGTCATTTTCTTCCCTTCTCCGTGTGACATTTCATTCCCTCTCACTGTGACATTTTATTCCCTCTTCCTGTGACATTTTATTCCCTTCTCCCTGTGACATTTTATTCCCTTCTCTGGGTGACATTTTATTCCCTCTCACTGTGATTTTTTATTCCCTCTCCCTGCGAAATTTTTTTCCATCTCCCTGTGACATTTTATTCCCTCTCCCTGTGACATTTTATTTCCTTCTCCCTGTGATATTTTATTTCCTTCTCCCTCTGACATTTTATTCCCTTCTCCCTATGACATTTTATTCCTTCTCCCTGTGACATTTTATTCTATCTCCCTGTGACATTTTATTCCCTCTCCCTGTGACATTTTATTCCTTCTCCCTGTGACATTTTATTCCTTTCTCACTTTGACATTTTTTCCCTTCTCCCAGTGACATTTTATTCCCTCCTTCCTGTGACATTTTATTCCCTTCTCCCTGTGACATTTTTTTCCTTCTCCCTGTGACATTTTATTCCCTCTCCCTGTGACATTTTATTCCCTTCTCCCTGTGACATTTTATTTCCTTCTCCCTCTGACATTTTATTCCCGCTCCCTGTGACATTTTATTCCCTTCTCCCTCTGACATTTTATTCCCTCTCCCTGTGACATTTTATTCCTTCTCCCTGTGACATTTTATTCCCTTCTCCCTGTGACTTTTCATTCCCTCTCCCTGTGACATTTCATTCCCTCCCCCTTTGACATTTCATTCCCTTTTCCCTGTGACGTTAATTCCCTCTCCCTGTGACATTTCATTCCTTCACCCTGTGTCATTTTATTCCCTTCTCCCTGTGACTTTTTATTCACTCTCCCTGTGACATTACATTCCCTCCGCTGTGACATTTCTTTCCCTTCTCCCTGTGACATTTCATTCCCTCCCCCTGTGACATTTCATTCCCTTTCCCTGTGACATTTCATTCTCTAACCCTGTGACATTTCATTCCCTCTTCCTGTGACTTTTTATTCCCTTCTCCCTGTGACATTTTATTCCCTCTCCCTGTGATTTTTTATTCCCTCTCCCTGTGAAATTTTATTCCCTCTTCCTGTGACTTTTTATTCCCATCTCCCTGTGACATTTTATTCCCACTCCCTTTGATTTTTTATTCCCTCTCCCTGTGAAATTTTATCCCTTTACCCTGTGATATTTTATTTCCTTCTCCCTGTGACATTTTATTCCCTTCTCCCTGTGACATTTTATTCCCTTCTCCATGTGACATTTCATTCCTTCTCCCAGTGACATTTGATTCCCTCTCCCTGTGATATTTAATTCCCTTCTCCCTGTGACATTTTATTCCCTTCTCCCAGTGACATTTTATTCCCTTCTGCCTGTGACATTTTATTTCCTTCTCACTGTGACATTTTTTCCCTTCTTCCTGAGACCTTTTATTCCCTTCTCCCTGTGACATTTTATTCCTTCTCCCTGTGACATGTTATTCCCTTCTCCCTGTGACATTTCATTCCCTTCTCCCTGTGACATTTTATTCCCTCACCATGTGACATTTTATTCCCTTCTCCCTGTGACATTTTATTTCCTTCTCCCTGTGACTTTTTATTCCCTCTCAATGTGACATTTTATTCCCTTCTCCCTGTGACATTTTATTCCCTTCTCCCTCTGACATTTTAATCCCTTCTCCCTGTCACATTTTATTCCCTCTTCCTGTGACATTTTATTCCCTCTTCCTGTGACATTTTATTCCTATTCCATGTGACATTTTAATCCCTTCTCCCTGTCACATTTTATTCCCTCTCCCTGTGACATTTCATTCCCTCCCCCTGTGGCATTTCATTCCCTTTCCATGTGACATTTCATTCCCTAACCCTGTGACATTTCATTCCCTCTCCTTGTGACATTTTATTCCCTTCTCCCTGAGTCATTTTATTCCCTTCTCCCTCTGTCATTTTCTTCCCTTCTCCGTGTGACATTTCATTCCCTCTCACTGTGACATTTTATTCCCTCTTCCTGTGACATTTTATTCCCTTCTCCCTGTGACATTTTATTCCCTTCTCTGGGTGACATTTTATTCCCTCTCACTGTGATTTTTTATTCCCTCTCCCTGCGAAATTTTTTTCCATCTCCCTGTGACATTTTATTCCCTCTCCCTGTGACATTTTATTCCCTTCTCCCTGTGATATTTTATTTCCTTCTCCCTCTGACATTTTATTCCCTTCTCCCTATGACATTTTATTCCTTCTCCCTGTGACATTTTATTCTATCTCCCTGTGACATTTTATTCCCTCTCCCTGTGACATTTTATTCCTTCTCCCTGTGACATTTTATTCCTTTCTCACTTTGACATTTTTTCCCTTCTCCCAGTGACATTTTATTCCCTCCTTCCTGTGACATTTTATTCCCTTCTCCCTGTGACATTTTTTTCCTTCTCCCTGTGACATTTTATTCCCTCTCCCTGTGACATTTTATTCCCTTCTCCCTGTGACATTTTATTTCCTTCTCCCTCTGACATTTTATTCCCGCTCCCTGTGACATTTTATTCCCTTCTCCCTCTGACATTTTATTCCCTCTCCCTGTGACATTTTATTCCTTCTCCCTGTGACATTTTATTCCCTTCTCCCTGTGACTTTTCATTCCCTCTCCCTGTGACATTTCATTCCCTCCCCCTTTGACATTTCATTCCCTTTTCCCTGTGACATTAATTCCCTCTCCCTGTGACATTTCATTCCTTCACCCTGTGTCATTTTATTCCCTTCTCCCTGTGACTTTTTATTCACTCTCCCTATGACATTACATTCCCTCCGCTGTGACATTTCTTTCCCTTCTCCCTGTGACATTTCATTCCCTCCCCCTGTGACATTTCATTCCCTTTCCCTGTGACATTTCATTCTCTAACCCTGTGACATTTCATTCCCTCTTCCTGTGACTTTTTATTCCCTTCTCCCTGTGACATTTTATTCCCTCTCCCTGTGATTTTTTATTCCCTCTCCCTGTGAAATTTTATTCCCTCTTCCTGTGACTTTTTATTCCCATCTCCCTGTGACATTTTATTCCCACTCCCTTTGATTTTTTATTCCCTCTCCCTGTGAAATTTTATTCCTTTACCCTGTGATATTTTATTTCCTTCTCCCTGTGACATTTTATTCCCTTCTCCCTGTGACATTTTATTCCCTTCTCCATGTGACATTTCATTCCTTCTCCCAGTGACATTTGATTCCCTCTCCCTGTGATATTTAATTCCCTTCTCCCTGTGACATTTTATTCCCTTCTCCCAGTGACATTTTATTCCCTTCTGCCTGTGACATTTTATTTCCTTCTCACTGTGACATTTTTTCCCTTCTTCCTGAGACCTTTTATTCCCTTCTCCCTGTGACATTTTATTCCTTCTCCCTGTGACATGTTATTCCCTTCTCCCTGTGACATTTCATTCCCTTCTCCCTGTGACATTTTATTCCCTCACCATGTGACATTTTATTCCCTTCTCCCTGTGACATTTTATTTCCTTCTCCCTGTGACTTTTTATTCCCTCTCAATGTGACATTTTATTCCCTTCTCCCTGTGACATTTTATTCCCTTCTCCCTCTGACATTTTAATCCCTTCTCCCTGTCACATTTTATTCCCTCTTCCTGTGACATTTTATTCCTATTCCCTGTGACATTTTATTCCCTTCTCCCTGTGACTTTTTATTCCCTCTCCCTGTGACATTTCTTTCCCTTCTCCCTGTGACATTTCATTCCCTCCCCCTGTGGCATTTCATTCCCTTTCCCTGTGACATTTCATTCCCTAACCCTGTGACATTTCATTCCCTCTCCTTGTGACATTTTATTCCCTTCTCCCTGTATCATTTTATTCCCTTCTCCCTCTGTCATTTTCTTCCCTTCTCCGTGTGACATTTCATTCCCTCTCACTGTGACATTTTATTCCCTCTTCCTGTGACATTTTATTCCATTCTCCCTGTGACATTTTATTCCCTTCTCCCTGTGACAGTTTATTCCCTTCTCCCTGTGATTTTTTACTCCCTTCTCCCTGTGACATTTTATTCTCTCGCCCTGTGACATTTTATTCCCTTCTCCCTGTGACATTTCATTCCCTCCCCCTTTGACATTTCATTCTCTATCCCCGTGACATTTTATTCCCTCTCGCTGTTAAATATTATTCCCTCTTCCTGTGACTTTTTATTCCCTTCTCCCTTTGACATTTTATTCCCTCTCGCTGTAATTTTTTATTCCCTCTCCCTGTGATATTTTATTTCCTTCTCCCTGTGACATTTTATTCCCACTCCCTTTGACATTTTATTCCCTTCTCCTAGTGAAATTTTATTCCCTTCTCACTGTGACATTTCATTCCCTCTCCCTGTGACGTTTTATTCCCTCTTCCTGTGACATTTTATTCCCTTTTCCCTGTGACATTTTATTCCTTCTCCCCGTGACAATTTATTCCCTCTCCCTGTGAAATTTTATTCCCTCTTCCTGTGACTTTTTATTCCCTTCTCACTGTGACGTTTTATTCCCTCTCCCTGTGATTTTTTATTCCCTCTCCCTGTGAAATTTTATTCCTTATCCCTGTGATATTTTATTTCCTTCTCCCTGTGACATTTTATTCCCTTCTCCCTGTGAAATTTTATTCCCTCCCCCTGTGAAATTTTATTCCTTCACCCTGTGACATTTTATTCCCTCTCCCTGTGACATTTTATTCCTTCACCCTGTGACATTTTATTCCCTTCTCCATGTGACATTTTATTCCTTCTCTCTGTGACATTTTATTCCCTTCTCCCAGTGACATTTCCTTCCCTTCACCCTGTGACATTTGATTCCCTCTCCCTGTGATATTTAATTCCCTTCTCCCAGTGACATTTTATTCCCTTCTCCCAGTGACATTTTATTCCCTTCTCCCTGTGACATTTTATTTCCTTCTCACTGTGACATTTTTTCCCTTCTGCCTGCGACCTTTTATTCCCTTCTCCCTGTGACAATTCATTCCCTTCTCCCTGTGACATTTTATTCCCTCTCCATGTGACATTTTATTCCCTTCTCCCTGTGACATTTTATTTCCTTCTCCCTGTGACTTTTTATTCCCTCTCCATGTGACATTTTATTCCCTTCTCCCTGTGACATTTTATTCCCTTCTCCCTCTGACATTTTAATCCCTTCTCCCTGTGACATTAATTCCCTCTCCATGTGACATTTTATTCCTTCACCCTGTGACATTTTATTCCCTTCTCCCTGTGACTTTTTATTCCCTCTCCCTGTGACATTACATTCCCTCCCCCTGTGACATTTCTTTCCCTTCTCCCTGTGACATTTCATTCCCTCTTCCTGTGACTTTTTATTCCCTCTTCATGTGACATTTTATTCCCTTCTCCCTGTGACATTTCATTCTCTAACCCTGTGACATTTCATTCCCTCTTCCTGTGACTTTTTATTCCCTTCTCCCTGTGACATTTTATTTGCCTCTCCCTGTGATTTTTTATTCCCTCTCCCTGTGAAATTTTATTCCCTCTTCCTGTGACTTTTTATTCCCATCTCCCTGTGACATTTTATTCCCACTCCCTTTGATTTTTTATTCCCTCTCCCTGTGAAATTTTATTCCTTTACCCTGTGATATTTTATTTCCTTCTCCCTGTGACATTTTATTCCCTTCTCCCTGTGACATTTTATTCCCTTCTCCATGTGACATTTCATTCCTTCTCCCAGTGACATTTGATTCCCTCTCCCTGTGATATTTAATTCCCTTCTCCCTGTGACATTTTATTCCCTTCTCCCAGTGACATTTTATTCCCTTCTGCCTGTGACATTTTATTTCCTTCTCACTGTGACATTTTTTCCCTTCTTCCTGAGACCTTTTATTCCCTTCTCCCTGTGACATTTTATTCCTTCTCCCTGTGACATGTTATTCCCTTCTCCCTGTGACATTTCATTCCCTTCTCCCTGTGACATTTTATTCCCTCTCCCTGTGACATTTTATTCCTTCTCCCTGTGACATTTTATTCCCACTCCCTTTGATTTTTTATTCCCTCTCCCTGTGAAATTTTATTCCTTTTCCCTGTGATATTTTATTTCCTTCTCCCTGTGACATTTTACTCCCTTCTCCCTGTGACATTTTATTCCCTTCTCCATGTGACATTTCATTCCTTCTCCCTGTGACATTTGATTCCCTCTGCCTGTGATATTTAATTCCCTTCTCCCTGTGACATTTTATTCCCTTCTCCTAGTGACATTTTATTCCCTTCTGCCTGTGACATTTTCTTTCCTTCTCACTGTGACATTTTTTCCCTTCTTCCTGAGACCTTTTATTCCCTTCTCCCTGTGACATTTTATTCCTTCACCCTGTGACATGTTATCCCCTTCTCCCTGTGACATTTCATTCCCTTCTCCCTGTGACATTTTATTCCCTCACCATGTGACATTTTATTCCCTTCTCCCTGTGACATTTTATTTCCTTCTCCCGGTGACTTTTTATTCCCTCTCCATGTGACATTTTACTCCTTTCTCCCTGTGACATTTTATTCCCTTCTCCCTGTGACATTTTAATCCCTTCTCCCTGTGACATTTTATTCCCTCTCCCTGTGACATTTTATTCCTATTCCATGTGACATTTTATTCCCTTCTCCCTGTGACTTTTTATTCCCTCTCCCTGTGACATTTCATTCCCTCCCCCTCTGGCATTTCATTCCCTTTCCATGTGACATTTCATTCCCTAACCCTGTGACATTTCATTCCCTCTCCTTGTGACATTTTATTCCCTTCTCCCTGAGTCATTTTATTCCCTTCTCCCTCTGTCATTTTCTTCCCTTCTCCGTGTGACATTTCATTCCCTCTCACTGTGACATTTTATTCCCTCTTCCTGTGACATTTTATTCCCTTCTCCCTGTGACATTTTATTCCCTTCTCTGGGTGACATTTTATTCCCTCTCACTGTGATTTTTTATTCCCTCTCCCTGCGAAATTTTTTTCCATCTCCCTGTGACATTTTATTCCCTCTCCCTGTGACATTTTATTCCCTTCTCCCTGTGATATTTTATTTCCTTCTCCCTCTGACATTTTATTCCCTTCTCCCTATGACATTTTATTCCTTCTCCCTGTGACATTTTATTCTATCTCCCTGTGACATTTTATTCCCTCTCCCTGTGACATTTTATTCCTTCTCCCTGTGACATTTTATTCCTTTCTCACTTTGACATTTTTTCCCTTCTCCCAGTGACATTTTATTCCCTCCTTCCTGTGACATTTTATTCCCTTCTCCCTGTGACATTTTTTTCCTTCTCCCTGTGACATTTTATTCCCTCTCCCTGTGACATTTTATTCCCTTCTCCCTGTGACATTTTATTTCCTTCTCCCTCTGACATTTTATTCCCGCTCCCTGTGACATTTTATTCCCTTCTCCCTCTGACATTTTATTCCCTTCTGCCTGTGACATTTTATTTCCTTCTCACTGTGACATTTTTTCCCTTCTTCCTGAGACCTTTTATTCCCTTCTCCCTGTGACATTTTATTCCTTCTCCCTGTGCCATGTTATTCCCTTCTCCCTGTGACATTTCATTCCCTTCTCCCTGTGACATTTTATTCCCTCACCATGTGACATTTTATTCCCTTCTCCCTGTGACATTTTATTTCCTTCTCCCTGTGACTTTTTATTCCCTCTCAATGTGACATTTTATTCCCTTCTCCCTGTGACATTTTATTCCCTTCTCCCTCTGACATTTTAATCCCTTCTCCCTGTCACATTTTATTCCCTCTTCCTGTGACATTTTATTCCTATTCCCTGTGACATTTTATTCCCTTCTCCCTGTGACTTTTTATTCCCTCTCCCTGTGACATTTCTTTCCCTTCTCCCTGTGACATTTCATTCCCTCCCCCTGTGGCATTTCATTCCCTTTCCCTGTGACATTTCATTCCCTAACCCTGTGACATTTCATTCCCTCTCCTTGTGACATTTTATTCCCTTCTCCCTGTATCATTTTATTCCCTTCTCCCTCTGTCATTTTCTTCCCTTCTCCGTGTGACATTTCATTCCTTCTCCCTGTGACATTTGATTCCCTCTCCCTGTGATATTTAATTCCCTTCTCCCTGTGACATTTTATTCCCTTCTCCTAGTGACATTTTATTCCCTTCTGCCTGTGACATTTTCTTTCCTTCTCACTGTGACATTTTTTCCCTTCTTCCTGAGACCTTTTATTCCCTTCTCCCTGTGACATTTTATTCCTTCACCCTGTGACATGTTATCCCCTTCTCCCTGTGACATTTCATTCCCTTCTCCCTGTGACATTTTATTCCCTCACCATGTGACATTTTATTCCCTTCTCCCTGTGACATTTTATTTCCTTCTCCCGGTGACTTTTTATTCCCTCTCCATGTGACATTTTACTCCTTTCTCCCTGTGACATTTTATTCCCTTCTCCCTGTGACATTTTAATCCCTTCTCCCTGTGACATTTTATTCCCTCTCCCTGTGACATTTTATTCCTATTCCATGTGACATTTTATTCCCTTCTCCCTGTGACTTTTTATTCCCTCTCCCTGTGACATTTCATTCCCTCCCCCTGTGGCATTTCATTCCCTTTCCATGTGACATTTCATTCCCTAACCCTGTGACATTTCATTCCCTCTCCTTGTGACATTTTATTCCCTTCTCCCTGAGTCATTTTATTCCCTTCTCCCTCTGTCATTTTCTTCCCTTCTCCGTGTGACATTTCATTCCCTCTCACTGTGACATTTTATTCCCTCTTCCTGTGACATTTTATTCCCTTCTCCCTGTGACATTTTATTCCCTTCTCTGGGTGACATTTTATTCCCTCTCACTGTGATTTTTTATTCCCTCTCCCTGCGAAATTTTTTTCCATCTCCCTGTGACATTTTATTCCCTCTCCCTGTGACATTTTATTTCCTTCTCCCTGTGATATTTTATTTCCTTCTCCCTCTGACATTTTATTCCCTTCTCCCTATGACATTTTATTCCTTCTCCCTGTGACATTTTATTCTATCTCCCTGTGACATTTTATTCCCTCTCCCTGTGACATTTTATTCCTTCTCCCTGTGACATTTTATTCCTTTCTCACTTTGACATTTTTTCCCTTCTCCCAGTGACATTTTATTCCCTCCTTCCTGTGACATTTTATTCCCTTCTCCCTGTGACATTTTTTTCCTTCTCCCTGTGACATTTTATTCCCTCTCCCTGTGACATTTTATTCCCTTCTCCCTGTGACATTTTATTTCCTTCTCCCTCTGACATTTTATTCCCGCTCCCTGTGACATTTTATTCCCTTCTCCCTCTGACATTTTATTCCCTCTCCCTGTGACATTTTATTCCTTCTCCCTGTGACATTTTATTCCCTTCTCCCTGTGACTTTTCATTCCCTCTCCCTGTGACATTTCATTCCCTCCCCCTTTGACATTTCATTCCCTTTTCCCTGTGACGTTAATTCCCTCTCCCTGTGACATTTCATTCCTTCACCCTGTGTCATTTTATTCCCTTCTCCCTGTGACTTTTTATTCACTCTCCCTGTGACATTACATTCCCTCCGCTGTGACATTTCTTTCCCTTCTCCCTGTGACATTTCATTCCCTCCCCCTGTGACATTTCATTCCCTTTCCCTGTGACATTTCATTCTCTAACCCTGTGACATTTCATTCCCTCTTCCTGTGACTTTTTATTCCCTTCTCCCTGTGACATTTTATTCCCTCTCCCTGTGATTTTTTATTCCCTCTCCCTGTGAAATTTTATTCCCTCTTCCTGTGACTTTTTATTCCCATCTCCCTGTGACATTTTATTCCCACTCCCTTTGATTTTTTATTCCCTCTCCCTGTGAAATTTTATCCCTTTACCCTGTGATATTTTATTTCCTTCTCCCTGTGACATTTTATTCCCTTCTCCCTGTGACATTTTATTCCCTTCTCCATGTGACATTTCATTCCTTCTCCCAGTGACATTTGATTCCCTCTCCCTGTGATATTTAATTCCCTTCTCCCTGTGACATTTTATTCCCTTCTCCCAGTGACATTTTATTCCCTTCTGCCTGTGACATTTTATTTCCTTCTCACTGTGACATTTTTTCCCTTCTTCCTGAGACCTTTTATTCCCTTCTCCCTGTGACATTTTATTCCTTCTCCCTGTGACATGTTATTCCCTTCTCCCTGTGACATTTCATTCCCTTCTCCCTGTGACATTTTATTCCCTCACCATGTGACATTTTATTCCCTTCTCCCTGTGACATTTTATTTCCTTCTCCCTGTGACTTTTTATTCCCTCTCAATGTGACATTTTATTCCCTTCTCCCTGTGACATTTTATTCCCTTCTCCCTCTGACATTTTAATCCCTTCTCCCTGTCACATTTTATTCCCTCTTCCTGTGACATTTTATTCCCTCTTCCTGTGACATTTTATTCCTATTCCATGTGACATTTTAATCCCTTCTCCCTGTCACATTTTATTCCCTCTCCCTGTGACATTTCATTCCCTCCCCCTGTGGCATTTCATTCCCTTTCCATGTGACATTTCATTCCCTAACCCTGTGACATTTCATTCCCTCTCCTTGTGACATTTTATTCCCTTCTCCCTGAGTCATTTTATTCCCTTCTCCCTCTGTCATTTTCTTCCCTTCTCCGTGTGACATTTCATTCCCTCTCACTGTGACATTTTATTCCCTCTTCCTGTGACATTTTATTCCCTTCTCCCTGTGACATTTTATTCCCTTCTCTGGGTGACATTTTATTCCCTCTCACTGTGATTTTTTATTCCCTCTCCCTGCGAAATTTTTTTCCATCTCCCTGTGACATTTTATTCCCTCTCCCTGTGACATTTTATTCCCTTCTCCCTGTGATATTTTATTTCCTTCTCCCTCTGACATTTTATTCCCTTCTCCCTATGACATTTTATTCCTTCTCCCTGTGACATTTTATTCTATCTCCCTGTGACATTTTATTCCCTCTCCCTGTGACATTTTATTCCTTCTCCCTGTGACATTTTATTCCTTTCTCACTTTGACATTTTTTCCCTTCTCCCAGTGACATTTTATTCCCTCCTTCCTGTGACATTTTATTCCCTTCTCCCTGTGACATTTTTTTCCTTCTCCCTGTGACATTTTATTCCCTCTCCCTGTGACATTTTATTCCCTTCTCCCTGTGACATTTTATTTCCTTCTCCCTCTGACATTTTATTCCCGCTCCCTGTGACATTTTATTCCCTTCTCCCTCTGACATTTTATTCCCTCTCCCTGTGACATTTTATTCCTTCTCCCTGTGACATTTTATTCCCTTCTCCCTGTGACTTTTCATTCCCTCTCCCTGTGACATTTCATTCCCTCCCCCTTTGACATTTCATTCCCTTTTCCCTGTGACATTAATTCCCTCTCCCTGTGACATTTCATTCCTTCACCCTGTGTCATTTTATTCCCTTCTCCCTGTGACTTTTTATTCACTCTCCCTATGACATTACATTCCCTCCGCTGTGACATTTCTTTCCCTTCTCCCTGTGACATTTCATTCCCTCCCCCTGTGACATTTCATTCCCTTTCCCTGTGACATTTCATTCTCTAACCCTGTGACATTTCATTCCCTCTTCCTGTGACTTTTTATTCCCTTCTCCCTGTGACATTTTATTCCCTCTCCCTGTGATTTTTTATTCCCTCTCCCTGTGAAATTTTATTCCCTCTTCCTGTGACTTTTTATTCCCATCTCCCTGTGACATTTTATTCCCACTCCCTTTGATTTTTTATTCCCTCTCCCTGTGAAATTTTATTCCTTTACCCTGTGATATTTTATTTCCTTCTCCCTGTGACATTTTATTCCCTTCTCCCTGTGACATTTTATTCCCTTCTCCATGTGACATTTCATTCCTTCTCCCAGTGACATTTGATTCCCTCTCCCTGTGATATTTAATTCCCTTCTCCCTGTGACATTTTATTCCCTTCTCCCAGTGACATTTTATTCCCTTCTGCCTGTGACATTTTATTTCCTTCTCACTGTGACATTTTTTCCCTTCTTCCTGAGACCTTTTATTCCCTTCTCCCTGTGACATTTTATTCCTTCTCCCTGTGACATGTTATTCCCTTCTCCCTGTGACATTTCATTCCCTTCTCCCTGTGACATTTTATTCCCTCACCATGTGACATTTTATTCCCTTCTCCCTGTGACATTTTATTTCCTTCTCCCTGTGACTTTTTATTCCCTCTCAATGTGACATTTTATTCCCTTCTCCCTGTGACATTTTATTCCCTTCTCCCTCTGACATTTTAATCCCTTCTCCCTGTCACATTTTATTCCCTCTTCCTGTGACATTTTATTCCTATTCCCTGTGACATTTTATTCCCTTCTCCCTGTGACTTTTTATTCCCTCTCCCTGTGACATTTCTTTCCCTTCTCCCTGTGACATTTCATTCCCTCCCCCTGTGGCATTTCATTCCCTTTCCCTGTGACATTTCATTCCCTAACCCTGTGACATTTCATTCCCTCTCCTTGTGACATTTTATTCCCTTCTCCCTGTATCATTTTATTCCCTTCTCCCTCTGTCATTTTCTTCCCTTCTCCGTGTGACATTTCATTCCCTCTCACTGTGACATTTTATTCCCTCTTCCTGTGACATTTTATTCCATTCTCCCTGTGACATTTTATTCCCTTCTCCCTGTGACAGTTTATTCCCTTCTCCCTGTGATTTTTTACTCCCTTCTCCCTGTGACATTTTATTCTCTCGCCCTGTGACATTTTATTCCCTTCTCCCTGTGACATTTCATTCCCTCCCCCTTTGACATTTCATTCTCTATCCCCGTGACATTTTATTCCCTCTCGCTGTTAAATATTATTCCCTCTTCCTGTGACTTTTTATTCCCTTCTCCCTTTGACATTTTATTCCCTCTCGCTGTAATTTTTTATTCCCTCTCCCTGTGATATTTTATTTCCTTCTCCCTGTGACATTTTATTCCCACTCCCTTTGACATTTTATTCCCTTCTCCTAGTGAAATTTTATTCCCTTCTCACTGTGACATTTCATTCCCTCTCCCTGTGACGTTTTATTCCCTCTTCCTGTGACATTTTATTCCCTTTTCCCTGTGACATTTTATTCCTTCTCCCCGTGACAATTTATTCCCTCTCCCTGTGAAATTTTATTCCCTCTTCCTGTGACTTTTTATTCCCTTCTCACTGTGACGTTTTATTCCCTCTCCCTGTGATTTTTTATTCCCTCTCCCTGTGAAATTTTATTCCTTATCCCTGTGATATTTTATTTCCTTCTCCCTGTGACATTTTATTCCCTTCTCCCTGTGAAATTTTATTCCCTCCCCCTGTGAAATTTTATTCCTTCACCCTGTGACATTTTATTCCCTCTCCCTGTGACATTTTATTCCTTCACCCTGTGACATTTTATTCCCTTCTCCATGTGACATTTTATTCCTTCTCTCTGTGACATTTTATTCCCTTCTCCCAGTGACATTTCCTTCCCTTCACCCTGTGACATTTGATTCCCTCTCCCTGTGATATTTAATTCCCTTCTCCCAGTGACATTTTATTCCCTTCTCCCAGTGACATTTTATTCCCTTCTCCCTGTGACATTTTATTTCCTTCTCACTGTGACATTTTTTCCCTTCTGCCTGCGACCTTTTATTCCCTTCTCCCTGTGACAATTCATTCCCTTCTCCCTGTGACATTTTATTCCCTCTCCATGTGACATTTTATTCCCTTCTCCCTGTGACATTTTATTTCCTTCTCCCTGTGACTTTTTATTCCCTCTCCATGTGACATTTTATTCCCTTCTCCCTGTGACATTTTATTCCCTTCTCCCTCTGACATTTTAATCCCTTCTCCCTGTGACATTAATTCCCTCTCCATGTGACATTTTATTCCTTCACCCTGTGACATTTTATTCCCTTCTCCCTGTGACTTTTTATTCCCTCTCCCTGTGACATTACATTCCCTCCCCCTGTGACATTTCTTTCCCTTCTCCCTGTGACATTTCATTCCCTCTTCCTGTGACTTTTTATTCCCTCTTCATGTGACATTTTATTCCCTTCTCCCTGTGACATTTCATTCTCTAACCCTGTGACATTTCATTCCCTCTTCCTGTGACTTTTTATTCCCTTCTCCCTGTGACATTTTATTTGCCTCTCCCTGTGATTTTTTATTCCCTCTCCCTGTGAAATTTTATTCCCTCTTCCTGTGACTTTTTATTCCCATCTCCCTGTGACATTTTATTCCCACTCCCTTTGATTTTTTATTCCCTCTCCCTGTGAAATTTTATTCCTTTACCCTGTGATATTTTATTTCCTTCTCCCTGTGACATTTTATTCCCTTCTCCCTGTGACATTTTATTCCCTTCTCCATGTGACATTTCATTCCTTCTCCCAGTGACATTTGATTCCCTCTCCCTGTGATATTTAATTCCCTTCTCCCTGTGACATTTTATTCCCTTCTCCCAGTGACATTTTATTCCCTTCTGCCTGTGACATTTTATTTCCTTCTCACTGTGACATTTTTTCCCTTCTTCCTGAGACCTTTTATTCCCTTCTCCCTGTGACATTTTATTCCTTCTCCCTGTGACATGTTATTCCCTTCTCCCTGTGACATTTCATTCCCTTCTCCCTGTGACATTTTATTCCCTCTCCCTGTGACATTTTATTCCTTCTCCCTGTGACATTTTATTCCCACTCCCTTTGATTTTTTATTCCCTCTCCCTGTGAAATTTTATTCCTTTTCCCTGTGATATTTTATTTCCTTCTCCCTGTGACATTTTACTCCCTTCTCCCTGTGACATTTTATTCCCTTCTCCATGTGACATTTCATTCCTTCTCCCTGTGACATTTGATTCCCTCTGCCTGTGATATTTAATTCCCTTCTCCCTGTGACATTTTATTCCCTTCTCCTAGTGACATTTTATTCCCTTCTGCCTGTGACATTTTCTTTCCTTCTCACTGTGACATTTTTTCCCTTCTTCCTGAGACCTTTTATTCCCTTCTCCCTGTGACATTTTATTCCTTCACCCTGTGACATGTTATCCCCTTCTCCCTGTGACATTTCATTCCCTTCTCCCTGTGACATTTTATTCCCTCACCATGTGACATTTTATTCCCTTCTCCCTGTGACATTTTATTTCCTTCTCCCGGTGACTTTTTATTCCCTCTCCATGTGACATTTTACTCCTTTCTCCCTGTGACATTTTATTCCCTTCTCCCTGTGACATTTTAATCCCTTCTCCCTGTGACATTTTATTCCCTCTCCCTGTGACATTTTATTCCTATTCCATGTGACATTTTATTCCCTTCTCCCTGTGACTTTTTATTCCCTCTCCCTGTGACATTTCATTCCCTCCCCCTCTGGCATTTCATTCCCTTTCCATGTGACATTTCATTCCCTAACCCTGTGACATTTCATTCCCTCTCCTTGTGACATTTTATTCCCTTCTCCCTGAGTCATTTTATTCCCTTCTCCCTCTGTCATTTTCTTCCCTTCTCCGTGTGACATTTCATTCCCTCTCACTGTGACATTTTATTCCCTCTTCCTGTGACATTTTATTCCCTTCTCCCTGTGACATTTTATTCCCTTCTCTGGGTGACATTTTATTCCCTCTCACTGTGATTTTTTATTCCCTCTCCCTGCGAAATTTTTTTCCATCTCCCTGTGACATTTTATTCCCTCTCCCTGTGACATTTTATTCCCTTCTCCCTGTGATATTTTATTTCCTTCTCCCTCTGACATTTTATTCCCTTCTCCCTATGACATTTTATTCCTTCTCCCTGTGACATTTTATTCTATCTCCCTGTGACATTTTATTCCCTCTCCCTGTGACATTTTATTCCTTCTCCCTGTGACATTTTATTCCTTTCTCACTTTGACATTTTTTCCCTTCTCCCAGTGACATTTTATTCCCTCCTTCCTGTGACATTTTATTCCCTTCTCCCTGTGACATTTTTTTCCTTCTCCCTGTGACATTTTATTCCCTCTCCCTGTGACATTTTATTCCCTTCTCCCTGTGACATTTTATTTCCTTCTCCCTCTGACATTTTATTCCCGCTCCCTGTGACATTTTATTCCCTTCTCCCTCTGACATTTTATTCCCTATCCCTGTGACATTTTATTCCTTCTCCCTGTGACATTTTATTCCCTTCTCCCTGTGACTTTTAATTCCCTCTCCCTGTGACATTTCATTCCCTCCCCCTTTGACATTTCATTCCCTTTTCCCTGTGACATTAATTCCCTCTCCCTGTGACATTTCATTCCTTCACCCTGTGTCATTTTATTCCCTTCTCCCTGTGACTTTTTATTCACTCTCCCTGTGACATTACATTCCCTCCGCTGTGACATTTCTTTCCCTTCTCCCTGTGACATTTCATTCCCTCCCCCTGTGACATTTCATTCCCTTTCCCTGTGACATTTCATTCTCTAACCCTGTGACATTTCATTCCCTCTTCCTGTGACTTTATATTCCCTTCTCACTGTGACATTTTATTCCCTCTCCCTGTGATTTTTTATTCCCTCTCCCTGTGAAATTTTATTCCCTCTTCCTGTGACTTTTTATTCCCATCTCCCTGTGACATTTTATTCCCACTCCCTTTGATTTTTTATTCCCTCTCCCTGTGAAATTTTATTCCTTTACCCTGTGATATTTTATTTCCTTCTCCCTGTGACATTTTATTCCCTTCTCCCTGTGACATTTTATTCCCTTCTCCATGTGACATTTCATTCCTTCTCCCAGTGACATTTGATTCCCTCTCCCTGTGATATTTAATTCCCTTCTCCCAGTGACATTTTATTCCCTTCTGCCTGTGACATTTTATTTCCTTCTCACTGTGACATTTTTTCCCTTCTTCCTGAGACCTTTTATTCCCTTCTCCCTGTGACATTTTATTCCTTCTCCCTGTGACATGTTATTCCCTTCTCCCTGTGACATTTCATTCCCTTCTCCCTGTGACATTTTATTCCCTCACCATGTGACATTTTATTCCCTTCTCCCTGTGACATTTTATTTCCTTCTCCCTGTGACTTTTTATTCCCTCTCAATGTGACATTTTATTCCCTTCTCCCTGTGACATTTTATTCCCTTCTCCCTCTGACATTTTAATCCCTTCTCCCTGTCACATTTTATTCCCTCTTCCTGTGACATTTTATTCCTATTCCCTGTGACATTTTATTCCCTTCTCCCTGTGACTTTTTATTCCCTCTCCCTGTGACATTTCTTTCCCTTCTCCCTGTGACATTTCATTCCCTCCCCCTGTGGCATTTCATTCCCTTTCCCTGTGACATTTCATTCCCTAACCCTGTGACATTTCATTCCCTCTCCTTGTGACATTTTATTCCCTTCTCCCTGTATCATTTTATTCCCTTCTCCCTCTGTCATTTTCTTCCCTTCTCCGTGTGACATTTCATTCCCTCTCACTGTGACATTTTATTCCCTCTTCCTGTGACATTTTATTCCATTCTCCCTGTGACATTTTATTCCCTTCTCCCTGTGACAGTTTATTCCCTTCTCCCTGTGATTTTTTACTCCCTTCTCCCTGTGACATTTTATTCTCTCGCCCTGTGACATTTTATTCCCTTCTCCCTGTGACATTTCATTCCCTCCCCCTTTGACATTTCATTCTCTATCCCCGTGACATTTTATTCCCTCTCGCTGTTAAATATTATTCCCTCTTCCTGTGACTTTTTATTCCCTTCTCCCTTTGACATTTTATTCCCTCTCGCTGTAATTTTTTATTCCCTCTCCCTGTGATATTTTATTTCCTTCTCCCTGTGACATTTTATTCCCACTCCCTTTGACATTTTATTCCCTTCTCCTAGTGAAATTTTATTCCCTTCTCACTGTGACATTTCATTCCCTCTCCCTGTGACGTTTTATTCCCTCTTCCTGTGACATTTTATTCCCTTTTCCCTGTGACATTTTATTCCTTCTCCCCGTGACAATTTATTCCCTCTCCCTGTGAAATTTTATTCCCTCTTCCTGTGACTTTTTATTCCCTTCTCACTGTGACGTTTTATTCCCTCTCCCTGTGATTTTTTATTCCCTCTCCCTGTGAAATTTTATTCCTTATCCCTGTGATATTTTATTTCCTTCTCCCTGTGACATTTTATTCCCTTCTCCCTGTGAAATTTTATTCCCTCCCCCTGTGAAATTTTATTCCTTCACCCTGTGACATTTTATTCCCTCTCCCTGTGACATTTTATTCCTTCACCCTGTGACATTTTATTCCCTTCTCCATGTGACATTTTATTCCTTCTCTCTGTGACATTTTATTCCCTTCTCCCAGTGACATTTCCTTCCCTTCACCCTGTGACATTTGATTCCCTCTCCCTGTGATATTTAATTCCCTTCTCCCAGTGACATTTTATTCCCTTCTCCCAGTGACATTTTATTCCCTTCTCCCTGTGACATTTTATTTCCTTCTCACTGTGACATTTTTTCCCTTCTGCCTGCGACCTTTTATTCCCTTCTCCCTGTGACAATTCATTCCCTTCTCCCTGTGACATTTTATTCCCTCTCCATGTGACATTTTATTCCCTTCTCCCTGTGACATTTTATTTCCTTCTCCCTGTGACTTTTTATTCCCTCTCCATGTGACATTTTATTCCCTTCTCCCTGTGACATTTTATTCCCTTCTCCCTCTGACATTTTAATCCCTTCTCCCTGTGACATTAATTCCCTCTCCATGTGACATTTTATTCCTTCACCCTGTGACATTTTATTCCCTTCTCCCTGTGACTTTTTATTCCCTCTCCCTGTGACATTACATTCCCTCCCCCTGTGACATTTCTTTCCCTTCTCCCTGTGACATTTCATTCCCTCTTCCTGTGACTTTTTATTCCCTCTTCATGTGACATTTTATTCCCTTCTCCCTGTGACATTTCATTCTCTAACCCTGTGACATTTCATTCCCTCTTCCTGTGACTTTTTATTCCCTTCTCCCTGTGACATTTTATTTGCCTCTCCCTGTGATTTTTTATTCCCTCTCCCTGTGAAATTTTATTCCCTCTTCCTGTGACTTTTTATTCCCTTCTCCCTGTGATATTTTATTTCCTTCTCCCTCTGACATTTTATTCCCTTCTCCCTATGACATTTTATTCCTTCTCCCTGTGACATTTTATTCTATCTCCCTGTGACATTTTATTCCCTCTCCCTGTGACATTTTATTCCTTCTCCCTGTGACATTTTATTCCTTTCTCACTTTGACATTTTTTCCCTTCTCCCAGTGACATTTTATTCCCTCCTTCCTGTGACATTTTATTCCCTTCTCCCTGTGACATTTTTTTCCTTCTCCCTGTGACATTTTATTCCCTTCTCCCTGTGACATTTTATTTCCTTCTCCCTCTGACATTTTATTCCCGCTCCCTGTGACATTTTATTCCCTTCTCCCTCTGACATTTTATTCCCTATCCCTGTGACATTTTATTCCTTCTCCCTGTGACATTTTATTCCCTTCTCCCTGTGACTTTTCATTCCCTCTCCCTGTGACATTTCATTCCCTCCCCCTTTGACATTTCATTCCCTTTTCCCTGTGACATTAATTCCCTCTCCCTGTGACATTTCATTCCTTCACCCTGTGTCATTTTATTCCCTTCTCCCTGTGACTTTTTATTCACTCTCCCTGTGACATTACATTCCCTCCGCTGTGACATTTCTTTCCCTTCTCCCTGTGACATTTCATTCCCTCCCCCTGTGACATTTCATTCCCTTTCCCTGTGACATTTCATTCTCTAACCCTGTGACATTTCATTCCCTCTTCCTGTGACTTTATATTCCCTTCTCCCTGTGACATTTTATTCCCTCTCCCTGTGATTTTTTATTCCCTCTCCCTGTGAAATTTTATTCCCTCTTCCTGTGACTTTTTATTCCCATCTCCCTGTGACATTTTATTCCCACTCCCTTTGATTTTTTATTCCCTCTCCCTGTGAAATTTTATTCCTTTACCCTGTGATATTTTATTTCCTTCTCCCTGTGACATTTTATTCCCTTCTCCCTGTGACATTTTATTCCCTTCTCCATGTGACATTTCATTCCTTCTCCCAGTGACATTTGATTCCCTCTCCCTGTGATATTTAATTCCCTTCTCCCTGTGACATTTTATTCCCTTCTCCCAGTGACATTTTATTCCCTTCTGCCTGTGACATTTCATTCCCTTCTCCCTGTGACATTTTATTCCCTCACCATGTGACATTTTATTCCCTTCTCCCTGTGACATTTTATTTCCTTCTCCCTGTGACTTTTTATTCCCTCTCAATGTGACATTTTATTCCCTTCTCCCTGTGACATTTTATTCCCTTCTCCCTCTGACATTTTAATCCCTTCTCCCTGTCACATTTTATTCCTTCTCCCTGTGACATGTTATTCCCTTCTCCCTGTGACATTTCATTCCCTTCTCCCTGTGACATTTTATTCCCTCACCATGTGACATTTTATTCCCTTCTGCCTGTGACATTTCATTCCCTTCTCCCTGTGACATTTTATTCCCTCACCATGTGACATTTTATTCCCTTCTCCCTGTGACATTTTATTTCCTTCTCCCTGTGACTTTTTATTCCCTCTCAATGTGACATTTTATTCCCTTCTCCCTGTGACATTTTATTCCCTTCTCCCTCTGACATTTTAATCCCTTCTCCCTGTGACATTTTATTCCTTCTCCCTGTGACATGTTATTCCCTTCTCCCTGTGACATTTCATTCCCTTCTCCCTGTGACATTTTATTCCCTCACCATGTGACATTTTATTCCCTTCTCCCTGTGACATTTTATTTCCTTCTCCCTGTGACTTTTTATTCCCTCTCAATGTGACATTTTATTCCCTTCTCCCTGTGACATTTTATTCCCTTCTCCCTCTGACATTTTAATCCCTTCTCCCTGTCACATTTTATTCCCTCTTCCTGTGACATTTTATTCCTATTCCCTGTGACATTTTATTCCCTTCTCCCTGTGACTTATAATTCCCTCTCCCTGTGACATTTCTTTCCCTTCTCCCTGTGACATTTCATTCCCTCCCCCTGTGGCATTTCATTCCCTTTCCCTGTGACATTTCATTCCCTAACCCTGTGACATTTCATTCCCTCTCCTTGTGACATTTTATTCCCTTCTCCCTGTATCATTTTATTCCCTTCTCCCTCTGTCATTTTCTTCCCTTCTCCGTGTGACATTTCATTCCCTCTCACTGTGACATTTTATTCCCTCTTCCTGTGACATTTTATTCCATTCTCCCTGTGACATTTTATTCCCTTCTCCCTGTGACAGTTTATTCCCTTCTCCCTGTGATTTTTTACTCCCTTCTCCCTGTGACATTTTATTCTCTCGCCCTGTGACATTTTATTCCCTTCTCCCTGTGACATTTCATTCCCTCCCCCTTTGACATTTCATTCTCTATCCCCGTGACATTTTATTCCCTCTCGCTGTTAAATATTATTCCCTCTTCCTGTGACTTTTTATTCCCTTCTCCCTTTGACATTTTATTCCCTCTCGCTGTAATTTTTTATTCCCTCTCCCTGTGATATTTTATTTCCTTCTCCCTGTGACATTTTATTCCCACTCCCTTTGACATTTTATTCCCTTCTCCTAGTGAAATTTTATTCCCTTCTCACTGTGACATTTCATTCCCTCTCCCTGTGACGTTTTATTCCCTCTTCCTGTGACATTTTATTCCCTTTTCCCTGTGACATTTTATTCCTTCTCCCCGTGACAATTTATTCCCTCTCCCTGTGAAATTTTATTCCCTCTTCCTGTGACTTTTTATTCCCTTCTCACTGTGACGTTTTATTCCCTCTCCCTGTGATTTTTTATTCCCTCTCCCTGTGAAATTTTATTCCTTATCCCTGTGATATTTTATTTCCTTCTCCCTGTGACATTTTATTCCCTTCTCCCTGTGAAATTTTATTCCCTCCCCCTGTGAAATTTTATTCCTTCACCCTGTGACATTTTATTCCCTCTCCCTGTGACATTTTATTCCTTCACCCTGTGACATTTTATTCCCTTCTCCATGTGACATTTTATTCCTTCTCTCTGTGACATTTTATTCCCTTCTCCCAGTGACATTTCCTTCCCTTCACCCTGTGACATTTGATTCCCTCTCCCTGTGATATTTAATTCCCTTCTCCCAGTGACATTTTATTCCCTTCTCCCAGTGACATTTTATTCCCTTCTCCCTGTGACATTTTATTTCCTTCTCACTGTGACATTTTTTCCCTTCTGCCTGCGACCTTTTATTCCCTTCTCCCTGTGACATTTCATTCCCTTCTCCCTGTGACATTTTATTCCCTCTCCATGTGACATTTTATTCCTTCACCCTGTGACATTTTATTCCCTTCTCCCTGTGACTTTTTATTCCCTCTCCCTGTGACATTACATTCCCTCCCCCTGTGACATTTCTTTCCCTTCTCCCTGTGACATTTCATTCCCTCTTCCTGTGACTTTTTATTCCCTCTTCCTGTGACATTTTATTCCCTTCTCCCTGTGACATTTCATTCTCTAACCCTGTGATTTTTTATTCCCTCTCCCTGTGAAATTTTATTCCCTCTTCCTGTGACTTTTTATTCCCATCTGCCTGTGACATTTTATTCCCACTCCCTTTGATTTTTTATTCCCTCTCCCTGTGAAATTTTATTCCTTTACCCTGTGATATTTTATTTCCTTCTCCCTGTGACATTTTATTCCCTTCTCCCTGTGACATTTTATTCCCTTCTCCATGTGACATTTCATTCCTTCTCCCAGTGACATTTGATTCCCTCTCCCTGTGATATTTAATTCCCTTCTCCCTGTGACATTTTATTCCCTTCTCCCAGTGACATTTTATTCCCTTCTGCCTGTGACATTTTATTTCCTTCTCACTGTGACATTTTTTCCCTTCTTCCTGAGACCTTTTATTCCCTTCTCCCTGTTACATTTTATTCCTTCTCCCTGTGACATGTTATTCCCTTCTCCCTGTGACATTTTATTCCCTTCTCCCTGTGACATTTTATTCCCTCACCATGTGACATTTTATTCCCTTCTCCCTGTGACATTTTATTTCCTTCTCCCTGTGACTTTTTATTCCCTCTCAATGTGACATTTTATTCCCTTCTCCCTGTGACATTTTATTCCCTTCTCCCTCTGACATTTTAATCCCTTCTCCCTGTGACATTTTATTCCATCTTCCTGTGACATTTTATTCCTATTCCCTGTGACATTTTATTCCCTTCTCCCTGTGACTTTTTATTCCCTCTCCCTGTGACATTTCTTTCCCTTCTCCCTGTGACATTTCATTCCCTCCCCCTGTGGCATTTCATTCCCTTTCACTGTGACATTTCATTCCCTAACCCTGTGACATTTCATTCCCTCTCCTTGTGACATTTTATTCCCTTCTCCCTGTATCATTTTATTCCCTTCTCCCTCTGTCATTTTCTTCCCTTCTCCGTGTGACATTTCATTCCCTCTCACTGTGACATTTTATTCCCTCTTCCTGTGACATTTTATTCCCTTCTCCCGGTGACATTTTATTCCCTCTCCCTGTGATTTTTTATTCCCTCTCACTGCGAAATTTTTTTCCATCTCCCTGTGACATTTTATTCCCTCTCCCTGTGACATTTTATTCCCTTCTCCCTATCACATTTTATTCCCACTCTCTGTGACATTTTATTCCCTTCTCCCTGTGACATTTTATTCCCTTCTCCCTGTGACATTCTATTCCCTTCTCCCTGTGACATTTCATTCCCTCTCCCTGTGACATTTCATTCCCTCCCCCTTTGACATTTCATTCTCTATCCCCGTGACATTTTATTCCCTCTCGCTGTTAAATATTATTCCCTCTTCCTGTGACTTTTTATTCCCTTCTCCCTTTGACATTTTATTCCCTCTCGCTGTAATTTTTTATTCCCTCTCCCTGTGATATTTTATTTCCTTCTCCCTGTGACATTTTATTCCCACTCCCTTTGACATTTTATTCCCTTCTCCTAGTGACATTTTATTCCCTTCTCACTGTGACATTTCATTCCCTCTCCCTGTGACGTTTTATTCCCTCTTCCTGTGACATTTTATTCCCTTTTCCCTGTGACATTTTATTCCTTCTCCCCGTGACAATTTATTCCCTCTCCCTGTGAAATTTTATTCCCTCTTCCTGTGTCTTTTTATTCCCTTCTCCCTGTGACATTTTATTCCCTCTCCCTGTGATTTTTTATTCCCTCTCACTGTGAAATTTTATTCCTTATCCCTGTGATATTTTATTCCCTCCCCCTGTGAAATTTTATTCCTTCACCCTGTGACATTTTATTCCCTCTCCCTGTGACATTTTATTCCTTCACCCTGTGACATTTTATTCCCTTCTCCATGTGACATTTTATTCCTTCTCTCTGTGACATTTTATTCCCTTCTCCCAGTGACATTTCCTTCCCTTCACCCTGTGACATTTGATTCCCTCTCCCTGTGATATTTAATTCCCTTCTCCCAGTGACATTTTATTCCCTTCTCCCAGTGACATTTTATTCCCTTCTCCCTGTGACATTTTATTTCCTTCTCACTGTGACATTTTTTCCCTTCTGCCTGCGACCTTTTATTCCCTTCTCCCTGTGACAATTCATTCCCTTCTCCCTGTGACGTTTTATTCCCTCTCCATGTGACATTTTATTCCCTTCTCCCTGTGACATTTTATTTCCTTCTCCCTGTGACTTTTTATTCCCTCTCCATGTGACATTTTATTCCCTTCTCCCTGTGACATTTTATTCCCTTCTCCCTCTGACATTTTAATCCCTTCTCCCTGTGACATTAATTCCCTCTCCATGTGACATTTTATTCCTTCGCCCTGTGACATTTTATTCCCTTCTCCCTGTGACTTTTTATTCCCTCCCCCTGTGACATTTCATTCCCTTTCCCTGTGACATTTCATTCTCTAACCCTGTGACATTTCATTCCCTCTTCCTGTGACTTTTTATTCCCTCTCCATGTGACATTTTATTCCCTTCTCCCTGTTTCATTTAATTCCCTTCTCCCTCTGACATTTTAATCCCTTCTCCCTCTGACATTTTATTCCCTCTCCCTGTGACATTTTATTCCTATTCCCTGTGACATTTTATTCCCTTCTCCCGGTGACATTTTATTCCCTCTCCCTGTGAATTTTTATTCCCTCTCCCTGCGAAATTTTTTTCCATCTCCCTGTAACATTTTATTCCCTCTCCCTGTGACATTTTATTCCCTTCTCCCTGTGATATTTTATTTCCTTCTCCCTCTGACATTTTATTCCCTTCTCCCTATGACATTTTAATCCTTCTCCCTGTGACATTTTATTCTATCTCCCTGTGACATTTTATTCCCTCTCCCTGTGACATTTTATTCCTTCTCCCTGTGACATTTTATTCCTTTCTCACTTTGACATTTTTTCCCTTCTCCCTGTGACATTTTATTTCCTTCTCCCTCTGACATTTTATTCCCGCTCCCTGTGACATTTTATTACCTTCTCCCTCTGACATTTTATTCCCTCTCCCTGTGACATTTTATTCCTTCTCCCTGTGACATTTTATTCCCACTCCCTTTGATTTTTTATTCCCTCTCCCTGTGAAATTTTATTCCTTTTCCCTGTGATATTTTATTTCCTTCTCCCTGTGACATTTTATTCCCTTCTCCCTGTGACATTTTATTCCCTTCTCCATGTGACATTTCATTCCTTCTCCCTGTGACATTTGATTCCCTCTCCCTGTGATATTTAATTCCCTTCTCCCTGTGACATTTTATTCCCTTCTCCTAGTGACATTTTATTCCCTTCTGCCTGTGACATTTTCTTTCCTTCTCACTGTGACATTTTTTCCCTTCTTCCTGAGACCTTTTATTCCCTTCTCCCTGTGACATTTTATTCCTTCACCCTGTGACATGTTATCCCCTTCTCCCTGTGACATTTCATTCCCTTCTCCCTGTGACATTTTATTCCCTCACCATGTGACATTTTATTCCCTTCTCCCTGTGACATTTTATTTCCTTCTCCCGGTGACTTTTTATTCCCTCTCCATGTGACATTTTACTCCTTTCTCCCTGTGACATTTTATTCCCTTCTCCGTGTGACATTTTAATCCCTTCTCCCTGTGACATTTTATTCCCTCTCCCTGTGACATTTTATTCCTATTCCATGTGACATTTTATTCCCTTCTCCCTGTGACTTTTTATTCCCTATCCCTGTGACATTTCATTCCCTCCCCCTGTGGCATTTCATTCCCTTTCCATGTGACATTTCATTCCCTAACCCTGTGACATTTCATTCCCTCTCCTTGTGACATTTTATTCCCTTCTCCCTGAGTCATTTTATTCCCTTCTCCCTCTGTCATTTTCTTCCCTTCTCCGTGTGACATTTCATTCCCTCTCACTGTGACATTTTATTCCCTCTTCCTGTGACATTTTATTCCCTTCTCCCTGTGACATTTTATTCCCTTCTCTGGGTGACATTTTATTCCCGCTCACTGTGATTTTTTATTCCCTCTCCCTGCGAAATTTTTTTCCATCTCCCTGTGACATTTTATTCCCTCTCCCTGTGACATTTTATTCCCTTCTCCCTGTGATATTTTATTTCCTTCTCCCTCTGACATTTTATTCCCTTCTCCCTATGACATTTTATTCCTTCTCCCTGTGACATTTTATTCTATCTCCCTGTGACATTTTATTCCCTCTCCCTGTGACATTTTATTCCTTCTCCCTGTGACATTTTATTCCTTTCTCACTTTGACATTTTTTCCCTTCTCCCAGTGACATTTATTCCCTCCTTCCTGTGACATTTTTTTCCTTCTCCCTGTGACATTTTATTCCCTCTCCCTGTGACATTTTATTCCCTTCTCCCTGTGACATTTTATTTCCTTCTCCCTCTGACATTTTATTCCCGCTCCCTGTGACATTTTATTCCCTTCTCCCTCTGACATTTTATTCCCTCTCCCTGTGACATTTTATTCCTTCTCCCTGTGACATTTTATTCCCTTCTCCCTGTGACTTTTCATTCCCTCTCCCTGTGACATTTCATTCCCTCCCCCTTTGACATTTCATTCCCTTTTCCCTGTGACATTTTATTCCTTCTCCCCGTGACAATTTATTCCCTCTCCCTGTGAAATTTTATTCCCTCTTCCTGTGACTTTTTATTCCCTTCTCCCTGTGAAATTTTATTCCTTTTCCCTGTGACATTTTATTCCCTTCTCCATGTGACATTTTATTCCCTTCTCCCGGTGACATTTTATTCCCTCTCCCTGTGATTTTTTACTCCCTTCTCCCTGTGACATTTTATTCTCTCGCCCTGTGACATTTTATTCCCTTCTCCCTGTGACATTTTATTCCCTCTTCCTGTAACATTTTATTCCCTTCTCCCTGTGACATTTTATTCCCTCTTCCTGTAACATTTTATTCTCTCGCCCTGTGACTTTTTATTCCCTCTCCCTGTGACATTTTATTCCCTCTCCCTTTTACATTTTATTCCGTCTCCCTGTGACAGTTTATTCCCTTCTCCCTGTGACATTTTATTCCCTTCTCCCTGTGACATTCTATTCCCTTCTCCCTGTGACATATCATTCCCTCTCCCTGTGACATTTCATTCCCTCCCCCTTTGACATTTCATTCTCTATCCCCGTGACATTTTATTCCCTCTCGCTGTTAAATATTATTCCCTCTTCCTGTGACTTTTTATTCCCTTCTCCCTTTGACATTTTATTCCCTCTCGCTGTAATTTTTTATTCCCTCTCCCTGTGATATTTTATTTCCTTCTCCCTGTGACATTTTATTCCCACTCCCTTTGACATTTTATTCCCTTCTCCTAGTGAAATTTTATTCCCTTCTCACTGTGACATTTCATTCCCTCTCCCTGTGACGTTTTATTCCCTCTTCCTGTGACATTTTATTCCCTTTTCCCTGTGACATTTTATTCCTTCTCCCCGTGACAATTTATTCCCTCTCCCTGTGAAACTTTATTCCCTCTTCCTGTGACTTTTTATTCCCTTCTCACTGTGACGTTTTATTCCCTCTCCCTGTGATTTTTTATTCCCTCTCCCTGTGAAATTTTATTCCTTATCCCTGTGATATTTTATTTCCTTCTCCCTGTGACATTTTATTCCCTTCTCCCTGTGAAATTTTATTCCCTCCCCCTGTGAAATTTTATTCCTTCACCCTGTGACATTTTATTCCCTCTCCCTGTGACATTTTATTCCTTCACCATGTGACATTTTATTCCTTCTCTCTGTGACATTTTATTCCCTTCTCCCACTGACATTTCCTTCCCTTCACCCTGTGACATTTGATTCCCTCTCCCTGTGATATTTAATTCCCTTCTCCCAGTGACATTTTATTCCCTTCTCCCAGTGACATTTTATTCCCTTCTCCCTGTGACATTTTATTTCCTTCTCACTGTGACATTTTTTCCCTTCTGCCTGCGACCTTTTATTCCCTTCTCCCTGTGACAATTCATTCCCTTCTCCCTGTGACATTTTATTCCCTCTCCATGTGACATTTTATTCCCTTCTCCCTGTGACATTTTATTTCCTTCTCCCTGTGACTTTTTATTCCCTCTCCATGTGACATTTTATTCCTTTCTCCCTGTGACATTTTATTCCCTTCTCCCTCTGACATTTTAATCCCTTCTCCCTGTGACATTAATTCCCTCTCCATGTGACATTTTATTCCTTCACCCTGTGACATTTTATTCCCTTCTCCCTGTGACTTTTTATTCCCTCTCCCTGTGACATTACATTCCCTCCCCCTGTGACATTTCTTTCCCTTCTCCCTGTGACATTTCATTCCCTCTTCCTGTGACTTTTTATTCCCTCTTCATGTGACATTTTATTCCCTTCTCCCTGTGACATTTCATTCTCTAACCCTGTGACATTTCATTCCCTCTTCCTGTGACTTTTTATTCCCTTCTCCCTGTGACATTTTATTTGCCTCTCCCTGTGATTTTTTATTCCCTCTCCCTGTGAAATTTTATTCCCTCTTCCTGTGACTTTTTATTCCCATCTCCCTGTGACATTTTATTCCCACTCCCTTTGATTTTTTATTCCCTCTCCCTGTGAAATTTTATTCCTTTACCCTGTGATATTTTATTTCCTTCTCCCTGTGACATTTTATTCCCTTCTCCCTGTGACATTTTATTCTCTTCTCCATGTGACATTTCATTCCTTCTCCCAGTGACATTTGATTCCCTCTCCCTGTGATATTTAATTCCCTTCTCCCTGTGACATTTTATTCCCTTCTCCCAGTGACATTTTATTCCCTTCTGCCTGTGACATTTTATTTCCTTCTCACTGTGACATTTTTTCCCTTCTTCCTGAGACCTTTTATTCCCTTCTCCCTGTGACATTTTATTCCTTCTCCCTGTGACATGTTATTCCCTTCTCCCTGTGACATTTCATTCCCTTCTCCCTGTGACATTTTATTCCCTCACCATGTGACATTTTATTCCCTTCTCCCTGTGACATTTTATTTCCTTCTCCCTGTGACTTTTTATTCCCTCTCAATGTGACATTTTATTCCCTTCTCCCTGTGACATTTTATTCCCTTCTCCCTCTGACATTTTAATCCCTTCTCCCTGTGACATTTTATTCCATCTTCCTGTGACATTTTATTCCTATTCCCTGTGACATTTTATTCCCTTCTCCCTGTGACTTTTTATTCCCTCTCCCTGTGACATTTCTTTCCCTTCTCCCTGTGACATTTCATTCCCTCCCCCTGTGGCATTTCATTCCCTTTCCCTGTGACATTTCATTCCCTAACCCTGTGACATTTCATTCCCTCTCCTTGTGACATTTTATTCCCTTCTCCCTGTATCATTTTATACCCTTCTCCCTCTGTCATTTTCTTCCCTTCTCCGTGTGACATTTCATTCCCTCTCACTGTGACATTTTATTCCCTCTTCCTGTGACATTTTATTCCCTTCTCCCGGTGACATTTTATTCCCTCTCCCTGTGATTTTTTATTCCCTCTCACTGCGAAATTTTTTTCCATCTCCCTGTGACATTTTATTCCCTCTCCCTGTGACATTTTATTCCCTTCTCCCTATCACATTTTATTCCCACTCTCTGTGACATTTCATTCCCTTCTCCCTGTGACATTTTATTCTCTCGCCCTGTGACATTTTATTCCCTTCTCCCTGTGACATTTTATTCCCTCTTCCTGTAACATTTTATTCCCTTCTCCCTGTGACATTTTATTCCCTCTCCCTGTGACATTTTTTTCCCTTCTCCCTGTGACATTTTATTCCCTCTCCCTGTTACATTTTATTCCGTCTCCCTGTGACATTTTATTCCCTTCTCCCTGTGACATTTTATTCCCTTCTCCCTGTGACATTCTATTCCCTTCTCCCTGTGACATTTCATTCCCTCTCCCTGTGACATTTCATTCCCTCCCCCTTTGACATTTCATTCTCTATCCCCGTGACATTTTATTCCCTCTCGCTGTTAAATATTATTCCCTCTTCCTGTGACTTTTTATTCCCTTCTCCCTTTGACATTTTATTCCCTCTCGCTGTAATTTTTTATTCCCTCTCCCTGTGATATTTTATTTCCTTCTCCCTGTGACATTTTATTCCCACTCCCTTTGACATTTTATTCCCTTCTCCTAGTGACATTTTATTCCCTTCTCACTGTGACATTTCATTCCCTCTCCCTGTGACGTTTTATTCCCTCTTCCTGTGACATTTTATTCCCTTTTCCCTGTGACATTTTATTCCTTCTCCCCGTGACAATTTATTCCCTCTCCCTGTGAAATTTTATTCCCTCTTCCTGTGACTTTTTATTCCCTTCTCCCTGTGACATTTTATTCCCTCTCCCTGTGATTTTTTATTCCCTCTCACTGTGAAATTTTATTCCTTATCCCTGTGATATTTTATTCCCTCCCCCTGTGAAATTTTATTCCTTCACCCTGTGACATTTTATTCCCTCTCCCTGTGACATTTTATTCCTTCACCCTGTGACATTTTATTCCCTTCTCCCTGTGACATTTTATTTCCTTCTCCCTCTGACATTTTATTCCCGCTCCCTGTGACATTTTATTCCCTTCTCCCTCTGACATTTTATTCCCTCTCCCTGTGACATTTTATTCCTTCTCCCTGTGACATTTTATTCCCTTCTCCCTGTGACTTTTCATTCCCTCTCCCTGTGACATTTCATTCCCTCCCCCTTTGACATTTCATTCCCTTTTCCCTGTGACATTTTATTCCTTCTCCCCGTGACAATTTATTCCCTCTCCCTGTGAAATTTTATTCCCTCTTCCTGTGACTTTTTATTCCCTTCTCCCTGTGAAATTTTATTCCTTTTCCCTGTGACATTTTATTCCCTTCTCCATGTGACATTTTATTCCCTTCTCCCGGTGACATTTTATTCCCTCTCCCTGTGATTTTTTACTCCCTTCTCCCTGTGACATTTTATTCTCTCGCCCTGTGACATTTTATTCCCTTCTCCCTGTGACATTTTATTCCCTCTTCCTGTAACATTTTATTCCCTTCTCCCTGTGACATTTTATTCCCTCTCCCTGTGACATTTTTTTCCCTTCTCCCTGTGACATTTTATTCCCTCTCCCTTTTACATTTTATTCCGTCTCCCTGTGACAGTTTATTCCCTTCTCCCTGTGACATTTTATTCCCTTCTCCCTGTGACATTCTATTCCCTTCTCCCTGTGACATATCATTCCCTCTCCCTGTGACATTTCATTCCCTCCCCCTTTGACATTTCATTCTCTATCCCCGTGACATTTTATTCCCTCTCGCTGTTAAATATTATTCCCTCTTCCTGTGACTTTTTATTCCCTTCTCCCTTTGACATTTTATTCCCTCTCGCTGTAATTTTTTATTCCCACTCCCTGTGATATTTTATTTCCTTCTCCCTGTGACATTTTATTCCCACTCCCTTTGACATTTTATTCCCTTCTCCTAGTGAAATTTTATTCCCTTCTCACTGTGACATTTCATTCCCTCTCCCTGTGACGTTTTATTCCCTCTTCCTGTGACATTTTATTCCCTTTTCCCTGTGACATTTTATTCCTTCTCCCCGTGACAATTTATTCCCTCTCCCTGTGAAATTTTATTCCCTCTTCCTGTGACTTTTTATTCCCTTCTCACTGTGACGTTTTATTCCCTCTCCCTGTGATTTTTTATTCCCTCTCCCTGTGAAATTTTATTCCTTATCCCTGTGATATTTTATTTCCTTCTCCCTGTGACATTTTATTCCCTTCTCCCTGTGAAATTTTATTCCCTCCCCCTGTGAAATTTTATTCCTTCACCCTGTGACATTTTATTCCCTCTCCCTGTGACATTTTATTCCTTCACCCTGTGACATTTTATTCCCTTCTCCATGTGACATTTTATTCCTTCTCTCTGTGACATTTTATTCCCTTCTCCCAGTGACATTTCCTTCCCTTCACCCTGTGACATTTGATTCCCTCTCCCTGTGATATTTAATTCCCTTCTCCCAGTGACATTTTATTCCCTTCTCCCAGTGACATTTTATTCCCTTCTCACTGTGACATTTTTTCCCTTCTGCCTGCGACCTTTTATTCCCTTCTCCCTGTGACAATTCATTCCCTTCTCCCTGTGACATTTTATTCCCTCTCCATGTGACATTTTATTCCCTTCTCCCTGTGACATTTTATTTCCTTCTCCCTGTGACTTTTTATTCCCTCTCCATGTGACATTTTATTCCCTTCTCCCTGTGACATTTTATTCCCTTCTCCCTCTGACATTTTAATCCCTTCTCCCTGTGACATTAATTCCCTCTCCATGTGACATTTTATTCCTTCACCCTGTGACATTTTATTCCCTTCTCCCTGTGACTTTTTATTCCCTCTCCCTGTGACATTACATTCCCTCCCCCTGTGACATTTCTTTCCCTTCTCCCTGTGACATTTCATTCCCTCTTCCTGTGACTTTTTATTCCCTCTTCATGTGACATTTTATTCCCTTCTCCCTGTGACATTTCATTCTCTAACCCTGTGACATTTCATTCCCTCTTCCTGTGACTTTTTATTCCCTTCTCCCTGTGACATTTTATTTGCCTCTCCCTGTGATTTTTTATTCCCTCTCCCTGTGAAATTTTATTCCCTCTTCCTGTGACTTTTTATTCCCATCTCCCTGTGACATTTTATTCCCACTCCCTTTGATTTTTTATTCCCTCTCCCTGTGAAATTTTATTCCTTTACCCTGTGATATTTTATTTCCTTGTCCCTGTGACATTTTATTCCCTTCTCCCTGTGACATTTTATTCTCTTCTCCATGTGACATTTCATTCCTTCTCCCAGTGACATTTGATTCCCTCTCCCTGTGATATTTAATTCCCTTCTCCCTGTGACATTTTATTCCCTTCTCCCAGTGACATTTTATTCCCTTCTGCCTGTGACATTTTATTTCCTTCTCACTGTGACATTTTTTCCCTTCTCCCTGTGACATTTTATTCCTTCTCCCTGTGACATGTTATTCCCTTCTCCCTGTGACATTTCATTCCCTTCTCCCTGTGACATTTTATTCCCTCACCATGTGACATTTTATTCCCTTCTCCCTGTGACATTTTATTTCCTTCTCCCTGTGACTTTTTATTCCCTCTCAATGTGACATTTTATTCCCTTCTCCCTGTGACATTTTATTCCCTTCTCCCTCTGACATTTTAATCCCTTCTCCCTGTGACATTTTATTCCATCTTCCTGTGACATTTTATTCCTATTCCCTGTGACATTTTATTCCCTTCTCCCTGTGACTTTTTATTCCCTCTCCCTGTGACATTTCTTTCCCTTCTCCCTGTGACATTTCATTCCCTCCCCCTGTGGCATTTCATTCCCTTTCCCTGTGACATTTCATTCCCTAACCCTGTGACATTTCATTCCCTCTCCTTGTGACATTTTATTCCCTTCTCCCTGTATCATTTTATTCCCTTCTCCCTCTGTCATTTTCTTCCCTTCTCCGTGTGACATTTCATTCCCTCTCACTGTGACATTTTATTCCCTCTTCCTGTGACATTTTATTCCCTTCTCCCGGTGACATTTTATTCCCTCTCCCTGTGATTTTTTATTCCCTCTCACTGCGAAATTTTTTTCCATCTCCCTGTGACATTTTATTCCCTCTCCCTGTGACATTTTATTCCCTTCTCCCTATCACATTTTATTCCCACTCTCTGTGACATTTCATTCCCTTCTCCCTGTGACATTTTATTCTCTCGCCCTGTGACATTTTATTCCCTTCTCCCTGTGACATTTTATTCCCTCTTCCTGTAACATTTTATTCCCTTCTCCCTGTGACATTTTATTCCCTCTCCCTGTGACATTTTTTTCCCTTCTCCCTGTGACATTTTATTCCCTCTCCCTGTTACATTTTATTCCGTCTCCCTGTGACATTTTATTCCCTTCTCCCTGTGACATTTTATTCCCTTCTCCCTGTGACATTCTATTCCCTTCTCCCTGTGACATTTCATTCCCTCTCCCTGTGACATTTCATTCCCTCCCCCTTTGACATTTCATTCTCTATCCCCGTGACATTTTATTCCCTCTCGCTGTTAAATATTATTCCCTCTTCCTGTGACTTTTTATTCCCTTCTCCCTTTGACATTTTATTCCCTCTCGCTGTAATTTTTTATTCCCTCTCCCTGTGATATTTTATTTCCTTCTCCCTGTGACATTTTATTCCCACTCCCTTTGACATTTTATTCCCTTCTCCTAGTGACATTTTATTCCCTTCTCACTGTGACATTTCATTCCCTCTCCCTGTGACGTTTTATTCCCTCTTCCTGTGACATTTTATTCCCTTTTCCCTGTGACATTTTATTCCTTCTCCCCGTGACAATTTATTCCCTCTCCCTGTGAAATTTTATTCCCTCTTCCTGTGACTTTTTATTCCCTTCTCCCTGTGACATTTTATTCCCTCTCCCTGTGATTTTTTATTCCCTCTCACTGTGAAATTTTATTCCTTATCCCTGTGATATTTTATTCCCTCCCCCTGTGAAATTTTATTCCTTCACCCTGTGACATTTTATTCCCTCTCCCTGTGACATTTTATTCCTTCACCCTGTGACATTTTATTCCCTTCTCCATGTGACATTTTATTCCTGCTCTCTGTGACATTTTATTCCCTTCTCCCAGTGACATTTCCTTCCCTTCACCCTGTGGCATTTGATTCCCTCTCCCTGTGATATTTAATTCCCTTCTCCCAGTGACATTTTATTCCCTTCTCCCAGTGACATTTTATTCCCTTCTCCCTGTGACATTTTATTTCCTTCTCACTGTGACATTTTTTCCCTTCTGCCTGCGACCTTTTATTCCCTTCTCCCTGTGACAATTCATTCCCTTCTCCCTGTGACGTTTTATTCCCTCTCCATGTGACATTTTATTCCCTTCTCCCTGTGACATTTTATTTCCTTCTCCCTGTGACTTTTTATTCCCTCTCCATGTGACATTTTATTCCCTTCTCCCTGTGACATTTTATTCCCTTCTCCCTCTGACATTTTAATCCCTTCTCCCTGTGACATTAATTCCCTCTCCATGTGACATTTTATTCCTTCGCCCTGTGACATTTTATTCCCTTTTCCCTGTGACTTTTTATTCCCTCCCCCTGTGACATTTCATTCCCTTTCCCTGTGACATTTCATTCTCTAACCCTGTGACATTTCATTCCCTCTTCCTGTGACTTTTTATTCCCTCTCCATGTGACATTTTATTCCCTTCTCCCTGTTTCATTTAATTCCCTTCTCCCTCTGACATTTTAATCCCTTCTCCCTCTGACATTTTATTCCCTCTCCCTGTGACATTTTATTCCTATTCCCTGTGACATTTTATTCCCTTCTCCCGGTGACATTTTATTCCCTCTCCCTGTGATTTTTTATTCCCTCTCCCTGCGAAATTTTTTTTCATCTCCCTGTAACATTTTATTCCCTCTCCCTGTGACATTTTATTCCCTTCTCCCTGTGATATTTTATTTCCTTCTCCCTCTGACATTTTATTCCCTTCTCCCTATGACATTTTAATCCTTCTCCCTGTGACATTTTATTCTATCTCCCTGTGACATTTTATTCCCACTCCCTGTGACATTTTATTCCTTCTCCCTGTGACATTTTATTCCTTTCTCACTTTGACATTTTTTCCCTTCTCCCTGTGACATTTTATTTCCTTCTCCCTCTGACATTTTATTCCCGCTCCCTGTGACATTTTATTACCTTCTCCTTCTGACATTTTATTCCCTCTCCCTGTGACATTTTATTCCTTCTCCCTGTGACATTTTATTCCCACTCCCTTTGATTTTTTATTCCCTCTCCCTGTGAAATTTTATTCCTTTTCCCTGTGATATTTTATTTCCTTCTCCCTGTGACATTTTATTCCCTTCTCCCTGTGACATTTTATTCCCTTCTCCATGTGACATTTCATTCCTTCTCCCTGTGACATTTGATTCCCTCTCCCTGTGATATTTAATTCCCTTCTCCCTGTGACATTTTATTCCCTTCTCCTAGTGACATTTTATTCCCTTCTGCCTGTGACATTTTCTTTCCTTCTCACTGTGACATTTTTTCCCTTCTTCCTGAGACCTTTTATTCCCTTCTCCCTGTGACATTTTATTCCTTCACCCTGTGACATGTTATCCCCTTCTCCCTGTGACATTTCATTCCCTTCTCCCTGTGACATTTTATTCCCTCACCATGTGACATTTTATTCCCTTCTCCCTGTGACATTTTATTTCCTTCTCCCGGTGACTTTTTATTCCCTCTCCATGTGACATTTTACTCCTTTCTCCCTGTGACATTTTATTCCCTTCTCCCTGTGACATTTTAATCCCTTCTCCCTGTGACATTTTATTCCCTCTCCCTGTGACATTTTATTCCTATTCCATGTGACATTTTATTCCCTTCTCCCTGTGACTTTTTATTCCCTCTCCCTGTGACATTTCATTCCCTAACCCTGTGACATTTCATTCCCTCTCCTTGTGACATTTTATTCCCTTCTCCCTGAGTCATTTTATTCCCTTCTCCCTCTGTCATTTTCTTCCCTTCTCCGTGTGACATTTCATTCCCTCTCACTGTGACATTTTATTCCCTCTTCCTGTGACATTTTATTCCCTTCTCCCAGTGACATTTTATTCCCTTCTCTGGGTGACATTTTATTCCCTCTCACTGTGATTTTTTATTCCCTCTCCCTGCGAAATTTTTTTCCATCTCCCTGTGACATTTTATTCCCTCTCCCTGTGACATTTTATTCCCTTCTCCCTGTGATATTTTATTTCCTTCTCCCTCTGACATTTTATTCCCTTCTCCCTATGACATTTTATTCCTTCTCCCTGTGACATTTTATTCTATCTCCCTGTGACATTTTATTCCCTCTCCCTGTGACATTTTATTCCTTCTCCCTGTGACATTTTATTCCTTTCTCACTTTGACATTTTTTCCCTTCTCCCAGTGACATTTTATTCCCTCCTTCCTGTGACATTTTATTCCCTTCTCCCTGTGACATTTTTTTCCTTCTCCCTGTGACATTTTATTCCCTCTCCCTGTGACATTTTATTCCCTTCTCCCTGTGACATTTTATTTCCTTCTCCCTCTGACATTTTATTCCCGCTCCCTGTGACGTTTTATTCCCTTCTCCCTCTGACATTTTATTCCCTTCTCCCTGTGACTTTTCATTCCCTCTCCCTGTGACATTTCATTCCCTCCCCCTTTGACATTTCATTCCCTTTTCCCTGTGACATTTTATTCCTTCTCCCCGTGACAATTTATTCCCTCTCCCTGTGAAATTTTATTCCCTCTTCCTGTGACTTTTTATTCCCTTCTCCCTGTGAAATTTTATTCCTTTTCCCTGTGACATTTTATTCCCTTCTCCATGTGACATTTTATTCCTTCTCTCTGTGACATTTTATTCCCTTCTCCCTGTGACATTTTATTTCCTTCTCCCTGTGACTTTTTATTCCCTCTCAATGTGACATTTTATTCCCTTCTCCCTGTGACATTTTATTCCCTTCTCCCTCTGACATTTTAATCCCTTCTCCCTGTGACATTTTATTCCCTCTCCTGTGACATTTTATTCCTATTCCCTGTGACATTTTATTCCCTTCTCCCTGTGACTTTTTATTCCCTCTCCCTGTGACATTTCTTTCCCTTCTCCCTGTGACATTTCATTCCCTCCCCCTGTGGCATTTCATTCCCTTTCCCTGTGACATTTCATTCCCTAACCCTGTGACATTTCATTCCCTCTCCTTGTGACATTTTATTCCCTTCTCCCTGTATCATTTTATTCCCTTCTCCCTCTGTCATTTTCTTCCCTTCTCCGTGTGACATTTCATTCCCTCTCACTGTGACATTTTATTCCCTCTTCCTGTGACATTTTATTCCATTCTCCCTGTGACATTTTATTCCCTTCTCCCGGTGACATTTTATTCCCTCTCCCTGTGATTTTTTATTCCCTCTCACTGCGAAATTTTTTTCCATCTCCCTGTGACATTTTATTCCCTCTCCCTGTGACATTTTATTCCCTTCTCCCTATCACATTTTATTCCCACTCTCTGTGACATTTCATTCCCTTCTCCCTGTGACATTTTATTCTCTCGCCCTGTGACACTTTATTCCCTTCTCCCTGTGACATTTTATTCCCTCTTCCTGTAACATTTTTTTCCCTTCTCCCTGTGACATTTTATTCCCTCTCCCTGTTACATTTTATTCCGTCTCCCTGTGACAGTTTATTCCCTTCTCCCTGTGACATTTTATTCCCTTCTCCCTGTGACATTCTATTCCCTTCTCCCTGTGACATTTCATTCCCTCTCCCTGTGACATTTCATTCCCTCCCCCTTTGACATTTCATTCTCTATCCCCGTGACATTTTATTCCCTCTCGCTGTTAAATATTATTCCCTCTTCCTGTGACTTTTTATTCCCTTCTCCCTTTGACATTTTATTCCCTCTCGCTGTGATTTTTTATTCCCTCTCCCTGTGACATTTCATTCCCTCCCCCTGTGACATTTCATTCCCTATCCCTGTGACATTTCATTCTCTAACCCTGTGACATTTCATTCCCTCTTCCTGTGACTTTTTATTCCCTCTCCATGTGACATTTTAATCCCTTCTCCCTGTTTCATTTAATTCCCTTCACCCTCTGACATTTTAATCCCTTCTCCCTCTGACATTTTATTCCCTCTCCTTGTGACATTTTATTCCCTTCTCCCTGTATCATTTTATTCCCTTCTCCCTCTGTCATTTTCTTCCCTTCTCCGTGTGACATTTCATTCCCTCTCACTGTGACATTTTATTCCCTCTTCCTGTGACATTTTATTCCCTTCTCCCGGTGACATTTTATTCCCTCTCCCTGTGATTTTTTATTCCCTCTCCCTGCGAAATTTTTTTCCATCTCCCTGTGACATTTTATTCCCTCTCCCTGTGACATTTTATTCCCTTCTCCCTGTGATATTTTATTTCCTTCTCCCTCTGACATTTTATTCCCTTCTCCCTATGACATTTTAATCCTTCTCCCTGTGACATTTTATTCTATATCCCTGTGACATTTTAATCCCTCTCCCTGTGACATTTTATTCCTTCTCCCTGTGACATTTTATTCCTTTCTCACTTTGACATTTTTTCCCTCCTCCCTGTGACATTTTATTTCCTTCTCCCTCTGACATTTTATTCCCGCTTCCTGTGACATTTTATTACCTTCTCCCTCTGACATTTTATTCCCTCTCCCTGTGACATTTTATTCCTTCTCCCTGTGACATTTTATTCCCACTCCCTTTGATTTTTTATTCCCTCTCCCTGTGAAATTTTATTCCTTTTCCCTGTGATATTTTATTTCCTTCTCCCTGTGACATTTTATTCCCTTCTCCCTGTGACATTTTATTCCCTTCTCCATGTGACATTTTATTCTCTCGCCCTGTGACATTTTATTCCCTTCTCCCTGTGACATTTTATTCCCTCTTCCTGTAACATTTTATTCCCTTCTCCCTGTGACATTTTATTCCCTCTCCCTGTGACATTTTTTTCCCTTCTCCCTGTGACATTTTATTCCCTCTCCCTGTTACATTTTATTCCGTCTCCCTGTGACATTTTATTCCCTTCTCCCTGTGACATTTTATTCCCTTCTCCCTGTGACATTCTATTCCCTTCTCCCTGTGACATTTCATTCCCTCTCCCTGTGACATTTCATTCCCTCCCCCTTTGACATTTCATTCTCTATCCCCGTGACATTTTATTCCCTCTCGCTGTTAAATATTATTCCCTCTTCCTGTGACTTTTTATTCCCTTCTCCCTTTGACATTTTATTCCCTCTCGCTGTAATTTTTTATTCCCTCTCCCTGTGATATTTTATTTCCTTCTCCCTGTGACATTTTATTCCCACTCCCTTTGACATTTTATTCCCTTCTCCTAGTGACATTTTATTCCCTTCTCACTGTGACATTTCATTCCCTCTCCCTGTGACGTTTTATTCCCTCTTCCTGTGACATTTTATTCACTTTTCCCTGTGACATTTTATTCCTTCTCCCCGTGACAATTTATTCCCTCTCCCTGTGATTTTTTATTCCCTCTCACTGTGAAATTTTATTCCTTATCCCTGTGATATTTTATTCCCTCCCCCTGTGAAATTTTATTCCTTCACCCTGTGACATTTTATTCCCTCTCCCTGTGACATTTTATTCCTTCACCCTGTGACATTTTATTCCCTTCTCCATGTGACATTTTATTCCTTCTCTCTGTGACATTTTATTCCCTTCTCCCAGTGACATTTCCTTCCCTTCACCCTGTGGCATTTGATTCCCTCTCCCTGTGATATTTAATTCCCTTCTCCCAGTGACATTTTATTCCCTTCTCCCAGTGACATTTTATTCCCTTCTCCCTGTGACATTTATTTCCTTCTCACTGTGACATTTTTTCCCTTCTGCCTGCGACCTTTTATTCCCTTCTCCCTGTGACAATTCATTCCCTTCTCCCTGTGACGTTTTATTCCCTCTCCATGTGACATTTTATTCCCTCTCCATGTGACATTTTATTCCCTTCTCCCTGTGACATTTTATTCCCTTCTCCCTCTGACATTTTAATCCCTTCTCCCTGTGACATTAATTCCCTCTCCATGTGACATTTTATTCCTTCGCCCTGTGACATTTTATTCCCTTCTCCCTGTGACTTTTTATTCCCTCCCCCTGTGACATTTCATTCCCTTTCCCTGTGACATTTCATTCTCTAACCCTGTGACATTTCATTCCCTCTTCCTGTGACTTTTTATTCCCTCTCCATGTGACATTTTATTCCCTTCTCCCTGTTTCATTTAATTCCCTTCTCCCTCTGACATTTTAATCCCTTCTCCCTCTGACATTTTATTCCCTCTCCCTGTGACATTTTATTCCTATTCCCTGTGACATTTTATTCCCTTCTCCCGGTGACATTTTATTCCCTCTCCCTGTGATTTTTTATTCCCTCTCCCTGCGAAATTTTTTTCCATCTCCCTGTAACATTTTATTCCCTCTCCCTGTGACATTTTATTCCCTTCTCCCTGTGATATTTTATTTCCTTCTCCCTCTGACATTTTATTCCCTTCTCCCTATGACATTTTAATCCTTCTCCCTGTGACATTTTATTCTATCTCCCTGTGTCATTTTATTCCCACTCCCTGTGACATTTTATTCCTTCTCCCTGTGACATTTTATTCCTTTCTCACTTTGACATTTTTTCCCTTCTCCCTGTGACATTTTATTTCCTTCTCCCTCTGACATTTTATTCCCGCTCCCTGTGACATTTTATTACCTTCTCCCTCTGACATTTTATTCCCTCTCCCTGTGACATTTTATTCCTTCTCCCTGTGACATTTTATTCCCACTCCCTTTGATTTTTTATTCCCTCTCCCTGTGAAATTTTATTCCTTTTCCCTGTGATATTTTATTTCCTTCTCCCTGTGACATTTTATTCCCTTCTCCCTGTGACATTTTATTCCCTTCTCCATGTGACATTTCATTCCTTCTCCCTGTGACATTTGATTCCCTCTCCCTGTGATATTTAATTCCCTTCTCCCTGTGACATTTTATTCCCTTCTCCTAGTGACATTTTATTCCCTTCTGCCTGTGACATTTTCTTTCCTTCTCACTGTGACATTTTTTCCCTTCTTCCTGAGACCTTTTATTCCCTTCTCCCTGTGACATTTTATTCCTTCACCCTGTGACATGTTATCCCCTTCTCCCTGTGACATTTCATTCCCTTCTCCCTGTGACATTTTATTCCCTCACCATGTGACATTTTATTCCCTTCTCCCTGTGACATTTTATTTCCTTCTCCCGGTGACTTTTTATTCCCTCTCCATGTGACATTTTACTCCTTTCTCCCTGTGACATTTTATTCCCTTCTCCCTGTGACATTTTAATCCCTTCTCCCTGTGACATTTTATTCCCTCTCCCTGTGACATTTTATTCCTATTCCATGTGACATTTTATTCCCTTCTCCCTGTGACTTTTTATTCCCTCTCCCTGTGACATTTCATTCCCTCCCCCTGTGGCATTTCATTCCCTTTCCATGTGACATTTCATTCCCTAACCCTGTGACATTTCATTCCCTCTCCTTGTGACATTTTATTCCCTTCTCCCTGAGTCATTTTATTCCCTTCTCCCTCTGTCATTTTCTTCCCTTCTCCGTGTGACATTTCATTCCCTCTCACTGTGACATTTTATTCCCTCTTCCTGTGACATTTTATTCCCTTCTCCCTGTGACATTTTATTCCCTTCTCTGGGTGACATTTTATTCCCTCTCACTGTGATTTTTTATTCCCTCTCCCTGCGAAATTTTTTTCCATCTCCCTGTGACATTTTATTCCCTCTCCCTGTGACATTTTATTCCCTTCTCCCTGTGATATTTTATTTCCTTCTCCCTCTGACATTTTATTCCCTTCTCCCTATGACATTTTATTCCTTCTCCCTGTGACATTTTATTCTATCTCCCTGTGACATTTTATTCCCTCTCCCTGTGACATTTTATTCCTTCTCCCTGTGACATTTTATTCCTTTCTCACTTTGACATTTTTTCCCTTCTCCCAGTGACATTTTATTCCCTCCTTCCTGTGACATTTTATTCCCTTCTCCCTGTGACATTTTTTTCCTTCTCCCTGTGACATTTTATTCCCTCTCCCTGTGACATTTTATTCCCTTCTCCCTGTGACATTTTATTTCCTTCTCCCTCTGACATTTTATTCCCGCTCCCTGTGACATTTTATTCCCTTCTCCCTCTGACATTTTATTCCCTCTCCCTGTGACATTTTATTCCTTCTCCCTGTGACATTTTATTCCCTTCTCCCTGTGACTTTTCATTCCCTCTCCCTGTGACATTTCATTCCCTCCCCCTTTGACATTTCATTCCCTTTTCCCTGTGACATTTTTTTCCCTTCTCCCTGTGACATTTTATTCCCTCTCCCTGTGACATTTTATTTCCTTCTCCCTCTGACATTTTATTCCCGCTTCCTGTGACATTTTATTACCTTCTCCCTCTGACATTTTATTCCCTCTCCCTGTGACATTTTATTCCTTCTCCCTGTGACATTTTATTCCCACTCCCTTTGATTTTTTATTCCCTCTCCCTGTGAAATTTTATTCCTTTTCCCTGTGATATTTTATTTCCTTCTCCCTGTGACATTTTATTCCCTTCTCCCTGTGACATTTTATTCCCTTCTCCATGTGACATTTTATTCTCTCGCACTGTGACATTTTATTCCCTTCTCCCTGTGACATTTTATTCCCTCTTCCTGTAACATTTTATTCCCTTCTCCCTGTGACATTTTATTCCCTCTCCCTGTGACATTTTTTTCCCTTCTCCCTGTGACATTTTATTCCCTCTCCCTGATACATTTTATTCCGTCTCCCTGTGACATTTTATTCCCTTCTCCCTGTGACATTTTATTCCCTTCTCCCTGTGACATTCTATTCCCTTCTCCCTGTGACATTTCATTCCCTCTCCCTGTGACATTTTATTCCCTTCTCCCTGTGATATTTTATTTCCTTCTCCCTCTGACATTTTATTCCCTTCTCCCTATGAAATTTTATTCCTTCTCCCTGTGACATTTTATTCTATCTCCCTGTGACATTTTATTCCCTCTCCCTGTGACATTTTATTCCTTCTCCCTGTGACATTTTATTCCTTTCTCACTTTGACATTTTTTCCCTTCTCCCTGTGACATTTTTTTCCTTCTCCCTGTGACATTTTATTCCCTCTCCCTGTGACATTTTATTCCCTTCTCCCTGTGACATTTTATTTCCTTCTCCCTCTGACATTTTATTCCCGCTCCCTGTGACATTTTATTCCCTTCTCCCTCTGACATTTTATTCCCTCTCCCTGTGACATTTTATTCCTTCTCCCTGTGACATTTTATTCCCTTCTCCCTGTGACTTTTCATTCCCTCTCAATGTGACATTTCATTCCCTCCCCCTTTGACATTTCATTCCCTTTTCCCTGTGACATTTTATTCCTTCTCCCCGTGACAATTTATTCCCTCTCCCTGTGAAATTTTATTCCCTCTTCCTGTGACTTTTTATTCCCTTCTCCCTGTGAAATTTTATTCCTTTTCCCTGTGACATTTTATTCCCTTCTCCATGTGACATTTTATTCCTTCTCTCTGTGACATTTTATTCCCTTCTCCCTGTGACATTTTATTTCCTTCTCCCTGTGACTTTTTATTCCCTCTCAATGTGACATTTTATTCCCTTCTCCCTGTGACATTTTATTCCCTTCTCCCTCTGACATTTTAATCCCTTCTCCCTGTGACATTTTATTCCCTCTCCTGTGACATTTTATTCCTATTCCCTGTGACATTTTATTCCCTTCTCCCTGTGACTTTTTATTCCCTCTCCCTGTGACATTTCTTTCCCTTCTCCCTGTGACATTTCATTCCCTCCCCCTGTGGCATTTCATTCCCTTTCCCTGTGACATTTCATTCCCTAACCCTGTGACATTTCATTCCCTCTCCTTATGACATTTTATTCCCTTCTCCCTGTATCATTTTATTCCCTTCTCCCTCTGTCATTTTCTTCCCTTCTCCGTGTGACATTTCATTCCCTCTCACTGTGACATTTTATTCCCTCTTCCTGTGACATTTTATTCCATTCTCCCTGTGACATTTTATTCCCTTCTCCCGGTGACATTTTATTCCCTCTCCCTGTGATTTTTTATTCCCTCTCACTGCGAAATTTTTTTCCATCTCCCTGTGACATTTTATTCCCTCTCCCTGTGACATTTTATTCCCTTCTCCCTATCACATTTTATTCCCACTCTCTGTGACATTTCATTCCCTTCTCCCTGTGACATTTTATTCTCTCGCCCTGTGACACTTTATTCCCTTCTCCCTGTGACATTTTATTCCCTCTTCCTGTAACATTTTATTCCCTTCTCCCTGTGACATTTTATTCCCTCTCCCTGTGACATTTTTTCCCTTCTCCCTGTGACATTTTATTCCCTCTCCCTGTTACATTTTATTCCGTCTCCCTGTGACAGTTTATTCCCTTCTCCCTGTGACATTTTATTCCCTTCTCCCTGTGACATTCTATTCCCTTCTCCCTGTGACATTTCATTCCCTCTCCCTGTGACATTTCATTCCCTCCCCCTTTGACATTTCATTCTCTATCCCCGTGACATTTTATTCCCTCTCGCTGTGATTTTTTATTCCCTCTCCCTGTGACATTTCATTCCCTCCCCCTGTGACATTTCATTCCCTATCCCTGTGACATTTCATTCTCTAACCCTGTGACATTTCATTCCCTCTTCCTGTGACTTTTTATTCCCTCTCCATGTGACATTTTAATCCCTTCTCCCTGTTTCATTTAATTCCCTTCTCCCTCTGACATTTTAATCCCTTCTCCCTCTGACATTTTATTCCCTCTCCCTGTGACATTTTATTCCTATTCCCTGTGACATTTTATTCCCTTCTCCCGGTGACATTTTATTCCCTCTCCCTGTGATTTTTTATTCCCTCTCCCTGCGAAATTTTTTTCCATCTCCCTGTGACATTTTATTCCCTCTCCCTGTGACATTTTATTCCCTTCTCCCTGTGATATTTTATTTCCTTCTCCCTCTGACATTTTATTCCCTTCTCCCTATGACATTTTAATCCTTCTCCCTGTGACATTTTATTCCTTTCTCACTTTGACATTTTTTCCCTTCTCCCTGTGACATTTTATTTCCTTCTCCCTCTGACATTTTATTCCCGCTTCCTGTGACATTTTATTACCTTCTCCCTCTGACATTTTATTCCCTCTCCCTGTGACATTTTATTCCTTCTCCCTGTGACATTTTATTCCCACTCCCTTTGATTTTTTATTCCCTCTCCCTGTGAAATTTTATTCCTTTTCCCTGTGATATTTTATTTCCTTCTCCCTGTGACATTTTATTCCCTTCTCCCTGTGACATTTTATTCCCTTCTCCATGTGACATTTTATTCTCTCGCACTGTGACATTTTATTCCCTTCTCCCTGTGACATTTTATTCCCTCTTCCTGTAACATTTTATTCCCTTCTCCCTGTGACATTTTATTCCCTCTCCCTGTGACATTTTTTTCCCTTCTCCCTGTGACATTTTATTCCCTCTCCCTGATACATTTTATTCCGTCTCCCTGTGACATTTTATTCCCTTCTCCCTGTGACATTTTATTCCCTTCTCCCTGTGACATTCTATTCCCTTCTCCCTGTGACATTTCATTCCCTCTCCCTGTGACATTTCATTCCCTCCCCCTTTGACATTTCATTCTCTATCCCCGTGACATTTTATTCCCTCTCGCTGTTAAATATTATTCCCTCTTCCTGTGACTTTTTATTCCCTTCTCCCTTTGACATTTTATTCCCTCTCGCTGTAATTTTTTATTCCCTCTCCCTGTGATATTTTATTTCCTTCTCCCTGTGACATTTTATTCCCACTCCCTTTGACATTTTATTCCCTTCTCCTAGTGACATTTTATTCCCTTCTCACTGTGACATTTCATTCCCTCTCCCTGTGACGTTTTATTCCCTCTTCCTGTGACATTTTATTCCCTTTTCCCTGTGACATTTTATTCCTTCTCCCCGTGACAATTTATTCCCTCTCCCTGTGAAATTTTATTCCCTCTTCCTGTGACTTTTTATTCCCTTCTCCCTGTGACATTTTATTCCCTCTCCCTGTGATTTTTTATTCCCTCTCACTGTGAAATTTTATTCCTTATCCCTGTGATATTTTATTCCCTCCCCCTGTGAAATTTTATTCCTTCACCCTGTGACATTTTATTCCCTCTCCCTGTGACATTTTATTCCTTCACCCTGTGACATTTTATTCCCTTCTCCATGTGACATTTTATTCCTTCTCTCTGTGACATTTTATTCCCTTCTCCCAGTGACATTTCCTTCCCTTCACCCTGTGGCATTTGATTCCCTCTCCCTGTGATATTTAATTCCCTTCTCCCAGTGACATTTTATTCCCTTCTCCCAGTGACATTTTATTCCCTTCTCCCTGTGACATTTTATTTCCTTCTCACTGTGACATTTTTTCCCTTCTGCCTGCGACCTTTTATTCCCTTCTCCCTGTGACAATTCATTCCCTTCTCCCTGTGACGTTTTATTCCCTCTCCATGTGACATTTTATTCCCTTCTCCCTGTGACATTTTATTTCCTTCTCCCTGTGACTTTTTATTCCCTCTCCATGTGACATTTTATTCCCTTCTCCCTGTGACATTTTATTCCCTTCTCCCTCTGACATTTTAATCCCTTCTCCCTGTGACATTAATTCCCTCTCCATGTGACATTTTATTCCTTCGCCCTGTGACATTTTATTCCCTTCTCCCTGTGACTTTTTATTCCCTCCCCCTGTGACATTTCATTCCCTTTCCCTGTGACATTTCATTCTCTAACCCTGTGACATTTCATTCCCTCTTCCTGTGACTTTTTATTCCCTCTCCATGTGACATTTTATTCCCTTCTCCCTGTTTCATTTAATTCCCTTCTCCCTCTGACATTTTAATCCCTTCTCCCTCTGACATTTTATTCCCTCTCCCTGTGACATTTTATTCCTATTCCCTGTGACATTTTATTCCCTTCTCCCGGTGACATTTTATTCCCTCTCCCTGTGATTTTTTATTCCCTCTCCCTGCGAAATTTTTTTCCATCTCCCTGTAACATTTTATTCCCTCTCCCTGTGACATTTTATTCCCTTCTCCCTGTGATATTTTATTTCCTTCTCCCTCTGACATTTTATTCCCTTCTCCCTATGACATTTTAATCCTTCTCCCTGTGACATTTTATTCTATCTCCCTGTGACATTTTATTCCCACTCCCTGTGACATTTTATTCCTTCTCCCTGTGACATTTTATTCCTTTCTCACTTTGACATTTTTTCCCTTCTCCCTGTGACATTTTATTTCCTTCTCCCTCTGACATTTTATTCCCGCTCCCTGTGACATTTTATTACCTTCTCCCTCTGACATTTTATTCCCTCTCCCTGTGACATTTTATTCCTTCTCCCTGTGACATTTTATTCCCACTCCCTTTGATTTTTTATTCCCTCTCCCTGTGAAATTTTATTCCTTTTCCCTGTGATATTTTATTTCCTTCTCCCTGTGACATTTTATTCCCTTCTCCCTGTGACATTTTATTCCCTTCTCCATGTGACATTTCATTCCTTCTCCCTGTGACATTTGATTCCCTCTCCCTGTGATATTTAATTCCCTTCTCCCTGTGACATTTTATTCCCTTCTCCTAGTGACATTTTATTCCCTTCTGCCTGTGACATTTTCTTTCCTTCTCACTGTGACATTTTTTCCCTTCTTCCTGAGACCTTTTATTCCCTTCTCCCTGTGACATTTTATTCCTTCACCCTGTGACATGTTATCCCCTTCTCCCTGTGACATTTCATTCCCTTCTCCCTGTGACATTTTATTCCCTCACCATGTGACATTTTATTCCCTTCTCCCTGTGACATTTTATTTCCTTCTCCCGGTGACTTTTTATTCCCTCTCCATGTGACATTTTACTCCTTTCTCCCTGTGACATTTTATTCCCTTCTCCCTGTGACATTTTAATCCCTTCTCCCTGTGACATTTTATTCCCTCTCCCTGTGACATTTTATTCCTATTCCATGTGACATTTTATTCCCTTCTCCCTGTGACTTTTTATTCCCTCTCCCTGTGACATTTCATTCCCTCCCCCTGTGGCATTTCATTCCCTTTCCATGTGACATTTCATTCCCTAACCCTGTGACATTTCATTCCCTCTCCTTGTGACATTTTATTCCCTTCTCCCTGAGTCATTTTATTCCCTTCTCCCTCTGTCATTTTCTTCCCTTCTCCGTGTGACATTTCATTCCCTCTCACTGTGACATTTTATTCCCTCTTCCTGTGACATTTTATTCCCTTCTCCCTGTGACATTTTATTCCCTTCTCTGGGTGACATTTTATTCCCTCTCACTGTGATTTTTTATTCCCTCTCCCTGCGAAATTTTTTTCCATCTCCCTGTGACATTTTATTCCCTCTCCCTGTGACATTTTATTCCCTTCTCCCTGTGATATTTTATTTCCTTCTCCCTCTGACATTTTATTCCCTTCTCCCTATGACATTTTATTCCTTCTCCCTGTGACATTTTATTCTATCTCCCTGTGACATTTTATTCCCTCTCCCTGTGACATTTTATTCCTTCTCCCTGTGACATTTTATTCCTTTCTCACTTTGACATTTTTTCCCTTCTCCCAGTGACATTTTATTCCCTCCTTCCTGTGACATTTTATTCCATTCTCCCTGTGACATTTTATTCCCTTCTCCCGGTGACATTTTATTCCCTCTCCCTGTGATTTTTTATTCCCTCTCACTGCGAAATTTTTTTCCATCTCCCTGTGACATTTTATTCCCTTCTCCCTATCACATTTTATTCCCACTCTCTGTGACATTTCATTCCCTTCTCCCTGTGACATTTTATTCTCTCGCCCTGTGACACTTTATTCCCTTCTCCCTGTGACATTTTATTCCCTCTTCCTGTAACATTTTATTCCCTTCTCCCTGTGACATTTTATTCCCTCTCCCTGTGACATTTTTTTCCCTTCTCCCTGTGACATTTTATTCCCTCTCCCTGTTACATTTTATTCCGTCTCCCTGTGACAGTTTATTCCCTTCTCCCTGTGACATTTTATTCCCTTCTCCCTGTGACATTCTATTCCCTTCTCCCTGTGACATTTCATTCCCTCTCCCTGTGACATTTCATTCCCTCCCCCTTTGACATTTCATTCTCTATCCCCGTGACATTTTATTCCCTCTCGCTGTTAAATATTATTCCCTCTTCCTGTGACTTTTTATTCCCTTCTCCCTTTGACATTTTATTCCCTCTCGCTGTGATTTTTTATTCCCTCTCCCTGTGACATTTCATTCCCTCCCCCTGTGACATTTCATTCCCTATCCCTGTGACATTTCATTCTCTAACCCTGTGACATTTCATTCCCTCTTCCTGTGACTTTTTATTCCCTCTCCATGTGACATTTTAATCCCTTCTCCCTGTTTCATTTAATTCCCTTCTCCCTCTGACATTTTAATCCCTTCTCCCTCTGACATTTTATTCCCTCTCCCTGTGACATTTTATTCCTATTCCCTGTGACATTTTATTCCCTTCTCCCGGTGACATTTTATTCCCTCTCCCTGTGATTTTTTATTCCCTCTCCCTGCGAAATTTTTTTCCATCTCCCTGTGACATTTTATTCCCTCTCCCTGTGACATTTTATTCCCTTCTCCCTGTGATATTTTATTTCCTTCTCCCTCTGACATTTTATTCCCTTCTCCCTATGACATTTTAATCCTTCTCCCTGTGACATTTTATTCTATATCCCTGTGACATTTTAATCCCTCTCCCTGTGACATTTTATTCCTTCTCCCTGTGACATTTTATTCCTTTCTCACTTTGACATTTTTTCCCTTCTCCCTGTGACATTTTATTTCCTTCTCCCTCTGACATTTTATTCCCGCTTCCTGTGACATTTTATTACCTTCTCCCTCTGACATTTTATTCCCTCTCCCTGTGACATTTTATTCCTTCTCCCTGTGACATTTTATTCCCACTCCCTTTGATTTTTTATTCCCTCTCCCTGTGAAATTTTATTCCTTTTCCCTGTGATATTTTATTTCCTTCTCCCTGTGACATTTTATTCCCTTCTCCCTGTGACATTTTATTCCCTTCTCCATGTGACATTTTATTCTCTCGCCCTGTGACATTTTATTCCCTTCTCCCTGTGACATTTTATTCCCTCTTCCTGTAACATTTTATTCCCTTCTCCCTGTGACATTTTATTCCCTCTCCCTGTGACATTTTTTTCCCTTCTCCCTGTGACATTTTATTCCCTCTCCCTGTTACATTTTATTCCGTCTCCCTGTGACATTTTATTCCCTTCTCCCTGTGACATTTTGTTCCCTTCCCCGTGTGACATTCTATTCCCTTCTCCCTGTGACATTTCATTCCCTCTCCCTGTGACATTTCATTCCCTCCCCCTTTGACATTTCATTCTCTATCCCCGTGACATTTTATTCCCTCTCGCTGTTAAATATTATTCCCTCTTCCTGTGACTTTTTATTCCCTTCTCCCTTTGACATTTTATTCCCTCTCGCTGTAATTTTTTATTCCCTCTCCCTGTGATATTTTATTTCCTTCTCCCTGTGACATTTTATTCCCACTCCCTTTGACATTTTATTCCCTTCTCCTAGTGACATTTTATTCCCTTCTCACTGTGACATTTCATTCCCTCTCCCTGTGACGTTTTATTCCCTCTTCCTGTGACATTTTATTCCCTTTTCCCTGTGACATTTTATTCCTTCTCCCCGTGACAATTTATTCCCTCTCCCTGTGAAATTTTATTCCCTCTTCCTGTGACTTTTTATTCCCTTCTCCCTGTGACATTTTATTCCCTCTCCCTGTGATTTTTTATTCCCTCTCACTGTGAAATTTTATTCCTTATCCCTGTGATATTTTATTCCCTCCCCCTGTGAAATTTTATTCCTTCACCCTGTGACATTTTATTCCCTCTCCCTGTGACATTTTATTCCTTCACCCTGTGACATTTTATTCCCTTCTCCATGTGACATTTTATTCCTTCTCTCTGTGACATTTTATTCCCTTCTCCCAGTGACATTTCCTTCCCTTCACCCTGTGGCATTTGATTCCCTCTCCCTGTGATATTTAATTCCCTTCTCCCAGTGACATTTTATTCCCTTCTCCCAGTGACATTTTATTCCCTTCTCCCTGTGACATTTTATTTCCTTCTCACTGTGACATTTTTTCCCTTCTGCCTGCGACCTTTTATTCCCTTCTCCCTGTGACAATTCATTCCCTTCTCCCTGTGACGTTTTATTCCCTCTCCATGTGACATTTTATTCCCTTCTCCCTGTGACATTTTATTTCCTTCTCCCTGTGACTTTTTATTCCCTCTCCATGTGACATTTTATTCCCTTCTCCCTGTGACATTTTATTCCCTTCTCCCTCTGACATTTTAATCCCTTCTCCCTGTGACATTAATTCCCTCTCCATGTGACATTTTATTCCTTCGCCCTGTGACATTTTATTCCCTTCTCCCTGTGACTTTTTATTCCCTCCCCCTGTGACATTTCATTCCCTTTCCCTGTGACATTTCATTCTCTAACCCTGTGACATTTCATTCCCTCTTCCTGTGACTTTTTATTCCCTCTCCATGTGACATTTTATTCCCTTCTCCCTGTTTCATTTAATTCCCTTCTCCCTCTGACATTTTAATCCCTTCTCCCTCTGACATTTTATTCCCTCTCCCTGTGACATTTTATTCCTATTCCCTGTGACATTTTATTCCCTTCTCCCGGTGACATTTTATTCCCTCTCCCTGTGATTTTTTATTCCCTCTCCCTGCGAAATTTTTTTCCATCTCCCTGTAACATTTTATTCCCTCTCCCTGTGACATTTTATTCCCTTCTCCCTGTGATATTTTATTTCCTTCTCCCTCTGACATTTTATTCCCTTCTCCCTATGACATTTTAATCCTTCTCCCTGTGACATTTTATTCTATCTCCCTGTGACATTTTATTCCCACTCCCTGTGACATTTTATTCCTTCTCCCTGTGACATTTTATTCCTTTCTCACTTTGACATTTTTTCCCTTCTCCCTGTGACATTTTATTTCCTTCTCCCTCTGAAATTTTATTCCCGCTCCCTGTGACATTTTATTACCTTCTCCCTCTGACATTTTATTCCCTCTCCCTGTGACATTTTATTCCTTTTCCCTGTGACATTTTATTCCCACTCCCTTTGATTTTTTATTCCCTCTCCCTGTGAAATTTTATTCCTTTTCCCTGTGATATTTTATTTCCTTCTCCCTGTGACATTTTATTCCCTTCTCCCTGTGACATTTTATTCCCTTCTCCATGTGACATTTCATTCCTTCTCCCTGTGACATTTGATTCCCTCTCCCTGTGATATTTAATTCCCTTCTCCCTGTGACATTTTATTCCCTTCTCCTAGTGACATTTTATTCCCTTCTGCCTGTGACATTTTCTTTCCTTCTCACTGTGACATTTTTTCCCTTCTTCCTGAGACCTTTTATTCCCTTCTCCCTGTGACATTTTATTCCTTCACCCTGTGACATGTTATCCCCTTCTCCCTGTGACATTTTATTCCCTTCTCCCTGTGACATTTTATTTCCTTCTCCCGGTGACTTTTTATTCCCTCTCCATGTGACATTTTACTCCTTTCTCCCTGTGACATTTTATTCCCTTCTCCCTGTGACATTTTAATCCCTTCTCCCTGTGACATTTTATTCCCTCTCCCTGTGACATTTTATTCCTATTCCATGTGACATTTTATTCCCTTCTCCCTGTGACTTTTTATTCCCTCTCCCTGTGACATTTCATTCCCTCCCCCTGTGGCATTTCATTCCCTTTCCATGTGACATTTCATTCCCTAACCCTGTGACATTTCATTCCCTCTCCTTGTGACATTTTATTCCCTTCTCCCTGAGTCATTTTATTCCCTTCTCCCTCTGTCATTTTCTTCCCTTCTCCGTGTGACATTTCATTCCCTCTCACTGTGACATTTTATTCCCTCTTCCTGTGACATTTTATTCCCTTCTCCCTGTGACATTTTATTCCCTTCTCTGGGTGACATTTTATTCCCTCTCACTGTGATTTTTTATTCCCTCTCCCTGCGAAATTTTTTTCCATCTCCCTGTGACATTTTATTCCCTCTCCCTGTGACATTTTATTCCCTTCTCCCTGTGATATTTTATTTCCTTCTCCCTCTGACATTTTATTCCCTTCTCCCTATGACATTTTATTCCTTCTCCCTGTGACATTTTATTCTATCTCCCTGTGACATTTTATTCCCTCTCCCTGTGACATTTTATTCCTTCTCCCTGTGACATTTTATTCCTTTCTCACTTTGACATTTTTTCCCTTCTCCCAGTGACATTTTATTCCCTCCTTCCTGTGACATTTTATTCCCTTCTCCCTGTGACATTTTTTTCCTTCTCCCTGTGACATTTTATTCCCTCTCCCTGTGACATTTTATTCCCTTCTCCCTGTGACATTTTATTTCCTTCTCCCTCTGACATTTTATTCCCGCTCCCTGTGACATTTTATTCCCTTCTCCCTCTGACATTTTATTCCCTCTCCCTGTGACATTTTATTCCTTCTCCCTGTGACATTTTATTCCCTTCTCCCTGTGACTTTTCATTCCCTCTCCCTGTGACATTTCATTCCCTCCCCCTTTGACATTTCATTCCCTTTTCCCTGTGACATTTTATTCCTTCTCCCCGTGACAATTTATTCCCTCTCCCTGTGAAATTTTATTCCCTCTTCCTGTGACTTTTTATTCCCTTCTCCCTGTGAAATTTTATTCCTTTTCCCTGTGACATTTTATTCCCTTCTCCATGTGACATTTTATTCCTTCTCTCTGTGACATTTTATTCCCTTCTCCCTGTGACATTTTATTTCCTTCTCCCTGTGACTTTTTATTCCCTCTCAATGTGACATTTTATTCCCTTCTCCCTGTGACATTTTATTCCCTTCTCCCTCTGACATTTTAATCCCTTCTCCCTGTGACATTTTATTCCCTCTCCTGTGACATTTTATTCCTATTCCCTGTGACATTTTATTCCCTTCTCCCTGTGACTTTTTATTCCCTCTCCCTGTGACATTTCTTTCCCTTCTCCCTGTGACATTTCATTCCCTCCCCCTGTGGCATTTCATTCCCTTTCCCTGTGACATTTCATTCCCTAACCCTGTGACATTTCATTCCCTCTCCTTGTGACATTTTATTCCCTTCTCCCTGTATCATTTTATTCCCTTCTCCCTCTGTCATTTTCTTCCCTTCTCCGTGTGACATTTCATTCCCTCTCACTGTGACATTTTATTCCCTCTTCCTGTGACATTTTATTCCATTCTCCCTGTGACATTTTATTCCCTTCTCCCGGTGACATTTTATTCCCTCTCCCTGTGATTTTTTATTCCCTCTCACTGCGAAATTTTTTTCCATCTCCCTGTGACATTTTATTCCCTCTCCCTGTGACATTTTATTCCCTTCTCCCTATCACATTTTATTCCCACTCTCTGTGACATTTCATTCCCTTCTCCCTGTGACATTTTATTCTCTCGCCCTGTGACACTTTATTCCCTTCTCCCTGTGACATTTTATTCCCTCTTCCTGTAACATTTTATTCCCTTCTCCCTGTGACATTTTATTCCCTCTCCCTGTGACATTTTTTTCCCTTCTCCCTGTGACATTTTATTCCCTCTCCCTGTTACATTTTATTCCGTCTCCCTGTGACAGTTTATTCCCTTCTCCCTGTGACATTTTATTCCCTTCTCCCTGTGACATTCTATTCCCTTCTCCCTGTGACATTTCATTCCCTCTCCCTGTGACATTTCATTCCCTCCCCCTTTGACATTTCATTCTCTATCCCCGTGACATTTTATTCCCTCTCGCTGTTAAATATTATTCCCTCTTCCTGTGACTTTTTATTCCCTTCTCCCTTTGACATTTTATTCCCTCTCGCTGTGATTTTTTATTCCCTCTCCCTGTGACATTTCATTCCCTCCCCCTGTGACATTTCATTCCCTATCCCTGTGACATTTCATTCTCTAACCCTGTGACATTTCATTCCCTCTTCCTGTGACTTTTTATTCCCTCTCCATGTGACATTTTAATCCCTTCTCCCTGTTTCATTTAATTCCCTTCTCCCTCTGACATTTTAATCCCTTCTCACTCTGACATTTTATTCCCTCTCCCTGTGACATTTTATTCCTATTCCCTGTGACATTTTATTCCCTTCTCCCGGTGACATTTTATTCCCTCTCCCTGTGATTTTTTATTCCCTCTCCCTGCGAAATTTTTTTCCATCTCCCTGTGACATTTTATTCCCTCTCCCTGTGACATTTTATTCCCTTCTCCCTGTGATATTTTATTTCCTTCTCCCTCTGACATTTTATTCCCTTCTCCCTATGACATTTTAATCCTTCTCCCTGTGACATTTTATTCTATATCCCTGTGACATTTTAATCCCTCTCCCTGTGACATTTTATTCCTTCTCCCTGTGACATTTTATTCCTTTCTCACTTTGACATTTTTTCCCTTCTCCCTGTGACATTTTATTTCCTTCTCCCTCTGACATTTTATTCCCGCTTCCTGTGACATTTTATTACCTTCTCCCTCTGACATTTTATTCCCTCTCCCTGTGACATTTTATTCCTTCTCCCTGTGACATTTTATTCCCACTCCCTTTGATTTTTTATTCCCTCTCCCTGTGAAATTTTATTCCTTTTCCATGTGATATTTTATTTCCTTCTCCCTGTGACATTTTATTCCCTTCTCCCTGTGACATTTTATTCCCTTCTCCATGTGACATTTCATTCCTTCTCCCTGTGACATTTGATTCCCTCTCCCTGTGATATTTAATTCCCTTCTCCCTGTGACATTTTATTCCCTTCTCCTAGTGACATTTTATTCCCTTCTGCCTGTGACATTTTCTTTCCTTCTCACTGTGACATTTTTTCCCTTCTTCCTGAGACCTTTTATTCCCTTCTCCCTGTGACATTTTATTCCTTCACCCTGTGACATGTTATCCCCTTCTCCCTGTGACATTTCATTCCCTTCTCCCTGTGACTTTTTATTCCCTCTCCATGTGACATTTTATTCCCTTCTCCCTGTGACATTTTAATCCCTTCTCCCTGTGACATTTTATTCCCTCTCCCTGTGACATTTTATTCCTATTCCATGTGACATTTTATTCCCTTCTCCCTGTGACTTTTTATTCCCTCTCCCTGTGACATTTCATTCCCTCCCCCTGTGGCATTTCATTCCCTTTCCCTGTGACATTTCATTCCCTAACCCTGTGACATTTCATTCCCTCTCCTTGTGACATTTTATTCCCTTCTCCCTGAGTCATTTTATTCCCTTCTCCCTCTGTCATTTTCTTCCCTTCTCCGTGTGACATTTCATTCCCTCTCACTGTGACATTTTATTCCCTCTTCCTGTGACATTTTATTCCCTTCTCCCTGTGACATTTTATTCCCTTCTCTGGGTGACATTTTATTCCCTCTCACTGTGATTTTTTATTCCCTCTCCCTGCGAAATTTTTTTCCATCTCCCTGTGACATTTTATTCCCTCTCCCTGTGCTATTTTATTCCCTTCTCCCTGTGATATTTTATTTCCTTCTCCCTCTGACATTTTATTCCCTTCTCCCTATGACATTTTATTCCCTCTCCCTGTGACATTTTATTCTATCTCCCTGTGACATTTTATTCCCTCTCCCTGTGACATTTTATTCCTTCTCCCTGTGACATTTTATTCCTTTCTCACTTTGACATTTTTTCCCTTCTCCCAGTGACATTTTATTCCCTCCTTCCTGTGACATTTTATTCCCTTCTCCCTGTGACATTTTATTCCCTCTCGCTGTAATTTTTTATTCCCTCTCCCTGTGATATTTTATTTCCTTCTCCCTGTGACATTTTATTCCCACTCCCTTTGACATTTTATTCCCTTCTCCTAGTGACATTTTATTCCCTTCTCACTGTGACATTTCATTCCCTCTCCCTGTGATGTTTTATTCCCTCTTCCTGTGACATTTTATTCCCTTTTCCCTGTGACATTTTATTCCTTCTCCCCGTGACAATTTATTCCCTCTCCCTGTGAAATTTTATTCCCTCTTCCTGTGACTTTTTATTCCCTTCTCCCTGTGACATTTTATTCCCTCTCCCTGTGATTTTTTATTCCCTCTCCCTGTGAAATTTTATTCCTTATCCCTGTGATATTTTATTTCCTTCTCCCTGTGACATTTTATTCCCTTCTCCCTGTGAAATTTTATTCCCTCTCCCTGTGACATTTTATTCCCTTCTCCCTGTGACATTTTATTTCCTTCTCCCTCTGACATTTTATTCCCGCTCCCTGTGACATTTTATTCCCTTCTCCCTCTGACATTTTATTCCCTCTCCCTGTGACATTTTATTCCTTCTCCCTGTGACATTTTATTCCCTTCTCCCTGTGACTTTTCATTCCCTCTCCCTGTGACATTTCATTCCCTCCCCCTTTGACATTTCATTCCCTTTTCCCTGTGACATTTTATTCCTTCTCCCCGTGACAATTTATTCCCTCTCCCTGTGAAATTTTATTCCCTCTTCCTGTGACTTTTTATTCCCTTCTCCCTGTGAAATTTTATTCCTTTTCCCTGTGACATTTTATTCCCTTCTCCATGTGACATTTTATTCCTTCTCTCTGTGACATTTTATTCCCTTCTCCCTGTGACATTTTATTTCCTTCTCCCTGTGACTTTTTATTCCCTCTCAATGTGACATTTTATTCCCTTCTCCCTGTGACATTTTATTCCCTTCTCCCTCTGACATTTTAATCCCTTCTCCCTGTGACATTTTATTCCCTCTTCCTGTGACATTTTATTCCTATTCCCTGTGACATTTTATTCCCTTCTCCCTGTGACTTTTTATTCCCTCTCCCTGTGACATTTCTTTCCCTTCTCCCTGTGACATTTCATTCCCTCCCCCTGTGGCATTTCATTCCCTTTCCCTGTGACATTTCATTCCCTAACCCTGTGACATTTCATTCCCTCTCCTTGTGACATTTTATTCCCTTCTCCCTGTATCATTTTATTCCCTTCTCCCTCTGTCATTTTCTTCCCTTCTCCGTGTGACATTTCATTCCCTCTCACTGTGACATTTTATTCCCTCTTCCTGTGACATTTTATTCCATTCTCCCTGTGACATTTTATTCCCTCTCCCTGTGACATTTTATTCCCTTCTCCCGGTGACATTTTATTCCCTCTCCCTGTGATTTTTTATTCCCTCTCACTGCGAAATTTTTTTCCATCTCCCTGTGACATTTTATTCCCTCTCCCTGTGACATTTTATTCCCTTCTCCCTATCACATTTAATTCCCACTCTCTGTGACATTTCATTCCCTTCTCCCTGTGACATTTTATTCTCTCGCCCTGTGACACTTTATTCCCTTCTCCCTGTGACATTTTATTCCCTCTTCCTGTAACATTTTATTCCCTTCTCCCTGTGACATTTTATTCCCTCTCCCTGTGACATTTTTTTCCCTTCTCCCTGTGACATTTTATTCCCTCTCCCTGTTACATTTTATTCCGTCTCCCTGTGACAGTTTATTCCCTTCTCCCTGTGACATTTTATTCCCTTCTCCCTGTGACATTCTATTCCCTTCTCCCTGTGACATTTCATTCCCTCTCCCTGTGACATTTCATTCCCTCCCCCTTTGACATTTCATTCTCTATCCCCGTGACATTTTATTCCCTCTCGCTGTTAAATATTATTCCCTCTTCCTGTGACTTTTTATTCCCTTCTCCCTTTGACATTTTATTCCCTCTCGCTGTGATTTTTTATTCCCTCTCCCTGTGACATTTCATTCCCTCCCCCTGTGACATTTCATTCCCTATCCCTGTGACATTTCATTCTCTAACACTGTGACATTTCATTCCCTCTTCCTGTGACTTTTTATTCCCTCTCCATGTGACATTTTATTCCCTTCTCCCTGTTTCATTTAATTCCCTTCTCCCTCTGACATTTTGATCCCTTCTCCCTCTGACATTTTATTCCCTCTCCCTGTGACATTTTATTCCTATTCCCTGTGACATTTTATTCCCTTCTCCCGGTGACATTTTATTCCCTCTCCCTGTGATTTTTTATTCCCTCTCCCTGCGAAATTTTTTTCCATCTCCCTGTGACATTTTATTCCCTCTCCCTGTGACATTTTATTCCCTTCTCCCTGTGATATTTTATTTCCTTCTCCCTCTGACATTTTATTCCCTTCTCCCTATGACATTTTAATCCTTCTCCCTGTGACATTTTATTCTATATCCCTGTGACATTTTATTCCCTCTCCCTGTGACATTTTATTCCTTCTCCCTGTGACATTTTATTCCTTTCTCACTTTGACATTTTTTCCCTTCTCCCTGTGACATTTTATTTCCTTCTCCCTCTGACATTTTATTCCCGCTCCCTGTGACATTTTATTACCTTCTCCCTCTGACATTTTATTCCCTCTCCCTGTGACATTTTATTCCTTCTCCCTGTGACATTTTATTCCCACTCCCTTTGATTTTTTATTCCCTCTCCCTGTGAAATTTTATTCCTTTTCCCTGTGATATTTTATTTCCTTCTCCCTGTGACATTTTATTCCCTTCTCCCTGTGACATTTTATTCCCTTCTCCATGTGACATTTCATTCCTTCTCCCTGTGACATTTGATTCCCTCTCCCTGTGATATTTAATTCCCTTCTCCCTGTGACATTTTATTCCCTTCTCCTAGTGACATTTTATTCCCTTCTGCCTGTGACATTTTATTTCCTTCTCACTGTGACATTTTTTCCCTTCTCCCTGAGACCTTTTATTCCCTTCTCCCTGTGACATTTTATTCCTTCACCCTGTGACATGTTATCCCCTTCTCCCTGTGACATTTCATTCCCTTCTCCCTGTGACTTTTTATTCCCTCTCCATGTGACATTTTATTCCCTTCTCCCTGTGACATTTTAATCCCTTCTCCCTGTGACATTTTATTCCCTCTCCCTGTGACATTTTATTCCTATTCCATGTGACATTTTATTCCCTTCTCCCTGTGACTTTTTATTCCCTCTCCCTGTGACATTTCATTCCCTCCCCCTGTGGCATTTCATTCCCTTTCCCTGTGACATTTCATTCCCTCTCCTTGTGACATTTTATTCCCTTCTCCCTGAGTCATTTTATTCCCTTCTCCCTCTGTCATTTTCTTCCCTTCTCCGTGTGACATTTCATTCCCTCTCACTGTGACATTTTATTCCCTCTTCCTGTGACATTTTATTCCCTTCTCCCTGTGACATTTTATTCCCTTCTCTGGGTGACATTTTATTCCCTCTCACTGTGATTTTTTATTCCCTCTCCCTGCGAAATTTTTTTCCATCTCCCTGTGACATTTTATTCCCTCTCCCTGTGCTATTTTATTCCCTTCTCCCTGTGATATTTTATTTCCTTCTCCCTCTGACATTTTATTCCCTCTCCATGTGACATTTTATTCCTTCTCCCTGTGACATTTTATTCTATCTCCCTGTGACATTTTATTCCCTCTCCCTGTGACATTTTATTCCTTCTCCCTGTGACATTTTATTCCTTTCTCACTTTGACATTTTTTCCCTTCTCCCAGTGACATTTTATTCCCTCCTTCCTGTGACATTTTATTCCCTTCTCCCTGCGACATTTTATTCCCTCTCGCTGTAATTTTTTATTCCCTCTCCCTGTGATATTTTATTTCCTTCTCCCTGTGACATTTTATTCCCACTCCCTTTGACATTTTATTCCCTTCTCCTAGTGACATTTTATTCCCTTCTCACTGTGACATTTCATTCCCTCTCCCTGTGACGTTTTATTCCCTCTTCCTGTGACATTTTATTCCCTTTTCCCTGTGACATTTTATTCCTTCTCCCCGTGACAATTTATTCCCTCTCCCTGTGAAATTTTATTCCCTCTTCCTGTGACTTTTTATTCCCTTCTCCCTGTGACATTTTATTCCCTCTCCCTGTGATTTTTTATTCCCTCTCCCTGTGAAAATTTATTCCTTATCCCTGTGATATTTTATTTCCTTCTCCCTGTGACATTTTATTCCCTTCTCCCTGTGAAATTTTATTCCCTCCCCCTGTGAAATTTTATTCCTTCACCCTGTGACATTTTATTCCCTCTCCCTGTGACATTTTATTCCTTCACCCTGTGACATTTTATTCCCTTCTCCATGTGACATTTTATTCCTTCTCTCTGTGACATTTTATTCCCTTCTCCCAGTGACATTTCCTTCCCTTCACCCTGTGACATTTGATTCCCTCTCCCTGTGATATTTAATTCCCTTCTCCCAGTGACATTTTATTCCCTTCTCCCAGTGACATTTTATTCCCTTCTCCCTGTGACATTTTATTTCCTTCTCACTGTGACATTTTTTCCCTTCTGCCTGCGACCTTTTATTCCCTTCTCCCTGTGACAATTCATTCCCTTCTCCCTGTGACGTTTTATTCCCTCTCCATGTGACATTTTATTCCCTTCTCCCTGTGACATTTTATTTCCTTCTCCCTGTGACTTTTTATTCCCTCTCCATGTGACATTTTATTCCCTTCTCCCTGTGACATTTTATTCCCTTCTCCCTCTGACATTTTAATCCCTTCTCCCTGTGACATTAATTCCCTCTCCATGTGACATTTTATTCCTTCACCCTGTGACATTTTATTCCCTTCTCCCTGTGACTTTTTATTCCCTCTCCCTGTGACATTACATTCCCTCCCCCTGTGACATTTCTTTCCCTTCTCCCTGTGACATTTCATTCCCTCCCCCTGTGACATTTCATTCCCTTTCCCTGTGACATTTCATTCTCTAACCCTGTGACATTTCATTCCCTCTTCCTGTGACTTTTTGTTCCCTCTCCATGTGACATTTTATTCCCTTCTCCCTGTTTCATTTAATTCCCTTCTCCCTCTGACATTTTAATCCCTTCACCCTCTGACATTTTATTCCCTCTCCCTGTGACATTTTATTCCTATGCCCTGTGACATTTTATTCCCTTCTCCCGGTGACATTTTATTCCCTCTCCCTGTGATTTTTTATTCCCTCTCCCTGCGAATTTTTTTTCCATCTCCCTGTAACATTTTATTCCCTCTCCCTGTGACATTTTATTCCCTTCTCCCTGTGATATTTTATTTCCTTCTCCCTCTGACATTTTATTCCCTTCTCCCTTTGACATTATAATCCTTCTCCCTGTGACATTTTATTCCCTCTCCCTGTGATTTTTTATTCCCTCTCCCTGTGAAATTTTATTCCTTATCCCTGTGATATTTTATTTCCTTCTCCCTGTGACATTTTATTCCCTTCTCCCTGTGAAATTTTATTCCCTCTCCCTGTGACATTTTATTCCCTTCTCCCTGTGACATTTTATTTCCTTCTCCCTCTGACATTTTATTCCCGCTCCCTGTGACATTTTATTCCCTTCTCCCTCTGACATTTTATTCCCTCTCCCTGTGACATTTTATTCCTTCTCCCTGTGACATTTTATTCCCTTCTCCCTGTGACTTTTCATTCCCTCTCCCTGTGACATTTCATTCCCTCCCCCTTTGACATTTCATTCCCTTTTCCCTGTGACATTTTATTCCTTCTCCCCGTGACAATTTATTCCCTCTCCCTGTGAAATTTTATTCCCTCTTCCTGTGACTTTTTATTCCCTTCTCCCTGTGAAATTTTATTCCTTTTCCCTGTGACATTTTATTCCCTTCTCCATGTGACATTTTATTCCTTCTCTCTGTGACATTTTATTCCCTTCTCCCTGTGACATTTTATTTCCTTCTCCCTGTGACTTTTTATTCCCTCTCAATGTGACATTTTATTCCCTTCTCCCTGTGACATTTTATTCCCTTCTCCCTCTGACATTTTAATCCCTTCTCCCTGTGACATTTTATTCCCTCTTCCTGTGACATTTTATTCCTATTCCCTGTGACATTTTATTCCCTTCTCCCTGTGACTTTTTATTCCCTCTCCCTGTGACATTTCTTTCCCTTCTCCCTGTGACATTTCATTCCCTCCCCCTGTGGCATTTCATTCCCTTTCCCTGTGACATTTCATTCCCTAACCCTGTGACATTTCATTCCCTCTCCTTGTGACATTTTATTCCCTTCTCCCTGTATCATTTTATTCCCTTCTCCCTCTGTCATTTTCTTCCCTTCTCCGTGTGACATTTCATTCCCTCTCACTGTGACATTTTATTCCCTCTTCCTGTGACATTTTATTCCATTCTCCCTGTGACATTTTATTCCCTCTCCCTGTGACATTTTATTCCCTTCTCCCGGTGACATTTTATTCCCTCTCCCTGTGATTTTTTATTCCCTCTCACTGCGAAATTTTTTTCCATCTCCCTGTGACATTTTATTCCCTCTCCCTGTGACATTTTATTCCCTTCTCCCTATCACATTTTATTCCCACTCTCTGTGACATTTCATTCCCTTCTCCCTGTGACATTTTATTCTCTCGCCCTGTGACACTTTATTCCCTTCTCCCTGTGGCATTTTATTCCCTCTTCCTGTAACATTTTATTCCCTTCTCCCTGTGACATTTTATTCCCTTCTCCCTGTGACATTTTATTCCCTCTCCCTGTGACATTTTTTTCCCTTCTCCCTGTGACATTTTATTCCCTCTCCCTGTTACATTTTATTCCGTCTCCCTGTGACAGTTTATTCCCTTCTCCCTGTGACATTTTATTCCCTTCTCCCTGTGACATTCTATTCCCTTCTCCCTGTGACATTTCATTCCCTCTCCCTGTGACATTTCATTCCCTCCCCCTTTGACATTTCATTCTCTATCCCCGTGACATTTTATTCCCTCTCGCTGTTAAATATTATTCCCTCTTCCTGTGACTTTTTATTCCCTTCTCCCTTTGACATTTTATTCCCTCTCGCTGTGATTTTTTATTCCCTCTCCCTGTGACATTTCATTCCCTCCCCCTGTGACATTTCATTCCCTATCCCTGTGACATTTCATTCTCTAACCCTGTGACATTTCATTCCCTCTTCCTGTGACTTTTTATTCCCTCTCCATGTGACATTTTATTCCCTTCTCCCTGTTTCATTTAATTCCCTTCTCCCTCTGACATTTTGATCCCTTCTCCCTCTGACATTTTATTCCCTCTCCCTGTGACATTTTATTCCTATTCCCTGTGACATTTTATTCCCTTCTCCCGGTGACATTTTATTCCCTCTCCCTGTGATTTTTTATTCCCTCTCCCTGCGAAATTTTTTTCCATCTCCCTGTGACATTTTATTCCCTCTCCCTGTGACATTTTATTCCCTTCTCCCTGTGATATTTTATTTCCTTCTCCCTCTGACATTTTATTCCCTTCTCCCTATGACATTTTAATCCTTCTCCCTGTGACATTTTATTCTATATCCCTGTGACATTTTATTCCCTCTCCCTGTGACATTTTATTCCTTCTCCCTGTGACATTTTATTCCTTTCTCACTTTGACATTTTTTCCCTTCTCCCTGTGACATTTTATTTCCTTCTCCCTCTGACATTTTATTCCCGCTCCCTGTGACATTTTATTACCTTCTCCCTCTGACATTTTATTCCCTCTCCCTGTGACATTTTATTCCTTCTCCCTGTGACATTTTATTCCCACTCCCTTTGATTTTTTATTCCCTCTCCCTGTGAAATTTTATTCCTTTTCCCTGTGATATTTTATTTCCTTCTCCCTGTGACATTTTATTCCCTTCTCCCTGTGACATTTTATTCCCTTCTCCATGTGACATTTCATTCCTTCTCCCTGTGACATTTGATTCCTTCTCCCTGTGATATTTAATTCCCTTCTCCCTGTGACATTTTATTCCCTTCTCCTAGTGACATTTTATTCCCTTCTGCCTGTGACATTTTATTTCCTTCTCACTGTGACATTTTTTCCCTTCTCCCTGAGACCTTTTATTCCCTTCTCCCTGTGACATTTTATTCCTTCACCCTGTGACATGTTATCCCCTTCTCCCTGTGACATTTCATTCCCTTCTCCCTGTGACTTTTTATTCCCTCTCCATGTGACATTTTATTCCCTTCTCCCTGTGACATTTTAATCCCTTCTCCCTGTGACATTTTATTCCCTCTCCCTGTGACATTTTATTCCTATTCCATGTGACATTTTATTCCCTGCTCCCTGTGACTTTTTATTCCCTCTCCCTGTGACATTTCATTCCCTCCCCCTGTGGCATTTCATTCCCTTTCCCTGTGACATTTCATTCCCTCTCCTTGTGACATTTTATTCCCTTCTCCCTGAGTCATTTTATTCCCTTCTCCCTCTGTCATTTTCTTCCCTTCTCCGTGTGACATTTCATTCCCTCTCACTGTGACATTTTATTCCCTCTTCCTGTGACATTTTATTCCCTTCTCCCTGTGACATTTTATTCCCTTCTCTGGGTGACATTTTATTCCCTCTCACTGTGATTTTTTATTCCCTCTCCCTGCGAAATTTTTTTCCATCTCCCTGTGACATTTTATTCCCTCTCCCTGTGCTATTTTATTCCCTTCTCCCTGTGATATTTTATTTCCTTCTCCCTCTGACATTTTATTCCCTCTCCATGTGACATTTTATTCCTTCTCCCTGTGACATTTTATTCTATCTCCCTGTGACATTTTATTCCCTCTCCCTGTGACATTTTATTCCTTCTCCCTGTGACATTTTATTCCTTTCTCACTTTGACATTTTTTCCCTTCTCCCAGTGACATTTTATTCCCTCCTTCCTGTGACATTTTATTCCCTTCTCCCTGCGACATTTTATTCCCTCTCGCTGTAATTTTTTATTCCCTCTCCCTGTGATATTTTATTTCCTTCTCCCTGTGACATTTTATTCCCACTCCCTTTGACATTTTATTCCCTTCTCCTAGTGACATTTTATTCCCTTCTCACTGTGACATTTCATTCCCTCTCCCTGTGACGTTTTATTCCCTCTTCCTGTGACATTTTATTCCCTTTTCCCTGTGACATTTTATTCCTTCTCCCCGTGACAATTTATTCCCTCTCCCTGTGAAATTTTATTCCCTCTTCCTGTGACTTTTTATTCCCTTCTCCCTGTGACATTTTATTCCCTCTCCCTGTGATTTTTTATTCCCTCTCCCTGTGAAAATTTATTCCTTATCCCTGTGATATTTTATTTCCTTCTCCCTGTGACATTTTATTCCCTTCTCCCTGTGAAATTTTATTCCCTCCCCCTGTGAAATTTTATTCCTTCACCCTGTGACATTTTATTCCCTCTCCCTGTGACATTTTATTCCTTCACCCTGTGACATTTTATTCCCTTCTCCATGTGACATTTTATTCCTTCTCTCTGTGACATTTTATTCCCTTCTCCCAGTGACATTTCCTTCCCTTCACCCTGTGACATTTGATTCCCTCTCCCTGTGATATTTAATTCCCTTCTCCCAGTGACATTTTATTCCCTTCTCCCAGTGACATTTTATTCCCTTCTCCCTGTGACATTTTATTTCCTTCTCACTGTGACATTTTTTCCCTTCTGCCTGCGACCTTTTATTCCCTTCTCCCTGTGACAATTCATTCCCTTCTCCCTGTGACGTTTTATTCCCTCTCCATGTGACATTTTATTCCCTTCTCCCTGTGACATTTTATTTCCTTCTCCCTGTGACTTTTTATTCCCTCTCCATGTGACATTTTATTCCCTTCTCCCTGTGACATTTTATTCCCTTCTCCCTCTGACATTTTAATCCCTTCTCCCTGTGACATTAATTCCCTCTCCATGTGACATTTTATTCCTTCACCCTGTGACATTTTATTCCCTTCTCCCTGTGACTTTTTATTCCCTCTCCCTGTGACATTACATTCCCTCCCCCTGTGACATTTCTTTCCCTTCTCCCTGTGACATTTCATTCCCTCCCCCTGTGACATTTCATTCCCTTTCCCTGTGACATTTCATTCTCTAACCCTGTGACATTTCATTCCCTCTTCCTGTGACTTTTTGTTCCCTCTCCATGTGACATTTTATTCCCTTCTCCCTGTTTCATTTAATTCCCTTCTCCCTCTGACATTTTAATCCCTTCACCCTCTGACATTTTATTCCCTCTCCCTGTGACATTTTATTCCTATTCCCTGTGACATTTTATTCCCTTCTCCCGGTGACATTTTATTCCCTCTCCCTGTGATTTTTTATTCCCTCTCCCTGCGAAATTTTTTTCCATCTCCCTGTAACATTTTATTCCCTCTCCCTGTGACATTTTATTCCCTTCTCCCTGTGATATTTTATTTCCTTCTCCCTCTGACATTTTATTCCCTTCTCCCTTTGACATTATAATCCTTCTCCCTGTGACATTTTATTCCCTCTCCCTGTGACATTTTATTTCCTTCTCCCTCTGACATTTTATTCCCGCTCCCTGTGACATTTTATTACCTTCTCCCTCTGACATTTTATTCCCGCACCCTGTGACATTTTATTACCTTCTCCCTCTGACATTTTATTCCCTCTCCCTGTGACATTTTATTCCTTCTCCCTGTGACATTTTATTCCCACTCCCTTTGATTTTTTATTCCCTCTCCCTGTGAAATTTTATTCCTTTTCCCTGTGATATTTTATTTCCTTCTCCCTGTGACATTTTATTCCCTTCTCCCTGTGACATTTTATTCCCTTCTCCATGTGACATTTCATTCCTTCTCCCTGTGACATTTGATTCCCTCTCCCTGTGATATTTAATTCCCTTCTCCCTGTGACATTTTATTACCTTCTCCTAGTGACATTTTATTCCCTTCTGCCTGTGACATTTTCTTTCCTTCTCACTGTGACATTTTTTCCCTTCTTCCTGAGACCTTTTATTCCCTTCTCCCTGTGACATTTTATTCCTTCACCCTGTGACATGTTATCCCCTTCTCCCTGTGACATTTCATTCCCTTCTCCCTGTGACATTTTATTCCCTCACCATGTGACATTTTATTCCCTTCTCCCTGTGACATTTTATTTCCTTCTCCCGGTGACTTTTTATTCCCTCTCCATGTGACATTTTACTCCTTTCTCCCTGTGACATTTTATTACCTTCTCCCTGTGACATTTTATTCCCTCTCCCTGTGACATTTTATTCCTATTCCATGTGACATTTTATTCCCTTCTCCCTGTGACTTTTTATTCCCTCTCCCTGTGACATTTCATTCCCTCCCCCTGTGGCATTTCATTCCCTTTCCATGTGACATTTCATTCCCTAACCCTGTGACATTTCATTCCCTCTCCTTGTGACATTTTATTCCCTTCTCCCTGAGTCATTTTATTCCCTTCTCCCTCTGTCATTTTCTTCCCTTCTCCGTGTGACATTTCATTCCCTCTCACTGTGACATTTTATTCCCTCTTCCTGTGACATTTTATTCCCTTCTCCCTGTGACATTTTATTCCCTTCTCTGGGTGACATTTTATTCCCTCTCACTGTGATTTTTTATTCCCTCTCCCTGCGAAATTTTTTTCCATCTCCCTGTGACATTTTATTCCCTCTCCCTGTGACATTTTATTCCCTTCTCCCTGTGATATTTTATTTCCTTCTCCCTCTGACATTTTATTCCCTTCTCCCTATGACATTTTAATCCTTCTCCCTGTGACATTTTATTCTATCTCCCTGTGACATTTTATTCCCTCTCCCTGTGACATTTTATTCCTTCTCCCTGTGACATTTTATTCCTTTCTCACTTTGACATTTTTTCCCTTCTCCCTGTGACATTTTATTTCCTTCTCCCTCTGACATTTTATTCCCGCTCCCTGTGACATTTTATTACCTTCTCCCTCTGACATTTTATTCCCTCTCCTTGTGACATTTTATTCCTTCTCCCTGTGACATTTTATTCCCACTCCCTTTGATTTTTTATTCCCTCTCCCTGTGAAATTTTATTCCTTTTCCCTGTGATATTTTATTTCCTTCTCCCTGTGACATTTTATTCCCTTCTCCCTGTGACATTTGATTCCCTCTCCCTGTGATATTTAATTCCCTTCTGCCTGTGACATTTTCTTTCCTTCTCACTGTGACATTTTTTCCCTTCTTCCTGAGACCTTTTATTCCCTTCTCCCTGTGACATTTTATTCCTTCACCCTGTGACATGTTATCCCCTTCTCCCTGTGACATTTCATTCCCTTCTCCCTGTGACATTTTATTCCCTCACCATGTGACATTTCATTCCCTTCTCCCTGTGACATTTTATTTCCTTCTCCCGGTGACTTTTTATTCCCTCTCCATGTGACATTTTACTCCTTTCTCCCTGTGACATTTTATTCCCTTCTCCCTGTGACATTTTAATCCCTTCTCCCTGTGACATTTTATTCCCTCTCCCTGTGACATTTTATTCCTATTCCATGTGACATTTTATTCCCTTCTCCCTGTGACTTTTTATTCCCTCTCCCTGTGACATTTCATTCCCTCCCCCTGTGGCATTTCATTCCCTTTCCATGTGACATTTCATTCCCTAACCCTGTGACATTTCATTCCCTCTCCTTGTGACATTTTATTCCCTTCTCCCTGAGTCATTTTATTCCCTTCTCCCTCTGTCATTTTCTTCCCTTCTCCGTGTGACATTTCATTCCCTCTCACTGTGACATTTTATTCCCTCTTCCTGTGACATTTTATTCCCTTCTCCCTGTGACATTTTATTCCCTTCTCTGGGTGACATTTTATTCCCTCTCACTGTGATTTTTTATTCCCTCTCCCTGCGAAATTTTTTTCCATCTCCCTGTGACATTTTATTCCCTCTCCCTGTGACATTTTATTCCCTTCTCCCTGTGATATTTTATTTCCTTCTCCCTCTGACATTTTATTCCCTTCTCCCTATGACATTTTATTCCTTCTCCCTGTGACATTTTATTCTATCTCCCTGTGACATTTTATTCCCTCTCCCTGTGACATTTTATTCCTTTCTCACTTTGACATTTTTTCCCTTCTCCCAGTGACATTTTATTCCCTCCTTCCTGTGACATTTTATTCCCTTCTCCCTGTGACATTTTTTTCCTTCTCCCTGTGACATTTTATTCCCTCTCCCTGTGACATTTTATTCCCTCTCCCTGTCACATTTTATTCCCTTCTCCCTGTGACATTTTATTTCCTTCTCCCTCTGACATTTTATTCCCGCTCCCTGTGACATTTTATTCCCTTCTCCCTCTGACATTTTATTCCCTCTCCCTGTGACATTTTATTCCTTCTCCCTGTGACATTTTATTCCCTTCTCCCTGTGACTTTTCATTCCCTCTCCCTGTGACATTTCATTCCCTCCCCCTTTGACATTTCATTCCCTTTTCCCTGTGACATTTTATTCCTTCTCCCCGTGACAATTTATTCCCTCTCCCTGTGAAATTTTATTCCCTCTTCCTGTGACTTTTTATTCCCTTCTCCCTGTGAAATTTTATTCCTTTTCCCTGTGACATTTTATTCCCTTCTCCATGTGACATTTTATTCCTTCTCTCTGTGACATTTTATTCCCTTCTCCCTGTGACATTTTATTTCCTTCTCCCTGTGACTTTTTATTCCCTCTCAATGTGACATTTTATTCCCTTCTCCCTGTGACATTTTATTCCCTTCTCCCTCTGACATTTTAATCCCTTCTCCCTGTGACATTTTATTCCCTCTTCCTGTGACATTTTATTCCTATTCCCTGTGACATTTTATTCCCTTCTCCCTGTGACTTTTTATTCCCTCTCCCTGTGACATTTCTTTCCCTTCTCCCTGTGACATTTCATTCCCTCCCCCTGTGGCATTTCATTCCCTTTCCCTGTGACATTTCATTCCCTAACCCTGTGACATTTCATTCCCTCTCCTTGTGACATTTTATTCCCTTCTCCCTGTATCATTTTATTCCCTTCTCCCTCTGTCATTTTCTTCCCTTCTCCGTGTGACATTTCATTCCCTCTCACTGTGACATTTTATTCCCTCTTCCTGTGACATTTTATTCCATTCTCCCTGTGACATTTTATTCCCTTCTCCCGGTGACATTTTATTCCCTCTCCCTGTGATTTTTTATTCCCTCTCACTGCGAAATTTTTTCCATCTCCCTGTGACATTTTATTCCCTCTCCCTGTGACATTTTATTCCCTTCTCCCTATCACATTTTATTCCCACTCTCTGTGACATTTCATTCCCTTCTCCCTGTGACATTTTATTCTCTCGCCCTGTGACACTTTATTCCCTTCTCCCTGTGACATTTTATTCCCTCTTCCTGTAACATTTTATTCCCTTCTCCCTGTGACATTTTATTCCCTCTCCCTGTGACATTTTTTCCCTTCTCCCTGAGACATTTTATTCCCACTCCCTGTTACATTTTATTCCGTCTCCCTGTGACAGTTTATTCCCTTCTCCCTGTGACATTTTATTCCCTTCTCCCTGTGACATTCTATTCCCTTCTCCCTGTGACATTTCATTCCCTCTCCCTGTGACATTTCATTCCCTCCCCCTTTGACATTTCATTCTCTATCCCCGTGACATTTTATTCCCTCTCGCTGTTAAATATTATTCCCTCTTCCTGTGACTTTTTATTCCCTTCTCCCTTTGACATTTTATTCCCTCTCGCTGTGATTTTTTATTCCCTCTCCCTGTGACATTTCATTCCCTCCCCCTGTGACATTTCATTCCCTATCCCTGTGACATTTCATTCTCTAACCCTGTGACATTTCATTCCCTCTTCCTGTGACTTTTTATTCCCTCTCCATGTGACATTTTATTCCCTTCTCCCTGTTTCATTTAATTCCCTTCTCCCTCTGACATTTTAATCCCTTCTCCCTCTGACATTTTATTCCCTCTCCCTGTGACATTTTATTCCTATTCCCTGTGACATTTTATTCCCTTCTCCCGGTGACATTTTATTCCCTCTCCCTGTGATTTTTTATTCCCTCTCCCTGCGAAATTTTTTTCCATCTCCCTGTGACATTTTATTCCCTCTCCCTGTGACATTTTATTCCCTTCTCCCTGTGATATTTTATTTCCTTCTCCCTCTGACATTTTATTCCCTTCTCCCTATGACATTTTAATCCTTCTCCCTGTGACATTTTATTCTATATCCCTGTGACATTTTATTCCCTCTCCCTGTGACATTTTATTCCTTCTCCCTGTGACATTTTATTCCTTTCTCACTTTGACATTTTTTCCCTTCTCCCTGTGACATTTTATTTCCTTCTCCCTCTGACATTTTATTCCCGCTCCCTGTGACATTTTATTACCTTCTCCCTCTGACATTTTATTCCCTCTCCCTGTGACATTTTATTCCTTCTCCCTGTGACATTTTATTCCCACTCCCTTTGATTTTTTATTCCCTCTCCCTGTGAAATTTTATTCCTTTTCCCTGTGATATTTTATTTCCTTCTCCCTGTGACATTTTATTCCCTTCTCCCTGTGACATTTTATTCCCTTCTCCATGTGACATTTCGTTCCTTCTCCCTGTGACATTTGATTCCCTCTCCCTGTGATATTTAATTCCCTTCTCCCTGTGACATTTTATTCCCTTCTCCTAGTGACATTTTATTCCCTTCTGCCTGTGACATTTTCTTTCCTTCTCACTGTGACATTTTTTCCCTTCTTCCTGAGACCTTTTATTCCCTTCTCCCTGTGACATTTTATTCCTTCACCCTGTGACATGTTATCCCCTTCTCCCTGTGACATTTCATTCCCTTCTCCCTGTGACTTTTTATTCCCTCTCCATGTGACATTTTATTCCCTTCTGCCTGTGACATTTTAATCCCTTCTCCCTGTGACATTTTATTCCCTCTCCCTGTGACATTTTATTCCTATTCCATGTGACATTTTATTCCCTTCTCCCTGTGACTTTTTATTCCCTCTCCCTGTGACATTTCATTCCCTCCCCCTGTGGCATTTCATTCCCTTTCCCTGTGACATTTCATTCCCTAACCCTGTGACATTTCATTCCCTCTCCTTGTGACATTTTATTCCCTTCTCCCTGAGTCATTTTATTCGCTTCTCCCTCTGTCATTTTCTTCCCTTCTCCGTGTGACATTTCATTCCCTCTCACTGTGACATTTTATTCCCTCTTCCTGTGACATTTTATTCCCTTCTCCCTGTGACATTTTATTCCCTTCTCTGGGTGACATTTTATTCCCTCTCACTGTGATTTTTTATTCCCTCTCCCTGCGAAATTTTTTTCCATCTCCCTGTGACATTTTATTCCCTCTCCCTGTGACATTTTATTCCCTTCTCCCTGTGATATTTTATTTCCTTCTCCCTCTGACATTTTATTCCCTTCTCCCTATGACATTTTATTCCTTCTCCCTGTGACATTTTATTCTATCTCCCTGTGACATTTTATTCCCTCTCCCTGTGACATTTTATTCCTTCTCCCTGTGACATTTTATTCCTTTCTCACTTTGACATTTTTTCCCTTCTCCCAGTGACATTTTATTCCCTCCTTCCTGTGACATTTTATTCCCTTCTCCCTGTGACATTTTTTTCCTTCTCCCTGTGACATTTTATTCCCTCTCCCTGTGACATTTTATTCCCTCTCCCTGTGACATTTTATTCCCTTCTCCCTGTGACATTTTATTTCCTTCGCCCTCTGACATTTTATTCCCGCTCCCTCTGACATTTTATTACCTTCTCCCTCTGACATTTTATTCCCTCTCCCTGTGACATTTTATTCCTTCTCCCTGTGACATTTTATTCCCACTCCCTTTGATTTTTTATTCCCTCTCCCTGTGAAATTTTATTCCATTTCCCTGAGATATTTTATTTCCTTCTCCCTGTGACATTTTATTCCCTTCTCCCTGCGACATTTTATTCCCTTCTCCATGTGACATTTCATTCCTTCTCCCTGTGACATTTGATTCCCTCTCCCTGTGATATTTAATTCCCTTCTCCCTGGTACATTTTATTCCCTTCTCCTAGTGACATTTTATTCCCTTCTGCCTGTGACATTTTCTTTCCTTCTCACTGTGACATTTTTTCCCTTCCTCCTGAGACCTTTTATTCCCTTCTCCCTGTGACATTTTATTCCTTCACCCTGTGACATGTTATCCCCTTCTCCCTGTGACATTTCATTCCCTTCTCCCTGTGACATTTTATTCCCTCACCATGTGACATTTTATTCCCTTCTCCCTGTGACATTTTATTTCCTTCTCCCGGTGACTTTTTATTCCCTCTCCATGTGACATTTTACTCCTTTCTCCCTGTGACATTTTATTCCCTTCTCCCTGTGACATTTTAATCCCTTCTCCCTGTGACATTTTATTCCCTCTCCCTGTGACATTTTATTCCTATTCCATGTGACATTTTATTCCCTTCTCCCTGTGACTTTTTATTCCCTCTCCCTGTGACATTTCATTCCCTCCCCCTGTGGCATTTCATTCCCTTTCCATGTGACATTTCATTCCCTAACCCTGTGACATTTCATTCCCTCTCCTTGTGACATTTTATTCCCTTCTCCCTGAGTCATTTTATTCCCTTCTCCCTCTGTCATTTTCTTCCCTTCTCCGTGTGACATTTCATTCCCTCTCACTGTGACATTTTATTCCCTCTTCCTGTGACATTTTATTCCCTTCTCCCTGTGACATTTCATTCCCTCTCCTTGTGACATTTTATTCCCTTCTCCCTGAGTCATTTTATTCCCTTCTCCCTCTGTCATTTTATTCCCTTCTCCGTGTGACATTTCATTCCCTCTCACTGTGACATTTTATTCCCTCTTCCTGTGACATTTTATTCCCTTCTCCCTGTGACATTTTATTCCCTTCTCTGGGTGACATTTTATTCCCTCTCACTGTGATTTTTTATTCCCTCTCCCTTCGAAATTTTTTTCCATCTCCCTGTGACATTTTATTCCCTCTCCCTGTGACATTTTATTCCCTTCTCCCTGTGATATTTTATTTCCTTCTCCCTCTGACATTTTATTCCCTTCTCCCTATGACATTTTATTCCTTCTCCCTGTGACATTTTATTCTATCTCCCTGTGACATTTTATTCCCTCTCCCTGTGACATTTTATTCCTTCTCCCTGTGACATTTTATTCCTTTCTCACTTTGACATTTTTTCCCTTCTCCCAGTGACATTTTATTCCCTCCTTCCTGTGACATTTTATTCCCTTCTCCCTGTGACATTTTTTTCCTTCTCCCTGTGACATTTTTTTCCCTCTCCCTGTGACATTTTATTCCCTCTCCCTGTGACATTTTATTCCCTTCTCCCTGTGACATTTTATTTCCTTCTCCCTCTGACATTTTATTCCCGCTCCCTGTGACATTTTATTCCCTTCTCCCTCTGACATTTTATTCCCTCTCCCTGTGACATTTTATTCCTTCTCCCTGTGACATTTTATTCCCTTCTCCCTGTGACTTTTCATTCCCTCTCCCTGTGACATTTCATTCCCTCCCCCTTTGACATTTCATTCCCTTTTCCCTGTGACATTTTATTCCTTCTCCCCGTGACAATTTATTCCCTCTCCCTGTGAAATTTTATTCCCTCTTCCTGTGACTTTTTATTCCCTTCTCCCTGTGAAATTTTATTCCTTTTCCCTGTGACATTTTATTCCCTTCTCCATGTGACATTTTATTCCTTCTCTCTGTGACATTTTATTCCCTTCTCCCTGTGACATTTTATTTCCTTCTCCCTGTGACTTTTTATTCCCTCTCAATGTGACATTTTATTCCCTTCTCCCTGTGACATTTTATTCCCTTCTCCCTCTGACATTTTAATCCCTTCTCCCTGTGACATTTTATTCCCTCTTCCTGTGACATTTTATTCCTATTCCCTGTGACATTTTATTCCCTTCTCCCTGTGACTTTTTATTCCCTCTCCCTGTGACATTTCTTTCCCTTCTCCCTGTGACATTTCATTCCCTCCCCCTGTGGCATTTCATTCCCTTTCCCTGTGACATTTCATTCCCTAACCCTGTGACATTTCATTCCCTCTCCTTGTGACATTTTATTCCCTTCTCCCTGTATCATTTTATTCCCTTCTCCCTCTGTCATTTTCTTCCCTTCTCCGTGTGACATTTCATTCCCTCTCACTGTGACATTTTATTCCCTCTTCCTGTGACATTTTATTCCATTCTCCGTGTGACATTTTATTCCCTTCTCCCGGTGACATTTTATTCCCTCTCCCTGTGATTTTTTATTCCCTCTCACTGCGAAATTTTTTTCCATCTCCCTGTGACATTTTATTCCCTCTCCCTGTGACATTTTATTCCCTTCTCCCTATCACATTTTATTCCCACTCTCTGTGACATTTCATTCCCTTCTCCCTGTGACATTTTATTCTCTCGCCCTGTGACACTTTATTCCCTTCTCCCTGTGACATTTTATTCCCTCTTCCTGTAACATTTTATTCCCTTCTCCCTGTGACATTTTATTCCCTCTCCCTGTGACATTTTTTTCCCTTCTCCCTGAGACATTTTATTCCCACTCCCTGTTACATTTTATTCCGTCTCCCTGTGACAGTTTATTCCCTTCTCCCTGTGACATTTTATTCCCTTCTCCCTGTGACATTCTATTCCCTTCTCCCTGTGACATTTCATTCCCTCTCCCTGTGACATTTCATTCCCTCCCCCTTTGACATTTCATTCTCTATCCCCGTGACATTTTATTCCCTCTCGCTGTTAAATATTATTCCCTCTTCCTGTGACTTTTTATTCCCTTCTCCCTTTGACATTTTATTCCCTCTCGCTGTGATTTTTTATTCCCTCTCCCTGTGACATTTCATTCCCTCCCCCTGTGACATTTCATTCCCTATCCCTGTGACATTTCATTCTCTAACCCTGTGACATTTCATTCCCTCTTCCTGTGACTTTTTATTCCCTCTCCATGTGACATTTTATTCCCTTCTCCCTGTTTCATTTAATTCCCTTCTCCCTCTGACATTTTAATCCCTTCTCCCTCTGACATTTTATTCCCTCTCCCTGTGACATTTTATTCCTATTCCCTGTGACATTTTATTCCCTTCTCCCGGTGACATTTTATTCCCTCTCCCTGTGATTTTTTATTCCCTCTCCCTGCGAAATTTTTTTCCATCTCCCTGTGACATTTTATTCCCTCTCCCTGTGACATTTTATTCCCTTCTCCCTGTGATATTTTATTTCCTTCTCCCTCTGACATTTTATTCCCTTCTCCCTATGACATTTTAATCCTTCTCCCTGTGACATTTTATTCTATATCCCTGTGACATTTTATTCCCTCTCCCTGTGACATTTTATTCCTTCTCCCTGTGACATTTTATTCCTTTCTCACTTTGACATTTTTTCCCTTCTCCCTGTGACATTTTATTTCCTTCTCCCTCTCACATTTTATTCCCGCTCCCTGTGACATTTTATTACCTTCTCCCTCTGACATTTTATTCCCTCTCCCTGTGACATTTTATTCCTTCTCCCTGTGACATTTTATTCCCACTCCCTTTGATTTTTTATTTCCTCTCCCTGTGAAATTTTATTCCTTTTCCCTGTGATATTTTATTTCCTTCTCCCTGTGACATTTTATTCCCTTCTCCCTGTGACATTTTATTCCCTTCTCCATGTGACATTTCGTTCCTTCTCCCTGTGACATTTGATTCCCTCTCCCTGTGATATTTAATTCCCTTCTCCCTGTGACATTTTATTCCCTTCTCCTAGTGACATTTTATTCCCTTCTGCCTGTGACATTTTCTTTCCTTCTCACTGTGACATTTTTTCCCTTCTTCCTGAGACCTTTTATTCCCTTCTCCCTGTGACATTTTATTCCTTCACCCTGTGACATGTTATCCCCTTCTCCCTGTGACATTTCATTCCCTTCTCCCTGTGACTTTTTATTCCCTCTCCATGTGACATTTTATTCCCTTCTGCCTGTGACATTTTAATCCCTTCTCCCTGTGACATTTTATTCCCTCTCCCTGTGACATTTTATTCCTATTCCATGTGACATTTTATTCCCTTCTCCCTGTGACTTTTTATTCCCTCTCCCTGTGACATTTCATTCCCTCCCCCTGTGGCATTTCATTCCCTTTCCCTGTGACATTTCATTCCCTAACCCTGTGACATTTATTCCCTCTCCTTGTGACATTTTATTCCCTTCTCCCTGAGTCATTTTATTCGCTTCTCCCTCTGTCATTTTCTTCCCTTCTCCGTGTGACATTTCATTCCCTCTCACTGTGACATTTTATTCCCTCTTCCTGTGACATTTTATTCCCTTCTCCCTGTGACATTTTATTCCCTTCTCTGGGTGACATTTTATTCCCTCTCACTGTGATTTTTTATTCCCTCTCCCTGCGAAATTTTTTTCCATCTCCCTGTGACATTTTATTCCCTCTCCCTGTGACATTTTATTCCCTTCTCCCTGTGATATTTTATTTCCTTCTCCCTCTGACATTTTATTCCCTTCTCCCTATGACATTTTATTCCTTCTCCCTGTGACATTTTATTCTATCTCCCTGTGACATTTTATTCCCTCTCCCTGTGACATTTTATTCCTTCTCCCTGTGACATTTTATTCCTTTCTCACTTTGACATTTTTTCCCTTATCCCAGTGACATTTTATTCCCTCCTTCCTGTGACATTTTATTCCCTTCTCCCTGTGACATTTTTTTCCTTCTCCCTGTGACATTTTATTCCCTCTCCCTGTGACATTTTATTCCCTCTCCCTGTGACATTTTATTCCCTTCTCCCTGTGACATTTTATTTCCTTCGCCCTCTGACATTTTATTCCCGCTCCCTCTGACATTTTATTACCTTCTCCCTCTGACATTTTATTCCCTCTCCCTGTGACATTTTATTCCTTCTCCCTGTGACATTTTATTCCCACTCCCTTTGATTTTTTATTCCCTCTCCCTGTGAAATTTTATTCCATTTCCCTGCGATATTTTATTTCCTTCTCCCTGTGACATTTTATTCCCTTCTCCCTGCGACATTTTATTCCCTTCTCCATGTGACATTTCATTCCTTCTCCCTGTGACATTTGATTCCCTCTCCCTGTGATATTTAATTCCCTTCTCCCTGTGACATTTTATTCCCTTCTCCTAGTGACATTTTATTCCCTTCTGCCTGTGACATTTTCTTTCCTTCTCACTGTGACATTTTTTCCCTTCTTCCTGAGACCTTTTATTCCCTTCTCCCTGTGACATTTTATTCCTTCACCCTGTGACATGTTATCCCCTTCTCCCTGTGACATTTCATTCCCTTCTCCCTGTGACATTTTATTCCCTCACCATGTGACATTTTATTCCCTTCTCCCTGTGACATTTTATTTCCTTCTCCCGGTGACTTTTTATTCCCTCTCCATGTGACATTTTACTCCTTTCTCCCTGTGACATTTTATTCCCTTCTCCCTGTGACATTTTAATCCCTTCTCCCTGTGACATTTTATTCCCTCTCCCTGTGACATTTTATTCCTATTCCATGTGACATTTTATTCCCTTCTCCCTGTGACTTTTTATTCCCTCTCCCTGTGACATTTCATTCCCTCCCCCTGTGGCATTTCATTCCCTTTCCATGTGACATTTCATTCCCTAACCCTGTGACATTTCATTCCCTCTCCTTGTGACATTTTATTCCCTTCTCCCTGAGTCATTTTATTCCCTTCTCCCTCTCTCATTTTCTTCCCTTCTCCGTGTGACATTTCATTCCCTCTCACTGTGACATTTTATTCCCTCTTCCTGTGACATTTTATTCCCTTCTCCCTGTGACATTTTATTCCCTTCTCTGGGTGACATTTTATTCCCTCTCACTGTGATTTTTTATTCCCTCTCCCTGCGAAATTTTTTTCCATCTCCCTGTGACATTTTATTCCCTCTCCCTGTGACATTTTATTCCCTTCTCCCTGTGATATTTTATTTCCTTCTCCCTCTGACATTTTATTCCCTTCTCCCTATGACATTTTATTCCTTCTCCCTGTGACATTTTATTCTATCTCCCTGTGACATTTTATTCCCTCTCCCTGTGACATTTTATTCCTTCTCCCTGTGACATTTTATTCCTTTCTCACTTTGACATTTTTTCCCTTCTCCCAGTGACATTTTATTCCCTCCTTCCTGTGACATTTTATTCCCTTCTCCCTGTGACATTTTTTTCCTTCTCCCTGTGACATTTTTTTCCCTCTCCCTGTGACATTTTATTCCCTCTCCCTGTGACATTTTATTCCCTTCTCCCTGTGACATTTTATTTCCTTCTCCCTCTGACATTTTATTCCCGCTCCCTGTGACATTTTATTCCCTTCTCCCTCTGACATTTTATTCCCTCTCCCTGTGACATTTTATTCCTTCTCCCTGTGACATTTTATTCCCTTCTCCCTGTGACTTTTCATTCCCTCTCCCTGTGACATTTCATTCCCTCCCCCTTTGACATTTCATTCCCTTTTCCCTGTGACATTTTATTCCTTCTCCCCGTGACAATTTATTCCCTCTCCCTGTGAAATTTTATTCCCTCTTCCTGTGACTTTTTATTCCCTTCTACCTGTGAAATTTTATTCCTTTTCCCTGTGACATTTTATTCCCTTCTCCATGTGACATTTTATTCCTTCTCTCTGTGACATTTTTTTCCCTTCTCCCTGTGACATTTTATTTCCTTCTCCCTGTGACTTTTTATTCCCTCTCAATGTGACATTTTATTCCCTTCTCCCTGTGACATTTTATTCCCTTCTCCCTCTGACATTTTAATCCCTTCTCCCTGTGACATTTTATTCCCTCTTCCTGTGAAATTTTATTCCTATTCCCTGTGACATTTTATTCCCTTCTCCCTGTGACTTTTTATTCCCTCTCCCTGTGACATTTCTTTCCCTTCTCCCTGTGACATTTCATTCCCTCCCCCTGTGGCATTTCATTCCCTTTCCCTGTGACATTTCATTCCCTAACCCTGTGACATTTCATTCCCTCTCCTTGTGACATTTTATTCCCTTCTCCCTGTATCATTTTATTCCCTTCTCCCTCTGTCATTTTCTTCCCTTCTCCGTGTGACATTTCATTCCCTCTCACTGTGACATTTTATTCCCTCTTCCTGTGACATTTTATTCCATTCTCCCTGTGACATTTTATTCCCTTCTCCCGGTGACATTTTATTCCCTCTCCCTGTGATTTTTTATTCCCTCTCACTGCGAAATTTTTTTCCATCTCCCTGTGACATTTTATTACCTCTCCCTGTGACATTTTATTCCCTTCTCCCTATCACATTTTATTCCCACTCTCTGTGACATTTCATTCCCTTCTCCCTGTGACATTTTATTCTCTCGCCCTGTGACACTTTATTCCCTTCTCCCTGTGACATTTTATTCCCTCTCACTGTGACATTTTTTTCCCTTCTCCCTGAGACATTTTATTCCCTCTCCCTGTTACATTTTATTCCGTCTCCCTGTGACATTTTATTACCTTCTCCCTCTGACATTTTATTCCCTCTCCCTGTGACATTTTATTCCTTCTCCCTGTGACATTTTATTCCCACTCCCTTTGATTTTTTATTCCCTCTCCCTGTGAAATTTTATTCCTTTTCCCTGTGATATTTTATTTCCTTCTCCCTGTGACATTTTATTCCCTTCTCCCTGTGACATTTGATTCCCTCTCCCTGTGATATTTAATTCCCTTCTGCCTGTGACATTTTCTTTCCTTCTCACTGTGACATTTTTTCCCTTCTTCCTGAGACCTTTTATTCCCTTCTCCCTGTGACATTTTATTCCTTCACCCTGTGACATGTTATCCCCTTCTCCCTGTGACATTTCATTCCCTTCTCCCTGTGACATTTTATTCCCTCACCATGTGACATTTCATTCCCTTCTCCCTGTGACATTTTATTTCCTTCTCCCGGTGACTTTTTATTCCCTCTCCATGTGACGTTTTACTCCTTTCTCCCTGTGACATTTTATTCCCTTCTCCCTGTGACATTTTAATCCCTTCTCCCTGTGACATTTTATTCCCTCTCCCTGTGACATTTTATTCCTATTCCATGTGACATTTTATTCCCTTCTCCCTGTGACTTTTTATTCCCTCTCCCTGTGACATTTCATTCCCTCCCCCTGTGGCATTTCATTCCCTTTCCATGTGACATTTCATTCCCTAACCCTGTGACATTTCATTCCCTCTCCTTGTGACATTTTATTCCCTTCTCCCTGAGTCATTTTATTCCCTTCTCCCTCTGTCATTTTCTTCCCTTCTCCGTGTGACATTTCATTCCCTCTCACTGTGACATTTTATTCCCTCTTCCTGTGACATTTTATTCCCTTCTCCCTGTGACATTTTATTCCCTTCTCTGGGTGACATTTTATTCCCTCTCACTGTGATTTTTTATTCCCTCTCCCTGCGAAATTTTTTTCCATCTCCCTGTGACATTTTATTCCCTCTCCCTGTGACATTTTATTCCCTTCTCCCTGTGATATTTTATTTCCTTCTCCCTCTGACATTTTATTCCCTTCTCCCTATGACATTTTATTCCTTCTCCCTGTGACATTTTATTCTATCTCCCTGTGACATTTTATTCCCTCTCCCTGTGACATTTTATTCCTTTCTCACTTTGACATTTTTTCCCTTCTCCCAGTGACATTTTATTCCCTCCTTCCTGTGACATTTTATTCCCTTCTCCCTGTGACATTTTATTCCCTTCTCCCTGTGACATTTTATTTCCTTCTCCCTCTGACATTTTATTCCCGCTCCCTGTGACATTTTATTCCCTTCTCCCTCTGACATTTTATTCCCTCTCCCTGTGACATTTTTTATTCCTTCTCCCTGTGACATTTTATTCCCTTCTCCCTGTGACTTTTCATTCCCTCTCCCTGTGACATTTCATTCCCTCCCCCTTTGACATTTCATTCCCTTTTCCCTGTGACATTTTATTCCTTCTCCCCGTGACAATTTATTCCCTCTCCCTGTGAAATTTTATTCCCTCTTCCTGTGACTTTTTATTCCCTTCTCCCTGTGAAATTTTATTCCTTTTCCCTGTGACATTTTATTCCCTTCTCCATGTGACATTTTATTCCTTCTCTCTGTGACATTTTATTCCCTTCTCCCTGTGACATTTTATTTCCTTCTCCCTGTGACTTTTTATTCCCTCTCAATGTGACATTTTATTCCCTTCTCCCTGTGACATTTTATTCCCTTCTCCCTCTGACATTTTAATCCCTTCTCCCTGTGACATTTTATTCCCTCTTCCTGTGACATTTTATTCCTATTCCCTGTGACATTTTATTCCCTTCTCCCTGTGACTTTTTATTCCCTCTCCCTGTGACATTTCTTTCCCTTCTCCCTGTGACATTTCATTCCCTCCCCCTGTGGCATTTCATTCCCTTTCCCTGTGACATTTCATTCCCTAACCCTGTGACATTTCATTCCCTCTCCTTGTGACATTTTATTCCCTTCTCCCTGTATCATTTTATTCCCTTCTCCCTCTGTCATTTTCTTCCCTTCTCCGTGTGACATTTCATTCCCTCTCACTGTGACATTTTATTCCCTCTTCCTGTGACATTTTATTCCATTCTCCCTGTGACATTTTATTCCCTTCTCCCGGTGACATTTTATTCCCTCTCCCTGTGATTTTTTATTCCCTCTCACTGCGAAATTTTTTTCCATCTCCCTGTGACATTTTATTCCCTCTCCCTGTGACATTTTATTCCCTTCTCCCTATCACATTTTATTCCCACTCTCTGTGACATTTCATTCCCTTCTCCCTGTGACATTTTATTCTCTCGCCCTGTGACACTTTATTTCCTTCTCCCTGTGACATTTTATTCCCTCTTCCTGTAACATTTTATTCCCTTCTCCCTGTGACATTTTATTCCCTCTCCCTGTGACATTTTTTTCCCTTCTCCCTGAGACATTTTATTCCCTCTCCATGTTACATTTTATTCCGTCTCCCTGTGACAGTTTATTCCCTTCTCCCTGTGACATTTTATTCCCTTCTCCCTGTGACATTCTATTCCCTTCTCCCTGTGACATTTCATTCCCTCTCCCTGTGACATTTCATTCCCTCCCCCTTTGACATTTCATTCTCTATCCCCGTGACATTTTATTCCCTCTCGCTGTTAAATATTATTCCCTCTTCCTGTGACTTTTTATTCCCTTCTCCCTTTGACATTTTATTCCCTCTCGCTGTGATTTTTTATTCCCTCTCCCTGTGACATTTCATTCCCTCCCCCTGTGACATTTCATTCCCTATCCCTGTGACATTTCATTCACTAACCCTGTGACATTTCATTCCCTCTTCCTGTGACTTTTTATTCCCTCTCCATGTGACATTTTATTCCCTTCTCCCTGTTTCATTTAATTCCCTTCTCCCTCTGACATTTTAATCCCTTCTCCCTCTGACATTTTATTCCCTCTCCCTGTGACATTTTATTCCTATTCCCTGTGACATTTTATTCTCTTCTCCCGGTGACATTTTATTCCCTCTCCCTGTGATTTTTTATTCCCTCTCCCTGCGAAATTTTTTTCCATCTCCCTGTGACATTTTATTCCCTCTCCCTGTGACATTTTATTCCCTTCTCCCTGTGATATTTTATTTCCTTCTCCCTCTGACATTTTATTCCCTTCTCCCTATGACATTTTAATCCTTCTCCCTGTGACATTTTATTCTATATCCCTGTGACATTTTATTCCCTCTCCCTGTGACATTTTATTCCTTCTCCCTGTGACATTTTATTCCTTTCTCACTTTGACATTTTTTCCCTTCTCCCTGTGACATTTTATTTCCTTCTCCCTCTGACATTTTATTCCCGCTCCCTGTGACATTTTATTACCTTCTCCCTCTGACATTTTATTCCCTCTCCCTGTGACATTTTATTCCTTCTCCCTGTGACATTTTATTCCCACTCCCTTTGATTTTTTATTCCCTCTCCCTGTGAAATTTTATTCCTTTTCCCTGTGATATTTTATTTCCTTCTCCCTGTGACATTTTATTCCCTTCTCCCTGTGACATTTTATTCCCTTCTCCATGTGACATTTCGTTCCTTCTCCCTGTGACATTTGATTCCCTCTCCCTGTGATATTTAATTCCCTTCTCCCTGTGACATTTTATTCCCTTCTCCTAGTGACATTTTATTCCCTTCTGCCTGTGACATTTTCTTTCCTTCTCACTGTGACATTTTTTCCCTTCTTCCTGAGACCTTTTATTCCCTTCTCCCTGTGACATTTTATTCCTTCACCCTGTGACATGTTATCCCCTTCTCCCTGTGACATTTCATTCCCTTCTCCCTGTGACTTTTTATTCCCTCTCCATGTGACATTTTATTCCCTTCTGCCTGTGACATTTTAATCCCTTCTCCCTGTGACATTTTATTCCCTCTCCCTGTGACATTTTATTCCTATTCCATGTGACATTTTATTCCCTTCTCCCTGTGACTTTTTATTCCCTCTCCCTGTGACATTTCATTCCCTCCCCCTGTGGCATTTCATTCCCTTTCCCTGTGACATTTCATTCCCTAACCCTGTGACATTTCATTCCCTCTCCTTGTGACATTTTATTCCCTTCTCCCTGAGTCATTTTATTCGCTTCTCCCTCTGTCATTTTCTTCCCTTCTCCGTGTGACATTTCATTCCCTCTCACTGTGACATTTTATTCCCTCTTCCTGTGATATTTTATTCCCTTCTCCCTGTGACATTTTATTCCCTTCTCTGGGTGACATTTTATTCCCTCTCACTGTGATTTTTTATTCCCTCTCCCTGCGAAATTTTTTTCCATCTCCCTGTGACATTTTATTCCCTCTCCCTGTGACATTTTATTCCCTTCTCCCTGTGATATTTTATTTCCTTCTCCCTCTGACATTTTATTCCCTTCTCCCTATGACATTTTATTCCTTCTCCCTGTGACATTTTATTCTATCTCCCTGTGACATTTTATTCCCTCTCCCTGTGACATTTTATTCCTTCTCCCTGTGACATTTTATTCCTTTCTCACTTTGACATTTTTTCCCTTCTCCCAGTGACATTTTATTCCCTCCTTCCTGTGACATTTTATTCCCTTCTCCCTGTGACATTTTTTTCCTTCTCCCTGTGACATTTTATTCCCTCTCCCTGTGACATTTTATTCCCTCTCCCTGTGACATTTTATTCCCTTCTCCCTGTGACATTTTATTTCCTTCGCCCTCTGACATTTTATTCCCGCTCCCTCTGACATTTTATTACCTTCACCCTCTGACATTTTATTCCCTCTCCCTGTGACATTTTATTCCTTCTCCCTGTGACATTTTATTCCCACTCCCTTTGATTTTTTATTCCCTCTCCCTGTGAAATTTTATTCCATTTCCCTGCGATATTTTATTTCCTTCTCCCTGTGACATTTTATTCCCTTCTCCCTGCGACATTTTATTCCCTTCTCCATGTGACATTTCATTCCTTCTCCCTGTGACATTTGATTCCCTCTCCCTGTGATATTTAATTCCCTTCTCCCTGTGACATTTTATTCCCTTCTCCTAGTGACATTTTATTCCCTTCTGCCTGTGACATTTTCTTTCCTTCTCACTGTGACATTTTTTCCCTTCTTCCTGAGACCTTTTGTTCCCTTCTCCCTGTGACATTTTATTCCTTCACCCTGTGACATGTTATCCCCTTCTCCCTGTGACATTTCATTCCCTTCTCCCTGTGACATTTTATTCCCTCACCATGTGACATTTTATTCCCTTCTCCCTGTGACATTTTATTTCCTTCTCCCGGTGACTTTTTATTCCCTCTCCATGTGACATTTTACTCCTTTCTCCCTGTGACATTTTATTCCCTTCTCCCTGTGACATTTTAATCCCTTCTCCCTGTGACATTTTATTCCCTCTCCCTGTGACATTTTATTCCTATTCCATGTGACATTTTATTCCCTTCTCCCTGTGACTTTTTATTCCCTCTCCCTGTGACATTTCATTCCCTCCCCCTGTGGCATTTCATTCCCTTTCCATGTGACATTTCATTCCCTAACCCTGTGACATTTCATTCCCTCTCCTTGTGACATTTTATTCCCTTCTCCCTGAGTCATTTTATTCCCTTCTCCCTCTGTCATTTTCTTCCCTTCTCCGTGTGACATTTCATTCCCTCTCACTGTGACATTTTATTCCCTCTTCCTGTGACATTTTATTCCCTTCTCCCTGTGACATTTTATTCCCTTCTCTGGGTGACATTTTATTCCCTCTCACTGTGATTTTTTATTCCCTCTCCCTGCGAAATTTTTTTCCATCTCCCTGTGACATTTTATTCCCTCTCCCTGTGACATTTTATTCCCTTCTCCCTGTGATATTTTATTTCCTTCTCCCTCTGACATTTTATTCCCTTCTCCCTATGACATTTTATTCCTTCTCCCTGTGACATTTTATTCTATCTCCCTGTGACATTTTATTCCCTCTCCCTGTGACATTTTATTCCTTCTCCCTGTGACATTTTATTCCTTTCTCACTTTGACATTTTTTCCCTTCTCCCAGTGACATTTTATTCCCTCCTTCCTGTGACATTTTATTCCCTTCTCCCTGTGACATTTTTTTCCTTCTCCCTGTGACATTTTATTCCCTCTCCCTGTGACATTTTATTCCCTTCTCCCTGTGACATTTTATTTCCTTCTCCCTCTGACATTTTATTCCCGCTCCCTGTGACATTTTATTCCCTCCTTCCTGTGACATTTTATTCCCTTCTCCCTGTGACATTTTTTTCCTTCTCCCTCTGACATTTTATTCCCTCTCCCTGTGACATTTTATTCCTTCTCCCTGTGACATTTTATTCCCTTCTCCCTGTGACTTTTCATTCCCTCTCCCTGTGACATTTCATTCCCTCCCCCTTTGACATTTCATTCCCTTTTCCCTGTGACATTTTATTCCTTCTCCCCGTGACAATTTATTCCCTCTCCCTGTGAAATTTTATTCCCTCTTCCTGTGACTTTTTATTCCTTTCTCCCTGTGAAATTTTATTCCTTTTCCCTGTGACATTTTATTCCCTTCTCCATGTGACATTTTATTCCTTCTCTCTGTGACATTTTATTCCCTTCTCCCTGTGACATTTTATTTCCTTCTCCCTGTGACTTTTTATTCCCTCTCAATGTGACATTTTATTCCCTTCTCCCTGTGACATTTTATTCCCTTCTCCCTCTGACATTTTAATCCCTTCTCCCTGTGACATTTTATTCCCTCTTCCTGTGACATTTTATTCCTATTCCCTGTGACATTTTATTCCCTTCTCCCTGTGACTTTTTATTCCCTCTCCCTGTGACATTTCTTTCCCTTCTCCCTGTGACATTTCATTCCCTCCCCCTGTGGCATTTCATTCCCTTTCCCTGTGACATTTCATTCCCTAACCCTGTGACATTTCATTCCCTCTCCTTGTGACATTTTATTCCCTTCTCCCTGTATCATTTTATTCCCTTCTCCCTCTGTCATTTTCTTCCCTTCTCCGTGTGACATTTCATTCCCTCTCACTGTGACATTTTATTCCCTCTTCCTGTGACATTTTATTCCATTCTCCCGGTGACATTTTATTCCCTCTCCCTGTGATTTTTTATTCCCTCTCACTGCGAAATTTTTTTCCATCTCCCTGTGACATTTTATTCCCTCTCCCTGTGACATTTTATTCCCTTCTCCCTATCACATTTTATTCCCACTCTCTGTGACATTTCATTCCCTTCTCCCTGTGACATTTTATTCTCTCGCCCTGTGACACTTTATTCCCTTCTCCCTGTGACATTTTATTCCCTCTTCCTGTAACATTTTATTCCCTTCTCACTGTGACATTTTATTCCCTCTCCCTGTGACATTTTTTTCCCTTCTCCCTGAGACATTTTATTCCCACTCCCTGTTACATTTTATTCCGTCTCCCTGTGACAGTTTATTCCCTTCTCCCTGTGACATTTTATTCCCTTCTCCCTGTGACATTCTATTCCCTTCTCCCTGTGACATTTCATTCCCTCTCCCTGTGACATTTCATTCCCTCCCCCTTTGACATTTCATTCTCTATCCCCGTGACATTTTATTCCCTCTCGCTGTTAAATATTATTCCCTCTTCCTGTGACTTTTTATTCCCTTCTCCCTTTGACATTTTATTCCCTCTCGCTGTGATTTTTTATTCCCTCTCCCTGTGACATTTCATTCCCTCCCCCTGTGACATTTCATTCCCTATCCCTGTGACATTTCATTCTCTAACCCTGTGACATTTCATTCCCTCTTCCTGTGACTTTTTATTCCCTCTCCATGTGACATTTTATTCCCTTCTCCCTGTTTCATTTAATTCCCTTCTCCCTCTGACATTTTAATCCCTTCTCCCTCTGACATTTTATTCCCTCTCCCTGTGACATTTTATTCCTATTCCCTGTGACATTTTATTCCCTTCTCCCGGTGACATTTTATTCCCTCTCCCTGTGATTTTTTATTCCCTCTCCCTGCGAAATTTTTTTCCATCTCCCTGTGACATTTTATTCCCTCTCCCTGTGACATTTTATTCCCTTCTCCCTGTGATATTTTATTTCCTTCTCCCTCTGACATTTTATTCCCTTCTCCCTATGACATTTTAATCCTTCTCCCTGTGACATTTTATTCTATATCCCTGTGACATTTTATTCCCTCTCCCTGTGACATTTTATTCCTTCTCCCTGTGACATTTTATTCCTTTCTCACTTTGACATTTTTTCCCTTCTCCATGTGACATTTTATTTCCTTCTCCCTCTGACATTTTATTCCCTCTCCCTGTGACATTTTATTCCTTCTCCCTGTGACATTTTATTCCCACTCCCTTTGATTTTTTATTCCCTCTCCCTGTGAAATTTTATTCCTTTTCCCTGTGACATTTTATTCCCTTCTCCATGTGACATTTTGTTCCTTCTCCCTGTGACATTTTATTCCCTTCTCCTAGTGACATTTTATTCCCTTCTGCCTGTGACATTTTCTTTCCTTCTCACTGTGACATTTTTTCCCTTCTTCCTGAGACCTTTTATTCCCTTCTCCCTGTGACATTTTATTCCTTCACCCTGTGACATGTTATCCCCTTCTCCCTGTGACATTTCATTCCCTTCTCCCTGTGACTTTTTATTCCCTCTCCATGTGACATTTTATTCCCTTCTGCCTGTGACATTTTAATCCCTTCTCCCTGTGACATTTTATTCCCTCTCCCTGTGACATTTTATTCCTATTCCATGTGACATTTTATTCCCTTCTCCCTGTGACTTTTTATTCCCTCTCCCTGTGACATTTCATTCCCTCCCCCTGTGGCATTTCATTCCCTTTCCCTGTGACATTTCATTCCCTAACCCTGTGACATTTCATTCCCTCTCCTTGTGACATTTTATTCCCTTCTCCCTGAGTCATTTTATTCGCTTCTCCCTCTGTCATTTTCTTCCCTTCTCCGTGTGACATTTCATTCCCTCTCACTGTGACATTTTATTCCCTCTTCCTGTGACATTTTATTCCCTTCTCCCTGTGACATTTTATTCCCTTCTCTGGGTGACATTTTATTCCCTCTCACTGTGATTTTTTATTCCCTCTCCCTGCAAAATTTTTTTCCATCTCCCTGTGACATTTTATTCCCTCTCCCTGTGACATTTTATTCCCTTCTCCCTGTGATATTTTATTTCCTTCTCCCTCTGACATTTTATTCCCTTCTCCCTATGACATTTTATTCCTTCTCCCTGTGACATTTTATTCTATCTCCCTGTGACATTTTATTCCCTCTCCCTGTGACATTTTATTCCTTCTCCCTGTGACATTTTATTCCTTTCTCACTTTGACATTTTTTCCCTTCTCCCAGTGACATTTTATTCCCTCCTTCCTGTGACATTTTATTCCCTTCTCCCTGTGACATTTTTTTCCTTCTCCCTGTGACATTTTATTCCCTCTCCCTGTGACATTTTATTCCCTCTCCCTGTGACATTTTATTCCCTTCTCCCTGTGACATTTTATTTCCTTCGCCCTCTGACATTTTATTCCCGCTCCCTCTGACATTTTATTACCTTCTCCCTCTGACATTTTATTCCCTCTCCCTGTGACATTTTATTCCTTCTCCCTGTGACATTTTATTCCCACTCCCTTTGATTTTTTATTCCCTCTCCCTGTGAAATTTTATTCCATTTCCCTGCGATATTTTATTTCCTTCTCCCTGTGACATTTTATTCCCTTCTCCCTGCGACATTTTATTCCCTTCTCCATGTGACATTTCATTCCTTCTCCCTGTGACATTTGATTCCCTCTCCCTGTGATATTTAATTCCCTTCTCCCTGTGACATTTTATTCCCTTCTCCTAGTGACATTTTATTCCCTTCTGCCTGTGACATTTTCTTTCCTTCTCACTGTGACATTTTTTCCCTTCTTCCTGAGACCTTTTATTCCCTTCTCCCTGTGACATTTTATTCCTTCACCCTGTGACATGTTATCCCCTTCTCCCTGTGACATTTCATTCCCTTCTCCCTGTGACTTTTTATTCCCTCTCCATGTGACATTTTATTCCCTTCTGCCTGTGACATTTTAATCCCTTCTCCCTGTGACATTTTATTCCCTCTCCCTGTGACATTTTATTCCTATTCCATGTGACATTTTATTCCCTTCTCCCTGTGACTTTTTATTCCCTCTCCCTGTGACATTTCATTCCCTCCCCCTGTGGCATTTCATTCCCTTTCCCTGTGACATTTCATTCCCTAACCCTGTGACATTTCATTCCCTCTCCTTGTGACATTTTATTCCCTTCTCCCTGAGTCATTTTATTCGCTTCTCCCTCTGTCATTTTCTTCCCTTCTCCGTGTGACATTTCATTCCCTCTCACTGTGACATTTTATTCCCTCTTCCTGTGACATTTTATTCCCTTCTCCCTGTGACATTTTATTCCCTTCTCTGGGTGACATTTTATTCCCTCTCACTGTGATTTTTTATTCCCTCTCCCTGCGAAATTTTTTTCCATCTCCCTGTGACATTTTATTCCCTCTCCCTGTGACATTTTATTCCCTTCTCCCTGTGATATTTTATTTCCTTCTCCCTCTGACATTTTATTCCCTTCTCCCTATGACATTTTATTCCTTCTCCCTGTGACATTTTATTCTATCTCCCTGTGACATTTTATTCCCTCTCCCTGTGACATTTTATTCCTTCTCCCTGTGACATTTTATTCCTTTCTCACTTTGACATTTTTTCCCTTCTCCCAGTGACATTTTATTCCCTCCTTCCTGTGACATTTTATTCCCTTCTCCCTGTGACATTTTTTTCCTTCTCCCTGTGACATTTTATTCCCTCTCCCTGTGACATTTTATTCCCTCTCCCTGTGACATTTTATTCCCTTCTCCCTGTGACATTTTATTTCCTTCGCCCTCTGACATTTTATTCCCGCTCCCTCTGACATTTTATTACCTTCTCCCTCTGACATTTTATTCCCTCTCCCTGTGACATTTTATTCCTTCTCCCTGTGACATTTTATTCCCACTCCCTTTGATTTTTTATTCCCTCTCCCTGTGAAATTTTATTCCATTTCCCTGCGATATTTTATTTCCTTCTCCCTGTGACATTTTATTCCCTTCTCCCTGCGACATTTTATTCCCTTCTCCATGTGACATTTCATTCCTTCTCCCTGTGACATTTGATTCCCTCTCCCTGTGATATTTAATTCCCTTCTCCCTGTGACATTTTATTCCCTTCTCCTAGTGACATTTTATTCCCTTCTGCCTGTGACATTTTCTTTCCTTCTCACTGTGACATTTTTTCCCTTCTTCCTGAGACCTTTTGTTCCCTTCTCCCTGTGACATTTTATTCCTTCACCCTGTGACATGTTATCCACTTCTCCCTGTGACATTTCATTCCCTTCTCCCTGTGACATTTTATTCCCTCACCATGTGACATTTTATTCCCTTCTCCCTGTGACATTTTATTTCCTTCTCCCGGTGACTTTTTATTCCCTCTCCATGTGACATTTTACTCCTTTCTCCCTGTGACATTTTATTCCCTTCTCCCTGTGACATTTTAATCCCTTCTCCCTGTGACATTTTATTCCCTCTCCCTGTGACATTTTATTCCTATTCCATGTGACATTTTATTCCCTTCTCCCTGTGACTTTTTATTCCCTCTCCCTGTGACATTTCATTCCCTCCCCCTGTGGCATTTCATTCCCTTTCCATGTGACATTTAATTCCCTAACCCTGTGACATTTCATTCCCTCTCCTTGTGACATTTTATTCCCTTCTCCCTGAGTCATTTTATTCCCTTCTCCCTCTGTCATTTTCTTCCCTTCTCCGTGTGACATTTCATTCCCTCTCACTGTGACATTTTATTCCCTCTTCCTGTGACATTTTATTCCCTTCTCCCTGTGACATTTTATTCCCTTCTCTGGGTGACATTTTATTCCCTCTCACTGTGATTTTTTATTCCCTCTCCCTGCGAAATTTTTTTCCATCTCCCTGTGACATTTTATTCCCTCTCCCTGTGACATTTTATTCCCTTCTCCCTGTGATATTTTATTTCCTTCTCCCTCTGACATTTTATTCCCTTCTCCCTATGACATTTTATTCCTTCTCCCTGTGACATTTTATTCTATCTCCCTGTGACATTTTATTCCCTCTCCCTGTGACATTTTATTCCTTCTCCCTGTGACATTTTATTCCTTTCTCACTTTGACATTTTTCCCTTCTCCCAGTGACATTTTATTCCCTCCTTCCTGTGACATTTTATTCCCTTCTCCCTGTGACATTTTTTTCCTTCTCCCTGTGACATTTTTTTCCCTCTCCCTGTGACATTTTATTCCCTCTCCCTGTGACATTTTATTCCCTTCTCCCTGTGACATTTTATTTCCTTCTCCCTCTGACATTTTATTCCCGCTCCCTGTGACATTTTATTCCCTCCTTCCTGTGACATTTTATTCCCTTCTCCCTGTGACATTTTTTTCCTTCTCCCTCTGACATTTTATTCCCTCTCCCTGTGACATTTTATTCCTTCTCCCTGTGACATTTTATTCCCTTCTCCCTGTGACTTTTCATTCCCTCTCCCTGTGACATTTCATTCCCTCCCCCTTTGACATTTCATTCCCTTTTCCCTGTGACATTTTATTCCCTCTCCCTGTGACATTTTATTCCTATTCCATGTGACATTTTATTCCCTTCTCCCTGTGACTTTTTATTCCCTCTCCCTGTGACATTTCATTCCCTCCCCCTGTGGCATTTCATTCCCTTTCCATGTGACATTTCATTCCCTAACCCTGTGACATTTCATTCCCTCTCCTTGTGACATTTTATTCCCTTCTCCCTGAGTCATTTTATTCCCTTCTCCCTCTGTCATTTTCTTCCCTTCTCCGTGTGACATTTCATTCCCTCTCACTGTGACATTTTATTCCCTCTTCCTGTGACATTTTATTCCCTTCTCCCTGTGACATTTTATTCCCTTCTCTGGGTGACATTTTATTCCCTCTCACTGTGATTTTTTATTCCCTCTCCCTGCGAAATTTTTTTCCATCTCCCTGTGACATTTTATTCCCTCTCCCTGTGACATTTTATTCCCTTCTCCCTGTGACTTTTTATTCCCTCTCCCTGTGACATTTCATTCCCTCCCCCTGTGGCATTTCATTCCCTTTCCATGTGACATTTCATTCCCTAACCCTGTGACATTTCTTTCCCTCTCCTTGTGACATTTTATTCCCTTCTCCCTGAGTCATTTTATTCCCTTCTCCCTCTGTCATTTTCTTCCCTTCTCCGTGTGACATTTCATTCCCTCTCACTGTGACATTTTATTCCCTCTTCCTGTGACATTTTATTCCCTTCTCCCTGTGACATTTTATTCCCTTCTCTGGGTGACATTTTATTCCCTCTCACTGTGATTTTTTATTCCCTCTCCCTGCGAAATTTTTTTCCATCTCCCTGTGACATTTTATTCCCTCTCCCTGTGACATTTTATTCCCTTCTCCCTGTGATATTTTATTTCCTTCTCCCTCTGACATTTTATTCCCTTCTCCCTATGACATTTTATTCCTTCTCCCTGTGACATTTTATTCTATCTCCCTGTGACATTTTATTCCCTCTCCCTGTGACATTTTATTCCTTCTCCCTGTGACATTTTATTCTATCTCCCTGTGACATTTTATTCCCTTCTCCCTATGACATTTTTTTCCCTCTCCCTGTGACATTTTATTCCCTCTCCCTGTGACATTTTATTCCCTTCTCCCTGTGACATTTTATTTCCTTCTCCCTCTGACATTTTATTCCCGCTCCCTGTGACATTTTATTCCCTCCTTCCTGTGACATTTTATTCCCTTCTCCCTGTGACATTTTTTTCCTTCTCCCTCTGACATTTTATTCCCTCTCCCTGTGACATTTTATTCCTTCTCCCTGTGACATTTTATTCCCTTCTCCCTGTGACTTTTCATTCCCTCTCCCTGTGACATTTCATTCCCTCCCCCTTTGACATTTCATTCCCTTTTCCCTGTGACATTTTATTCCTTCTCCCCGTGACAATTTATTCCCTCTCCCTGTGAAATTTTATTCCCTCTTCCTGTGACTTTTTATTCCCTTCTCCCTGTGAAATTTTATTCCTTTTCCCTGTGACATTTTATTCCCTTCTCCATGTGACATTTTATTCCTTCTCTCTGTGACATTTTATTCCCTTCTCCCTGTGACATTTTATTTCCTTCTCCCTGTGACTTTTTATTCCCTCTCAATGTGACATTTTATTCCCTTCTCCCTGTGACATTTTATTCCCTTCTCCCTCTGACATTTTAATCCCTTCTCCCTGTGACATTTTATTCCCTCTTCCTGTGACATTTTATTCCTATTCCCTGTGACATTTTATTCCCTTCTCCCTGTGACTTTTTATTCCCTCTCCCTGTGACATTTCTTTCCCTTCTCCCTGTGACATTTCATTCCCTCCCCCTGTGGCATTTCATTCCCTTTCCCTGTGACATTTCATTCCCTAACCCTGTGACAATTCATTCCCTCTCCTTGTGACATTTTATTCCCTTCTCCCTGTATCATTTTATTCCCTTCTCCCTCTGTCATTTTCTTCCCTTCTCCGTGTGACATTTCATTCCCTCTCACTGTGACATTTTATTCCCTCTTCCTGTGACATTTTATTCCATTCTCCCGGTGACATTTTATTCCCTCTCCCTGTGATTTTTTATTCCCTCTCACTGCGAAATTTTTTTCCATCTCCCTGTGACATTTTATTCCCTCTCCCTGTGACATTTTATTCCCTTCTCCCTATCACATTTTATTCCCACTCTCTGTGACATTTCATTCCCTTCTCCCTGTGACATTTTATTCTCTCGCCCTGTGACACTTTATTCCCTTCTCCCTGTGACATTTTATTCCCTCTTCCTGTAACATTTTATTCCCTTCTCCCTGTGACATTTTATTCCCTCTCCCTGTGACATTTTTTTCCCTTCTCCCTGAGACATTTTATTCCCACTCCCTGTTACATTTTATTCCGTCTCCCTGTGACAGTTTATTCCCTTCTCCCTGTGACATTTTATTCCCTTCTCCCTGTGACATTCTATTCCCTTCTCCCTGTGACATTTCATTCCCTCTCCCTGTGACATTTCATTCCCTCCCCCTTTGACATTTCATTCTCTATCCCCGTGACATTTTATTCCCTCTCGCTGTTAAATATTATTCCCTCTTCCTGTGACTTTTTATTCCCTTCTCCCTTTGACATTTTATTCCCTCTCGCTGTGATTTTTTATTCCCTCTCCCTGTGACATTTCATTCCCTCCCCCTGTGACATTTCATTCCCTATCCCTGTGACATTTCATTCTCTAACCCTGTGACATTTCATTCCCTCTTCCTGTGACTTTTTATTCCCTCTCCATGTGACATTTTATTCCCTTCTCCCTGTTTCATTTAATTCCCTTCTCCCTCTGACATTTTAATCCCTTCTCCCTCTGACATTTTATTCCCTCTCCCTGTGACATTTTATTCCTATTCCCTGTGACATTTTATTCCCTTCTCCCGGTGACATTTTATTCCCTCTCCCTGTGATTTTTTATTCCCTCTCCCTGCGAAATTTTTTTCCATCTCCCTGTGACATTTTATTCCCTCTCCCTGTGACATTTTATTCCCTTCTCCCTGTGATATTTTATTTCCTTCTCCCTCTGACATTTTATTCCCTTCTCCCTATGACATTTTAATCCTTCACCCTGTGACATTTTATTCTATATCCCTGTGACATTTTATTCCCTCTCCCTGTGACATTTTATTCCTTCTCCCTGTGACATTTTATTCCTTTCTCACTTTGACATTTTTTCCCTTCTCCCTGTGACATTTTATTTCCTTCTCCCTCTGACATTTTATTCCCGCTCCCTGTGACATTTTATTACCTTCTCCCTCTGACATTTTATTCCCTCTCCCTGTGACATTTTATTCCTACTCCCTGTGACATTTTATTCCCACTCCCTTTGATTTTTTATTCCCTCTCCCTGTGAAATTTTATTCCTTTTCCCTGTGATATTTTATTTCCTTCTCCCTGTGACATTTTATTCCCTTCTCCCTGTGACATTTTATTCCCTTCTCCATGTGACATTTTGTTCCTTCTCCCTGTGACATTTGATTCCCTCTCCCTGTGATATTTAATTCCCTTCTCCCTGTGACATTTTATTCCCTTCTCCTAGTGACATTTTATTCCCTTCTGCCTGTGACATTTTCTTTCCTTCTCACTGTGACATTTTTTCCCTTCTTCCTGAGACCTTTTATTCCCTTCTCCCTGTGACATTTTATTCCTTCACCCTGTGACATGTTATCCCCTTCTCCCTGTGACATTTCATTCCCTTCTCCCTGTGACTTTTTATTCCCTCTCCATGTGACATTTTATTCCCTTCTGCCTGTGACATTTTAATCCCTTCTCCCTGTGACATTTTATTCCCTCTCCCTGTGACATTTTATTCCTATTCCATGTGACATTTTATTCCCTTCTCCCTGTGACTTTTTATTCCCTCTCCCTGTGACATTTCATTCCCTCCCCCTGTGGCATTTCATTCCCTTTCCCTGTGACATTTCATTCCCTAACCCTGTGACATTTCATTCCCTCTCCTTGTGACATTTTATTCCCTTCTCCCTGAGTCATTTTATTCGCTTCTCCCTCTGTCATTTTCTTCCCTTCTCCGTGTGACATTTCATTCCCTCTCACTGTGACATTTTATTCCCTCTTCCTGTGACATTTTATTCCCTTCTCCCTGTGACATTTTATTCCCTTCTCTGGGTGACATTTTATTCCCTCTCACTGTGATTTTTTATTCCCTCTCCCTGCAAAATTTTTTTCCATCTCCCTGTGACATTTTATTCCCTCTCCCTGTGACATTTTATTCCCTTCTCCCTGTGATATTTTATTTCCTTCTCCCTCTGACATTTTATTCCCTTCTCCCTATGACATTTTATTCCTTCTCCCTGTGACATTTTATTCTATCTCCCTGTGACATTTTATTCCCTCTCCCTGTGACATTTTATTCCTTCTCCCTGTGACATTTTATTCCTTTCTCACTTTGACATTTTTTCCCTTCTCCCAGTGACATTTTATTCCCTCCTTCCTGTGACATTTTATTCCCTTCTCCCTGTGACATTTTTTTCCTTCTCCCTGTGACATTTTATTCCCTCTCCCTGTGACATTTTATTCCCTCTCCCTGTGACATTTTATTCCCTTCTCCCTGTGACATTTTATTTCCTTCGCCCTCTGACATTTTATTCCCGCTCCCTCTGACATTTTATTACCTTCTCCCTCTGACATTTTATTCCCTCTCCCTGTGACATTTTATTCCTTCTCCCTGTGACATTTTATTCCCACTCCCTTTGATTTTTTATTCCCTCTCCCTGTGAAATTTTATTCCATTTCCCTGCGATATTTTATTTCCTTCTCCCTGTGACATTTTATTCCCTTCTCCCTGCGACATTTTATTCCCTTCTCCATGTGACATTTCATTCCTTCTCCCTGTGACATTTGATTCCCTCTCCCTGTGATATTTAATTCCCTTCTCCCTGTGACATTTTATTCCCTTCTCCTAGTGACATTTTATTCCCTTCTGCCTGTGACATTTTCTTTCCTTCTCACTGTGACATTTTTTCCCTTCTTCCTGAGACCTTTTATTCCCTTCTCCCTGTGACATTTTATTCCTTCACCCTGTGACATGTTATCCCCTTCTCCCTGTGACATTTCATTCCCTTCTCCCTGCGACATTTTATTCCCTTCTCCATGTGACATTTCATTCCCTTCTCCCTGCGACATTTTATTCCCTCACCATGTGACATTTTATTCCCTTCTCCCTGTGACATTTTATTTCCTTCTCCCGGTGACTTTTTATTCCCTCTCCATGTGACATTTTACTCCTTTCTCCCTGTGATATTTTATTCCCTTCTCCCTGTGACATTTTAATCCCTTCTCCCTGTGACATTTTATTCCCTCTCCCTGTGACATTTTATTCCTATTCCATGTGACATTTTATTCCCTTCTCCCTGTGACTTTTTATTCCCTCTCCCTGTGACATTTCATTCCCTCCCCCTGTGGCATTTCATTCCCTTTCCATGTGACATTTCATTCCCTAACCCTGTGACATTTCATTCCCTCTCCTTGTGACATTTTATTCCCTTCTCCCTGAGTCATTTTATTCCCTTCTCCCTCTGTCATTTTCTTCCCTTCTCCGTGTGACATTTCATTCCCTCTCACTGTGACATTTTATTCCCTCTTCCTGTGACATTTTATTCCCTTCTCCCTGTGACATTTTATTCCCTTCTCTGGGTGACATTTTATTCCCTCTCACTGTGATTTTTTATTCCCTCTCCCTGCGAAATTTTTTTCCATCTCCCTGTGACATTTTATTCCCTCTCCCTGTGACATTTTATTCCCTTCTCCCTGTGATATTTTATTTCCTTCTCCCTCTGACATTTTATTCCCTTCTCCCTATGACATTTTATTCCTTCTCCCTGTGACATTTTATTCTATCTCCCTGTGACATTTTATTCCCTCTCCCTGTGACATTTTATTCCTTCTCCCTGTGACATTTTATTCCTTTCTCACTTTGACATTTTTTCCCTTCTCCCAGTGACATTTTATTCCCTCCTTCATGTGACATTTTATTCCCTTCTCCCTGTGACATTTTTTTCCTTCTCCCTGTGACATTTTTTTCCCTCTCCCTGTGACATTTTATTCCCTCTCCCTGTGACATTTTATTCCCTTCTCCCTGTGACATTTTATTTCCTTCTCCCTCTGACATTTTATTCCCGCTCCCTGTGACATTTTATTCCCTTCTCCCTCTGACATTTTATTCCCTCTCCCTGTGACATTTTATTCCTTCTCCCTGTGACATTTTATTCCCTTCTCCATGTGACATTTTATTCCTTCTCTCTGTGACATTTTATTCCCTTCTCCCTGTGACATTTTATTTCCTTCTCCCTGTGACTTTTTATTCCCTCTCAATGTGACATTTTATTCCCTTCTCCCTGTGACATTTTATTCCCTTCTCCCTCTGACATTTTAATCCCTTCTCCCTGTGACATTTTATTCCCTCTTCCTGTGACATTTTATTCCTATTCCCTGTGACATTTTATTCCCTTCTCCCTGTGACTTTTTATTCCCTCTCCCTGTGACATTTCTTTCCCTTCTCCCTGTGACATTTCATTCCCTCCCCCTGTGGCATTTCATTCCCTTTCCCTGTGACATTTCATTCCCTAACCCTGTGACATTTCATTCCCTCTCCTTGTGACATTTTATTCCCTTCTCCCTGTATCATTTTATTCCCTTCTCCCTCTGTCATTTTCTTCCCTTCTCCGTGTGACATTTCATTCCCTCTCACTGTGACATTTTATTCCCTCTTCCTGTGACATTTTATTCCCTTCTCCCTGTGACATTTTATTTCCTTCTCCCGGTGACTTTTTATTCCCTCTCCATGTGACATTTTACTCCTTTCTCCCTGTGACATTTTATTCCCTTCTCCCTGTGACATTTTAATCCCTTCTCCCTGTGACATTTTATTCCCTCTCCCTGTGACATTTTATTCCTATTCCATGTGACATTTTATTCCCTTCTCCCTGTGACTTTTTATTCCCTCTCCCTGTGACATTTCATTCCCTCCCCCTGTGGCATTTCATTCCCTTTCCATGTGACATTTCATTCCCTAACCCTGTGACATTTCATTCCCTCTCCTTGTGACATTTTATTCCCTTCTCCCTGAGTCATTTTATTCCCTTCTCCCTCTGTCATTTTCTTCCCTTCTCCGTGTGACATTTCATTCCCTCTCACTGTGACATTTTATTCCCTCTTCCTGTGACATTTTATTCCCTTCTCCCTGTGACATTTTATTCCCTTCTCTGGGTGACATTTTATTCCCTCTCACTGTGATTTTTTATTCCCTCTCCCTGCGAAATTTTTTTCCATCTCCCTGTGACATTTTATTCCCTCTCCCTGTGACATTTTATTCCCTTCTCCCTGTGATATTTTATTTCCTTCTCCCTCTGACATTTTATTCCCTTCTCCCTATGACATTTTATTCCTTCTCCCTGTGACATTTTATTCTATTTCCCTGTGACATTTTATTCCCTCTCCCTGTGACATTTTATTCCTTCTCCCTGTGACATTTTATTCCTTTCTCACTTTGACATTTTTCCCTTCTCCCAGTGACATTTTATTCCCTCCTTCCTGTGACATTTTATTCCCTTCTCCCTGTGACATTTTTTTCCTTCTCCCTGTGACATTTTTTTCCCTCTCCCTGTGACATTTTATTCCCTCTCCCTGTGACATTTTATTCCCTTCTCCCTGTGACATTTTATTTCCTTCTCCCTCTGACATTTTATTCCCGCTCCCTGTGACATTTTATTCCCTCCTTCCTGTGACATTTTATTCCCTTCTCCCTGTGACATTTTTTTCCTTCTCCCTCTGACATTTTATTCCCTCTCCCTGTGACATTTTATTCCTTCTCCCTGTGACATTTTATTCCCTTCTCCCTGTGACTTTTCATTCCCTCTCCCTGTGACATTTCATTCCCTCCCCCTTTGACATTTCATTCCCTTTTCCCTGTGACATTTTATTCCTTCTCCCCGTGACAATTTATTCCCTCTCCCTGTGAAATTTTATTCCCTCTTCCTGTGACTTTTTATTCCATTCTCCCTGTGAAATTTTATTCCTTTTCCCTGTGACATTATATTCCCTTCTCCATGTGACATTTTATTCCTTCTCTCTGTGACATTTTATTCCCTTCTCCCTGTGACATTTTATTCCCTTCTCCCTATGACATTTTAATCCTTCACCCTGTGACATTTTATTCTATATCCCTGTGACATTTTATTCCCTCTCCCTGTGACATTTTATTCCTTCTCCCTGTGACATTTTATTCCTTTCTCACTTTGACATTTTTTCCCTTCTCCCTGTGACATTTTATTTCCTTCTCCCTCTGACATTTTATTCCCGCTCCCTGTGACATTTTATTACCTTCTCCCTCTGACATTTTATTCCCTCTCCCTGTGACATTTTATTCCTACTCCCTGTGACATTTTATTCCCACTCCCTTTGATTTTTTATTCCCTCTCCCTGTGAAATTTTATTCCTTTTCCCTGTGATATTTTATTTCCTTCTCCCTGTGACATTTTATTCCCTTCTCCCTGTGACATTTTATTCCCTTCTCCATGTGACATTTTGTTCCTTCTCCCTGTGACATTTGATTCCCTCTCCCTGTGATATTTAATTCCCTTCTCCCTGTGACATTTTATTCCCTTCTCCTAGTGACATTTTATTCCCTTCTGCCTGTGACATTTTCTTTCCTTCTCACTGTGACATTTTTTCCCTTCTTCCTGAGACCTTTTATTCCCTTCTCCCTGTGACATTTTATTCCTTCACCCTGTGACATGTTATCCCCTTCTCCCTGTGACATTTCATTCCCTTCTCCCTGTGACTTTTTATTCCCTCTCCATGTGACATTTTATTCCCTTCTGCCTGTGACATTTTAATCCCTTCTCCCTGTGACATTTTATTCCCTCTCCCTGTGACATTTTATTCCTATTCCATGTGACATTTTATTCCCTTCTCCCTGTGACTTTTTATTCCCTCTCCCTGTGACATTTCATTCCCTCCCCCTGTGGCATTTCATTATCTTTCCCTGTGACATTTCATTCCCTAACCCTGTGACATTTCATTCCCTCTCCTTGTGACATTTTATTCCCTTCTCCCTGAGTCATTTTATTCGCTTCTCCCTCTGTCATTTTCTTCCCTTCTCCGTGTGACATTTCATTCCCTCTCACTGTGACATTTTATTCCCTCTTCCTGTGACATTTTATTCCCTTCTCCCTGTGACATTTTATTCCCTTCTCTGGGTGACATTTTATTCCCTCTCACTGTGATTTTTTATTCCCTCTCCCTGCAAAATTTTTTTCCATCTCCCTGTGACATTTTATTCCCTCTCCCTGTGACATTTTATTCCCTTCTCCCTGTGATATTTTATTTCCTTCTCCCTCTGACATTTTATTCCCTTCTCCCTATGACATTTTATTCCTTCTCCCTGTGACATTTTATTCTATCTCCCTGTGACATTTTATTCCCTCTCCCTGTGACATTTTATTCCTTCTCCCTGTGACATTTTATTCCTTTCTCACTTTGACATTTTTTCCCTTCTCCCAGTGACATTTTATTCCCTCCTTCCTGTGACATTTTATTCCCTTCTCCCTGTGACATTTTTTTCCTTCTCCCTGTGACATTTTATTCCCTCTCCCTGTGACATTTTATTCCCTCTCCCTGTGACATTTTATTCCCTTCTCCCTGTGACATTTTATTTCCTTCGCCCTCTGACATTTTATTCCCGCTCCCTCTGACATTTTATTACCTTCTCCCTCTGACATTTTATTCCCTCTCCCTGTGACATTTTATTCCTTCTCCCTGTGACATTTTATTCCCACTCCCTTTGATTTTTTATTCCCTCTCCCTGTGAAATTTTATTCCATTTCCCTGCGATATTTTATTTCCTTCTCCCTGTGACATTTTATTCCCTTCTCCCTGCGACATTTTATTCCCTTCTCCATGTGACATTTCATTCCTTCTCCCTGTGACATTTGATTCCCTCTCCCTGTGATATTTAATTCCCTTCTCCCTGTGACATTTTATTCCCTTCTCCTAGTGACATTTTATTCCCTTCTGCCTGTGACATTTTCTTTCCTTCTCACTGTGACATTTTTTCCCTTCTTCCTGAGACCTTTTATTCCCTTCTCCCTGTGACATTTTATTCCTTCACCCTGTGACATGTTATCCCCTTCTCCCTGTGACATTTCATTCCCTTCTCCCTGCGACATTTTATTCCCTTCTCCATGTGACATTTCATTCCCTTCTCCCTGCGACATTTTATTCCCTCACCATGTGACATTTTATTCCCTTCTCCCTGTGACATTTTATTTCCTTCTCCCGGTGACTTTTTATTCCCTCTCCATGTGACATTTTACTCCTTTCTCCCTGTGATATTTTATTCCCTTCTCCCTGTGACATTTTAATCCCTTCTCCCTGTGACATTTTATTCCCTCTCCCTGTGACATTTTATTCCTATTCCATGTGACATTTTATTCCCTTCTCCCTGTGACTTTTTATTCCCTCTCCCTGTGACATTTCATTCCCTCCCCCTGTGGCATTTCATTCCCTTTCCATGTGACATTTCATTCCCTAACCCTGTGACATTTCATTCCCTCTCCTTGTGACATTTTATTCCCTTCTCCCTGAGTCATTTTATTCCCTTCTCCCTCTGTCATTTTCTTCCCTTCTCCGTGTGACATTTCATTCCCTCTCACTGTGACATTTTATTCCCTCTTCCTGTGACATTTTATTCCCTTCTCCCTGTGACATTTTATTCCCTTCTCTGGGTGACATTTTATTCCCTCTCACTGTGATTTTTTATTCCCTCTCCCTGCGAAATTTTTTTCCATCTCCCTGTGACATTTTATTCCCTCTCCCTGTGACATTTTATTCCCTTCTCCCTGTGATATTTTATTTCCTTCTCCCTCTGACATTTTATTCCCTTCTCCCTATGACATTTTATTCCTTCTCCCTGTGACATTTTATTCTATCTCCCTGTGACATTTTATTCCCTCTCCCTGTGACATTTTATTCCTTCTCCCTGTGACATTTTATTCCTTTCTCACTTTGACATTTTTTCCCTTCTCCCAGTGACATTTTATTCCCTCCTTCATGTGACATTTTATTCCCTTCTCCCTGTGACATTTTTTTCCTTCTCCCTGTGACATTTTTTTCCCTCTCCCTGTGACATTTTATTCCCTCTCCCTGTGACATTTTATTCCCTTCTCCCTGTGACATTTTATTTCCTTCTCCCTCTGACATTTTATTCCCGCTCCCTGTGACATTTTATTCCCTTCTCCCTCTGACATTTTATTCCCTCTCCCTGTGACATTTTATTCCTTCTCCCTGTGACATTTTATTCCCTTCTCCATGTGACATTTTATTCCTTCTCTCTGTGACATTTTATTCCCTTCTCCCTGTGACATTTTATTTCCTTCTCCCTGTGACTTTTTATTCCCTCTCAATGTGACATTTTATTCCCTTCTCCCTGTGACATTTTATTCCCTTCTCCCTCTGACATTTTAATCCCTTCTCCCTGTGACATTTTATTCCCTCTTCCTGTGACATTTTATTCCTATTCCCTGTGACATTTTATTCCCTTCTCCCTGTGACTTTTTATTCCCTCTCCCTGTGACATTTCTTTCCCTTCTCCCTGTGACATTTCATTCCCTCCCCCTGTGGCATTTCATTCCCTTTCCCTGTGACATTTCATTCCCTAACCCTGTGACATTTCATTCCCTCTCCTTGTGACATTTTATTCCCTTCTCCCTGTATCATTTTATTCCCTTCTCCCTCTGTCATTTTCTTCCCTTCTCCGTGTGACATTTCATTCCCTCTCACTGTGACATTTTATTCCCTCTTCCTGTGACATTTTATTCCCTTCTCCCTGTGACATTTTATTTCCTTCTCCCGGTGACTTTTTATTCCCTCTCCATGTGACATTTTACTCCTTTCTCCCTGTGACATTTTATTCCCTTCTCCCTGTGACATTTTAATCCCTTCTCCCTGTGACATTTTATTCCCTCTCCCTGTGACATTTTATTCCTATTCCATGTGACATTTTATTCCCTTCTCCCTGTGACTTTTTATTCCCTCTCCCTGTGACATTTCATTCCCTCCCCCTGTGGCATTTCATTCCCTTTCCATGTGACATTTCATTCCCTAACCCTGTGACATTTCATTCCCTCTCCTTGTGACATTTTATTCCCTTCTCCCTGAGTCATTTTATTCCCTTCTCCCTCTGTCATTTTCTTCCCTTCTCCGTGTGACATTTCATTCCCTCTCACTGTGACATTTTATTCCCTCTTCCTGTGACATTTTATTCCCTTCTCCCTGTGACATTTTATTCCCTTCTCTGGGTGACATTTTATTCCCTCTCACTGTGATTTTTTATTCCCTCTCCCTGCGAAATTTTTTTCCATCTCCCTGTGACATTTTATTCCCTCTCCCTGTGACATTTTATTCCCTTCTCCCTGTGATATTTTATTTCCTTCTCCCTCTGACATTTTATTCCCTTCTCCCTATGACATTTTATTCCTTCTCCCTGTGACATTTTATTCTATCTCCCTGTGACATTTTATTCCCTCTCCCTGTGACATTTTATTCCTTCTCCCTGTGACATTTTATTCCTTTCTCACTTTGACATTTTTCCCTTCTCCCAGTGACATTTTATTCCCTCCTTCCTGTGACATTTTATTCCCTTCTCCCTGTGACATTTTTTTCCTTCTCCCTGTGACATTTTTTTCCCTCTCCCTGTGACATTTTATTCCCTCTCCCTGTGACATTTTATTCCCTTCTCCCTGTGACATTTTATTTCCTTCTCCCTCTGACATTTTATTCCCGCTCCCTGTGACATTTTATTCCCTCCTTCCTGTGACATTTTATTCCCTTCTCCCTGTGACATTTTTTTCCTTCTCCCTCTGACATTTTATTCCCTCTCCCTGTGACATTTTATTCCTTCTCCCTGTGACATTTTATTCCCTTCTCCCTGTGACTTTTCATTCCCTCTCCCTGTGACATTTCATTCCCTCCCCCTTTGACATTTCATTCCCTTTTCCCTGTGACATTTTATTCCTTCTCCCCGTGACAATTTATTCCCTCTCCCTGTGAAATTTTATTCCCTCTTCCTGTGACTTTTTATTCCATTCTCCCTGTGAAATTTTATTCCTTTTCCCTGTGACATTATATTCCCTTCTCCATGTGACATTTTATTCCTTCTCTCTGTGACATTTTATTCCCTTCTCCCTGTGACATTTTATTTCCTTCTCCCTGTGACTTTTTATTCCCTCTCAATGTGACATTTTATTCCCTTCTCCCTGTGACATTTTATTCCCTTCTCCCTCTGACATTTTAATCCCTTCTCCCTGTGACATTTTATTCCCTCTTCCTGTGACATTTTATTCCTATTCCCTGTGACATTTTATTCCCTTCTCCCTGTGACTTTTTATTCCCTCTCCCTGTGACATTTCTTTCCCTTCTCCCTGTGACATTTCATTCCCTCCCCCTGTGGCATTTCATTCCCTTTCCCTGTGACATTTCATTCCCTAACCCTGTGACATTTCATTCCCTCTCCTTGTGACATTTTATTCCCTTCTCCCTGTATCATTTTATTCCCTTCTCCCTCTGTCATTTTCTTCCCTTCTCCGTGTGACATTTCATTCCCTCTCACTGTGACATTTTATTCCCTCTTCCTGTGACATTTTATTCCATTCTCCCGGTGACATTTTATTCCCTCTCCCTGTGATTTTTTATTCCCTCTCACTGCGAAATTTTTTTCCATCTCCCTGTGACATTTTATTCCCTCTCCCTGTGACATTTTATTCCCTTCTCCCTATCACATTTTATTCCCACTCTCTGTGACATTTCATTCCCTTCTCCCTGTGACATTTTATTCTCTCGCCCTGTGACACTTTATTCCCTTCTCCCTGTGACATTTTATTCCCTCTTCCTGTAACATTTTATTCCCTTCTCCCTGTGACATTTTATTCCCTCTCCCTGTGACATTTTTTTCCCTTCTCCCTGAGACATTTTATTCCCACTCCCTGTTACATTTTATTCCGTCTCCCTGTGACAGTTTATTCCCTTCTCCCTGTGACATTTTATTCCCTTCTCCCTGTGACATTCTATTCCCTTCTCCCTGTGACATTTCATTCCCTCTCCCTGTGACATTTCATTCCCTCCCCCTTTGACATTTCATTCTCTATCCCCGTGACATTTTATTCCCTCTCGCTGTTAAATATTATTCCCTCTTCCTGTGACTTTTTATTCCCTTCTCCCTTTGACATTTTATTCCCTCTCGCTGTGATTTTTTATTCCCTCTCCCTGTGACATTTCATTCCCTCCCCCTGTGACATTTCATTCCCTATCCCTGTGACATTTCATTCTCTAACCCTGTGACATTTCATTCCCTCTTCCTGTGACTTTTTATTCCCTCTCCATGTGACATTTTATTCCCTTCTCCCTGTTTCATTTAATTCCCTTCTCCCTCTGACATTTTAATCCCTTCTCCCTCTGACATTTTATTCCCTCTCCCTGTGACATTTTATTCCTATTCCCTGTGACATTTTATTCCCTTCTCCCGGTGACATTTTATTCCCTCTCCCTGTGATTTTTTATTCCCTCTCCCTGCGAAATTTTTTTCCATCTCCCTGTGACATTTTATTCCCTCTCCCTGTGACATTTTATTCCCTTCTCCCTGTGATATTTTATTTCCTTCTCCCTCTGACATTTTATTCCCTTCTCCCTATGACATTTTAATCCTTCTCCCTGTGACATTTTATTCTATATCCCTGTGACATTTTATTCCCTCTCCCTGTGACATTTTATTCCTTCTCCCTGTGACATTTTATTCCTTTCTCACTTTGACATTTTTTCCCTTCTCCCTGTGACATTTTATTTCCTTCTCCCTCTGACATTTTATTCCCGCTCCCTGTGACATTTTATTACCTTCTCCCTCTGACATTTTATTCCCTCTCCCTGTGACATTTTATTCCTTCTCCCTGTGACATTTTATTCCCACTCCCTTTGATTTTTTATTCCCTCTCCCTGTGAAATTTTATTCCTTTTCCCTGTGATATTTTATTTCCTTCTCCCTGTGACATTTTATTCCCTTCTCCCTGTGACATTTTATTCCCTTCTCCATGTGACATTTCGTTCCTTCTCCCTGTGACATTTGATTCCCTCTCCCTGTGATATTTAATTCCCTTCTCCCTGTGACATTTTATTCCCTTCTCCTAGTGACATTTTATTCCCTTCTGCCTGTGACATTTTCTTTCCTTCTCACTGTGACATTTTTTCCCTTCTTCCTGAGACCTTTTATTCCCTTCTCCCTGTGACATTTTATTCCTTCACCCTGTGACATGTTATCCCCTTCTCCCTGTGACATTTCATTCCCTTCTCCCTGTGACTTTTTATTCCCTCTCCATGTGACATTTTATTCCCTTCTGCCTGTGACATTTTAATCCCTTCTCCCTGTGACATTTTATTCCCTCTCCCTGTGACATTTTATTCCTATTCCATGTGACATTTTATTCCCTTCTCCCTGTGACTTTTTATTCCCTCTCCCTGTGACATTTCATTCCCTCCCCCTGTGGCATTTCATTCCCTTTCCCTGTGACATTTCATTCCCTAACCCTGTGACATTTCATTCCCTCTCCTTGTGACATTTTATTCCCTTCTCCCTGAGTCATTTTATTCGCTTCTCCCTCTGTCATTTTCTTCCCTTCTCCGTGTGACATTTCATTCCCTCTCACTGTGACATTTTATTCCCTCTTCCTGTGACATTTTATTCCCTTCTCCCGGTGACATTTTATTCCCTTCTCTGGGTGACATTTTATTCCCTCTCACTGTGATTTTTTATTCCCTCTCCCTGCAAAATTTTTTTCCATCTCCCTGTGACATTTTATTCCCTCTCCCTGTGACATTTTATTCCCTTCTCCCTGTGATATTTTATTTCCTTCTCCCTCTGACATTTTATTCCCTTCTCCCTATGACATTTTATTCCTTCTCCCTGTGACATTTTATTCTATCTCCCTGTGACATTTTATTCCCTCTCCCTGTGACATTTTATTCCTTCTCCCTGTGACATTTTATTCCTTTCTCACTTTGACATTTTTTCCCTTCTCCCAGTGACATTTTATTCCCTCCTTCCTGTGACATTTTATTCCCTTCTCCCTGTGACATTTTTTTCCTTCTCCCTGTGACATTTTATTCCCTCTCCCTGTGACATTTTATTCCCTCTCCCTGTGACATTTTATTCCCTTCTCCCTGTGACATTTTATTTCCTTCGCCCTCTGACATTTTATTCCCGCTCCCTCTGACATTTTATTACCTTCTCCCTCTGACATTTTATTCCCTCTCCCTGTGACATTTTATTCCTTCTCCCTGTGACATTTTATTCCCACTCCCTTTGATTTTTTATTCCCTCTCCCTGTGAAATTTTATTCCATTTCCCTGCGATATTTTATTTCCTTCTCCCTGTGACATTTTATTCCCTTCTCCCTGCGACATTTTATTCCCTTCTCCATGTGACATTTCATTCCTTTTCCCTGTGACATTTGATTCCCTCTCCCTGTGATATTTAATTCCCTTCTCCCTGTGACATTTTATTCCCTTCTCCTAGTGACATTTTATTCCCTTCTGCCTGTGACATTTTCTTTCCTTCTCACTGTGACATTTTTTCCCTTCTTCCTGAGACCTTTTATTCCCTTCTCCCTGTGACATTTTATTCCTTCACCCTGTGACATGTTATCCCCTTCTCCCTGTGACATTTCATTCCCTTCTCCCTGCGACATTTTATTCCCTTCTCCATGTGACATTTCATTCCCTTCTCCCTGCGACATTTTATTCCCTCACCATGTGACATTTTATTCCCTTCTCCCTGTGACATTTTATTTCCTTCTCCCGGTGACTTTTTATTCCCTCTCCATGTGACATTTTACTCCTTTCTCCCTGTGACATTTTATTCCCTTCTCCCTGTGACATTTTAATCCCTTCTCCCTGTGACATTTTATTCCCTCTCCCTGTGACATTTTATTCCTATTCCATGTGACATTTTATTCCCTTCTCCCTGTGACTTTTTATTCCCTCTCCCTGTGGCATTTCATTCCCTTTCCATGTGACATTTCATTCCCTAACCCTGTGACATTTCATTCCCTCTCCTTGTGACATTTTATTCCCTTCTCCCTGAGTCATTTTATTCCCTTCTCCCTCTGTCATTTTCTTCCCTTCTCCGTGTGACATTTCATTCCCTCTCACTGTGACATTTTATTCCCTCTTCCTGTGACATTTTATTCCCTTCTCCCTGTGACATTTTATTCCCTTCTCTGGGTGACATTTTATTCCCTCTCACTGTGATTTTTTATTCCCTCTCCCTGCGAAATTTTTTTCCATCTCCCTGTGACATTTTATTCCCTCTCCCTGTGACATTTTATTCCCTTCTCCCTGTGATATTTTATTTCCTTCTCCCTCTGACATTTTATTCCCTTCTCCCTATGACATTTTATTCCTTCTCCCTGTGACATTTTATTCTATCTCCCTGTGACATTTTATTCCCTCTCCCTGTGACATTTTATTCCTTCTCCCTGTGACATTTTATTCCTTTCTCACTTTGACATTTTTTCCCTTCTCCCAGTGACATTTTATTCCCTCCTTCCTGTGACATTTTATTCCCTTCTCCCTGTGACATTTTTTTCCTTCTCCCTGTGACATTTTTTTCCCTCTCCCTGTGACATTTTATTCCCTCTCCCTGTGACATTTTATTCCCTTCTCCCTGTGACATTTTATTTCCTTCTCCCTCTGACATTTTATTCCCGCTCCCTGTGACATTTTATTCCCTTCTCCCTCTGACATTTTATTCCCTCTCCCTGTGACATTTTATTCCTTCTCCCTGTGACATTTTATTCCCTTCTCCATGTGACATTTTATTCCTTCTCTCTGTGACATTTTATTCCCTTCTCCCTGTGACATTTTATTTCCTTCTCCCTGTGACTTTTTATTCCCTCTCAATGTGACATTTTATTCCCTTCTCCCTGTGACATTTTATTCCCTTCTCCCTCTGACATTTTAATCCCTTCTCCCTGTGACATTTTATTCCCTCTTCCTGTGACATTTTATTCCTATTCCCTGTGACATTTTATTCCCTTCTCCCTGTGACTTTTTATTCCCTCTCCCTGTGACATTTCTTTCCCTTCTCCCTGTGACATTTCATTCCCTCCCCCTGTGGCATTTCATTCCCTTTCCCTGTGACATTTCATTCCCTCTCACTGTGACATTTTATTCCCTCTTCCTGTGACATTTTATTCCATTCTCCCTGTGACATTTTATTCCCTTCTCCCGGTGACATTTTATTCACTCTCCCTGTGATTTTTTATTCCCTCTCACTGCGAAATTTTTTTCCATCTCCCTGTGACATTTTATTCCCTCTCCCTGTGACATTTTATTCCCTTCTCCCTATCACATTTTATTCCCACTCTCTGTGACATTTCATTCCCTTCTCCCTGTGACATTTTATTCTCTCGCCCTGTGACACTTTATTCCCTTCTCCCTGTGACATTTTATTCCCTCTTCCTGTAACATTTTATTCCCTTCTCCCTGTGACATTTTATTCCCACTCCCTGTGACATTTTTTTCCCTTCTCCCTGAGACATTTTATTCCCACTCCCTGTTACATTTTATTCCGTCTCCCTGTGACAGTTTATTCCCTTCTCCCTGTGACATTTTATTCCCTTCTCCCTGTGACATTCTATTCCCTTCTCCCTGTGACATTTCATTCCCTCTCCCTGTGACATTTCATTCCCTCCCCCTTTGACATTTCATTCTCTATCCCCGTGACATTTTATTCCCTCTCGCTGTTAAATATTATTCCCTCTTCCTGTGACTTTTTATTCCCTTCTCCCTTTGACATTTTATTCCCTCTCGCTGTGATTTTTTATTCCCTCTCCCTGTGACATTTCATTCCCTCCCCCTGTGACATTTCATTCCCTATCCCTGTGACATTTCATTCTCTAACCCTGTGACATTTCATTCCCTCTTCCTGTGACTTTTTATTCCCTCTCCATGTGACATTTTATTCCCTTCTCCCTGTTTCATTTAATTCCCTTCTCCCTCTGACATTTTAATCCCTTCTCCCTCTGACATTTTATTCCCTCTCCCTGTGACATTTTATTCCTATTCCCTGTGACATTTTATTCCCTTCTCCCGGTGACATTTTATTCCCTCTCCCTGTGATTTTTTATTCCCTCTCCCTGCGAAATTTTTTTCCATCTCCCTGTGACATTTTATTCCCTCTCCCTGTGACATTTTATTCCCTTCTCCCTGTGATATTTTATTTCCTTCTCCCTCTGACATTTTATTCCCTTCTCCCTATGACATTTTAATCCTTCTCCCTGTGACATTTTATTCTATATCCCTGTGACATTTTATTCCCTCTCCCTGTGACATTTTATTCCTTCTCCCTGTGACATTTTATTCCTTTCTCACTTTGACATTTTTTCCCTTCTCCCTGTGACATTTTATTTCCTTCTCCCTCTGACATTTTATTCCCGCTCCCTGTGACATTTTATTACCTTCTCCCTCTGACATTTTATTCCCTCTCCCTGTGACATTTTATTCCTTCTCCCTGTGACATTTTATTCCCACTCCCTTTGATTTTTTATTCCCTCTCCCTGTGAAATTTTATTCCTTTTCCCTGTGATATTTTATTTCCTTCTCCCTGTGACATTTTATTCCCTTCTCCCTGTGACATTTTATTCCCTTCTCCATGTGACATTTCGTTCCTTCTCCCTGTGACATTTGATTCCCTCTCCCTGTGATATTTAATTCCCTTCTCCCTGTGACATTTTATTCCCTTCTCCTAGTGACATTTTATTCCCTTCTGCCTGTGACATTTTCTTTCCTTCTCACTGTGACATTTTTTCCCTTCTTCCTGAGACCTTTTATTCCCTTCTCCCTGTGACATTTTATTCCTTCACCCTGTGACATGTTATCCCCTTCTCCCTGTGACATTTCATTCCCTTCTCCCTGTGACTTTTTATTCCCTCTCCATGTGACATTTTATTCCCTTCTGCCTGTGACATTTTAATCCCTTCTCCCTGTGACATTTTATTCCCTCTCCCTGTGACATTTTATTCCTATTCCATGTGACATTTTATTCCCTTCTCCCTGTGACTTTTTATTCCCTCTCCCTGTGACATTTCATTCCCTCCCCCTGTGGCATTTCATTCCCTTTCCCTGTGACATTTCATTCCCTAACCCTGTGACATTTCATTCCCTCTCCTTGTGACATTTTATTCCCTTCTCCCTCTGTCATTTTCTTCCCTTCTCCGTGTGACATTTCATTCCCTCTCACTGTGACATTTTATTCCCTCTTCCTGTGACATTTTATTCCCTTCTCCCTGTGACATTTTATTCCCTTCTCTGGGTGACATTTTATTCCCTCTCACTGTGATTTTTTATTCCCTCTCCCTGCAAAATTTTTTTCCATCTCCCTGTGACATTTTATTCCCTCTCCCTGTGACATTTTATTCCCTTCTCCCTGTGATATTTTATTTCCTTCTCCCTCTGACATTTTATTCCCTTCTCCCTATGACATTTTATTCCTTCTCCCTGTGACATTTTATTCTATCTCCCTGTGACATTTTATTCCCTCTCCCTGTGACATTTTATTCCTTCTCCCTGTGACATTTTATTCCTTTCTCACTTTGACATTTTTTCCCTTCTCCCAGTGACATTTTATTCCCTCCTTCCTGTGACATTTTATTCCCTTCTCCCTGTGACATTTTTTTCCTTCTCCCTGTGACATTTTATTCCCTCTCCCTGTGACATTTTATTCCCTCTCCCTGTGACATTTTATTCCCTTCTCCCTGTGACATTTTATTTCCTTCGCCCTCTGACATTTTATTCCCGCTCCCTCTGACATTTTATTACCTTCTCCCTCTGACATTTTATTCCCTCTCCCTGTGACATTTTATTCCTTGTCCCTGTGACATTTTATTCCCACTCCCTTTGATTTTTTATTCCCTCTCCCTGTGAAATTTTATTCCATTTCCCTGCGATATTTTATTTCCTTCTCCCTGTGACATTTTATTCCCTTCTCCCTGCGACATTTTATTCCCTTCTCCATGTGACATTTCATTCCTTCTCCCTGTGACATTTGATTCCCTCTCCCTGTGATATTTAATTCCCTTCTCCCTGTGACATTTTATTCCCTTCTCCTAGTGACATTTTATTCCCTTCTGCCTGTGACATTTTCTTTCCTTCTCACTGTGACATTTTTTCCCTTCTTCCTGAGACCTTTTATTCCCTTCTCCCTGTGACATTTTATTCCTTCACCCTGTGACATGTTATCCCCTTCTCCCTGTGACATTTCATTCCCTTCTCCCTGCGACATTTTATTCCCTTCTCCATGTGACATTTCATTCCCTTCTCCCTGCGACATTTTATTCCCTCACCATGTGACATTTTATTCCCTTCTCCCTGTGACATTTTATTTCCTTCTCCCTGTGACTTTTTATTCCCTCTCCATGTGACATTTTACTCCTTTCTCCCTGTGACATTTTATTCCCTTCTCCCTGTGACATTTTAATCCCTTCTCCCTGTGACATTTTATTCCCTCTCCCTGTGACATTTTATTCCTATTCCATGTGACATTTTATTCCCTTCTCCCTGTGACTTTTTATTCCCTCTCCCTGTGACATTTTATTCCCTTCTCCCTGAGTCATTTTATTCCCTTCTCCCTCTGTCATTTTCTTCCCTTCTCCGTGTGACATTTCATTCCCTCTCACTGTGACATTTTATTCCCTCTTCCTGTGACATTTTATTCCCTTCTCCCTGTGACATTTTATTCCCTTCTCTGGGTGACATTTTATTCCCTCTCACTGTGATTTTTTATTCCCTCTCCCTGCGAAATTTTTTTCCATCTCCCTGTGACATTTTATTCCCTCTCCCTGTGACATTTTATTCCCTTCTCCCTGTGATATTTTATTTCCTTCTCCCTCTGACATTTTATTCCCTTCTCCCTATGACATTTTATTCCTTCTCCCTGTGACATTTTATTCTATCTCCCTGTGACATTTTATTCCCTCTCCCTGTGACATTTTATTCCTTCTCCCTGTGACATTTTATTCCTTTCTCACTTTGACATTTTTTCCCTTCTCCCAGTGACATTTTATTCCCTCCTTCCTGTGACATTTTATTCCCTTCTCCCTGTGACATTTTTTTCCTTCTCCCTGTGACATTTTTTTCCCTCTCCCTGTGACATTTTATTCCCTCTCCCTGTGACATTTTATTCCCTTCTCCCTGTGACATTTTATTTCCTTCTCCCTCTGACATTTTATTCCCGCTCCCTGTGACATTTTATTCCCTTCTCCCTCTGACATTTTATTCCCTCTCCCTGTGACATTTTATTCCTTCTCCCTGTGACATTTTATTCCCTTCTCCCTGTGACTTTTCATTCCCTCTCCCTGTGACATTTCATTCCCTCCCCCTTTGACATTTCATTCCCTTTTCCCTGTGACATTTTATTCCTTCTCCCCGTGACAATTTATTCCCTCTCCCTGTGAAATTTTATTCCCTCTTCCTGTGACTTTTTATTCCCTTCTCCCTGTGAAATTTTATTCCTTTTCCCTGTGACATTTTATTCCCTTCTCCATGTGACATTTTATTCCTTCTCTCTGTGACATTTTTTTCCCTTCTCCCTGTGACATTTTATTTCCTTCTCCCTGTGACTTTTTATTCCCTCTCAATGTGACATTTTATTCCCTTCTCCCTGTGACATTTTATTCCCTTCTCCCTCTGACATTTTAATCCCTTCTCCCTGTGACATTTTATTCCCTCTTCCTGTGACATTTTATTCCTATTCCCTGTGACATTTTATTCCCTTCTCCCTGTGACTTTTTATTCCCTCTCCCTGTGACATTTCTTTCCCTTCTCCCTGTGACATTTCATTCCCTCCCCCTGTGGCATTTCATTCCCTTTCCCTGTGACATTTCATTCCCTAACCCTGTGACATTTCATTCCCTCTCCTTGTGACATTTTATTCCCTTCTCCCTGTATCATTTTATTCCCTTCTCCCTCTGTCATTTTCTTCCCTTCTCCGTGTGACATTTCATTCCCTCTCACTGTGACATTTTATTCCCTCTTCCTGTGACATTTTATTCCATTCTCCCTGTGACATTTTATTCCCTTCTCCCGGTGACATTTTATTCCCTCTCCCTGTGATTTTTTATTCCCTCTCACTGCGAAATTTTTTTCCATCTCCCTGTGACATTTTATTCCCTCTCCCTGTGACATTTTATTCCCTTCTCCCTATCACATTTTATTCCCACTCTCTGTGACATTTCATTCCCTTCTCCCTGTGACATTTTATTCTCTCGCCCTGTGACACTTTATTCCCTTCTCCCTGTGACATTTTATTCCCTCTTCCTGTAACATTTTATTCCCTTCTCCCTGTGACATTTTATTCCCTCTCCCTGTGACATTTTTTTCCCTTCTCCCTGAGACATTTTATTCCCTCTCCCTGTTACATTTTATTCCGTCTCCCTGTGACAGTTTATTCCCTTCTCCCTGTGACATTTTATTCCCTTCTCCCTGTGACATTCTATTCCCTTCTCCCTGTGACATTTCATTCCCTCTCCCTGTGACATTTCATTCCCTCCCCCTTTGACATTTCATTCTCTATCCCCGTGACATTTTATTCCCTCTCGCTGTTAAATATTATTCCCTCTTCCTGTGACTTTTTATTCCCTTCTCCCTTTGACATTTTATTCCCTCTCGCTGTGATTTTTTATTCCCTCTCCCTGTGACATTTCATTCCCTCCCCCTGTGACATTTCATTCCCTATCCCTGTGACATTTCATTCTCTAACCCTGTGACATTTCATTCCCTCTTCCTGTGACTTTTTATTCCCTCTCCATGTGACATTTTATTCCCTTCTCCCTGTTTCATTTAATTCCCTTCTCCCTCTGACATTTTAATCCCTTCTCCCTCTGACATTTTATTCCCTCTCCCTGTGACATTTTATTCCTATTCCCTGTGACATTTTATTCCCTTCTCCCGGTGACATTTTATTCCCTCTCCCTGTGATTTTTTATTCCCTCTCCCTGCGAAATTTTTTTCCATCTCCCTGTGACATTTTATTCCCTCTCCCTGTGACATTTTATTCCCTTCTCCCTGTGATATTTTATTTCCTTCTCCCTCTGACATTTTATTCCCTTCTCCCTATGACATTTTAATCCTTCTCCCTGTGACATTTTATTCTATATCCCTGTGACATTTTATTCCCTCTCCCTGTGACATTTTATTCCTTCTCCCTGTGACATTTTATTCCTTTCTCACTTTGACATTTTTTCCCTTCTCCCTGTGACATTTTATTTCCTTCTCCCTCTGACATTTTATTCCCGCTCCCTGTGACATTTTATTACCTTCTCCCTCTGACATTTTATTCCCTCTCCCTGTGACATTTTATTCCTTCTCCCTGTGACATTTTATTCCCACTCCCTTTGATTTTTTATTCCCTCTCCCTGTGAAATTTTATTCCTTTTCCCTGTGATATTTTATTTCCTTCTCCCTGTGACATTTTATTCCCTTCTCCCTGTGACATTTTATTCCCTTCTCCATGTGACATTTCGTTCCTTCTCCCTGTGACATTTGATTCCCTCTCCCTGTGATATTTAATTCCCTTCTCCCTGTGACATTTTATTCCCTTCTCCTAGTGACATTTTATTCCCTTCTGCCTGTGACATTTTCTTTCCTTCTCACTGTGACATTTTTTCCCTTCTTCCTGAGACCTTTTATTCCCTTCTCCCTGTGACATTTTATTCCTTCACCCTGTGACATGTTATCCCCTTCTCCCTGTGACATTTCATTCCCTTCTCCCTGTGACATTTCATTCCCTCCCCCTGTGGCATTTCATTCCCTTTCCCTGTGACATTTCATTCCCTAACCCTGTGACATTTCATTCCCTCTCCTTGTGACATTTTATTCCCTTCTCCCTGAGTCATTTTATTCGCTTCTCCCTCTGTCATTTTCTTCCCTTCTCCGTGTGACATTTCATTCCCTCTCACTGTGACATTTTATTCCCTCTTCCTGTGACATTTTATTCCCTTCTCCCTGTGACATTTTATTCCCTTCTCTGGGTGACATTTTATTCCCTCTCACTGTGATTTTTTATTCCCTCTCCCTGTGAAATTTTATTCCTTTTCACTGTGATATTTTATTTCCTTCTCCCTGTGACATTTTATCCTTCACCCTGTGACATTTTATTCCCTTCTCCCTGTGACATTTTATTCTATCTCCCTGTGACATTTTAATCCCTTCTCCCTGTGACATTTTATTCCCTCTCCCTGTGACATTTTATTCCTATTCCATGTGACATTTTATTCCCTTCTCCCTGTGACTTTTTATTCCCTCTCCCTGTGACATTTCATTCCCTTCTCCCTATGACATTTTATTCCTTCTCCCTGTGACATTTTATTCTATCTCCCTGTGACATTTTATTCCCTCTCCCTGTGACATTTTATTCCTTCTCCCTGTGACATTTTATTCCCGCTCCCTCTGACATTTTATTACCTTCTCCCTCTGACATTTTATTCCCTCTCCCTGTGACATTTTATTCCTTCTCCCTGTGACATTTTATTCCCACTCCCTTTGATTTTTTATTCCCTCTCCCTGTGAAATTTTATTCCATTTCCCTGCGATATTTTATTTCCTTCTCCCTGTGACATTTTATTCCCTTCTCCCTGCGACATTTTATTCCCTTCTCCATGTGACATTTCATTCCTTCTCCCTGTGACATTTGATTCCCTCTCCCTGTGATATTTAATACCCTTCTCCCTGTGACATTTTATTCCCTTCTCCTAGTGACATTTTATTCCCTTCTGCCTGTGACATTTTCTTTCCTTCTCACTGTGACATTTTTTCCCTTCTTCCTGAGACCTTTTATTCCCTTCTCCCTGTGACATTTTATTCCTTCACCCTGTGACATGTTATCCCCTTCTCCCTGTGACATTTCATTCCCTTCTCCCTGTGACATTTTATTCCCTCACCATGTGACATTTTATTCCCTTCTCCCTGTGACATTTTATTTCCTTCTCCCGGTGACTTTTTATTCCCTCTCCATGTGACATTTTACTCCTTTCTCCCTGTGACATTTTATTCCCTTCTCCCTGTGACATTTTAATCCCTTCTCCCTGTGACATTTTTTTCCATCTCCCTGTGACATTTTATTCCCTCTCCCTGTGACATTTTATTCCCTTCTCCCTGTGATATTTTATTTCCTTCTCCCTCTGACATTTTATTCCCTTCTCCCTATGACATTTTATTCCTTCTCCCTGTGACATTTTATTCTATCTCCCTGTGACATTTTATTCCCTCTCCCTGTGACATTTTATTCCTTCTCCCTGTGACATTTTATTCCTTTCTCACTTTGACATTTTTGCCCTTCTCCCAGTGACATTTTATTCCCTCCTTCCTGTGACATTTTATTCCCTTCTCCCTGTGACATTTTTTTCCTTCTGCCTGTGACATTTTATTCCCTCTCCCTGTGACATTTTATTCCCTCTCCCTGTGACATTTTATTCCCTTCTCCCTGTGACATTTTATTTCCTTCGCCCTCTGACATTTTATTCCCGCTCCCTCTGACATTTTATTCCCTCTCCCTGTGACATTTTATTCCTTCTCCCTGTGACATTTTATTCCCACTCCCTTTGATTTTTTATTCCCTCTCCCTGTGAAATTTTATTCCATTTCCCTGCGATATTTTATTTCCTTCTCCCTGTGACATTTTATTCCCTTCTCCCTGCGACATTTTATTCCCTTCTCCATGTGACATTTCATTCCTTCTCCCTGTGACATTTGATTCCCTCTCCCTGTGATATTTAATTCCCTTCTCCCTGTGACATTTTATTCCCTTCTCCTAGTGACATTTTATTCCCTTCTGCCTGTGACATTTTCTTTCCTTCTCACTGTGACATTTTTTCCCTTCTTCCTGAGACCTTTTATTCCCTTCTCCCTGTGACATTTTATTCCTTCACCCTGTGACATGTTATCCCCTTCTCCCTGTGACATTTCATTCCCTTCTCCCTGTGACATTTTATTCCCTCACCATGTGACATTTTATTCCCTTCTCCCTGTGACATTTTATTTCCTTCTCCCGGTGACTTTTTATTCCCTCTCCATGTGACATTTTACTCCTTTCTCCCTGTGACATTTTATTCCCTTCTCCCTGTGACATTTTAATCCCTTCTCCCTGTGACATTTTATTCCCTCTCCCTGTGACATTTTATTCCTATTCCATGTGACATTTTATTCCCTTCTCCCTGTGACTTTTTATTCCCTCTCCCTGTGACATTTCATTCCCTCCCCCTGTGGCATTTCATTCCCTTTCCATGTGACATTTCATTCCCTAACCCTGTGACATTTCATTCCCTCTCCTTGTGACATTTTATTCCCTTCTCCCTGAGTCATTTTATTCCCTTCTCCCTCTGTCATTTTCTTCCCTTCTCCGTGTGACATTTCATTCCCTCTCACTGTGACATTTTATTCCCTCTTCCTGTGACATTTTATTCCCTTCTCCCTGTGACATTTTATTCCCTTCTCTGGGTGACATTTTATTCCCTCTCACTGTGATTTTTTATTCCCTCTCCCTGCGAAATTTTTTTCCATCTCCCTGTGACATTTTATTCCCTCTCCCTGTGACATTTTATTCCCTTCTCCCTGTGATATTTTATTTCCTTCTCCCTCTGACATTTTATTCCCTTCTCCCTATGACATTTTATTCCTTCTCCCTGTGACATTTTATTCTATCTCCCTGTGACATTTTATTCCCTCTCCCTGTGACATTTTATTCCTTCTCCCTGTGACATTTTATTCCTTTCTCACTTTGACATTTTTTCCCTTCTCCCAGTGACATTTTATTCCCTCCTTCCTGTGACATTTTATTCCCTTCTCCCTGTGACATTTTTTTCCTTCTCCCTGTGACATTTTTTTCCCTCTCCCTGTGACATTTTATTCCCTCTCCCTGTGACATTTTATTCCCTTCTCCCTGTGACATTTTATTTCCTTCTCCCTCTGACATTTTATTCCCGCTCCCTGTGACATTTTATTCCCTTCTCCCTCTGACATTTTATTCCCTCTCCCTGTGACATTTTATTCCTTCTCCCTGTGACATTTTATTCCCTTCTCCCTGTGACTTTTCATTCCCTCTCCCTGTGACATTTCATTCCCTTTTCCCTGTGACATTTTATTCCTTCTCCCCGTGACAATTTATTCCCTCTCCCTGTGAAATTTTATTCCCTCTTCCTGTGACGTTTTATTCCCTTCTCCCTGTGAAATTTTATTCCTTTTCCCTGTGACATTTTATTCCCTTCTCCATGTGACATTTTATTCCTTCTCTCTGTGACATTTTTTTCCCTTCTCCCTGTGACATTTTATTTCCTTCTCCCTGTGACTTTTTATTCCCTCTCAATGTGACATTTTATTCCCTTCTCCCTGTGACATTTTATTCCCTTCTCCCTCTGACATTTTAATCCATTCTCCCTGTGACATTTTATTCCCTCTTCCTGTGACATTTTATTCCTATTCCCTGTGACATTTTATTCCCTTCTCCCTGTGACTTTTTATTCCCTCTCCCTGTGACATTTCTTTCCCTTCTCCCTGTGACATTTCATTCCCTCCCCCTGTGGCATTTCATTCCCTTTCCCTGTGACATTTCATTCCCTAACCCTGTGACATTTCATTCCCTCTCCTTGTGACATTTTATTCCCTTCTCCCTGTATCATTTTATTCCCTTCTCCCTCTGTCATTTTCTTCCCTTCTCCGTGTGACATTTCATTCCCTCTCACTGTGACATTTTATTCCCTCTTCCTGTGACATTTTATTCCATTCTCCCTGTGACATTTTATTCCCTTCTCCCGGTGACATTTTATTCCCTCTCCCTGTGATTTTTTATTCCCTCTCACTGCGAAATTTTTTTCCATCTCCCTGTGACATTTTATTCCCTCTCCCTGTGACATTTTATTCCCTTCTCCCTATCACATTTTATTCCCACTCTCTGTGACATTTTATTCCCTTCTCCCTGTGACTTTTCATTCCCTCTCCCTGTGACATTTCATTCCCTCCCCCTTTGACATTTCATTCCCTTTTCCCTGTGACATTTTATTCCTTCTCCCCGTGACAATTTATTCCCTCTCCCTGTGACATTTTATTCCCTCTTCCTGTGACTTTTTATTCCCTTCTCCCTGTGACATTTTTTCCCTCTCCCTGTGATTTTTTATTCCCTCTCCCTGTGAAATTTTATTCCTTTTCACTGTGATATTTTATTTCCTTCTCCCTGTGACATTTTATCCTTCACCCTGTGACATTTTATTCCCTTCTCCATGTGACATTTTATTCCTTCTCTCTGTGACATTTTATTCCCTTCTCCCTGTGACATTTTCTTCCCTTCTCCCTGTGACATTTTATTCTCTTCTCCCAGTGACATTTTATTCACTTCTCCCTGTGACATTTTATTTCCTTCTCACTGTGAGATTTTTTCCCTTCTCCCTGAGACCTTTTATTCCCTTCTCCCTGTGACATTTCATTCCCTTCTCCCTGTGACATTTTATTCCCTCTCCATGTGACATTTTATTCCCTTCTCCCTGTGACATTTTATTTCCTTCTCCCTGTGACCTTTTATTCCCTCTCCATGTGACATTTTATTCCCTTCTCCCTGAGACATTTTATTCCCTTCTCCCTCTGACATTTTAATCCCTTCTCCCTGTGACATTAATTCCCTCTCCCTGTGACATTTTATTCCCTTCTCCCTCTGACATTTTAATCCCTTCTCCCTGTGACATTTTATTCCTTCTCCCTGTGACATTTTATTCCTTTCTCACTTTGACATTTTTTGCTTCTCCCAGTGACATTTTATTCCCTCCTTCCTGTGACATTTTATTCCCTTCTCCCTGTGACATTTTATTTCCTTCTCCCTGTGACATTTTATTCCCTCTCCCTGTGACATTTTATTCCCTCTCCCTGTGACATTTTATTCACTTCTCCCTGTGACATTTTATTTCCTTCTCCCTTTGACATTTTATTCCTGCTCCCTGTGACATTTTATTCCCTTCTCCCCCTGACATTTTATTCCCTCTCCCTGTGACATTTTATTCCTTCTCCCTGTGACATTTTATTCCCTTCTCCCTGTGACTTTTCATTCCCTCTCCCTGTGACATTTCATTCCCTCCCCTTTGACATTTCATTCCCTTTTCCCTGTGACATTTTATTCCTTCTTCCTGTGACAAATTTTTCCCTCTCCCTGTGAAATTTTATTCCCTCTTCCTGTGACTTTTTATTCCCTTCTCCCTGTGACATTTTATTCCCTCTCCCTGTGATTTTTTATTCCCTCTCCCTGTGAAATTTTATTCCTTTTCGCTGTGATATTTTATTTCCTTCTCCCTGTGACATTTTATTCCTTCACCCTGTGACATTTTATTCCCTTCTCCATGTGACATTTTACTCCTTCTCTCTGTGACATTTTATTCCCTTCTCCCTGTGGCATTTTCTTCCCTTCACCCTGTGACATTTGATTCCCTCTCCCTGTGATATTTAATTCCCTTCTCCCTGTGACATTTTATTCTCTTCTCCCAGTGACATTTTATTCACTTCTCCCTGTGACATTTTATTTCCTCCTCCCTGTGACATTTTATTCCCTCTCCATGTGACATTTTATTCCCTTCTCCCTGTGACATTTTATTTCCTTCTCCCTGTGACTTTTTATTCCCTCTCCATGTGACATTTTATTCCCTTCTCCCTGTGACATTTTATTCCCTTCTCCCTCTGACATTTTAATCCATTCTCCCTGTGACATTAATTCCCTCTCCCTGTGACATTTTATTCCTTCACCCTGTGACATTTTATTCCCTTCTCCCTGTGACTTTTTATTCCCTCTCCCTGTGACATTACATTCCCTCCGCTGTGACATTTCTTTCCCTTCTCCCTGTGACATTTCATTCCCTCCCCCTGTTACATTTCATTCCCTTTCCCTGTGACATTTCATTCTCTAACCCTGTGACATTTCATTCCCTCTTCCTGTGACTTTTTATTCCCTTCTCCCTGTGACATTTTATTCCCTCTCCCTGTGATTTTTTATTCCCTCTCCCTGTGAAATTTTATTCCCTCTTCCTGTGACTTTTTATTCCAATCTCCCTGTGACATTTTATTCCCACTCCCTTTGATTTTTTATTCCCTCTCCCTGTGAAATTTTATTCCTTTACCCTGTGATATTTTATTTCCTTCTCCCTGTGACATTTTATTCCCTTCTCCCTGTGACATTTTATTCCCTTCTCCATGTGACATTTCATTCCTTCTCCCTGTGACATTTTATTCCCTTCTCCATGTGACATTTCATTCCTTCTCCCTCTGACATTTTATTCCTTTCTCATTTTGACATTTTTTCCCTTCTACCTGTGACATTTTATTCCCTCTCCCTGTGACATTTCATTCCCTCTCCCTGTGACATTTTATTCCCTCTTCCTGTGACATTTTATTCCCTTCTCCATGTGACATTTCATTCCCTTCTCCCTGTGACATTTTATTCCCTCTTCCTGTGACATTTTATTCCCTTCTCCCTGTGACATTTTATTCCCTTCTCCCTGTGACATTTCATTCCCTCTCCCTGTGACATTTCATTCCCTCCCCCTTTGACATTTCATTCTCTATCCCCGTGACATTTTATATACTCTCGCTGTTAAATATTATTCCCTCTTCCTGTGACTTTTTATTCCTTCTCCCTGTGACATTTTATTCTATCTCCCTGTGACATTTTATTCCCTCTCCCTGTGACATTTTATTCCTTCTCCCTGTGACATTTTATTCCTTTCTCACTTTGAAATTTTTTCCCTTCTCCCAGTGACATTTTATTCCCTCCTTCCTGTGACATTTTATTCCATTCTCCCTGTGACATTTTATTACGTTCTCCCTGTGACATTTTATTCCCTCTCCCTGTGACATTTTATTCCCTCTCCCTGTGACATTTTATTCCATCTCCCCGTGACAATTTATTCCCTCTCCCTGTGAAATTTTATTCCCTCTTCCTGTGACTTTTTATTCCCTTCTCCCTGTGACATTTTTTCCCTCTCCCTGTGATTTTTTATTCCCTCTCCCTGTGAAATTTTATTCCTTTTCACTGTGATATTTTATTTCCTTCTCCCTGTGACATTTTATCCTTCACCCTGTGACATTTTATTCCCTTCTCCATGTGACATTTTATTCCTTCTCTCTGTGACATTTTATTCCCTTCTCCCTGTGACATTTTCTTCCCTTCACCCTGTGACATTAGATTCCCTCTCCCTGTGATATTTAATTCCCTTCTCCCTGTGACATTTTATTCTCTTCGCCCAGTGACATTTTATTCACTTCTCCCTGTGACATTTTATTTCCTTCTCACTGTGAGATTTTTTCCCTTCTCCCTGAGACCTTTTATTCCCTTCTCCCTGTGACATTTCATTCCCTTCTCCCTGTGACATTTTATTCCCTCTCCATGTGACATTTTATTCCCTTCTCCCTGTGACATTTTATTTCCTTCTCCCTGTGACTTTTTATTCCCTCTCCATGTGACATTTTATTCCCTTCTCCCTGAGACATTTTATTCCCTTCTCCCTCTGACATTTTAATCCCTTCTCCCTGTGACATTAATTCCCTCTCCCTGTGACATTTTATTCCCTTCTCCCTCTGACATTTTAATCCCTTCTCCCTGTGACATTAATTCCCTCTCCCTGTGACATTTTATTCCTTCTCCCTGTGACATTTTATTCCTTTCTCACTTTGACATTTTTTCCCTTCTCCCAGTGACATTTTATTCCCTCCTTCCTGTGACATTTTATTCCCTCTCCCTGTGACATTTTATTCACTTCTCCCTGTGACATTTTATTTCCTTCTCCCTGTGACATTTTATTCCCTCTCCCTGTGACATTTTATTCCCTCTCCCTGTGACATTTTATTCACTTCTCCCTGTGACATTTTATTTCCTTCTCCCTCTGACATTTTATTCCCGCTCCCTGTGACATTTTATTCCCTTCTCCCCCTGACATTTTATTCCCTCTCCCTGTGACATTTTATTCCTTCTCCCTGTGACATTTTATTCCCTTCTCCCTGTGACTTTTCATTCCCTCTCCCTGTGACATTTCATTCCCTCCCCTTTGACATTTCATTCCCTTTTCCCTGTGACATTTTATTCCTTCTTCCTGTGACAAATTTTTCCCTCTCCCTGTGAAATTTTATTCCCTCTTCCTGTGACTTTTTATTCCCTTCTCCCTGTGACATTTTATTCCCTCTCCCTGTGATTTTTTATTCCCTCTCCCTGTGAAATTTTATTCCTTTTCCCTGTGATATTTTATTTCCTTCTCCCTGTGACATTTTATTCCTTCACCCTGTGACATTTTATTCCCTTCTCCCTGTGACATTTCATTCCCTCTCCCTGTGACATTTCATTCCCTCCCCCTTTGACATTTCATTCTCTATCCCCGTGACATTTTATATACTCTCGCTGTTAAATATTATTCCCTCTTCCTGTGACTTTTTATTCCTTCTCCCTGTGACATTTTATTCTATCTCCCTGTGACATTTTATTCCCTCTCCCTGTGACATTTTATTCCTTCTCCCTGTAACATTTTATTCCTTTCTCACTTTGACATTTTTTCCCTTCTCCCAGTGACATTTTATTCCCTCCTTCCTGTGACATTTTATTCCATTCTCCCTGTGACATTTTATTTCCTTCTCCCTGTGACATTTTATTCCATCTCCCTGTGACATTTTATTCCCTCTCCCTGTGACATTTTATTCCCTTCTCCCTGTGACATTTTATTTCCTTCTCCCTCTGACATTTTATTCCCGCTCCCTGTGACATTTTATTCCCTTCTCCCTCTGACATTTTATTCCCTCTCCCTGTGACATTTTATTCCTTCTCCCTGTGACATTTTATTCCCTTCTCCCTGTGACTTTTCATTCCCTCTCCCTGTGACATTTCATTCCCTCACCCTTTGACATTTCATTCCCTTTTCCCTGTGACATTTTATTCCTTCTCCCCGTGACAATTTATTCCCTCTCCCTGTGAAATTTTATTCCCTCTTCCTGTGACTTTTTATTCCCTTCTCCCTGTGACATTTTATTCCCTCTCCCTGTGATTTTTTATTCCCTCTCCCTGTGAAATTTTATTCCTTTTCACTGTGATATTTTATTTCCTTCTCCCTGTGACATTTTATTCCTTCACCCTGTGACATTTTATTCCCTTCTCCATGTGACATTTTATTCCTTCTCTCTGTGACATTTTATTCCGTTCTCCCTGTGACATTTTCTTCCCTTCACCCTGTGACATTTCATTCCCTCTCCCTGTGATATTTAATTCCCTTCTCCCTGTGACATTTTATTCTCTTCTCCCAGTGACATTTTATTCACTTCTCCTTGTGACATTTTATTTCCTTCTCACTGTGAGATTTTTTCCCTTCTCCCTGAGACCTTTTATTCCCTTCTCCCTGTGACATTTCATTCCCTTCTCCCTGTGACATTTCATTCTCTATCGCCGTGACATTTTATATACTCTCGCTGTTAAATATTATTCCCTCTTCCTGTGACTTTTTATTCCTTCTCCCTGTGACATTTTATTCTATCTCCCTGTGACATTTTATTCCCTCCTTCCTGTGACATTTTATTCCTTCTCCCTGTGACATTTTGTTCCTTTCTCACTTTGACATTTTTTCCCTTCTCCCAGTGACATTTTATTCCCTCCTTCCTGTGACATTTTATTCCCTTCTCCCTGTGACATTTTATTTCCTTCTCCCTGTGACATTTTATTCCCTCTCCCTGTGACATTTTATTCACTTCTCCCTGTGACATTTTATTTCCTTCTCCCTCTGACATTTTATTCCCGCACCCTGTGACATTTTATTCCCTTCTCCCCCTGACATTTTATTCCCTCTCCCTGTGACATTTTATTCCTTCTCCATGTGACATTTTATTCCCTTCTCCCTGTGACTTTTCATTCCCTCTCCCTGTGACATTTCATTTCCTCCCCCTTTGACATTTCATTCCCTTTTCCCTGTGACATTTTATTCCTTTTTCCTGTGACAAATTTTTCCCTCTCCCTGTGAAATTTTTTTCCCTCTTCCTGTGACTTTTTATTCCCTTCTCCCTGTGACATTTTATTCCCTCTCCCTGTGATTTTTTATTCCCTCTCCCTGTGAAATTTTATTCCTTTTCCCTGTGATATTTTATTTCCTTCTCCCTGTGACATTTTATTCCTTCACCCTGTGACATTTTATTCCCTTCTCCATGTGACATTTTATTCCTTCTCTCTGTGACATTTTATTCCCTTCTCCCTGTGACATTTTATTCTCTTCTCCCAGTGACATTTTATTCACTTCTCCCTGTGACATTGTATTTCCTTCTCACTGTGAGATTTTTTCCCTTCTCCATGAGACCTTTTATTCCCTTCTCCCTGTGACATTTTATTCCCTCTCCATGTGACATTTTATTCCCTTCTCCCTGTGACATTTTATTTCCTTCTCCCTGTGACTTTTTATTCCCTCTCCATGTGACATTTTATTCCCTTCTCCCTGTGACATTTTATTCCCTTCTCCCTCTGACATTTTAATCCATTCTCCCTGTGACATTAATTCCCTCTCCCTGTGACATTTTATTCCTTCACCCTGTGACATTTTATTCCCTTCTCCCTGTGACTTTTTATTCCCTCTCCCTGTGACATTACATTCCCTCCGCTGTGACATTTCTTTCCCTTCTCCCTGTGACATTTCATTCCCTCCCCCTGTTACATTTCATTCCCTTTCCCTGTGACATTTCATTCTCTAACCCTGTGACATTTCATTCCCTCTTCCTGTGACTTTTTATTCCCTTCTCCATGTGACATTTTATTCCCTTCTCCCTGTGACATTTTATTTCCTTCTCCCTGTGACTTTTTATTCCCTCTCCATGTGACATTTTATTCCCTTCTCCCTGAGACATTTTATTCCCTTCTCCCTCTGACATTTTAATCCCTTCTCCCTGTGACATTAATTCCCTCTCCCTGTGACATTTTATTCCCTTCTCCCTCTGACATTTTAATCCCTTCTCCCTGTGACATTAATTCCCTCTCCCTGTGACATTTTATTCCTTCTCCCTGTGACATTTTATTCCTTTCTCACTTTGACATTTTTTCCCTTCTCCCAGTGACATTTTATTCCCTCCTTCCTGTGACATTTTATTCCCTTCTCCCTGTGACATTTTATTTCCTTCTCCCTGTGACATTTTATTCCCTCTCCCTGTGACATTTTATTCCCTCTCCCTGTGACATTTTATTCACTTCTCCCTGTGACATTTTATTTCCTTCTCCCTCTGACATTTTATTCCCGCTCCCTGTGACATTTTATTCCCTTCTCCCCCTGACATTTTATTCCCTCTCCCTGTGATTTTTTATTCCCTCTCCCTGTGACATTTTATTCCTTCACCCTGTGACATTTTATTCCTTCACCCTGTGAAATTTTATTCCTTTTCCCTGTGATATTTTATTTCCTTCTCCCTGTGACATTTTATTCCTTCACCCTGTGACATTTTATTCCCTTCTCCATGTGACATTTTACTCCTTCTCTCTGTGACATTTTATTCCCTTCTCCCTGTGACATTTTCTTCCCTTCACCCTGTGACATTTGATTCCCTCTCCCTGTGATATTTAATTCCCTTCTCCCTGTGACATTTTATTCTCTTCTCCCAGTGACATTTTATTCACTTCTCCCTGTGACATTTTATTTCCTTCTCACTGTGAGATTTTTTCCCTTCTCCCTGAGACCTTTTATTCCCTTCTCCCTGTGACATTTCATTCCCTTCTCCCTGTGACATTTTATTTCCTTCTCCCTGTGACATTTTCTTCCCTTCACCCTGTGACATTTGATTCCCTCTCCCTGTGATATTTAATTCCCTTCTCCCTGTGACATTTTATTCTCTTCTCCCAGTGACATTTTATTCACTTCTCCCTGTGACATTTTATTTCCTTCTCACTGTGAGATTTTTTCCCTTCTCCCTGAGACCTTTTATTCCCTTCTCCCTGTGACATTTCATTCCCTTCTCCCTGTGACATTTCATTCTCTATCGCCGTGACATTTTATATACTCTCGCTGTTAAATATTATTCCCTCTTCCTGTGACTTTTTATTCCTTCTCCCTGTGACATTTTATTCTATCTCCCTGTGACATTTTATTCCCTCCTTCCTGTGACATTTTATTCCTTCTCCCTGTGACATTTTGTTCCTTTCTCACTTTGACATTTTTTCCCTTCTCCCAGTGACATTTTATTCCCTCCTTCCTGTGACATTTTATTCCCTTCTCCCTGTGACATTTTATTTCCTTCTCCCTGTGACATTTTATTCCCTCTCCCTGTGACATTTTATTCACTTCTCCCTGTGACATTTTATTTCCTTCTCCCCCTGACATTTTATTCCCTCTCCCTGTGACATTTTATTCCTTCTCCATGTGACATTTTATTCCCTTCTCCCTGTGACTTTTCATTCCCTCTCCCTGTGACATTTCATTTCCTCCCCCTTTGACATTTCATTCCCTTTTCCCTGTGACATTTTATTCCTTTTTCCTGTGACAAATTTTTCCCTCTCCCTGTGAAATTTTTTTCCCTCTTCCTGTGACTTTTTATTCGCTTCTCCCTGTGACATTTTATTCCCTCTCCCTGTGATTTTTTATTCCCTCTCCCTGTGAAATTTTATTCCTTTTCCCTGTGATATTTTATTTCCTTCTCCCTGTGACATTTTATTCCTTCACCCTGTGACATTTTATTCCCTTCTCCATGTGACATTTTATTCCTTCTCTCTGTGACATTTTATTCCCTTCTCCCTGTGACATTTTATTCTCTTCTCCCAGTGACATTTTATTCACTTCTCCCTGTGACATTGTATTTCCTTCTCACTGTGAGATTTTTTCCCTTCTCCATGAGACCTTTTATTCCCTTCTCCCTGTGACATTTTATTCCCTCTCCATGTGACATTTTATTCCCTTCTCCCTGTGACATTTTATTTCCTTCTCCCTGTGACTTTTTATTCCCTCTCCATGTGACATTTTATTCCCTTCTCCCTGTGACATTTTATTCCCTTCTCCCTCTGACATTTTAATCCATTCTCCCTGTGACATTAATTCCCTCTCCCTGTGACATTTTATTCCTTCACCCTGTGACATTTTATTCCCTTCTCCCTGTGACTTTTTATTCCCTCTCCCTGTGACATTACATTCCCTCCGCTGTGACATTTCTATCCCTTCTCCCTGTGACATTTCATTCCCTCCCCCTGTTACATTTCATTCCCTTTCCCTGTGACATTTCATTCTCTAACCCTGTGACATTTCATTCCCTCTTCCTGTGACTTTTTATTCCCTTCTCCCTGTGACATTTTATTCCCTCTCCCTGTGATTTTTTATTCCCTCTCCCTGTGAAATTTTATTCCCTCTTCCTGTGACTTTTTATTCCAATCTCCCTGTGACATTTTATTCCCACTCCCTTTGATTTTTTATTCCCTCTCCCTGTGAAATTTTATTCCTTTACCCTGTGATATTTTATTTCCTTCTCCCTGTGACATTTTATTCCCTTCTCCCTGTGACATTTTATTCCCTTCTCCATGTGACATTTCAGTCCTTCTCCCTGTGACATTTTATTCCCTCTTCCTGTGACATTTTATTCCCTTCTCCATGTGACATTTCATTCCCTTCTCCCTGTGACATTTTATTCCCTCTTCATGTGACATTTTATTCCCTTCTCCCTGTGACATTTTATTCCCTTCTCCCTGTGACATTTCATTCCCTCTCCCTGTGACATTTCATTCCCTCCCCCTTTGACATTTCATTCTCTATCCCCGTGACATTTTATATACTCTCGCTGTTAAATATTATTCCCTCTCCCTGTGACATTTTATTCCCTTCTCCCTGTGACATTTTATTCTATCTCCCTGTGACATTTTATTCCCTCTCCCTGTGACATTTTATTCCTTCTCCCTGTGACATTTTATTCCTTTCTCACTTTGACATTTTTTCCCTTCTCCCAGTGACATTTTATTCCCTCCTTCCTGTGACATTTTATTCCATTCTCCCTGTGACATTTTATTTCCTTTTCCCTGTGACATTTTATTCCCTCTCCCTGTGACATTTTATTCCCTCTCCCTGTGACATTTTATTCCCTTCTCCCTGTGACATTTTATTTCCTTCTCCATCTGACATTTTATTCCCGCTCCCTGTGACATTTTATTCCCTTCTCCCTCTGACATTTTATTCCCTCTCCCTGTGACATTTTATTCCTTCTCCCTGTGACATTTTATTCCCTTCTCCCTGTGACTTTTCATTCCCTCTCCCTGTGACATTTCATTCCCTCCCCCTTTGACATTTCATTCCCTTTTCCCTGTGACATTTTATTCCTTCTCCCCGTGACAATTTATTCCCTCTCCCTGTGAAATTTTATTCCCTCTTCCTGTGACTTTTTATTCCCTTCTCCCTGTGACATTTTTTCCCTCTCCCTGTGATTTTTTATTCCCTCTCCCTGTGAAATTTTATTCCTTTTCACTGTGATATTTTATTTCCTTCTCCCTGTGACATTTTATCCTTCACCCTGTGACATTTTATTCCCTTCTCCATGTGACATTTTATTCCTTCTCTCTGTGACATTTTATTCCCTTCTCCCTGTGACATTTTCTTCCCTTCTCCCTGTGACATTTTATTCTCTTCTCCCAGTGACATTTTATTCACTTCTCCCTGTGACATTTTATTTCCTTCTCACTGTGAGATTTTTTCCCTTCTCCCTGAGACCTTTTATTCCCTTCTCCCTGTGACATTTCATTCCCTTCTCCCTGTGACATTTTATTCCCTCTCCATGTGACATTTTATTCCCTTCTCCCTGTGACATTTTATTTCCTTCTCCCTGTGACTTTTTATTCCCTCTCCATGTGACATTTTATTCCCTTCTCCCTGAGACATTTTATTCCCTTCTCCCTCTGACATTTTAATCCCTTCTCCCTGTGACATTAATTCCCTCTCCCTGTGACATTTTATTCCCTTCTCCCTCTGACATTTTAATCCCTTCTCCCTGTGACATTAATTCCCTCTCCCTGTGACATTTTATTCCTTCTCCCTGTGACATTTTATTCCTTTCTCACTTTGACATTTTTTGCTTCTCCCAGTGACATTTTATTCCCTCCTTCCTGTGACATTTTATTCCCTTCTCCCTGTGACATTTTATTTCCTTCTCCCTGTGACATTTTATTCCCTCTCCCTGTGACATTTTATTCCCTCTCCCTGTGACATTTTATTCACTTCTCCCTGTGACATTTTATTTCCTTCTCCCTTTGACATTTTATTCCCGCTCCCTGTGACATTTTATTCCCTTCTCCCCCTGACATTTTATTCCCTCTCCCTGTGACATTTTATTCCTTCTCCCTGTGACATTTTATTCCCTTCTCCCTGTGACTTTTCATTCCCTCTCCCTGTGACATTTCATTCCCTCCCCTTTGACATTTCATTCCCTTTTCCCTGTGACATTTTATTCCTTCTTCCTGTGACAAATTTTTCCATCTCCCTGTGAAATTTTATTCCCTCTTCCTGTGACTTTTTATTCCCTTCTCCCTGTGACATTTTATTCCCTCTCCCTGTGATTTTTTATTCCCTCTCCCTGTGAAATTTTATTCCTTTTCCCTGTGATATTTTATTTCCTTCTCCCTGTGACATTTTATTCCTTCACCCTGTGACATTTTATTCCCTTCTCCATGTGACATTTTACTCCTTCTCTCTGTGACATTTTATTCCCTTCTCCCTGTGGCATTTTCTTCCCTTCACCCTGTGACATTTGATTCCCTCTCCCTGTGATATTTAATTCCCTTCTCCCTGTGACATTTTATTCTCTTCTCCCAGTGACATTTTATTCACTTCTCCCTGTGACATTTTATTTCCTTCTCCCTGTGACATTTTATTCCCTCTCCATGTGACATTTTATTCCCTTCTCCCTGTGACATTTTATTTCCTTCTCCCTGTGACTTTTTATTCCCTCTCCATGTGACATTTTATTCCCTTCTCCCTGTGACATTTTATTCCCTTCTCCCTCTGACATTTTAATCCATTCTCCCTGTGACATTAATTCCCTCTCCCTGTGACATTTTATTCCTTCACCCTGTGACATTTTATTCCCTTCTCCCTGTGACTTTTTATTCCCTCTCCCTGTGACATTACATTCCCTCCGCTGTGACATTTCATTCCCTTTCCCTGTGACATTTCATTCTCTAACCCTGTGACATTTCATTCCCTCTTCCTGTGACTTTTTATTCCCTTCTCCCTGTGACATTTTATTCCCTCTCCCTGTGATTTTTTATTCCCTCTCCCTGTGAAATTTTATTCCCTCTTCCTGTGACTTTTTATTCCAATCTCCCTGTGACATTTTATTCCCACTCCCTTTGATTTTTTATTCCCTCTCCCTGTGAAATTTTATTCCTTTACCCTGTGATATTTTATTTCCTTCTCCCTGTGACATTTTATTCCCTTCTCCCTGTGACATTTTATTCCCTTCTCCATGTGACATTTCATTCCTTCTCCCTGTGACATTTTATTCCCTTCTCCATGTGACATTTCATTCCTTCTCCCTCTGACATTTTATTCCTTTCTCATTTTGACATTTTTTCCCTTCTCCCTGTGACATTTTATTCCCTCTCCCTGTGACATTTCATTCCCTCTCCCTGTGACATTTTATTCCCTCTTCCTGTGACATTTTATTCCCTTCTCCATGTGACATTTCATTCCCTTCTCCCTGTGACATTTTATTCCCTCTTCCTGTGACATTTTATTCCCTCTCCCTGTGACATTTCATTCCCTCCCCCTTTGACATTTCATTCCCTCCCCCTTTGACATTTCATTCTCTATCCCCGTGACATTTTATATACTCTCGCTGTTAAATATTATTCCCTCTTCCTGTGACTTTTTATTCCTTCTCCCTGTGACATTTTATTCTATCTCCCTGTGACATTTTATTCCCTCTCCCTGTGACATTTTATTCCTTCTCCCTGTGACATTTTATTCCTTTCTCACTTTGAAATTTTTTCCCTTCTCCCAGTGACATTTTATTCCCTCCTTCCTGTGACATTTTATTCCATTCTCCCTGTGACATTTTATTTCGTTCTCCCTGTGACATTTTATTCCCTCTCCCTGTGACATTTTATTCCCTCTCCCTGTGACATTTTATTCCCTTCTCCCTGTGACATTTTATTTCCTTCTCCCTCTGACATTTTATTCCCGCTCCCTGTGACATTTTATTCCCTTCTCCCTCTGACATTTTATTCCCTCTCCCTGTGACATTTTATTCCTTCTCCCTGTGACATTTTATTCCCTTCTCCCTGTGACTTTTCATTCCCTCTCCCTGTGACATTTCATTCCCTCCCCCTTTGACATTTCATTCCCTTTTCCCTGTGACATTTTATTCCTTCTCCCCGTGACAATTTATTCCCTCTCCCTGTGAAATTTTATTCCCTCTTCCTGTGACTTTTTATTCCCTTCTCCCTGTGACATTTTATTCCCTCTCCCTGTGATTTTTTATTCCCTCTCCCTGTGAAATTTTATTCCTTTTCACTGTGATATTTTATTTCCTTCTCCCTGTGACATTTTATTCCTTCACCCTGTGACATTTTATTCCCTTCTCCATGTGACATTTTATTCCTTCTCTCTGTGACATTTTATTCCCTTCTCCCTGTGACATTTTCTTCCCTTCACCCTGTGACATTTGATTCCCTCTCCCTGTGATATTTAATTCCCTTCTCCCTGTGACATTTTATTCTCTTCTCCCAGTGACATTTTATTCACTTCTCCCTGTGACATTTTATTTCCTTCTCACTGTGAGATTTTTTCCCTTCTCCCTGGGACCTTTTATTCCCTTCTCCCTGTGACATTTCATTCCCTTCTCCCTGTGACATTTTATTCCCTCTCCATGTGACATTTTATTCCCTTCTCCCTGTGACATTTTATTTCCTTCTCCCTGTGACTTTTTATTCCCTCTCCATGTGACATTTTATTCCCTTCTCCCTGTGACATTTTATTCCCTTCTCCCTCTGACATTTTAATCCCTTCTCCCTGTGACATTAATTCCCTCTCCCTGTGACATTTTATTCCTTCACCCTGTAACATTTTATTCCCTTCTCCCTGTGACTTTTTATTCCCTCTCCCTGTGACATTTTATTCCCTCTCCGTGTGACATTTTATTCCCTTCTCCCTGTGACATTTTATTTCCTTCTCCCTGTGACTTTTTATTCCCTCTCCATGTGAAATTTTATTCCCTTCTCCCTGTGACATTTTATTCCCTTCTCCCTCTGACATTTTAATCCCTTCTCCCTGTGACATTAATTCCCTCTCCCTGTGACATTTTATTCCCTTCTCCCTGTGACTTTTTATTCCCTCTTCCTGTGACTTTTTATTCCCTTCTCCCTGTGACATTTTATTCCCTCTCCCTGTGATTTTTTATTCCCTCTCCCTGTGAAATTTTATTCCCTCTTCCTGTGACTTTTTATTCCCATCTCCCTGTGACATTTTATTCCCACTCCCTTTGATTTTTTATTCCCTCTCCCTGTGAAATTTTATTCCTTTACCCTGTGATATTTTATTCCCTTCTCCATGTGACATTTCATTCCTTCTCCCTGTGACATTTGATTCCCTCTCCCTGTGATATTTAATTCCCTTCTCCCTGTGACATTTTATTCCCTTCTCCCAGTGACATTTTATTCCCTTCTCCCTGTGACATTTCATTCCCTTCTCCCTGTGACATTTTATTCCTTCTCCCTGTGACATGTTATTCCCTTCTCCCTGTGACATTTCATTCCCTTCTCCCTGTGACATTTCATTCCCTCCCCCTTTGACATTTCATTCTCTATCCCCGTGACATTTTATTCCCACTCGCTGTTAAATATTATTCCCTCTTCCTGTGACTTTTTATTCCCTTCTCCCTGTGACATTTTATTCCCTCTCGCTGTGATTTTTTATTCCCTCTCCCTGTGAAATTTTATTCCTCCTCCCTGTGATATTTTATTTCCTTCTCCCTGTGACATTTTATTCCCACTCCCTTTGACATTTTATTCCCATCTCCTAGTGTCATTTTATTCCCTTCTCACTGTGACATTTCATTCCCTCTCCCTGTGACGTTTTATTCCCTCTTCCTGTGACATTTTATTCCCTTCTCCCTGTGACAATTCATTCCCTCCTCCTCTGACATTTCTTTCCCTTCTACCTGTGATATTTCATTCCCTCCCCCTGTGACATCTTATTCCCTCTCCTTGGGATATTTTATTCCCTTCTCCCTGTGTCATTTCAATCCCTCTCGCCGTGACATTTTATTCCCACTCCCTGTGACATTTTATTCCCTCTCCCTGTGATTTTTTATTCGCTCTCCCTGTGAAATTTTATTCCATCTCCCTGTAATATTTTATTTCATTCTCCCTGTGACATTTTATTCCCTTCTCCCTGTGACATTTTATTTCCTTCTCCCTGTGACATTTCATTCCCTCTCCCTGTTACATTTTATTCCCTTCTCCCTGTAACATTTTATTCCCTTCTCCCTCTGACATTTTATTCCTTTTCCCTGTGACATTTTATTCTCTCGCCCTGTGACATTTTATTCCCTTCTCCCTGTGACATTTTATTACCTCTTCCTGTAACATTTTATTCCCTTCTCCCTGTGACATTTTATTCCCTCTCCCTGTGACATTTTATTCCCTCTCCCTCTGACATTTTATTCCCTCTCCCTGAGACAGTTTATTCCCTTCTCCCTGTGACATTTTATTCCCTCTCCCTGTGACATTTTATTCCCTTCTCCCTCTGACATTTTATTCCCTCTCCCTGTGACATTTTATTCCTTCTCCCTGTGACATTTTATTCCCTTCTCCCTGTGACTTTTCATTCCCTCTCCCTGTGACATTTCATTCCCTCCCCCTTTGACATTTCATTCCCTTTTCCCTGTGACATTTTATTCCTTCTCCCCGTGACAATTTATTCCCTCTCCCTGTGAAATTTTATTCCCTCTTCCTGTGACTTTTTATTCCCTTCTCCCTGTGACATTTTATTCCCTCTCCCTGTGATTTTTTATTCCCTCTCCCTGTGAAATTTTATTCCTTTTCACTGTGATATTTTATTTCCTTCTCCCTGTGACATTTTATTCCTTCACCCTGTGACATTTTATTCCCTTCTCCATGTGACATTTTATTCCTTCTCTCTGTGACATTTTATTCCCTTCTCCCTGTGACATTTTCTTCCCTTCACCCTGTGACATTTGAATCCCTCTCCCTGTGATATTTAATTCCCTTCTCCCTGTGACATTTTATTCTCTTCTCCCAGTGACATTTTATTCACTTCTCCCTGTGACATTTTATTTCCTTCTCCCTGTGACATTTTATTTCCTTCTCCCTGTGACTTTTTATTCCCTCTCCATGTGACATTTTATTCCCTTCTCCCTGTGACATTTTATTCCCTTCTCCCTCTGACATTTTAATCCCTTCTCCCTGTGACATTAATTCCCTCTCCCTGTGACATTTTATTCCTTCACCCTGTGACATTTTATTCCCTTCTCCCTGTGACTTTTTATTCCCTCTCCCTGTGACATTTTATTCCCTCTCCGTGTGACATTTTATTCCCTTCTCCCTGTGACATTTTATTTCCTTCTCCCTGTGACTTTTTATTCCCTCTCCATGTGACATTTTATTCCCTTCTCCCTGTGACATTTTATTCCCTTCTCCCTCTGACATTTTAATCCCTTCTCCCTGTGACATTAATTCCCTCTCCCTGTGACATTTTATTCCTTCACCCTGTGACATTTTATTCCCTTCTCCCTGTGACTTTTTATTCCCTCTCCCTGTGACATTACATTCCCTCCGCTGTGACATTTCTTTCCCTTCTCCCTGTGAAATTTCATTCCCTCCCCCTGTGACATTTCATTCCCTTTCCCTGTGACATTTCATTCTCTAACCCTGTGACATTTCATTCCCTCTTCCTGTGACTTTTTATTCCCTTCTCCCTGTGACATTTTATTCCCTCTCCCTGTGATTTTTTATTCCCTCTCCCTGTGAAATTTTATTCCCTCTTCCTGTGACTTTTTATTCCCATCTCCCTGTGACATTTTATTCCCACTCCCTTTGATTTTTTATTCCCTCTCCCTGTGAAATTTTATTCCTTTACCCTGTGATATTTTATTTCCTTCACCCTGTGACATTTTATTCCCTTCTCCCTGTGACATTTTATTCCCTTCTCCATGTGACATTTCATTCCTTCTCCCTGTGACATTTGATTCCCTCTCCCTGTGATATTTAATTCCCTTCTCCCTGTGACATTTTATTCCCTTCTCCCAGTGACATTTTATTCCCTTCTGCCTGTGACATTTTATTTCCTTCTCACTGTGACATTTTTTCCCTTCTTCCTGAGACCTTTTATTCCCTTCTCCCAGTGACATTTTATTCCTTCTCCCTGTGACATGTTATTCCCTTCTCCCTGTGACATTTCATTCCCTTCTCCCTGTGACATTTTATTCCTTCTCCCTGTGACATGTTATTCCCTTCTCCCTGTGACATTTCATTCCCTTCTCCCTGTGACATTTCATTCCCTCCCCCTTTGACATTTCATTCTCTATCCCCGTGACATTTTATTCCCACTCGCTGTTAAATATTATTCCCTCTTCCTGTGACTTTTTATTCCCTTCTCCCTGTGACATTTTATTCCCTCTCGCTGTGATTTTTTATTCCCTCTCCCTGTGAAATTTTATTCCTCCTCCCTGTGATATTTTATTTCCTTCTCCCTGTGACATTTTATTCCCACTCCCTTTGACATTTTATTCCCATCTCCTAGTGTCATTTTATTCCCTTCTCACTGTGACATTTCATTCCCTCTCCCTGTGACGTTTTATTCCCTCTTCCTGTGACATTTTATTCCCTTCTCCCTGTGACAATTCATTCCCTCCTCCTCTGACATTTCTTTCCCTTCTACCTGTGATATTTCATTCCCTCCCCCTGTGACATCTTATTCCCTCTCCTTGGGATATTTTATTCCCTTCTCCCTGTGTCATTTCAATCCCTCTCGCCGTGACATTTTATTCCCACTCCCTGTGACATTTTATTCCCTCTCCCTGTGATTTTTTATTCGCTCTCCCTGTGAAATTTTATTCCATCTCCCTGTAATATTTTATTTCATTCTCCCTGTGACATTTTATTCCCTTCTCCCTGTGACATTTTATTTCCTTCTCCCTGTGACATTTCATTCCCTCTCCCTGTTACATTTTATTCCCTTCTCCCTGTGACATTTTATTCCCTTCTCCCTGTGACATTTTATTCCTTTTCGCTGTGACATTTTATTCTCTCGCCCTGTGACATTTTATTCCCTTCTCCCTGTGACATTTTATTACCTCTTCCTGTAACATTTTATTCCCTTCTCCCTGTGACATTTTATTCCCTCTCCCTGTGACATTTTATTCCCTCTCCTTCTGACATTTTATTCCCTCTCCCTGAGACAGTTTATTCCCTTCTCCCTGTGACATTTTATTCCCTCTCACTGTGACATTTTATACCATCTCCCTGTGACATTTTATTCCCTTCTCCCTGTGACATTTTATTCCCTTTTCCCTGTGACATTTTATTCCCTCTCCCTGTGACATTTTATTCCCTCTCCCTGTGACAGTTTATTCCCTTCTCCCTGTGACATTTTATTCCCACTATCTTTGATTTTTTATTCCCTCTCCCTGTGAAATTTTATTCCTTTTCCATGTGATATTTTATTTCCTTCTCCCTGTGACATTTTATTCCCTTCTCACTGTGACATTTCATTCCCTCTCCCTGTGACGTTTTATTCCCTCTTCCTTTGACATCTTATTCCCTTCTCCCTGTGACAATTCATTCCCTCCTCCTATGACATTTCTTTCCCCTCTAACTGTGACATTTCATTCCCTCCCCCTGTGACATCTTATTCCCTCTCCTTGGGATATTTTATTCCCTTCTCCCTGTGTCGTTTCATTCCCTCTCCCCGTGACATTTTATTCCCACTCCCTGTGATTTTTTATTCCCTCTCCATGTGAAATTTTATTACATCTCCCTGTAATATTTTATTTCATTCTCCCTGTGACATTTTATTCCCTTCTCCCTTTGACAATTCATTCCCACCTCCTGTGATATTTCTTTCCCTTCTACCTGTGACATTTCATTCCCTCCACCTGTGACATCTTATTCCGTCTGCTTGGGATATTTTATTCCCTTCTCCCTGTGTCGTTTCATTCCCTCTCCCCGTGACATTTTATTCACTATCCCTGTGATTTTTTATTCCCTCTCCCTGTGAAATTTTATTCCATCTCCCTGTAATATTTTATTTCATTCTCCCTGTGACATTTTATTCCCTTCTCCCTGTGACATTTCATTCCCTCTCCCTGTGACATTTTATTCCCTTCTCCCTGTGACATTTTATTCCCTTCTCCCTGTGACATTTTATTCCTTCTCCCTGTGACATTTTATTCTCTCGCCCTGTGACATTTTATTCCCTTCTCCCTGTGACATTTTATTCCCTCTCCCTGTGACAGTTTATTCCCTTCTCCCTGAGACATTTTATTCCCTTCTCCCTGTGACATTCTATTCCCTTCTCCCTGTGACATTTCATTCCCTCTCCCTGTGACATTTCATTCCCTCCCCCTTTGACATTTCATTCTCTATCCCCGTGACATTTTATTCCCTCTCGCTGTTAAATATTATTCCCTCTTCCTGTGACTTTTTATTCCCTTCTCCCTTTGATATTTTATTCCCTCTCGCTGTGATTTTTTATTCCCTCTCCCTGTGATATTTTATTTCCTTCTCCCTGTGACATTTTATTCCCACTTCCTTTGACATTTTATTCCCTTCTCCTAGTGACATTTTATTCCCTTCTCCCTGTGACTTTTCATTCCCTCTCCCTGTGACATTTCATTCCCTCCCCCTTTGACATTTCATTCCCTTTTCCCTGTGACATTTTATTCCTTCTCCCCGTGACAATTTATTCCCTCTCCCTGTGAAATTTTATTCCCTCTTCCTGTGACTTTTTATTCCCTTCTCCCTGTGACATTTTATTCCCTCTCCCTGTGATTTTTTATTCCCTCTCCCTGTGAAATTTTATTCCTTTCCACTGTGATATTTTATTTCCTTCTCCCTGTGACATTTTATTCCTTCACCCTGTGACATTTTATTCCCTTCTCCATGTGACATTTTATTCCTTCTCTCTGTGACATTTTATTCCCTTCTCCCTGTGATATTTTTCTTCCCTTCACCCTGTGACATTTGATTCCCTCTCACTGTGATATTTAATTCCCTTCTCCCTGTGACATTTTATTCTCTTCTCCCAGTGACATTTTATTCACTTCTCCCTGTGACATTTTATTTCCTTCTCACTGTGAGATTTTTTCCCTTCTCCCTGGGACCTTTTATTCCCTTCTCCCTGTGACATTTCATTCCCTTCTCCCTGTGACATTTTATTCCCTCTCCATGTGACATTTTATTCCCTTCTCCCTGTGACATTTTATTTCCTTCTCCCTGTGACTTTTTATTCCCTCTCCATGTGACATTTTATTCCCTTCTCCCTGTGACATTTTATTCCCTTCTCCCTCTGACATTTTAATCCCTTCTCCCTGTGACATTAATTCCCTCTCCCTGTGACATTTTATTCCTTCACCCTGTGACATTTTATTCCCTTCTCCCTGTGACTTTTTATTCCCTCTCCCTGTGACATTTTATTCCCTCTCCGTGTGACATTTTATTCCCTTCTCCCTGTGACATTTTATTTCCTTCTCCCTGTGACTTTTTATTCCCTCTCCATGTGACATTTTATTCCCTTCTCCCTGTGACATTTTATTCCCTTCTCCCTCTGACATTTTAATCCCTTCTCCCTGTGACATTAATTCCCTCTCCCTGTGACATTTTATTCCTTCACCCTGTGACATTTTATTCCCTTCTCCCTGTGACTTTTTATTCCCTCTCCCTGTGACATTACATTCCCTCCGCTGTGACATTTCTTTCCCTTCTCCCTGTGAAATTTCATTCCCTCCCCCTGTGACATTTCATTCCCTTTCCCTGTGACATTTCATTCTCTAACCCTGTGACATTTCATTCCCTCTTCCTGTGACTTTTTATTCCCTTCTCCCTGTGACATTTTATTCCCTCTCCCTGTGATTTTTTATTCCCTCTCCCTGTGAAATTTTATTCCCTCTTCCTGTGACTTTTTATACCCATCTCCCTGTGACATTTTATTCCCACTCCCTTTGATTTTTTATTCCCTCTCCCTGTGAAATTTTATTCCTTTACCCTGTGATATTTTATTTCCTTCTCCCTGTGACATTTTATTCCCTTCTCCCTGTGACATTTTATTCCCTTCTCCATGTGACATTTCATTCCTTCTCCCTGTGACATTTGATTCCCTCTCCCTGTGATATTTAATTCCCTTCTCCCTGTGACATTTTATTCCCTTCTCCCAGTGACATTTTATTCCCTTCTGCCTGTGACATTTTATTTCCTTCTCACTGTGACATTTTTTCCCTTCTTCCTGAGACCTTTTATTCCCTTCTCCCTCTGACATTTTAATCCCTTCTCCCTGTGACATTAATTCCCTCTCTCTGTGACATTTTATTCCTTCACCCTGTGACATTTTATTCCCTTCTCCCTGTGACTTTTTATTCCCTCTCCCTGTGACATTACATTCCCTCCGCTGTGACATTTCTTTCCCTTCTCCCTGTGACATTTCATTCCCTCCCCCTGTTACATTTCATTCCCTTTCCCTGTGACATTTCATTCTCTAACCCTGTGACATTTCATTCCCTCTTCCTGTGACTTTTTATTCCCTTCTCCCTATGACATTTTATTCCCTCTCCCTGTGATTTTTTATTCCCTCTCCCTGTGAAATTTTATTCCCTCTTCCTGTGACTTTTTATTCCAATCTCCCTGTGACATTTTATTCCCACTCCCTTTGATTTTTTATTCCCTCTCCCTGTGAAATTTTATTCCTTTACCCTGTGATATTTTATTTCCTTCTCCCTGTGACATTTTATTCCCATCTCCCTGTGACATTTTATTCCCTTCTCCATGTGACATTTCATTCCTTCGCCCTGTGACATTTTATTCCCTTCTCCATGTGACATATCATTCCTTCTCCCTCTGACATTTTATTCCTTTCCCATTTTGACATTTTTTCCCTTCTCCCTGTGACATTTTATTCCCTCTCCCTGTGACATTTCATTCCCTCTCCCTGTGACATTTTATTCCCTCTTCCTGTGACATTTTATTCCCTTCTCCATGTGACATTTCATTCCCTTCTCCCTGTGACATTTTATTCCCTCTTCCTGTGACATTTTATTCCCTTCTCCCTGTGACATTTTATTCCCTTCTCCCTGTGACATTTCATTCCCTCTCCCTGTGACATTTCATTCCCTCCCCCTTTGACATTTCATTCTCTATCCCCGTGACATTTTATATACTCTCGCTGTTAAATATTATTCCCTCTTCCTGTGACTTTTTATTCCCTTCTCCCTGTGACATTTTATTCCCTCTCGCTGTGATTTTTTATTCCCTCTCCCTGTGAAATTTTATTCCTCCTCCCTGTGATATTTTATTTCCTTCTCCCTGTGACATTTTATTCCCACTCCCTTTGACATTTTATTCCCATCTCCTAGTGTCATTTTATTCCCTTCTCACTGTGACATTTCATTCCCTCTCCCTGTGACGTTTTATTCCCTCTTCCTGTGACATTTTATTCCCTTCTCCCTGTGACAATTCATTCCCTCCTCCTCTGACATTTCTTTCCCTTCTACCTGTGATATTTCATTCCCTCCCCCTGTGACATCTTATTCCCTCTCCTTGGGATATTTTATTCCCTTCTCCCTGTGTCATTTCAATCCCTCTCGCCGTGACATTTTATTCCCACTCCCTGTGACATTTTATTCCCTCTCCCTGTGATTTTTTATTCGCTCTCCCTGTGAAATTTTATTCCATCTCCCTGTAATATTTTATTTCATTCTCCCTGTGACATTTTATTCCCTTCTCCCTGTGACATTTTATTTCCTTCTCCCTGTGACATTTCATTCCCTCTCCCTGTTACATTTTATTCCCTTCTCCCTGTGACATTTTATTCCCTTCTCCCTGTGACATTTTATTCCTTTTCGCTGTGACATTTTATTCTCTCGCCCTGTGACATTTTATTCCCTTCTCCCTGTGACATTTTATTACCTCTTCCTGTAACATTTTATTCCCTTCTCCCTGTGACATTTTATTCCCTCTCCCTGTGACATTTTATTCCCTCTCCTTCTGACATTTTATTCCCTCTCCCTGAGACAGTTTATTCCCTTCTCCCTGTGACATTTTATTCCCTCTCACTGTGACATTTTATACCATCTCCCTGTGACATTTTATTCCCTTCTCCCTGTGACATTTTATTCCCTTTTCCCTGTGACATTTTATTCCCTCTCCCTGTGACATTTTATTCCCTCTCCCTGTGACAGTTTATTCCCTTCTCCCTGTGACATTTTATTCCCACTATCTTTGATTTTTTATTCCCTCTCCCTGTGAAATTTTATTCCTTTTCCATGTGATATTTTATTTCCTTCTCCCTGTGACATTTTATTCCCTTCTCACTGTGACATTTCATTCCCTCTCCCTGTGACGTTTTATTCCCTCTTCCTTTGACATCTTATTCCCTTCTCCCTGTGACAATTCATTCCCTCCTCCTATGACATTTCTTTCCCCTCTAACTGTGACATTTCATTCCCTCCCCCTGTGACATCTTATTCCCTCTCCTTGGGATATTTTATTCCCTTCTCCCTGTGTCGTTTCATTCCCTCTCCCCGTGACATTTTATTCCCACTCCCTGTGATTTTTTATTCCCTCTCCATGTGAAATTTTATTACATCTCCCTGTAATATTTTATTTCATTCTCCCTGTGACATTTTATTCCCTTCTCCCTTTGACAATTCATTCCCACCTCCTGTGATATTTCTTTCCCTTCTACCTGTGACATTTCATTCCCTCCACCTGTGACATCTTATTCCGTCTGCTTGGGATATTTTATTCCCTTCTCCCTGTGTCGTTTCATTCCCTCTCCCCGTGACATTTTATTCACTATCCCTGTGATTTTTTATTCCCTCTCCCTGTGAAATTTTATTCCATCTCCCTGTAATATTTTATTTCATTCTCCCTGTGACATTTTATTCCCTTCTCCCTGTGACATTTCATTCCCTCTCCCTGTGACATTTTATTCCCTTCTCCCTGTGACATTTTATTCCCTTCTCCCTGTGACATTTTATTCCTTCTCCCTGTGACATTTTATTCTCTCGCCCTGTGACATTTTATTCCCTTCTCCCTGTGACATTTTATTCCCTCTCCCTGTGACAGTTTATTCCCTTCTCCCTGAGACATTTTATTCCCTTCTCCCTGTGACATTCTATTCCCTTCTCCCTGTGACATTTCATTCCCTCTCCCTGTGACATTTCATTCCCTCCCCCTTTGACATTTCATTCTCTATCCCCGTGACATTTTATTCCCTCTCGCTGTTAAATATTATTCCCTCTTCCTGTGACTTTTTATTCCCTTCTCCCTTTGATATTTTATTCCCTCTCGCTGTGATTTTTTATTCCCTCTCCCTGTGATATTTTATTTCCTTCTCCCTGTGACATTTTATTCCCACTTCCTTTGACATTTTATTCCCTTCTCCTAGTGACATTTTATTCCCTTCTCCCTGTGACTTTTCATTCCCTCTCCCTGTGACATTTCATTCCCTCCCCCTTTGACATTTCATTCCCTTTTCCCTGTGACATTTTATTCCTTCTCCCCGTGACAATTTATTCCCTCTCCCTGTGAAATTTTATTCCCTCTTCCTGTGACTTTTTATTCCCTTCTCCCTGTGACATTTTATTCCCTCTCCCTGTGATTTTTTATTCCCTCTCCCTGTGAAATTTTATTCCTTTTCACTGTGATATTTTATTTCCTTCTCCCTGTGACATTTTATTCCTTCACCCTGTGACATTTTATTCCCTTCTCCATGTGACATTTTATTCCTTCTCTCTGTGACATTTTATTCCCTTCTCCCTGTGACATTTTCTTCCCTTCACCCTGTGACATTTGATTCCCTCTCACTGTGATATTTAATTCCCTTCTCCCTGTGACATTTTATTCTCTTCTCCCAGTGACATTTTATTCACTTCTCCCTGTGACATTTTATTTCCTTCTCACTGTGAGATTTTTTCCCTTCTCCCTGGGACCTTTTATTCCCTTCTCCCTGTGACATTTCATTCCCTTCTCCCTGTGACATTTTATTCCCTCTCCATGTGACATTTTATTCCCTTCTCCCTGTGACATTTTATTTCCTTCTCCCTGTGACTTTTTATTCCCTCTCCATGTGACATTTTATTCCCTTCTCCCTGTGACATTTTATTCCCTTCTCCCTCTGACATTTTAATCCCTTCTCCCTGTGACATTAATTCCCTCTCCCTGTGACATTTTATTCCTTCACCCTGTGACATTTTATTCCCTTCTCCCTGTGACTTTTTATTCCCTCTCCCTGTGACATTTTATTCCCTCTCCGTGTGACATTTTATTCCCTTCTCCCTGTGACATTTTATTTCCTTCTCCCTGTGACTTTTTATTCCCTCTCCATGTGACATTTTATTCCCTTCTCCCTGTGACATTTTATTCCCTTCTCCCTCTGACATTTTAATCCCTTCTCCCTGTGACATTAATTCCCTCTCCCTGTGACATTTTATTCCTTCACCCTGTGACATTTTATTCCCTTCTCCCTGTGACTTTTTATTCCCTCTCCCTGTGACATTACATTCCCTCCGCTGTGACATTTCTTTCCCTTCTCCCTGTGAAATTTCATTCCCTCCCCCTGTGACATTTCATTCCCTTTCCCTGTGACATTTCATTCTCTAACCCTGTGACATTTCATTCCCTCTTCCTGTGACTTTTTATTCCCTTCTCCCTGTGACATTTTATTCCCTCTCCCTGTGATTTTTTATTCCCTCTCCCTGTGAAATTTTATTCCCTCTTCCTGTGACTTTTTATACCCATCTCCCTGTGACATTTTATTCCCACTCCCTTTGATTTTTTATTCCCTCTCCCTGTGAAATTTTATTCCTTTACCCTGTGATATTTTATTTCCTTCTCCCTGTGACATTTTATTCCCTTCTCCCTGTGACATTTTATTCCCTTCTCCATGTGACATTTCATTCCTTCTCCCTGTGACATTTGATTCCCTCTCCCTGTGATATTTAATTCCCTTCTCCCTGTGACATTTTATTCCCTTCTCCCAGTGACATTTTATTCCCTTCTGCCTGTGACATTTTATTTCCTTCTCACTGTGACATTTTTTCCCTTCTTCCTGAGACCTTTTATTCCCTTCTCCCTCTGACATTTTAATCCCTTCTCCCTGTGACATTAATTCCCTCTCTCTGTGACATTTTATTCCTTCACCCTGTGACATTTTATTCCCTTCTCCCTGTGACTTTTTATTCCCTCTCCCTGTGACATTACATTCCCTCCGCTGTGACATTTCTTTCCCTTCTCCCTGTGACATTTCATTCCCTCCCCCTGTTACATTTCATTCCCTTTCCCTGTGACATTTCATTCTCTAACCCTGTGACATTTCATTCCCTCTTCCTGTGACTTTTTATTCCCTTCTCCCTATGACATTTTATTCCCTCTCCCTGTGATTTTTTATTCCCTCTCCCTGTGAAATTTTATTCCCTCTTCCTGTGACTTTTTATTCCAATCTCCCTGTGACATTTTATTCCCACTCCCTTTGATTTTTTATTCCCTCTCCCTGTGAAATTTTATTCCTTTACCCTGTGATATTTTATTTCCTTCTCCCTGTGACATTTTATTCCCATCTCCCTGTGACATTTTATTCCCTTCTCCATGTGACATTTCATTCCTTCGCCCTGTGACATTTTATTCCCTTCTCCATGTGACATTTCATTCCTTCTCCCTCTGACATTTTATTCCTTTCTCATTTTGACATTTTTTCCCTTCTCCCTGTGACATTTTATTCCCTCTCCCTGTGACATTTCATTCCCTCTCCCTGTGACATTTTATTCTCTCTTCCTGTGACATTTTATTCCCTTCTCCATGTGACATTTCATTCCCTTCTCCCTGTGACATTTTATTCCCTCTTCCTGTGACATTTTATTCCCTTCTCCCTGTGACATTTTATTCCCTTCTCCCTGTGACATTTCATTCCCTCTCCCTGTGACATTTCATTCCCTCCCCCTTTGACATTTCATTCTCTATCCCCGTGACATTTTATATACTCTCGCTGTTAAATATTATTCCCTCTTCCTGTGACTTTTTATTCCTTCTCCCTGTGACATTTTATTCTATCTCCCTGTGACATTTTATTCCCTCTCCCTGTGACATTTTATTCCTTCTCCCTGTGACATTTTATTCCTTCTCCCAGTGACATTTTATTCCCTCCTTCCTGTGACATTTTATTCCATTCTCCCTGTGACATTTTATTTCGTTCTCCCTGTGACATTTTATTCCCTCTCCCTGTGACATTTTATTCCCTCTCCCTGTGACATTTTATTCCCTTCTCCCTGTGACATTTTATTTCCTTCTCCCTCTGACATTTTATTCCCGCTCCCTGTGACATTTTATTCCCTTCTCCCTCTGACATTTTATTCCCTCTCCCTGTGACATTTTATTCCTTCTCCCTGTGACATTTTATTCCCTTCTCCCTGTGACTTTTCATTCCCTCTCCCTGTGACATTTCATTCCCTCCCCCTTTGACATTTCATTCCCTTTTCCCTGTGACATTTTATTCCTTCTCCCCGTGACAATTTATTCCCTCTCCCTGTGAAATTTTATTCCCTCTTCCTGTGACTTTTTATTCCCTTCTCCCTGTGACATTTTATTCCCTCTCCCTGTGATTTTTTATTCCCTCTCCCTGTGAAATTTTATTCCTTTTCACTGTGATATTTTATTTCCTTCTCCCTGTGACATTTTATTCCTTCACCCTGTGACATTTTATTCCCTTCTCCATGTGACATTTTATTCCTTCTCTCTGTGACATTTTATTCCCTTCTCCCTGTGACATTTTCTTCCCTTCACCCTGTGACATTTGATTCCCTCTCCCTGTGATATTTAATTCCCTTTTCCCTGTGACATTTTATTCTCTTCTCCCAGTGACATTTTATTCACTTCTCCCTGTGACATTTTATTTCCTTCTCACTGTGAGATTTTTTCCCTTCTCCCTGGGACCTTTTATTCCCTTCTCCCTGTGACATTTCATTCCCTTCTCCCTGTGACATTTTATTCCCTCTCCATGTGACATTTTATTCCCTTCTCCCTGTGACATTTTAGTTCCTTCTCCCTGTGACTTTTTATTCCCTCTCCATGTGACATTTTATACCCTTCTCCCTGTGACATTTTATTCCCTTCTCCCTCTGACATTTTAATCCCTTCTCCCTGTGACATTAATTCCCTCTCCCTGTGACATTTTATTCCTTCACCCTGTGACATTTTATTCCCTTCTCCCTGTGACTTTTTATTCCCTCTCCCTGTGACATTTTATTCCCTCTCCGTGTGACATTTTATTCCCTTCTCCCTGTGACATTTTATTTCCTTCTCACTGTGACATTTTTTCCCTTCTGCCTGCGACCTTTTATTCCCTTCTCCCTGTGACAATTCATTCCCTTCTCCCTGTGACATTTTATTCCCTCTCCATGTGACATTTTATTCCCTTCTCCCTGTGACATTTTATTTCCTTCTCCCTGTGACTTTTTATTCCCTCTCCATGTGACATTTTATTCCCTTCTCCCTGTGACATTTTATTCCCTTCTCCCTCTGACATTTTAATCCCTTCTCCCTGTGACATTAATTCCCTCTCCCTGTGACATTTTATTCCTTCACCCTGTGACATTTTATTCCCTTCTCCCTGTGACTTTTTATTCCCTCTCCCTGTGACATTACATTCCCTCCGCTGTGACATTTCTTTCCCTTCTCCCTGTGAAATTTCATTCCCTCCCCCTGTGACATTTCATTCCCTTTCCCTGTGACATTTCATTCTCTAACCCTGTGACATTTCATTCCCTCTTCCTGTGACTTTTTATTCCCTTCTCCCTGTGACATTTTATTCCCTCTCCCTGTGATTTTTTATTCCCTCTCCCTGTGAAATTTTATTCCCTCTTCCTGTGACTTTTTATTCCCATCTCCCTGTGACATTTTATTCCCACTCCCTTTGATTTTTTATTCCCTCTCCCTGTGAAATTTTATTCCTTTACCCTGTGATATTTTATTCCCTTCTCCATGTGACATTTCATTCCTTCTCCCTGTGACATTTGATTCCCTCTCCCTGTGATATTTAATTCCCTTCTCCCTGTGACACTTTATTCCCTTCTCCCAGTGACATTTTATTCCCTTCTGCCTGTGACATTTTATTTCCTTCTCACTGTGACATTTTTTCCCTTCTTCCTGAGACCTTTTATTCCCTTCTCCCTGTGACATTTTATTCCTTCTCCCTGTGACATGTTATTCCCTTCTCCCTGTGACATTTCATTCCCTTCTCCCTGTGACATTTTATTCCTTCTCCCTGTGACATGTTATTCCCTTCTCCCTGTGACATTTCATTCCCTTCTCCCTGTGACATTTCATTCCCTCCCCCTTTGACATTTCATTCTCTATCCCCGTGACATTTTATTCCCACTCGCTGTTAAATATTATTCCCTCTTCCTGTGACTTTTTATTCCCTTCTCCCTGTGACATTTTATTCCCTCTCGCTGTGATTTTTTATTCCCTCTCCCTGTGAAATTTTATTCCTCCTCCCTGTGATATTTTATTTCCTTCTCCCTGTGACATTTTATTCCCACTCCCTTTGACATTTTATTCCCATCTCCTAGTGTCATTTTATTCCCTTCTCACTGTGACATTTCATTCCCTCTCCCTGTGACGTTTTATTCCCTCTTCCTGTGTCATTTTATTCCCTTCTCCCTGTGACAATTCATTCCCTCCTCCTCTGACATTTCTTTACCTTCTACCTGTGATATTTCATTCCCTCCCCCTGTGACATCTTATTCCCTCTCCTTGGGATATTTTATTCCCTTCTCCCTGTGTCATTTCAATCCCTCTCGCCGTGACATTTTATTCCCACTCCCTGTGACATTTTATTCCCTCTCCCTGTGATTTTTTATTCGCTCTCCCTGTGAAATTTTATTCCATCTCCCTGTAATATTTTATTTCATTCTCCCTGTGACATTTTATTCCCTTCTCCCTGTGACATTTTATTTCCTTCTCCCTGTGACTTTTTATTCCCTCTCCATGTGAAATTTTATTCCCTTCTCCCTGTGACATTTTATTCCCTTCTCCCTCTGACATTTTAATCCCTTCTCCCTGTGACATTAATTCCCTCTCCCTGTGACATTTTATTCCCTTCTCCCTGTGACTTTTTATTCCCTCTTCCTGTGACTTTTTATTCCCTTCTCCCTGTGACATTTTATTCCCTCTCCCTGTGATTTTTTATTCCCTCTCCCTGTGAAATTTTATTCCCTCTTCCTGTGACTTTTTATTCCCATCTCCCTGTGACATTTTATTCCCACTCCCTTTGATTTTTTATTCCCTCTCCCTGTGAAATTTTATTCCTTTACCCTGTGATATTTTATTCCCTTCTCCATGTGACATTTCATTCCTTCTCCCTGTGACATTTGATTCCCTCTCCCTGTGATATTTAATTCCCTTCTCCCTGTGACATTTTATTCCCTTCTCCCAGTGACATTTTATTCCCTTCTCCCTGTGACATTTCATTCCCTTCTCCCTGTGACATTTTATTCCTTCTCCCTGTGACATGTTATTCCCTTCTCCCTGTGACATTTCATTCCCTTCTCCCTGTGACATTTCATTCCCTCCCCCTTTGACATTACATTCTCTATCCCCGTGACATTTTATTCCCACTCGCTGTTAAATATTATTCCCTCTTCCTGTGACTTTTTATTCCCTTCTCCCTGTGACATTTTATTCCCTCTCGCTGTGATTTTTTATTCCCTCTCCCTGTGAAATTTTATTCCTCCTCCCTGTGATATTTTATTTCCTTCTCCCTGTGACATTTTATTCCCACTCCCTTTGACATTTTATTCCCATCTCCTAGTGTCATTTTATTCCCTTCTCACTGTGACATTTCATTCCCTCTCCCTGTGACGTTTTATTCCCTCTTCCTGTGACATTTTATTCCCTTCTCCCTGTGACAATTCATTCCCTCCTCCTCTGACATTTCTTTCCCTTCTACCTGTGATATTTCATTCCCTCCCCCTGTGACATCTTATTCCCTCTCCTTGGGATATTTTATTCCCTTCTCCCTGTGTCATTTCAATCCCTCTCGCCGTGACATTTTATTCCCACTCCCTGTGACATTTTATTCCCTCTCCCTGTGATTTTTTATTCGCTCTCCCTGTGAAATTTTATTCCATCTCCCTGTAATATTTTATTTCATTCTCCCTGTGACATTTTATTCCCTTCTCCCTGTGACATTTTATTTCCTTCTCCCTGTGACATTTCATTCCCTCTCCCTGTTACATTTTATTCCCTTCTCCCTGTAACATTTTATTCCCTTCTCCCTCTGACATTTTATTCCTTTTCCCTGTGACATTTTATTCTCTCGCCCTGTGACATTTTATTCCCTTCTCCCTGTGACATTTTATTACCTCTTCCTGTAACATTTTATTCCCTTCTCCCTGTGACATTTTATTCCCTCTCCCTGTGACATTTTATTCCCTCTCCCTCTGACATTTTATTCCCTCTCCCTGAGACAGTTTATTCCCTTCTCCCTGTGACATTTTATTCCCTCTCCCTGTGACATTTTATTCCCTTCTCCCTCTGACATTTTATTCCCTCTCCCTGTGACATTTTATTCCTTCTCCCTGTGACATTTTATTCCCTTCTCCCTGTGACTTTTCATTCCCTCTCCCTGTGACATTTCATTCCCTCCCCCTTTGACATTTCATTCCCTTTTCCCTGTGACATTTTATTCCTTCTCCCCGTGACAATTTATTCCCTCTCCCTGTGAAATTTTATTCCCTCTTCCTGTGACTTTTTATTCCCTTCTCCCTGTGACATTTTATTCCCTCTCCCTGTGATTTTTTATTCCCTCTCCCTGTGAAATTTTATTCCTTTTCACTGTGATATTTTATTTCCTTCTCCCTGTGACATTTTATTCCTTCACCCTGTGACATTTTATTCCCTTCTCCATGTGACATTTTATTCCTTCTCTCTGTGACATTTTATTCCCTTCTCCCTGTGACATTTTCTTCCCTTCACCCTGTGACATTTGAATCCCTCTCCCTGTGATATTTAATTCCCTTCTCCCTGTGACATTTTATTCTCTTCTCCCAGTGACATTTTATTCACTTCTCCCTGTGACATTTTATTTCCTTCTCCCTGTGACATTTTATTTCCTTCTCCCTGTGACTTTTTATTCCCTCTCCATGTGACATTTTATTCCCTTCTCCCTGTGACATTTTATTCCCTTCTCCCTCTGACATTTTAATCCCTTCTCCCTGTGACATTAATTCCCTCTCCCTGTGACATTTTATTCCTTCACCCTGTGACATTTTATTCCCTTCTCCCTGTGACTTTTTATTCCCTCTCCCTGTGACATTTTATTCCCTCTCCGTGTGACATTTTATTCCCTTCTCCCTGTGACATTTTATTTCCTTCTCCCTGTGACTTTTTATTCCCTCTCCATGTGACATTTTATTCCCTTCTCCCTGTGACATTTTATTCCCTTCTCCCTCTGACATTTTAATCCCTTCTCCCTGTGACATTAATTCCCTCTCCCTGTGACATTTTATTCCTTCACCCTGTGACATTTTATTCCCTTCTCCCTGTGACTTTTTATTCCCTCTCCCTGTGACATTACATTCCCTCCGCTGTGACATTTCTTTCCCTTCTCCCTGTGAAATTTCATTCCCTCCCCCTGTGACATTTCATTCCCTTTCCCTGTGACATTTCATTCTCTAACCCTGTGACATTTCATTCCCTCTTCCTGTGACTTTTTATTCCCTTCTCCCTGTGACATTTTATTCCCTCTCCCTGTGATTTTTTATTCCCTCTCCCTGTGAAATTTTATTCCCTCTTCCTGTGACTTTTTATTCCCATCTCCCTGTGACATTTTATTCCCACTCCCTTTGATTTTTTATTCCCTCTCCCTGTGAAATTTTATTCCTTTACCCTGTGATATTTTATTTCCTTCACCCTGTGACATTTTATTCCCTTCTCCCTGTGACATTTTATTCCCTTCTCCATGTGACATTTCATTCCTTCTCCCTGTGACATTTGATTCCCTCTCCCTGTGATATTTAATTCCCTTCTCCCTGTGACATTTTATTCCCTTCTCCCAGTGACATTTTATTCCCTTCTGCCTGTGACATTTTATTTCCTTCTCACTGTGACATTTTTTCCCTTCTTCCTGAGACCTTTTATTCCCTTCTCCCAGTGACATTTTATTCCTTCTCCCTGTGACATGTTATTCCCTTCTCCCTGTGACATTTCATTCTCTTCTCCCTGTGACATTTTATTCCTTCTCCCTGTGACATGTTATTCCCTTCTCCCTGTGACATTTCATTCCCTTCTCCCTGTGACATTTCATTCCCTCCCCCTTTGACATTTCATTCTCTATCCCCGTGACATTTTATTCCCACTCGCTGTTAAATATTATTCCCTCTTCCTGTGACTTTTTATTCCCTTCTCCCTGTGACATTTTATTCCCTCTCGCTGTGATTTTTTATTCCCTCTCCCTGTGAAATTTTATTCCTCCTCCCTGTGATATTTTATTTCCTTCTCCCTGTGACATTTTATTCCCACTCCCTTTGACATTTTATTCCCATCTCCTAGTGTCATTTTATTCCCTTCTCACTGTGACATTTCATTCCCTCTCCCTGTGACGTTTTATTCCCTCTTCCTGTGACATTTTATTCCCTTCTCCCTGTGACAATTCATTCCCTCCTCCTCTGACATTTCTTTCCCTTCTACCTGTGATATTTCATTCCCTCCCCCTGTGACATCTTATTCCCTCTCCTTGGGATATTTTATTCCCTTCTCCCTGTGTCATTTCAATCCCTCTCGCCGTGACATTTTATTCCCACTCCCTGTGACATTTTATTCCCTCTCCCTGTGATTTTTTATTCGCTCTCCCTGTGAAATTTTATTCCATCTCCCTGTAATATTTTATTTCATTCTCCCTGTGACATTTTATTCCCTTCTCCCTGTGACATTTTATTTCCTTCTCCCTGTGACATTTCATTCCCTCTCCCTGTTACATTTTATTCCCTTCTCCCTGTGACATTTTATTCCCTTCTCCCTGTGACATTTTATTCCTTTTCGCTGTGACATTTTATTCTCTCGCCCTGTGACATTTTATTCCCTTCTCCCTGTGACATTTTATTACCTCTTCCTGTAACATTTTATTCCCTTCTCCCTGTGACATTTTATTCCCTCTCCCTGTGACATTTTATTCCCTCTCCTTCTGACATTTTATTCCCTCTCCCTGAGACAGTTTATTCCCTTCTCCCTGTGACATTTTATTCCCTCTCACTGTGACATTTTATACCATCTCCCTGTGACATTTTATTCCCTTCTCCCTGTGACATTTTATTCCCTTTTCCCTGTGACATTTTATTCCCTCTCCCTGTGACATTTTATTCCCTCTCCCTGTGACAGTTTATTCCCTTCTCCCTGTGACATTTTATTCCCACTATCTTTGATTTTTTATTCCCTCTCCCTGTGAAATTTTATTCCTTTTCCATGTGATATTTTATTTCCTTCTCCCTGTGACATTTTATTCCCTTCTCACTGTGACATTTCATTCCCTCTCCCTGTGACGTTTTATTCCCTCTTCCTTTGACATCTTATTCCCTTCTCCCTGTGACAATTCATTCCCTCCTCCTATGACATTTCTTTCCCCTCTAACTGTGACATTTCATTCCCTCCCCCTGTGACATCTTATTCCCTCTCCTTGGGATATTTTATTCCCTTCTCCCTGTGTCGTTTCATTCCCTCTCCCCGTGACATTTTATTCCCACTCCCTGTGATTTTTTATTCCCTCTCCATGTGAAATTTTATTACATCTCCCTGTAATATTTTATTTCATTCTCCCTGTGACATTTTATTCCCTTCTCCCTTTGACAATTCATTCCCACCTCCTGTGATATTTCTTTCCCTTCTACCTGTGACATTTCATTCCCTCCACCTGTGACATCTTATTCCGTCTGCTTGGGATATTTTATTCCCTTCTCCCTGTGTCGTTTCATTCCCTCTCCCCGTGACATTTTATTCACTATCCCTGTGATTTTTTATTCCCTCTCCCTGTGAAATTTTATTCCATCTCCCTGTAATATTTTATTTCATTCTCCCTGTGACATTTTATTCCCTTCTCCCTGTGACATTTCATTCCCTCTCCCTGTGACATTTTATTCCCTTCTCCCTGTGACATTTTATTCCCTTCTCCCTGTGACATTTTATTCCTTCTCCCTGTGACATTTTATTCTCTCGCCCTGTGACATTTTATTCCCTTCTCCCTGTGACATTTTATTCCCTCTCCCTGTGACAGTTTATTCCCTTCTCCCTGAGACATTTTATTCCCTTCTCCCTGTGACATTCTATTCCCTTCTCCCTGTGACATTTCATTCCCTCTCCCTGTGACATTTCATTCCCTCCCCCTTTGACATTTCATTCTCTATCCCCGTGACATTTTATTCCCTCTCGCTGTTAAATATTATTCCCTCTTCCTGTGACTTTTTATTCCCTTCTCCCTTTGATATTTTATTCCCTCTCGCTGTGATTTTTTATTCCCTCTCCCTGTGATATTTTATTTCCTTCTCCCTGTGACATTTTATTCCCACTTCCTTTGACATTTTATTCCCTTCTCCTAGTGACATTTTATTCCCTTCTCCCTGTGACTTTTCATTCCCTCTCCCTGTGACATTTCATTCCCTCCCCCTTTGACATTTCATTCCCTTTTCCCTGTGACATTTTATTCCTTCTCCCCGTGACAATTTATTCCCTCTCCCTGTGAAATTTTATTCCCTCTTCCTGTGACTTTTTATTCCCTTCTCCCTGTGACATTTTATTCCCTCTCCCTGTGATTTTTTATTCCCTCTCCCTGTGAAATTTTATTCCTTTTCACTGTGATATTTTATTTCCTTCTCCCTGTGACATTTTATTCCTTCACCCTGTGACATTTTATTCCCTTCTCCATGTGACATTTTATTCCTTCTCTCTGTGACATTTTATTCCCTTCTCCCTGTGATATTTTTCTTCCCTTCACCCTGTGACATTTGATTCCCTCTCACTGTGATATTTAATTCCCTTCTCCCTGTGACATTTTATTCTCTTCTCCCAGTGACATTTTATTCACTTCTCCCTGTGACATTTTATTTCCTTCTCACTGTGAGATTTTTTCCCTTCTCCCTGGGACCTTTTATTCCCTTCTCCCTGTGACATTTCATTCCCTTCTCCCTGTGACATTTTATTCCCTCTCCATGTGACATTTTATTCCCTTCTCCCTGTGACATTTTATTTCCTTCTCCCTGTGACTTTTTATTCCCTCTCCATGTGACATTTTATTCCCTTCTCCCTGTGACATTTTATTCCCTTCTCCCTCTGACATTTTAATCCCTTCTCCCTGTGACATTAATTCCCTCTCCCTGTGACATTTTATTCCTTCACCCTGTGACATTTTATTCCCTTCTCCCTGTGACTTTTTATTCCCTCTCCCTGTGACATTTTATTCCCTCTCCGTGTGACATTTTATTCCCTTCTCCCTGTGACATTTTATTTCCTTCTCCCTGTGACTTTTTATTCCCTCTCCATGTGACATTTTATTCCCTTCTCCCTGTGACATTTTATTCCCTTCTCCCTCTGACATTTTAATCCCTTCTCCCTGTGACATTAATTCCCTCTCCCTGTGACATTTTATTCCTTCACCCTGTGACATTTTATTCCCTTCTCCCTGTGACTTTTTATTCCCTCTCCCTGTGACATTACATTCCCTCCGCTGTGACATTTCTTTCCCTTCTCCCTGTGAAATTTCATTCCCTCCCCCTGTGACATTTCATTCCCTTTCCCTGTGACATTTCATTCTCTAACCCTGTGACATTTCATTCCCTCTTCCTGTGACTTTTTATTCCCTTCTCCCTGTGACATTTTATTCCCTCTCCCTGTGATTTTTTATTCCCTCTCCCTGTGAAATTTTATTCCCTCTTCCTGTGACTTTTTATACCCATCTCCCTGTGACATTTTATTCCCACTCCCTTTGATTTTTTATTCCCTCTCCCTGTGAAATTTTATTCCTTTACCCTGTGATATTTTATTTCCTTCTCCCTGTGACATTTTATTCCCTTCTCCCTGTGACATTTTATTCCCTTCTCCATGTGACATTTCATTCCTTCTCCCTGTGACATTTGATTCCCTCTCCCTGTGATATTTAATTCCCTTCTCCCTGTGACATTTTATTCCCTTCTCCCAGTGACATTTTATTCCCTTCTGCCTGTGACATTTTATTTCCTTCTCACTGTGACATTTTTTCCCTTCTTCCTGAGACCTTTTATTCCCTTCTCCCTCTGACATTTTAATCCCTTCTCCCTGTGACATTAATTCCCTCTCTCTGTGACATTTTATTCCTTCACCCTGTGACATTTTATTCCCTTCTCCCTGTGACTTTTTATTCCCTCTCCCTGTGACATTACATTCCCTCCGCTGTGACATTTCTTTCCCTTCTCCCTGTGACATTTCATTCCCTCCCCCTGTTACATTTCATTCCCTTTCCCTGTGACATTTCATTCTCTAACCCTGTGACATTTCATTCCCTCTTCCTGTGACTTTTTATTCCCTTCTCCCTATGACATTTTATTCCCTCTCCCTGTGATTTTTTATTCCCTCTCCCTGTGAAATTTTATTCCCTCTTCCTGTGACTTTTTATTCCAATCTCCCTGTGACATTTTATTCCCACTCCCTTTGATTTTTTATTCCCTCTCCCTGTGAAATTTTATTCCTTTACCCTGTGATATTTTATTTCCTTCTCCCTGTGACATTTTATTCCCATCTCCCTGTGACATTTTATTCCCTTCTCCATGTGACATTTCATTCCTTCGCCCTGTGACATTTTATTCCCTTCTCCATGTGACATATCATTCCTTCTCCCTCTGACATTTTATTCCTTTCCCATTTTGACATTTTTTCCCTTCTCCCTGTGACATTTTATTCCCTCTCCCTGTGACATTTCATTCCCTCTCCCTGTGACATTTTATTCCCTCTTCCTGTGACATTTTATTCCCTTCTCCATGTGACATTTCATTCCCTTCTCCCTGTGACATTTTATTCCCTCTTCCTGTGACATTTTATTCCCTTCTCCCTGTGACATTTTATTCCCTTCTCCCTGTGACATTTCATTCCCTCTCCCTGTGACATTTCATTCCCTCCCCCTTTGACATTTCATTCTCTATCCCCGTGACATTTTATATACTCTCGCTGTTAAATATTATTCCCTCTTCCTGTGACTTTTTATTCCCTTCTCCCTGTGACATTTTATTCCCTCTCGCTGTGATTTTTTATTCCCTCTCCCTGTGAAATTTTATTCCTCCTCCCTGTGATATTTTATTTCCTTCTCCCTGTGACATTTTATTCCCACTCCCTTTGACATTTTATTCCCATCTCCTAGTGTCATTTTATTCCCTTCTCACTGTGACATTTCATTCCCTCTCCCTGTGACGTTTTATTCCCTCTTCCTGTGACATTTTATTCCCTTCTCCCTGTGACAATTCATTCCCTCCTCCTCTGACATTTCTTTCCCTTCTACCTGTGATATTTCATTCCCTCCCCCTGTGACATCTTATTCCCTCTCCTTGGGATATTTTATTCCCTTCTCCCTGTGTCATTTCAATCCCTCTCGCCGTGACATTTTATTCCCACTCCCTGTGACATTTTATTCCCTCTCCCTGTGATTTTTTATTCGCTCTCCCTGTGAAATTTTATTCCATCTCCCTGTAATATTTTATTTCATTCTCCCTGTGACATTTTATTCCCTTCTCCCTGTGACATTTTATTCCTTCTCCCTGTGACATGTTATTCCCTTCTCCCTGTGACATTTCATTCCCTTCTCCCTGTGACATTTCATTCCCTCCCCCTTTGACATTTCATTCTCTATCCCCGTGACATTTTATTCCCACTCGCTGTTAAATATTATTCCCTCTTCCTGTGACTTTTTATTCCCTTCTCCCTGTGACATTTTATTCCCTCTCGCTGTGATTTTTTATTCCCTCTCCCTGTGAAATTTTATTCCTCCTCCCTGTGATATTTTATTTCCTTCTCCCTGTGACATTTTATTCCCACTCCCTTTGACATTTTATTCCCATCTCCTAGTGTCATTTTATTCCCTTCTCACTGTGACATTTCATTCCCTCTCCCTGTGACGTTTTATTCCCTCTTCCTGTGACATTTTATTCCCTTCTCCCTGTGACAATTCATTCCCTCCTCCTCTGACATTTCTTTCCCTTCTACCTGTGATATTTCATTCCCTCCCCCTGTGACATCTTATTCCCTCTCCTTGGGATATTTTATTCCCTTCTCCCTGTGTCATTTCAATCCCTCTCGCCGTGACATTTTATTCCCACTCCCTGTGACATTTTATTCCCTCTCCCTGTGATTTTTTATTCGCTCTCCCTGTGAAATTTTATTCCATCTCCCTGTAATATTTTATTTCATTCTCCCTGTGACATTTTATTCCCTTCTCCCTGTGACATTTTATTTCCTTCTCCCTGTGACATTTCATTCCCTCTCCCTGTTACATTTTATTCCCTTCTCCCTGTGACATTTTATTCCCTTCTCCCTGTGACATTTTATTCCTTTTCGCTGTGACATTTTCTTCTCTCGCCCTGTGACATTTTATTCCCTTCTCCCTGTGACATTTTATTACCTCTTCCTGTAACATTTTATTCCCTTCTCCCTGTGACATTTTATTCCCTCTCCCTGTGACATTTTATTCCCTCTCCTTCTGACATTTTATTCCCTCTCCCTGA